>NW_027361698.1:46745000-47945000 GCF_039654945.1 Dendrobates tinctorius
AAATGTCAGTGGTCAGCCCTATTATAATCTAGGTTTGTGCATACCTTTTTATTGTGGCTATTTTTTATGTTAGAAAGGTTTTCCTTTTTTTCCTCTTCCTTCATTTCTTTTCTATTTGACATTGTTTTCCCACCTGTGTTACTAGGGTGAGATAGGGGAGACAGGGTCAGTCGACGTTGAGTGGGGGCGCCAAACAATCGTATCTATTAGGGTGCCAACCTCCACAGCAAGGAAGGATACAGATAGTCCATTGTAGCCTTTAATAGGGCTTTTTTGTATACAATTATTTGTCTTCTTTATCATTTGCTCACGGGAATAGGTGTTTTTAAATTCATCATTAAAATTTAATTTTAATGGGAATACATGTTCACAAAAATTATGTTATATTCCTTTTTCTATATAATTAGTCTGTAATGGAAGAGAGACTTCCCAGTGTGCGCAGCTTCGACCCAGCGGAAAGACACACGGTGTGTTTCACAGAGACTCAGACCAGGGGAGAATCAGTTTTGCAGCGTCTCCCTGCTCTTTCTTTTAATTCCTGAGATTCCAGCTTCATTCAGAGGACAGGCTACAGAGACTGCAAGCGCCGCTGTTGTCGGTGCCAACGTGGGAGAAGGAGACCCTGCAATCAAGCTTTCCCCGGACAGATAGGTTACAAGAATTCCAGTTTAACCGTTTCAACTTTGAATAACTGTTTAATAGCTTTCCCTAGCATTTCTACTGTTTTTACCATTTACGCTGTCGCTTTTTACCCCCACTGCTTCTCCCTGTGTGGAGAGTAAAGTCCCTGTAAATAAACTTTTAACTCTTGGTTTGTCTCCGTTCCGTGGCGACATCCTCAGCACCTGCGGTATATTACACGGCATATATAAAGTAGCCAGGCTATCTCAGTAGAGTCCATATGTGCATGGTGAAAAGACCTTGCTTGTGTGGTTCAGTCTCTGCTAGAGGCTGAGTGAAGGACTGACATCTAAATGAGCGAGCTCACGCTATATATGGACTGTTTATTTTCTCTTTTGGTTATATTATACCTTTTGTACCCAGAAGAGGCGCTTCTATTTGGACTTAATTTGGAAATTTATGCAGGTAATAAACTTCAGATGTTTTGGACTTGACAACATTGCTAAGCTCTAGAAGCAGATTCTCATGCAGATCAGTGTCCAGGCGATCGACCTAAACAGCTCATTTACATATAAGAAAAAACGTGATATCTCTGGAATAGGACATCAGATCACAGATATAAAGGTATCATTTTATTCAGATTCCTATGACCTGCATGGCCATATAGTAACATCGTTATTATGGTTGAAGGAAGACTTTAAGTCCATCTAGTTCAACCCATATCCATTCCTAACCTTCCCTAACATGTTGATCCAGAGGAAGGCAAAAAAAAACCCATGTGGCAAACAGTAAGCTTCACATTGGGGAAAAAAATTCCTTCCCGACTTCACATACGGCAGTCAGACTAGCTCCCTAGATCAACGCAATATTAAGGAAACTAGTGTATATACCCTGTAATATTATACTTTTCAAGAAAGGCAACAAGTCCATTTTTAAATTTTAGTAGGGCATCACTCATTACAACTTCATATGGCAGAGAATTCCATAGTCTCACTGCTCTTACAGTAAAGAATCTGCGTCTGTAATTATACTTAAACCTTATTCTATGCTCCCTACAAGGTCATTAATGAATATGCTAAAAAGAAGCGGGCCCAATACTGATCCCTGTGGTACCCCACTGCTAACCGTGACCCAGTCCAAGTGTGTTCCATTAATAACCACCCTTTGTTTCCTATCCCTGAGCCAGCTCTTAACCCACTTACACATATTTACCCCTATCCCCTTTGTTCTGATTTTATGTATCAAGCTTTTGTGTTGCACTGTATCAAAAGCTTTTGAAAAGTCCATGTACACCACATCCACTGCATTCCCTTGGTCCAGTCCGGAACTTACCTCTTCATAAAAGCTTATCAGATTAGTCTGACAGGAACGGTCCCTCATAAACCCATGTTGATATTGGGTCATGAGGTTATTCTTCTTCAGATACTCCAGTATAGTATCTCTTAGAAAACCCTCCAGGATTTTACCCACAGTTGAGGTTAAGCTTACTGGCCTATAATTTTCAAGTTCAGTTTTTGTCCCCTTTTTGAATATTGGCACCACATTTACGCCAGTCCTGTGGTATAGACCCTGTTATTATGGAATCTTTAAAGATTAAAAATAATGGTCTATCTATGACTGTACTTAATTCATGCAGGACTCGGAGGTGTATCCCATCCGGACCTGAGGATTTGTCAATTTTAGTGTTTTTTAGATGCCGCCGTACTTCCTGCTGGGTTAAGCAGGTGACATTACATGGAGAATTTTTTTTATCCCTGAATTAATTTAATTTTCTGTATTTATTTAATGTCTCATCACTACCTACTTGCTTTAGTTCTCTAAATGCTTTATTTTTGTCCCTTATTGCGCCCCTTACAGCTCTATTTAACCATAGTGGTTTCCTCCTATTTCTAGCATGTTTATTCCCATACGGTATATATTGTGCACAGATCCTATTCAGGATGCTAATAAACGTCTCCCATTTTCTTTGTGTATTTTTATGTCTCAGGATATTGTCCCAGTTAATTGCACAAAGATCCTCTCTCATCCATTGGAAATTTGCCTTCCTGAAGTTTAGTGTCCTTGTAATCCCTCTACTACATATCTTATTAGCCCCTTAATGTCCAATGACGGACACAGTCCGTCATCAGACATTTCCCCTGCTTTGATGAGGGCTCCGGCGCTGAGCCCGCAACAAAGCCGGGACATGTCAGCTGTTATGAACAGCTGACATGTGCCCGCAATAGGCGCGAGCGGAATCGCCGTCCGCCCGCGCCTATTAACTAGTTAAATGCCCGCTGTCAAAGCTGACAGCGGGCATTTAAATAGCATTTCCGGCCGCGGGGCCGGAAATGACCTCATCGCCGACCCCCGTTACGTGATCGGGGGTCGGCGTCATGTTGCCTGGACAACCAGAGGTCTCTGTGAGACCTCTATGGTTGTTCCAGGCATATGGCTTTCAGCGCCACCCGGTGGTCGGCACTGAAAGCACAGCAGTAAATCTGCTACATATGGGCGATCTGCTCATCGCCCATATGTAGCAGAGCCGATCGGGTTGCGCAAGCTTCTAGCCTCCTATGGAGGCTATTGAAGCATGCCAAAAGTAAAAAAAAAAAAAAAAAAAAAAAAAAAAAAAAGTTTAAAAATAAAAAAAATTAAAAAAACCTAAAAGTTCAAATCACCCCCCTTTCGCCCCAATCAAAATAAAACAGTAAAAAAAAAATCCCACATACACATATTAGGTATCGCCGCGTTCAGAATCGCCCGATCTATCAATGAAAAAAAAAGCATTAACCCGATCGCTAAACGGCGTAGCGAGAAAAAAATTCAAAGCGCCAGAATTACGTTTTTTTGGTCACCAAGACATTGCATTAAAATGCAATAACGGGCGATCAAAAGAACGTATCTGCACAAAAGTGGTATCATTAAAAACATCAGTCCGGCACGGAAAAAATAAGCCCTCACCCGACCCCAGATCATGAAAAATGGAGACGCTACGGGTCTCGGAAAATTGCGCAATTTTTTTTTTTTTTTTAGCAAACTTTGGATTTTTTTTCACCACTTAGATAAAAGAGGACAGACATGTTTGGTGTCTATGAACTCGTAATGACCTGGAGAATCATAATGGCAGGTCAGATTTAGCATCTAGTGAACCTAACAAAAAAGCCAAGCAAAAAACAAGTGTGGGATTGTACTTTTTTTGCAATTTCACCGCACTTGGAATTTTTTTCCCGTTTTCGAGTACACGATATGGTAAAACCAATGATGTCATTTAAAAGTACAACTCGTCCCGCAAAAAATAAGCCCTCACATGGCCATATAAACGGAAAAATAAAAAAGTTATGGCTCTGGAAAGGGGAGGGAAAAATGAAAATGTAAAACCAAAAATACCCCGGGTCGTTAAGGGGTTAAAGGAAACATGAAAAATTATTTTGTGATCACTATTACCCAAGTGACCCCAACCCTTATATTTGATATGCGGTCTGGCCTATTGGTTAATATTAGGTCTAGCAGTGCCCCCCCCCTCTTGTTGGGTCCTGAACCAGTTGTGAAAGGTAATGGTCTCTCATAGTTGTCAAAAACCCATTACCTTTGCGGGAACTGCAGGTTTCAGTTCCCCAATGTATTTCAGGGTAGTTGAAGTCCCCCATAATAATGACTTCTCCTTGAGTCGCCGCTTCATCTATTTGCTTTATGAGGATATTCTCCGTTGCTTCCATTATTTTTGGAGACTTATAACTAACCCCTATCAGTAATTTATTATTTTTTCCCCCTCCCCTTATTTCCACCCACAGGGACTCTACATTTTCATTAGATTCATATATATTATCACACAAGATGGGTTTTAAGGATGATTTTACCTATAAACACACGCCTCCCCCTTACTTATTCATACGGTCATTTCTGAACAGAATAGCCCTGTAAATTAACAGCCCAGTCATGGCTCTCGTCCAGCCATGTCTCAGATATTCCCACCATGTCATAATTATGTTCCAACAAAATTAATTCTAATTCCTCCATTTTGTTGGTGAGGCTTCTGGCTTTAATATACATGCACTTTATGTATCTCTCTGTACTTTCTTAAATTATTAACTGTTCTAACCCCACCCCCATGCCACCCCCAATTTCATTATTTGTGCCCAGGTCTCTATTTGCACTGTCTTCCCCTCCTATAAAAGGAATACCCTCCCCCCCATCCCTAGTTTAAACACTCCTCCAACCTTCTAGCCATTTTCTCCCCCAGCACAGCTGCACCCTCCCCATTGAGGTGCAGCCCGTCCCTAGCGTAGAGTCTGTAGCCAACTGAGTAGTCGGCCCAGTTCTCCAGGAACCCAAACCCATCCTTCCTACACCAATTCCTGAGCCACTTATTAACCTCCCTAATCTCCTGTTGCCTCTCTGGCGTGGCACGTGGTACAGTAAGTATTTCCGAAAATACCACCTTGGAGGTCCTTGCTTTAAGCTTGCAGCCTAATTCCCTGAAATCATCTTTGAGGACCTTCCACCTACCTCTAACTTTGTCATTTGTGCCAATGTGCACCAGGATCCCTGGATCCTCACCAGCCCCTCCCAGTAATCGGTCAACCCGATCAGCGATGTATCGGACTCGAGCGCCAGGTAGGCAGCACACCGTTCGACGATCCCTGTCTTTGTGACAGATTGCCCTATCTGTTCCCCTAATAATTGAGTCTCCCACTACCAGCACCTGTCTGGCCTGCTCTCCTATTTCCCCCCTTACTGGAGCAGACATTCCTCCGGCTTTCAGAGGACATGCCTTGCTGCAGAAGTGATACCCCTGCGCTGACACTCCCCTCATCTGCCAACTTAGCAAACTTACTGGGGTGTGCCAGATCAGGACTAGCCTCCCTGGTGCTCTTCCCTCTATCCCGCCTTCTGTCACCCACCTAGCTGCTTCACTGTCCTGCAGCGCCACCCTAGCACCCCCCCCCCCCATCTATCCCATTCAGCAACTCTTTCCATATTGTCTATGGATCTCAGTGTTGCCAGCTGCACATTTAGATCCAGTATCTGGGCTTCTAAATGCACAACGTGCTCACATCTCACACAGCAGTATGCACCCTCGACCGGCTCTTCAAGGATTTCATACATGCGGCAAGACGTACGCTGGATGGCATTGGCAATAGTGGAGCACATCCTAATGGGGATTGCACCAGACTGAAAAGATAAGTAAAAATAAATAAAAAGTATTAATTAAATATAACAGTAATTCAGTAATACCTCCCTTGGAAACTCACTGAATCCAAAGTCACTGAATCACAAGTCACACACTTACCACAGTTCGCACTTACGCTCAGGTCACACTCGCTCAGGCAGAAGATTTAAAAGATTTTTCTTTTCCCTTTTACCAGCAAACCACCCTGCTGCTCAATGCACTTCCAAAAGGAGTTGAGCCCCAACCAGATGCCCCTTATAAACCTTTAATTATGAACCCCCACCCTTAATTAACCTCTTGTGAATATAGTTACACCTCAAGATTTAAATGCAATATAGTTAACCCTTAAAAACACAGATAGTAAAATAAGAGATTAACCCTGTAGAGAGAAAAAATAGGTTAAAGATGCCCCCAAAAATTGAACAGGTAGAAAAGCACTCAGCAACCCACAATTCAGCAACTCACACCAATTCACACAGGTAATTTTTAAAGGTTTTCTAAATAAATCTTCACTGAATCACAAGTCACACACTTACCACAGTTCGCACTTATGCTCAGGTCACACTCGGCTCGTTCACACTCGTTCAGGCAGAAGATTTAAGAGATTTTTTTTTTCCCCCTTTTGCCAGCAAACCACCCTGCTGCTCAATGCACTTCAATGTAGGCAATTTAGGAGGGTTAATCCTACTGAAAGATTATTTTTAATATCACCCATAATCTTGTACAAATTCATAAACAAACTAATCATTTTGAGGGTGAAATTAAAAACTAAATAAAATAATGTGGTTGCATAAGTGTAAACATCCGCTTATTATCGGGAATGTGGTTATGTTCAGAATTAGCTAATCACATTTAACCCTTTCATCTCCATATTCTCACCTTCCTGACCAAGCCAATTTTTTTCAATTCTGACCAGTGTCACTTTGAAGTTACAACTCTGGAACCCTTCAATGGATCCCAGTGATTCTGAGATTTTGTTGTACTTCATTTTAGTAGTAAAGTTTGGTTATTGAGAATTGTGTTTGTGAAAACAGAAAAGTTGACAATTTTGTCATTTTTAAACTTTGCCTTTAAACAAGGTAGTTATACCACATTTACCACATGTCTACTTCACATCAGCATCATTTTTTTTAAACATTCCTTAATTGGTCTTTTTGTTAGGATGTTGGAAGGGTTAAAAGTTGATCAGCAATTTCTCATTTTTCAAAAATTTACATCTGAAGTAACTTTCAAGGGCATATGTGACAGAAAATACCCAAAAGTGACACCATTTTAAAAACTATACTCCTCATATTGCTCAAAACCACATTCAAGTAGTTTATTAACCCTTTAAGGACTTCACCGGAATTAAAGCAATATGGAAGGAAATAATTAAAATTGTTCTTTTTCCCACAAAAGAAAGTGCTTCAGCCCCAAATTCTGCATTTTTAAAAGGGAAAAATTGACCATACAATCTGTCGCGCAGTTTCTGCTGAGTACACAGATACCCCGAATGTGGAGCAAAACTACTGTTTGGGTGCAAGGCAGGAGCACCATTCAACTTCTAGCCTAAACAGTAGGAACCCCCAGAAGTAACCCTAGTTTGGAAACTGTGCCCCATCAAGGAATTTATCTAGAGGTGTGATGAGCAATTTAAAACCCTGCAGGTGCTTCAAAGAAGTTTATAATGTTAAGTCTTGAAAAAAAAAAAAAAAAGTCACATTTTTCCCACAAAAATGTTACTTTAGCCCCAGATTTTGCATTATCAAAAGAGTAACAGGAGAAAGTGAACATAACAGTTTGTTGTGCAGTTTCTCCTGAGTACACAGGTACCCCAGCTAGGGTTATCTTGAGCCAACGTCATACATTTCTTAACAGTGTGCATCATAACATATTCAATCCTTTAACCCCTTCATCCCCAAGGGTGGTTTGCACGTTCATGACCGGGCCAATTTTTACAATTCTGACCACTGTCCCTTTATGAGGTCATAACTCTGGAACGCTTCTATGGATCACGGTGATTCTGACATTGCTTTCTCGTGACATATTGTACTTCATGTTAGTGGTAAAATTTCATTCAAATAACTTGCGTTTATTTGTGAAAAAAACGGAAATTTGGCAAAAATTTTGAAAATTTCGCAATTTTCCAACTTTTAATTTTTATGCCCTTAGATCACAGAGATACGGCACACAAAAAACTTGATAACTAACATTTCCCACATGTTTACTTTACATCAGCACAATTTTGGAACCAAAATTTTTTTTTTGTTAGGAAGTTATAAGGGTTAAAAGTTGACCAGCGATTTCTCATTTTTACAACACCATTTTATTTTTAGGACCACATCTCATTTGAAGCCACTTTGAGGGGTCTATATGATAGAAAATACGCAAAACTGACACCATTCTAAAAATTGCACCCCTTAAGGTGCTAAAAACCACATTCAAGAAGTATATTAACCCTTTAGGTGCGTCACAGGAATTTTTTTGAATATTTAAAAAAAAATGAACATCTAACTTTTTTTCACAAAAAAAATACTTCAGGTTCAATTTTTTTTATTTTACCAAGGGTAACAGGAGAAATTGGACTGCAAAAGTTATTGTGCAATTTGTCCTGAGTACGCTGATACCTGATATGTGGGGGGGAACGACTGTTTCGGCGCATGGCAGAGCTCAGAATGGAAGGAGCGCCGTTTGACTTTTTCAATGCAAAATTGGCTGGAATTCAGATCGGACGCCATGTCACGTTTGGAGAGTCCCTGATGTACCTAAACATTGGAAACTCCCTACAAGTGACCCCATTTTGGAAACTAGACCCCCCAAGGAACTTATCTAGATATGTGGTGAGAACTTTGAACCCACAAGGGCTTTACAGAAGTTTATAACGTACAGCGGTACAATTAAAAAATCATATTTTTTCCACAAAAATGATCTTTTCACCCCAATTTTTATTTTCCCAAGGGTAACAGTACCCTAAAAGTTATTGTGCAATTTGTCCTGAGTATGCTGATACCCCACATGTTGGGGTAAACCACTATTTGGGCGCATGGCAGCGCTCGGAAGGGAAGCAGCGCCATTTGACGATTTTGGCTGGAATTGAGATCGGACATCATGTCGCGATTGGAAAACCCCTGATGTACCAAAACAGTGGAAACCCCCCACAAATGACACCATTTTGGAAACTAGACCCACTAAGGAACTTATCTAGATGTGTGGTGAGAACTTTGAACCCCCAAGGGCTTCACAGAAGTTTATAACATAAAGCCGTACAATTAAAAAATCATATTTTTTCCACAAAAATGATCTTTTCACCCTCAATTCTTATTTTTCCAAGGGTAACAGCACCCTAAAAGTTATTGTGCAATTTGTCCTGAGTACGCTGATACCCCACATGTGGGGGTAAACCACTATTTGGGCGCATGGCAGAGCTCGGAAGGGAAGCAGCGCCATTTGACGATTTTGGCTGGAATTGAGATCGGACACCATGTCGCGATTGGAAAACCCCTGATGTACCTAAACAGTGGAAACCCCCCACAAATGACACCATTTTGGAAACTAGACCCCCTAAGGAACTTATCTAGATGTGTGGTGAGAACATTGAACCCCCAAGTGCTTCACAGAAGTTTATAACGCCCGGGTGTGAAAATAAAAAATTCGTATTTTTTCCACAAACATGATCTTTTAGTCACCATTTTTTTTATTTTCCCAAGGGTAACAGGAGAAATTGGACCCCAAAAGTTGTTGTCCAATTTGTCCTGAGTATGCTGATACCCGATATGTGGGAGAAAACTACTGTATGGGAACACGTCGGGGATCGGAAGGGAAGTAGTGACGTTTTGGAATGCAGACATTGATGGAATGGTCTGCGGGTGTCATGTTGCCTTTGGAGAGCCCCTAATGTACCTAAACAGTGGAAACCCCCCACAAATGACCCCATTTTGAAAACTAGACCCCCTAAGGAACTTATCTAGATGTGAGGTGAGCACTTTGAACCCCCAAGGGCTTCACAGAAGTTTATAATGCCAGGGCATGAAAATAAAAAAAATCGTATTTTTTTCCACAAACATGATCAATTAGTCCCCAATTTTTTCATTTTCATAAGGGTAACAGGAGAAATTGGACTGCAAAAGGTTTTGTCCAATTTGTCATGAGTACGCTGACACCCCATATGTGGGAGAAAACTACTGTATGGACACACGTCGGGGCTCGGAAGGGAAGCGGTGCCATTTTGGAATGCAGACTTTGATGGAATGGTCTGCGGGTGTCATGTGCGTTTGGAGAGCCCCTGATGTACCTAAACTATTGAAACTCCCAACAAGTGACCCCATTTTGGACACTAGACCCCCCACGGAACTTATCTAGATGTGTGGTGAGCACTTTGAACCCCCAAGTGCTTCACAGAAGTTTATAACACTCGGACGTGAAAATAAAAAAATCATTTTTTTCCACAAAAATGATATTTTTGCCCCCAATTTTTTATTTTCTTAAGGGTAACAGGAGAAACTGGACCCCAAAAATTGTTTTGCAATTTGTCCTGAGTAGGCTGATACCCTACATATGGGGGTAAAACACTGTTTGGGCGCATGGCAGAGCTTGGAAGGGAAGGAGCACCATATGACATTTTCAACTCAGAATTGGCTGGAATTGAGATCAGACGCAATGTTGCATTTGGAGAGCCCCTGATGTGCCCAAACAGTGGAAACCCCCAATTCTAACTCCAACCCGAACCCCAACACACCCCTATCCCTAATCTCAGCCCTAACCCTAGCCCTAACCCTAGCCCTAATGGAAAAATGGAAATAAATACATTTTTTTAATTTTATTATTTTTCCCTAACTAAGGGGGTGATAACGGGGGGTTTGATTTACTATTTATGGCGGTTTTTATTTTTGGCAGCTGTCGCATGCTAAAAGACGCTTTTTATTGTAAAAATAGTTTTTGCATCACGACATGTTGAGAGCTATAATTTTTCCGTATTTTGACCCACCGAGTCATGTGAGGTCTTATTTTTTGCGGGATGAGTTGACGTTTTTATCGGTATCATTTTCGGGCACGTGACATTTTTTATTCGCTTTTTATTCCGATTTTTGGGACGCAGAATGAACAAAAACCAGCGTTTCATGAATTTCTTTTGGGGGAGTGCGTTTACACCGTTCCGCGTGCGGTAAAATTGATAAAGCGGTTTTATTCTTCGGGTCAGTACGGTTACAGCGATACCTCATTTAGGTCTTTTTTTATGTTTTGTCGGTTTTATGCAATGAAAACTATTTTATATAAAAAATAATTATTTTTGCATCGCTTTATTCTGCGAGCTATAACTTTTTTATTTTTTCGCTGATGATGCTGTGTGGCGGCTCGTTTTTTGCGGGACAAGATGACGTTTTCAGCGGTACCATGGATATTTATATGCGTCTTTTTGATCGTGCGTTATTACACTTTTTGTTTGGCGGTATGATAATAAATCATTATTTTTTGCTTCGTTTTTTATTTTTATTTTTTAAGGGGTTCGCTATAGGGGTTAACTAATGGGACAGTTTTATAGGGCGGGTCGTTATGGACGCGGCGATACCTAATATGTGTACTTTTATTGTTTTGGTTTTTTTTTATTTTCAAAAAATGAATTTATTGGGGAATATTTTTTTTTTTTTTTGCTAATTTATTTGGCGATTTTTTTAAAATTATTTTTACACTTTTTTTAATTTTTTTTTTTACTTTATTACATAGTCCCAGGTGGGACATCACTGTCCTGTGACAGATCGCTGATCTGTCACATCACAGATCACTGTGACAGATCAGCAATCTGTCACAGGCATTGAAGACTTCCTCTTGCCTGCGCTTTGCAGGCACTGAGGAAGCCAGCTTCCTCCAGGCCCCCGAAGGCCCCCGTCGCCATCTTGGATTCGGGGGCCTGGAGTAAAGGAGCCCCCCCGCAGCAGCGCTGCACATTGCGCTGCCGTGGGGGGCTCAGGGAAGCAAGGAGGGAGCCCCCTCCCTGCCGATGCTTCCCTTTAACTCCCGGTACACCGCGATCATGTTTAATCGCGGTGTGCAAGGGGTTAACGTGTCGGGGGAGGTCCGTGACCGCCCCTGACACATAGTGCCGGGTGTCAGCTGTGATAATCAGCTGACACCCGGCCGCGATCAGCTGCGCTCACCACGTGGGCGCCGCTGATCGCGGTAGACGTACTATCCCATCCATGGGCATAGGGGCCCGGGTCCCATGGACGGTATAGTACGTCGGATGTCAGGAAGGGGTTAATGACCTAGCCTACAATGGTGTCCAACAGTTGAGGCTAAGTTCACACTTGCGTATGGCTGCGTACGTCCTTCCTTAAGCTCGCCTACTTTACACCTACTTCCTCATGCGTCCTGCATACCTATCGTTAACATTGGGTACGCAGGGACATGCGCTGTATGCGGATGCGTCCGCGAGTGGCATTTTGACGTGCCCACCGACTGCACAGGATAGAAACACGCATTTCTGTGCGTTCGGCGGGCACGTCAAAATGCCGCATGCAGACGCATCCACATACAACGCAAGTCCCTGCGTACCCAATGTTAAAGATAGGTATGCAGGACGCATGCGGAAGTAGGTGTAAAGTAGGCGGAGCTTAAGGAAGGACGTACGCAGCCATACGCAGACCTGCCATACGCAAGTGTGAACTTAGCTTAAGTTCCCATGATAAGAATTTTTTACGCTGCATATCTTTGCTCCCCAAGACTCCCCCAGCGTTTTACCGTTCCAACTTTTCACTCAGCGTAAACTGACCTGCATGTTTGAAATCCTGAACATTTCAATTTCTCTCGCGGGTACACTAAGTTTTACGTGTGAATTTTCCCTATAAAATTGCATTGGATGCGGAAAACCCGTGAGTAAAAAAAAAAAATGAATATTCATGTTTAGTACATTTCTGCACATGACTGTATAAATAATGTTTTGAAAATCCAAATACCAGCATGCATAAAAAGGCTACTTTCAAGGTTAGTAGTTGATGAAGTAAAACCTCAACGCGATGCATCTATCTACCTCCTAATGATCCGATTAGGAGAAACGCGTTGAGGTTTTACTTCATCAACTACTAACCTTGAGTACCCTTTTACTGTTATCAATATGAATTATACTTTTTCTCATATGGGTCGATAATGGACTCATGGGTTAAAATGTACCTTCTGGTTATCTAGTTTTTGCTATCCTTATTTGATTTATCAGTCATATTAGGGACTTAAGGGATAGCCGTCGTGGAGCGGGGGCGCCATTTCGCTGACCAGTAGGGTGCCAACCTCCGCTGACAGGAAGGTGTTCAGTCACAGGGAACAGTACAGTCAGGTACTCATTTGTCTGCACATGTCACTTTATGTCTTGTGTTTACAGCACCTTGTTTGCACTTTTTCTATTGTTGCCTATTAACCTACCCATATCGGCGACACCTTTACACTCCTTTCCTGGTCAAATGGGTGACTGTGTGCTGCACCAGTCCAGGGTCATTTAGGAGTATTAGGGTTAGCCATCGTCGAGCGGGGGCGCTAATCTCTATTGTGTTTAGGGTGCCAACCTCCGCTGGTAGGTAGCTGCTATCAGGGCCTCAGTGTAGGGCCAAAATAGGTGACATGGTTAGTTGTTGGTTTTCTGTGTGGTTGTCCTGTTTTTAGATAAGCTTCAATAAAGGTTGTATTTTATTTATGATTGGTTGAGTATTGCTCCCTTTAAACCCACAATTGAATTTTTGAGCTTACATTTCTATTTAACTTTAATACACCCTTCTTCAGCCTGCCGATTTTGTACCTCTGCTGCCCGCCCGGTTTTGACTTGGACTCCTGACTACGCTTTTGGTCGCGTTTATTAATCCCTTCCCGGCGACTGTTCTGCTCCGGTCCGCTGCTCTCATAGACAGCCAACCCTTGGGCTCCGCTGTAATTCCAGATCCCTGTATAGGGGTGAAGGGTCACGGGGTTTCTCGGGGTGCTGTCTTACTTGCAGCTCAGACTCACACCAGATGGATGTCACAGCAGGATTACAATGACCGGTAACACCTTTCTAAGCTGCTGATGACACATTATCCACCAATCACAATAGGTGATGCCACAGTTCCCCTCCCTTCACAATGACCTTTACACACGCTCATTAGCTGCTGAAAATACAAAAGACAGATTGTGTTCATGCGTTATTTCTTAAAACCACAGGAATTTAAAGATAAAAAAGCCCCAGTGGTCCGTGTGAAAGAAGTTGTAAAATTACTTTGTCTTGTTAATAAAGATCATGATATGAAAAAGAGAGCAAAAATTTTATATATATATATATACACTGTGTAGACATATACTGAATATATATACACACACTCATATATACATATATACATACACAAGACATACCTGTGAAAACTCACTTTCAGAAGAACCCTTTTCTTCATAACGCTTTAATTTCTCGCTCAATTTTTGAACTAGAAATGAAAAAAAAAGTGTGAAAAATGAAAATGAAGGAATAATGTAAGCACAGAAGTTAATATTATAGACTTATTCATTAGTACCTGTACACTTACACCTCTTTACATAATAAACACTTGTTAAACAGGTGTCCTGAATAAAGACTGTGACGTACTTAACATTTAAAGGGTTATTTTGATCATCTTAAATAGGTAAAATTGCAATTTTATTTTATTTTTTTTTGTTTTAAGCTGACCCGATCACTGGAGTACATTGCAAGCCGAACCGGCCAGCTTCAGTGCCACTGCGCTCCTCCGCTCTGGCGGTCCCCCAGGGGTTTCCTTATTATCCTACCGCAGTGGTCATACATTGGAGATCTCTACAGATGTTTCTCTGAAAATTTTAGTTGGTGAAAAGTGATGGTCTCACAGGCCGAGAACATACAAGTGTATGAGAAATCGCCCGAGTTTCCTGCGTGATTGTCATCCATGAGTCTGTTATTAGGCCCATGTGGCATTCGGTTTTATACATCAACACTTTAACATGTAAATGATCAAATACAGTTTTGAAGGTTAATAATTGTAATGTATCTGTAGACGTTGAATGCTACACAGATAATCCTCATAGGATCAATTATTTCTTTTTTGCACACTCCTATACGAGAATAAGTGACTCTCATCTGATACCACGGAGAGAATAGCATTATTATTATTGCTATAGTGATTTTTTTTTTTTTTTTCACACAATGAATTACATTGGCCAGTGTCTGATTTTTACCCAGGCAGTACACGTCCGTATAATATGCTTGTCTGAACGAGCTCTTAAGAGGACCTTACACTAAATTATTCCCTTTGAAATGGATGATCGATGTAATAGTGGCAACAGAGTGGTTTTTGGAAAACTGCGCACACACACAACCTAATACTGTCCCTACGCTAATACACTAAGCAGAGCAGAAATAATAAATAAGAATCTTGAACCATGAGGAAGAGGTCCAAGTGGAGGAGGAGGTGGAATAGGCAAGGGAGGAGTAATCATCACTGTTTTATTATTTTTTTAAATAGAACTGACTTAAAACCTACCTATAATTAACAAAACTAAAACTAGGAATCTAGAACCAGGCGGCCTACAGTAAAAGTCTGTGCACCTCTGGTCAAAATTAGGGTATGTGCGCACGCTGAGCATTTGTTTTCAGACATTTCTGCATCTCTTGGGAAGCAAAAACGGTGCCGTAAAAACGCGCATTTTTTTGCAAAGCAATGAATGCTTTTTTTGCTAAATATATTTTTTTCAAAAAGTTTGGGAATGTAATTTCATGGTTCAACATCTTCCTTTTAATTCTGTTGCAGTGGAATCAGAGTAATGGGATTATGGGTTGGTGTCAGCATCTGTTCCTGACACCAAGCTCTAGGTATGAAGAGGTGTCAGCGAGACACCCTCATTACTAAACCCATAAGTAAAGAGTTAAATATACACTCACAAACACATTGTCACCAGCCTATGTAGGAGCATTAACAGAATGAACCTACATAGGCTGGGAAGGAGCAAACAGCCATAAATGTTCCCCTATAAAAATCTAACCAACAAAGGCTGTGGGCTGATATTAATAGCCTAGGAAAGGGCCATGGATATTGGCCACCTTCCAGACTAAAAACATCAGCTCTCAGCTGCCCCAGAAATAACACATTAATAAGATGCGCCAATTCTGGCACTTAGCCTCACTCTCCCCACTTGCCCTGGTGCAGTGTGGTGATAGTTGGGGGGTTGATGTTACCTTTGTATTGTCATGTGACATCAAGCCTAGAGGTTTGTAATGGAGAGGCATCTATAAGAAGCCCCTATTACTAAACCCATAGCGATTAGTCCTTTATTTGAAACAATGACACAGACTATTTTATTGAATCTAAACTAAACCATACTTACCAAAGCCCACTGAAGCCAATGTCTCTTGTACATGATTTAAAATAATAAACAATATTCCTCACCTGTCAGCAGAAGATTCCATAATGTCCCACAACTATCCTGATGACTTTGAAAGCAGGCACTGAAGGAGCAGTGACCTGTCATAAGCCATAAGGATGCATATGTAAGCAGAGCACCACATAAACCCCTGCCCGCAGGCCCACTCCGAAGCACCAGAATCTGAAAACCGCAATACAGATTAAACAACAACCACAAGATGGGATCACCCAAGGTATCATTGTAATCAGTATAACAGCACCAACCTGACAGGGTCTGTAGTTTACTGAGCAAAATCCTGCTAACAAGTTCACTTAAAGAACAAAGAATTACAGTATACCAATTTATGACGATGTGGAAACCTTTTTAGTCATGAACTCGCATAATGCAGATTTGGCTGCAGAAATTTCTGTGGCTGTAAATAGGTTCTATTCATCTGAGTGCAGTTGTTTTGGCAGGAAGCATATGGATTTGTACTATCCACGTTTCCATTAACACAACTGATTTTCAGTCGCAGAAATTTCCACAACAGAAACTGAAGCATGTGATTTCTCCCTCAGTTTATAGTTACACGTTGAGTCTTTGCTGCGTTTATCAAAATTAAAAGCTGCTTTTTCCATCTCAGAAATCTCAGGCACACAGTTTTTTTATTTTTCATGACTGAATTTGAAAACTGCGGCTTTTTTAAAAAATCTGCAGCTTATTAATTCTTTCAGTGTTTTTCTCACCATAGAAAGCAGCGAGTGTGCAAAAGAGCTGGAAAAAACGCAACCCTGCCGTTCTTGGTGACTAAAACTAACTTTATCAAACATGTACTGTAGACAAATAACATGTAATCTGCATAAAAAACAGAAAAAAAAAAAAAAACCTGCATCAAAGCCTGATGTTTTAATCCACAGGCCATTTTCAGTTTTTTGTGTTTTTACCCTCCATTTTCCCAGAGCCATAATTTTTTTTTTGGTCAAAATGGCAATGTGAGGACTTGAAAGTGGGAAAAAAGTTCAAAGTGCGGTGAAATTGCAAAAAAAAAAAAAAGTGCAATCCCACAGTTTTTTTTTTTAACCATGTTCACTAATTGCTAAAACTGACCTGCCATTATGATTCTCCAGGTCATTACAAGTTCACAGACAAACATGTCTAGGTTCTTTTTTATTTAAGTAATGAAAAAACTTTCAAACTTTGTTAAAAAAAAATTGCGCCATTTTCCAATATACGTAGCGTCTCCATTTTTCGTGATCTCTGGTTTGTTGAGGGCTTATTTTTTGCGTGACGAGCTGACGTTTTCAATTATACCATTTTGGTGCAGATATGATTCGCCCGTTATTGCATTTTAATGCCATGTTGCGGCGACCAAAAAAACTAATTCTAGCGATTTGATTTTTTTTTCGTTACGCCGTTTAACGATCGGGTTAATTCTTTATATTGATAGATCGGGCGATTCTGAATGCGGCGATACCAAATATGTGTATGTTTGATTTTTTTGTTTTATTTTAAATGGGGCGAAAGGGGAGTGATTTGAACATCTATATTTTTTTTAATTTGTAAACATTTTTTTTTTTTTTTACTTTCGGCATGCTTCAATTGTCTCCATGGGAGACTAGAAACAGCCATAATCTGATTGGCTCTGCTACATACAGAATTACTCACTTGCTATGAGCGCCGACCACCGGAGACCTCTGGTTGTCCTGCCAACCCATTGGGGACCCGCTATCATGTGACAGGGTCACCGATGGGAGGGATTTCTGGCGCACTTGCAGGTAGCGTGAAATACCACTGTCAGAGATTGACAGCGGCATTTAACAGGTTAACAGCCACAGGTGGATCGCGATTCCACCCACGGCTGTCGTGGGCACATGTCAGCTGTATATATATCAGCTGACATGTGCCTGGAAAGGTGCGGGTTCAGCGCCGGAGCCCACAGCAAACAAGGGGAGTCAGACATCGGTGTAATATTACTATTACTATCGGTGTACTATTGTCTTTCTCTCAGCATGAGCTGACAGGCCACAGTCTCTGGGTGACCCCGAGCCCACCTTGGAATCCAGGGTCACCATGGAGACAATCAAGACAACACGAATGCGAGCACAGAGGGATCAGCGGCATCACAGTGGTTAAACGCCCGCAATGGGTGCTAGCACCGATTGTGGGTGTCTCTGAAGGGTGTCAGCTGTCACAGAGTTGTCACCAGCACTCAATCATGGCGGAAATCTGCGTGAGACCGTGCGATCACAGCGCCATATATGTCGCTTTGTGGGAACGCAGCTCCCGCAGTGCCGTATATATACACAGCGCATGCCTCTTTATACTCTATGAGCCTGCATACAACCCCCTATATAAATTTATAAGCCCATACCGAGCCCTTATATACACCATGAGCCCCCACATAGCCTCCTATATACAGCATGAGCCCCCACATAGCCTCCTATATACAGCATGAGCCCCCACATAGCCTCCTATATACAGCATGAGCCCCCACATAGCCTCCTATACACAGCATGAGCCCCCACATAGCCTCCTATACACAGCATGAGCCCCCACATAGCCTGTTATGTACATACAAACATCCCATACACATGAAGAAAAAAAAACACTATACTCGCCTTGCTCCCGTTCCCCCGGCGCTTTGCTCCTGTCTCTGTTGCACTGACATGGGGCCGGATGTAGTCCACGGGCCGCACTTTGCCGACGTCTGTAATAAACCACTTGTTTGACGGTCATGCGCATATTGGAATTAACATGCCAATAACCAAAGTAAATGACAAACACTTCAGACACACTTAAGTCACTAAATCCTGATGTCTAAGGCCCTGTTCACACGATGCCTTTATTTTTTTACAGTAATTTCCTAAAAACGTGGTGTTTGTCAGTTGTACCATGTTTTCAGAAAACTGCACAAAAAAACACCAGAAATATGAACATGGCTTTACAGTTTTAACTTCGAAAATCTTTATTCACAAAGAAAAAGCAGGTTAATAATACAAACCCTCGTAGCTTCCCACAATGTCAGCCCTTTCTTACACAGAACTGGTATAGCAGACCTCTCGTTCTCAGTACAAGCGGCACAATGCACGCATAGATCTCTACAAGTGACTTGTTCACCGGAGGATTGCCGGAGTGAAGCTCGTAAACAGCTCTCTGCCAACAAGCACGCACTTGGGGGCGCGGCAGATGTGCACGGTGACAGGCAGAAACTCATTAGCCATGTCTTAAATGTGTGCTTTAAAATGTCAAATCCATTTATTGTATGTGCAGCAGTGGAATGAGACCCCGATTAATAACAATAATAATGATGAGCGGCCCTTATCTCATTTATCAAATGTACAATGAATGACACCGAAAACAAAGAATTTCTCCCATGAAATATGTTCATGTCATGAAGTCCTGCTATGGGAATGTCTGCCTGCATGAGAGAGTGCACTATAAAATGAGACCTCCTGAGACGATCCCTTTAAGGGAAAAACTATCATTAGAAGCAATACACACCAGACAAAGGTAGTCTGGTACGTGTCTGTGTACGGAGACGGCGTGCCAGGGGAGACCGCTCCCAGACATGGATTTAACCCATTACCAGTTATGCAATTGGAGACCTAATTTTTTATGGTTTCATGGATGGAGCTGTGTGAGGAAGCTTTTTTTGCATGACAAGCTGTAGTTTATATTAATACCATTTTGGGTTACATACGGTGTTTTGATCACTTTTTATCACATTATTTGGGGGAGAGAAAAATGGCATCTGGCATTTCTATTTTTTTTCTCTTTACAGCATTTGCCATACGGGTTAATTAATTTAATATTTTCATAGATCAGACGCAGAAATACAACATATGTTTATTTACTTTTAAACTTGTTTTATTTTAATCATTATTTTTTTTCATTTTAACTTTATTTTTTAGTTTCTTTGGAGACTTCATTGCTCGTTCCATAAACTAAAATTATAAGTTATTGTGGTTTTTAGAAGAAATGATGATCTTTGATGAAGTCCAGCCTTTGGCTCGCTCCAGATACTGCTGTTGCCAGCACATGCCGACTGTGTAAGGCCAGTTTCACACGTCCTGATATTTCCGGTACCAGAAAAACCAGTAGCGGGGATGTCAGTGTCCATGTGTGTAATACTTGTGGAATACGTGTGACAACAGTGCGATGCATCAGTATCACATGTATCGATGCCCGGGAAGCAGCTCTACAGTGAGCGCTGTTCCCAGCAGAAGGACTGAACTGTGGTGAACTTGTTGACTTTTTTCACTAAGCTGAGGTCACTGCAGTTCAGCCAGGCTGGGAACGCAGCCTCAGTGATCCATGGTAACCTCAAGGATGTCACCGCTAGTCACTGATGCTGCACTTGCAGCAGCTCATTCATTAGTGGTTCTTAGCCTGGACGTCACATCTTGGCACCATCCAGGTTGAAAACTATTTATCCCCAGATATGGATTACAGCATGGAACAGAACAACGAAGAGGTGAGGGATATTTTTTTTTTTTTTTTCATTTTATTTCAGGAGACAAGGGATTCAGTGGAATGGGCACTAGCTGACGATAACTGTGTTTGTTACTTTTAAATAAAAATGGAAAACTGTGTTTTGCTGTTATTTCAAATAAAAAAGATTTTATACTTGCTGTGTATTTATTTACCATACAACTATAGGATTAATAATGCATTGGTGTCTTATAGACACCTCTCCATTACTAAGCCGTGGGGTTGATATCAACAGACAATACAAAAGTGACATAAAACCCGCAAATATTAACCCCACTTGCCACCGCCACAAGGCAAGGGCGACTAGGCAGGCAAAGCACCAGAATTAGCTCATCTAATAAATTTGACTTTTCTGGGCGACTGCAGGCTGCTATTTTTTGGCTGGGGGGGGGTCAATATCCATGTCCCCTTACCAGCCTGAGAATACCAGCTGTCTGCTTTAGCAAGGCTTGTTGCCAAAAATGACTTCACTGTTTTTTTTTTTTTTTAAATTATTTAAAGAATTCAAAAAACAGACAGAACCCCTCTGTTCTTGATAACCAGCCTTGCTAACACTGATAGCTAAGGGCAGCAATCTGCAGCTGTCAGTTTTGCTTGGCTGGATATCAAAAATACAGGGGATCCCATGTCGATTTTACATTTATTTACAGTGCAGGCGGCGGCTGATGAATACTCTCATCAGCCACTGTCCTCACTGTTATCAGTTGAAAACAACTCTCAACAGTCTCCCCTGCTTGCGCTGATCGCCGGCAGAGAGAGAGCGCGTATTTTTTAAAATATGCCATTAACCAATGATGTTACGCTGTGTGCTATTTCTGGCCCCTCTGCCATAGGGAGGGTGCCGGAGCAACAAGTGATTCCTGTTGCTAAGTTCCAGTTCTGTGTTCCGTTTGCTCTGAGCTCTGTGCTTTGCCTGGACCCTGCTTGAATACGGCTAATACTGTTTGTTTCCTCAGACTACTGGTGACTCCATACTTGGCTCCTGGGACTATATCTGCGCTGTCCACATTACTGCTACCTGGTCCAATCATCTGACTAACCCATATCCAGGACTACGACAGTATTGCCTGTGCCAGCACCGTCCCTTGCTCCCGTCTCCTGTTGTCCGAATTTATCACTACCTGTTATGCCTGCCTGAATTCCTGTACTGCTGGGCGAGCTTCCACATGTCCGGGCTCTGACAGAAGGTAGCACCTGTGTCCCCTGGGCTTTCCAGTCTGACCCTGTATGAGTGGTCTTACTACGGTTATCTGGGGGTTCACATAGTTACACCCCCTGCAGTTAACACGGGTCGTGGTTCCACAAAGAAAATTAAAATAAATGAATGTGAACTGCAACACCTGTGCCTCCGCTTCCATTCGTTACAGTGGCGGTGGAAAACTAAAATTATTACCATACAAACGTTGGCCCGTGTCAGAGTTTTTGAAAGTCTGCGAGTCATTTCCTTGTCCAAATGAGCCAACGTCCAGGGCGACAAATCGACACTCAGCATCTGCAATTGCCATGAGAACAATCGAAAAGTATTTTTTGAAATTGAAATACTCGGATCCACTTCCAGCAGGATTCATAATCCGAATGTGTTTGCCGTCCACAGTCCCCACAGAGTTGGAAAATTACAAATTTCCTTGAATTTTGCAGCCTTTTCAATTGAGAGTTCAGTTGTGGGAGGAATTCTGCACGCAGAACATCACAAAGCGCGGCAGGTGTCTCCAACAATCCCAGAAAGGGTGGACACTCCAATCCGGAATTTAAAATGTAGAGATCTTAAGGTCTCTCCGGTAGCCAGGAATCTGCCGAACAGAAAATGAAAAAACCGGATTACTTACCGGTAATACTCTTTTATAGCGTCCACGTCAGCACCCACCGAGAGAGAGGGGATTCACCCCCTAGGAACAGGAAACCTACAGAGAGATAAAAGGGGAGGTCCCACTCGCTCCCTCAGTTGGATTACAGAGAATGAGAGGAACCGCCACACAAGCTTTAGTTAATTTGCTCCATAGGCCATTTAAAGTACATATATATTTATATCTTTTGCTATATAACGTCACGCATCTATATACAGTTTTAGCCTTCACCCACCAGAGTGAACCACGTGTAAATATACTAAGGGAGGGAAGTGAGTGGGTGCTGTCATGGATTCTATAAAAGAATATTACCGGTAAGTAATCCGTTTTTTTTCTCTTCGACACGACAGCACCCACCAAGAGATTTCCAGAGACAATCACCTGGGAGGGACCACCGTGTTAAGGACTGATCTACCAAAGACTAAGTCAGCCGAGGAAGATAAATCTAGTCTGTAGTGACTATAAAAGGTAGGAGGTGAAGATCAGGTTGCGGCCTTACATATTAATTCAATCGGGACATCCGCTCTTTCAGCCCAGGAGGAAGATACGGCTCGTGCGTAATGTGCCCTCACGCCCTGCGGTGGGTCTTCTCCTTTTGCCGAATATGCCAATGTAATCGCCTCTCTGATCCATCGAGACCGCGTGCTTCTCGTGATTGTAGACCCCTTCTTGTTACCCTGGAAAGAGACAAAAAGAGCCCTGCTCTGCCTCCAGGGCTAAGTCCTATCTATATAGGCTAAGGCGGCTCTCTTTACGTCTAGGGTATGATACCTTTCCTCCTCTGGTGTTGCCGGGCTATCATAAAAGGGAGGGGAAGGTAGATTTCTTGGGATCTATGGAATTTAGTAGCCCTTTTAGGGAGATAAAGACGGACCCGTCCTAACAATATTCTGTCCTGAAATATTGACAGGAAGGGGGGGGCCCCCATCTACTGACAGGGCCTGGAGATCACGCATTCTCCTTGCTGATACCAAAGCTACCAATAAGGCGGCTTTTAATGAAACGCACTTTATTGAGGCAGTGTGTATGGGCTCAAATGGGGCCTGTGTGAAAGCATCTAGGACTAAGCTAAAGTCCCAATGCGGTATTTGAGGAATATGAACCTGGTTTACTCGCTGGCAAGCTGAAATAAATCGAGCTACCCATTTGTTGCCCGCAACGTCATAATTATATAAGGCCCCCAGAGCCAGAACTTGGACTTTTAAAGTGTTAACTGCAAGCCCTAACTCACGCCCTTTCTGCAGGAACTCTAAGATAGCAGGGATAGGTACCTCACTGGAAAGCCCTGCTGAATGGAAAGTTAAAAATTTTTTACACACCTTGGTGTAGATTTTGGTTGTGGCTTCTTTCCTACTATGCAAGAGGGTACCAATTAAGTTATCTGAGAATCCCCTTAGCTTCAGAAACTGCATCTCAAATTCCATGCCGTGAGGCGTAGACCTTTGACCTGAGGGTCGTAACAGGGTCCTTGCGAGAGTAGGTCCTGATCCAGAGGGAGAATCCATGGATCGGAAAAACACATGGCTCTAAGTCATGAAAACCACGGCCTCTTGAGCCAAAATGGAGCTATTAAGATGACTCTCGCTCCTTCTTCCCTTATCTTCCTGATGACAGTCCGTAACAGTATCGGCGGGAAGGCGTAAGCCTAGTGAAACATCCAAGGGGTTTGAAGGGCGTCGCGTACATCCAGATTGTCTATTCTGTACAGTGAAGCGAACCTTTCGACACGCCTGTTGGCCCTTGTAGCGAACAGGTCTATCTCCGGCATGCCCTACACAGCCGCTATCATCCTGAAGATGCGCCGGCTGAGCACCCATTCCCCTTGATGCAGGGTATGGCGGCTGAAGAAGTCTACTCTGGAGTTGTCCACTCCTCTGACATGGAGAGCAGACAGGGACAGGCTCTGAAGTTGTCTATTACCCTGACGAGGAGGGCCAATAGGGACAACAGGTGTGTTTTGGCCATCTGTAGGATTCTCTCCGCGGTAGAC
Source organism: Dendrobates tinctorius (assembly GCF_039654945.1). Classification (NCBI taxonomy): domain Eukaryota; kingdom Metazoa; phylum Chordata; class Amphibia; order Anura; family Dendrobatidae; genus Dendrobates; species Dendrobates tinctorius. Next base: position 46,769,437 of record NW_027361698.1, read on the forward strand.
AGAGTTCTTGACCGTGTTCCTCCTTATACTATGAAGGTACTATAAAGTACCATGAAGTAATGAGGCCATATGAAGTACCATGAAGCACGAAGTACCATGAAGCCATATGAAGTACCATGATGCAATATGAAGCACTATGAAGCACTGTGAAGGTACTATAAAGTACCATGAAGTAATATGAAGCACTATGGAGTACCATGAAGCAATATGAAGTATTATGAAGCAAAATAATGCACTACGAAGCACTATGAAGTACTATGATGCAATATTAAGTATTATGTAGTACTATGACATACTATGAAGCAATATGAAGTACAATGATGCAATAAGAAGTACCATGAAGTACTATGAGGCAATATGATGCACTATGAAGTACTATAACATACTGTGATGCATTAAGAAGTACTATAAAGTACTATGACATACGATGACGTACCATGAAGCAATGACGCATTATGAAGTATTATGACATACTATGATGCAACAGGAAGTACTATGACATACTATGACGTACCATGAAGTACCATGAAGCAATATGATGCACTATGACATACTATAAAGCACTATGAGGCAATATGAAGTACTAAGAAGTACTATGACATACGATGATGTACAATTAAATATATCACTGGGCTGTGCGTGCATCACTATTTGCGCTTCTTTTTTTCTTTCCCTCTTGTGATTCATATTTGGCGCATGTTTGCACCGAGCCGTAGTATTTGGTATTTTATACAGTGGCGCCCACCTTTCACTACATATCTTTCGTACTATGAAGTACCATGAAGCAATATGATGCACCACGAAGTACTATGAAGCACTTTGAAGTACCATAAAGTACTATGAAGTACCATGATGCAATATGAAGTACCATGAAGCAATATGATGCGCTATGAAGTACCGTGAAGTAATATGAAGCACTATGACACTATGATGCAGTATGATTCATACAGGCTCTATGATACCATATGATGTACATAGGCCTCATGAGGCACAGATAGACTTATGGCCATGCTTGAAGGTGCCAAACAAGAGACCAGGTCCACAGTTACATTTAAGAGGGCAACCTCTCAGAGTTCCAGATAAACCTCCACTCTGAATGGTACATCTCAATTGTCAGACTGAGCTCACCCGAAGGAGCCAATTAATGAGCCGCAGCTGGCAATCTTCATGGAGACATATGTGCAGGATTAAACCCTTATGTCCTCTATGGGTGGAGTAGTTAAGTTGCAAAGAAAGGTAAACACCTGTTTACTGAACCATAAAATTGAAACATATGCTTCACATAGTCATTCTGAAGCCTCCCATAAGGCTCTGTGCAGACAAAACATGCAATTAACTGAAGTCAAATCAAAAGATGTAGCGTGAACGTATGGCCTTACCAAGGCCTAGAGGCCCAAGGTCTAGCTGCACATCTTGTAAAAGCATACCTCAGCACATGAGATTGCGCGTGTGCCCGAGGACTACCACCAACGTGCTGCTGCTTACCAGGGATCTCCAGCTGGTATTCCATTCTGGTACTTGACTGGCCTCAAGCTACTTAGCTGCTGCCACCTGACGAGAGCAGTCACATTCAGCCTAGAATGGCTGCCGACCCTCGGAGAGCAGGAGGGAGAGTGAGTGAACTCCTGCACGCTGCTTCACTGACAGCTGCCGGATGCTGTAGCCACCAGCTGCCTGAGACGTGGTTCGCTTTCCCGTCTACAACTTTTATCCGTGGAACCACTCTGTCTAGAGCGTCCACTCTTTCTGCTGCTGTGCAGTAGCACCTCCATCTTTTCATGTGGGTGCACCTCACACTGCCATACGAGGCCTTCATCTGCAGACCATCTGCGCAAGCGCTCGCCAGCTGTATACCCCCGGATGCGCGCCTCCTTTTTCTTTGTCTCCAGCCGTACCGTGCTCCGTACGTGAGCCAGGACGGCCATACCCGGACCCTTGCCTCACGTAGTCATTATCAGTCGAGGGGGGAGCCGATAACCAGACCTCCCCCGACGCTGTCGCGGCTCTCACCGTCCTTCTAGGACTCAGGTCCACCATACCAGGCCTCCTACACCCCTGGCTGCTGACCTTCTGCGCCGTGCTTCTCATACGAGCCAGGGCGGCCTCTCCCAGTTCCTGGCCTCGCTTTTCTCCCCCCCCCCCCAAGCGCCAGGCACCTTACTGTGCTTTCCATGCGAGCCCGGCGGCCTCTCCCGCTCCTGGCTTCGCAGCATACCTGGGGAGCTATATCCACAATGCCAGCATTCTGTTACAGGCGCCGTGCCGCGCTTCTCATACAAGCCAGGGCCTCGCTATGTGCTCCGAGCTGTGGGGGAGCTGGCCAAGTGACAGCTCCTCCAGCCGCACCATGCTCCGTAGGTGAGCCAGGGCGGCCATACACGGATCCTGGCTTCACGCTGTCATTATCAACAGAGGGGGGAAGCTGACAACCAGACCTCCCCCGACGCTGCTTTTGGTGCTGGAGCCCCTGCCACTCTTATAGAAACCGCACAGGCGGCATCACAGCCCAGGAATCCTCTTCTCTCTACAGGTTCCTTCAGATGGGTGCACACCAAGCCACACCATGCCCCCTGCGTGAGCCAGGGCAGCCATACCCAGACCCTGGCCTCACACTTAGCCTATCAGACGAGGGGGGAGCTGATAAAACAGGTCTCACCCGACGCTGCTTCCGGTGCCGGGGGCCCTGCCGCTCTCAAAGAAATTGCACAGACGGCATCCGACCCAGGTATCCTCTTGCGAGCTTCTTTCTCTCTACAGGTTCCCTTAGGAACAGGAAATCAACTGAGGGTGCGAGGGAGACCACCTCTTTTATCTCTCTGTAGGTTTCCTGTTCCTAGGGGCGGATCCCCTCTCTCTCGGTGGGTGCTGTCGTGGCGAAGAGAAAAAAATATATATATCAGTACATGGGTTTTATAACAATAAAACTACATGTGTTTATTTTTCAAAATTACGTACCTCAGGGTCACCAACAGACGTTCCTCAGCAGGAATTGCTTGACATAGTTGTGTGTCCTGCCTGGTGATGAATCCTCGAACACGTTGCAGCAATTCATCGAAGCTCTGTTCCGACATCCTCGTGTATTTGAAAAACTTCTCCTAGTTTTCACGCAGCTCTGTGTACAACGAGTGGTAGGCTCCACGGCTCTCTCGGACTTCAACGATGGAGTGCTGCCACTAGCGACCACGACGTCTTTTCTGTCTTGCTCTTCTTCTTTCTTCACAAGCCACAGCAAAGGCAAAAGCCAATTAAAATTCCAAATCAAGATTAAGATAGAAGCTCTCCATGCCGAGATCCATCTTGCAGCTGGATACAGAAGCAAAAGATGAGGATTTCATCTGTGTAGGGTCTATATATACAGATTCCCCATGAGACACGCCCATTGCATGCCACATTACAAAATTCTTTGAAAATTCGAACGTATGCGCCGAAAAAACTCAAACGCACGCAAAAACGAGTACAAACGCATGCACACGTGCCTTTTTTTTGGCATCATGCGTAAGCTGATGTGGATAAAAAACGCAGCGTAACTGTCACGATGACCTGTCCTGTGTGACGCGACCCGCAGGCCAGTAACTGTAAACAACAAGACGCGGCACGTGATACAGTCCTGTGTGACACGGCCCGCAGTCCGGTAACTAAAACAAGACAAGGGGAAGGGAAAACAGTTACAACGGTGGGCCCTGCGATAGGGAAAGGGGACGTGGAGACCTCCTGCACTCTCCTGAGTCAGTGTCCCTAACGCTCCTAACGCTCCCTATGGCGATTCCGCATCGGGCGCCGCTCAGGATACCTGTCGCCCTAGCACACCCGACACCTATCCCTTGCTAGGGAGCTGGGTGGCGCAGGCAGTGGCCCGACCGCTGTACTAATACACACGAAGGAAAAACACAAACAGGGGAACACCACTTAGCTTTACTCTGTTGCACTTGCTCCTGGCTACAGAGTCCACCACCAGAATGCAGCTCTCCTCCAGAATTGCTGCCACTAAGCTCTGTCAGAGCTACAAGGAAATCCCCTATGACTCCTTCCACACCAGGGCTAAGACAGTGCTGCAAGGAACGCTCTCCAGCTCCTTCCTCCACCAAGGATGGTTGAAATGAATACTATCACCAACCCTGATTGCAACACCTGTGACTCTTTTATAGCAGAGCCAGAAATCACACCTGCATTATAAACATGTGCACTTAAATAAAGAAACAGAGTGCAATGACGCTCACCACCACCGGGCGCAAACTTCGAACAAACACCACCACAGTGCAATAATCCAAATGGCCACCGGGGGCAAAAACCACACTTAAGCACAGCTTAGGAAAAGAAAAAGGTTACCTGTGCTTTTATCTGTCCTGATCCCGCATGGATCATGACAGTAACCATGCGTTTGAATGCGTTTTGGCATGCGTTTGCGCATTCAGATGATACGCTGCACACAGAGATGCTAATGTGAACTTAGCCTAAAAGAGTTCCTTTCCTTTCACACAACAAAACAGAAAAGCATGGTCTTGGGCTGATCCCTCACAAGTTAAAACTGCTTTTGACGCACATAGTAGTGTAATGTGTCCAGGAGCTGGCCTCATTCTCATGCTCTGTAACATGTTAGCATTCTACTAGCTCTATAGGGGCTGGATCTTCCTTTACTCACTTCATGGCATGCATTTGAACCGGTCATTGTCCATTTGATTTTCTGTCTGAACTTAGAGCCTGATTCTGCTATGCCAGGAAGCAGATTGCTAGATATTTGGAGGAGAGAGACAAAAACCCATCATCATTCTCTATTGAGCTGCCAGAAAATGCTGAGCACAGCTCTTGACCACACCATAAGGAATGACTGGACTTTCGAGCATACACTTCATTCCAATGGGGATATAATTGACCCACTCTGCCGATCAGTGAACTCCAGCGGTCGGACCCTCAATAATCAATAAGTTATCACCTGTTCTATGAATGGGTGACAACTTGTTTCCACTGAATGACCACTTCAAGGCTTCAATCACACTAGTGTACAAGTTGGAAGAGTGCATTACGAGGAAAAAAAATGTGTTGCACTGGGATCTATGTAATTCAGTGACGCAGTGCAGTTTTGAGTATTTTTTCTTAGCTGTATTTGGCATGAGAAAAAAAATAAAGGCAGCAAGCTGCGATTTCACTCTGACATTGGTCATACAGACCATCAGTATGGCATTTGATTTTAATGTTGCGATTTTGTAAGATGGGAAACTGTAAATGGTCCTGGAAAAGATTAATAGCAGCTGAGTAAAAAAACAAAACAAAAAAAAAAGTGTTTTTTTTTTTTAATACGCTAGTGTGAGCATCCCCTAAATCTGTAAGGCTAAGTGCACACGTACCGGAACTCTCGCGGAAATTACCGCGAGAATTCCGGAATTCCAGTCCGCGGGAAAATCGCATTTTAAATTCCCGCGATTTTCCCGCGGAAAAACTAGCATTTTGCAAGCGTAATTAGCTTGCAAAATGCTAGCGTTCTCCAAGCGATCTGTAGCATCGCTTGGAGAACTGATTGACAGGTTGGTCACACTCGTCAAACATAGTGTTTGACGAGTGTGACCAACTTTTCACTACTGAGGCTGCTTATGCGGCATCAGTAGTAAAAGATAGAATGTAAAAAAAAAAAAATAAAAAAGTGTTATTCTCACCCTCCGACGTCCCGCGCAGGCGTTCCCAGTAGTCCTTTGCGAAAATGCCCGCGATGACGTCAGTTCTCGCAGGAACGCGACGTCTCGCTGTAATTCGCGATGACTTCGCACGAATTACCGCGAGACTTCGCGATCCCGCGAGATCGGACGCCATCGCGGGCATTTTCGCAAAGGACTACTGGGAACGGGAGCGTGGAGAGAGGCGGGAAGGCTGCGCGGGACGTCGGAGGGTAAGAATAACAATATTTTTTATTTTAAATTCTATTTTTTACAGGGATATGGTACCCAAAGCCCGGAGGACAGTCTCCTCTCCTCCGGACCGTGGGTACCATCCGCAATTGTTCTGCTTACTTTCCGCATGGTGTGCACAGCCACATGCGGGAAATAAGCGGAACAATGCATTCCTATGGGTGCGGGATCGCCGCGATTCCGCAAAATAATGAGCATGCTGCGGTTTTTACCGCGAAGCGATTCCGCCGCGGTAAAAACCGCAGCATTAGCACAGCATTGCGGAATCCCATAGGAATGCATGGGATGCTTATTTTTCGCGTTTTCGCGGCAAAATCGCGCGGTTAAAACTGCCGCGGAAACGCGAAAAAAACGCCACGTGTGAACTCAGCCTTAAAGTGATGAAATATTCACAAACTAGTTGGCACTCTGTCCTTACAGATAAGGATACAATCCACAGAGCCGTAGATCACGAGATGCCGACACTCAATTGATAAGAGCAAGTTGGACAGAAGGCAGGCGACACCCAGTGGCTGACACTTAAGGGGGTTTTTACACATAGCGATATCGCTAGCAATATCGCTAAAGCATCACCGATTTGCTGACGCAGCAGCGATATCGCTATGTGTGATACGTACCTCTGACCGGCTCCCCCGCTGTCTGTCGCTGATCGCGCAGCTCCATTTCTCGTCGGGCGCTTCCTGCTGGCGCTGACGAGCGACGCGTGGACGCGGACGGGAGTACGTCAGGATCGCCGCGTCTGAAAGGTAAGTAATGACCGCTGTATCGCTGCTACATCGCTGTGAGATCTGCCTGTGTGGAAGCTCAATAGCGACCATTTAGCGATGCACCAGCGATCCTGACCGGGTCGTATCGTGGTCGGGATCGCTGGTGCATCGCTAAATGTAAAGGGGCCTTTAGAGATGGGTAAAGATACATTTTAAATAATTAGCAGATTGCCTATTTAACACAACATCTAACAATTGAGAAGCTGTTCTCCGGGTAACATTTTTTTTATTTTTATTTCACAGGCTTGCTCTATTTAAAATATAAAGGGAATGTCTCAAGGACTTCAGTGGGTAAAATTGCTTAAAAAAAACAAGCAAGGTTGCAATTTACTTGTTATTAAAAGTCTTCTGCAGAGTCAAAGCCACCTCTGGTAGCAGCATGGGAGTGCGCTGAGTACAGACCTCAATCCTGAGGCACGCATCGGTCATGGCACCCAAGAAGCTGGGAAGCGGAGATGCAGTGCTCCCCTGAAGATCTAACAGGAGAATATTCCTTTAAGAAAATAAGCCAAACTGCTCCTCACCCCCTTGCTCTAGTCTTGATTGACAAGACTGCAGTGGTGAGGCCATGACTACTGAGCCCAGATCTTCAACTTGTGACTTTCTCAGTTGACAGATTCCAACGGCAGAGAGGCAGCGCAGGAGAAGCTTCCATCAAGAGCATTCTGACTGCCAAAATGTATTTTAGATTTGAGGAAGTGTCCACCATGTGAAGGCACCACACCTCCAGCACATTGAGTGTCTAGAATGATTTTTTTTTTTTCACAGATTTTCTGGATTTTTGTCCCAAGCTGAAAGGATCTCCCACTAGAGATCTGTGGAACAAATCTGGGCACACAGTGGGAATGCAGGCCATCAGAGACCCCAAGAAATAGCTGGGTAACCAGTTAAACTGTGGATTTTTTTTTTCTCTTAAGTAGAGAAGGTCTGAGTTTAGAGCGCTACCTAGAAAAGTCTGAAGCTTGACCTTCTTTCATTAATGATCCAGCCTATGTTGGAAAGAATCTAAACACAAAGGAAATTGCCTTTGACCATCCGTCTTCAGAAGTGCCCACAAAGAGAACGTCGTTCTGGGAAAGAATTTGCAGCATATCTTTCTTGTATATGAGCTGCCACACTTTTGGGGACATGGATATGCCGAACCTAAAGACACCGAAACTGGCACTAATGCAGCAATCCCCGGATGTTTACCACTGCCCAGAGATATAATGTGTCCCACATGTTAGTAAGGTGCCAGGAGGACAGCAGCGTCAGAGTGAGGAGCATGGCTGGAGCAGCCGAGGAGAGTATTACCATTCTGGCAGGTGCAGACAAGTGTATTTTCGGTTGAAGCATGACCTGACAAAACAATGGATCACACTCGGACCCATATTCTATGGGGCCTTGCACATGTCTGCTTCCTCAGACAGAATCGCTGCATGCCCGAGTTTATTCCTATATTTGGATCGCAATTGGCCATGCAAGTCAGTGAGTCTGTGGAAACCATCAGACTGCATTGGGATCACATCAGAGTGCAGTCCAATTTTACGCGGTCCTGCAGAATGGAGACTTTTTCTTTCTCCATCTTCTACTCTTCTGAGAAAAACTGATCACACTATCCTCACACTCTGATCAGTGACAATTGCAGAATTGGCCCGATTCTCTCAGATGGGAGAATACACAGTATTGCCGTCTGCACATGACCTTAGAAAGGACGGCGGTAGGCAGATACCGTTGAAAACAAGATGGCAGAAGGGTCATTGCTCATGCGGACATCAATAAGAGTCGGAGCCGATAGTTCTACTTTACATTGGAGAATAAGAACATGCCCTTTAAAGTTGATTTTTCAGGGAAACAAAAAGCCTAGAAAAACCAAACTCTGGAACATTTTTAACGAAACTCAATTGCAAAACAATTTTTATCCCCAAATACATTAATTTATGGGAAATAAAAAAAGTCCCCAAAAGCGGACAACCCTTTTATATTTGATTAGGGGATAAGGACAGCTGCACTAATCCTGAACTCTGGCTTTAGGTGAAATGACAGGTACTCGGAGAAGTTGGAACAGTAGGTGCTTGAGATAAGAGGATTTAAAGGGACAGTCCAAGCTTTATGTTCCTCGATAGGCAGCTTTCTGGTTACGTTTTCTGTACTATGTGAAGTTCCTTTAAGAGACTTGTAACAAGGCCACTTAGAAATACACTGAGATTTGCAAGCAAGCATTATTCCCCCTGTAGCCATCAATATGTTACTCACCTTGGTCTCTAAGGAACTCCGCTTCTACGTGTGCCATTTCACCGCTCCTAAAAACACATAAGCATTTAATTACCAGGTAAATAATTCAGAAATGACACGTTCCCCAACAAAGGCTATTAAAATAAAATAATGACAAGCAGAAAAGCTGGATCGATTGAGAATAAACAGAGTATAACATCCATCCAATATCAGGTCGGCTGAAAGCGCGGCGCACAATAAAGACCCGCTGCTGGCTCGCCCTACTGTGCCGCTCAAGGCACAATAATAACAGCTCCCATCCTCTAATTATAGGCCGCACCAGATCTGTCACATTCACTACTATTAGACACTCTACCTCGCCTGCACATTAATATTTACAGACATGACAGGTCTCTTTATAGAAGGATACAATTAGGTAAAAAATAACTATGGGGCTTTCTGACTGGAGACAGATCAGCCCCCCATTTATAGAGTTTTCTCTGCACAACGCTGAGGTACAGAGATGACCAAGGTGGGAGATCAGACACCTCAGGCCAAAAACTACATGGGATACAGAGGTAGATGCACTCAAGGCTTCAAGAACATGGCTGCTGCTTGGCGTTGTACAATAGCGCCCCTTCTGCATAAAGCAGACTCTTCTGGATTCTGAACTTGGTATAAAATGTCTCTAATTTTATGTACCTTGTAGCCAGTACCATATTGTGTGATTATGGCATTAGATTTAAGGGTCATCTGCCACCCACCTAACCTGACAGCAGTATGATGCAGGGAGCAGACCCCCGGAGTCCACCGATGTCTCTTACTGGTGCTGTAGTTTTGATAAAATCAGTTTTATCAGCATGAGATCATCACTAGATCAGTACTAAACCTGCCGTCATACAGTCCGTCTTCAGGAGCTCGGTATAACCCGGCCCCACTAGTGATTAGAAGCTTTCTGCCTATGCACAGTGTACACAGCTGTCAATCAGTGATGGGGTTATACAGAGCTCAGCATTCAGAGAACTGGTAGATATGCAGCAGATAAAACTGTTTTTAGTCAAAACTACATCAAGCAGCCCAGTAAGTGACTCCTCCCCAGTATCAGGGTCTGTTTCTCTACATCATGCTGCTGTCAGATGGGGCAGCAAAACCCTGGCGATGGGTTCCATCTAATCAATTTAACCCCTTAACCCCCAAGGGTGGTTTGCACGTTCATGACCGGGCCAATTTTTACAATTCTGACCACTGTCGCTTTATGAGGTAATAACTCTGAAACGCTTCCATGGATCCCGGTGATTCTGACAATGTTTTCTCGTGACATATTGTACTTCATGTTAGTGGTAAAATTTCATTGAAATAATTTGCGTTTATTTGTGAAAAAAACGGAAATGTGCCAAATTTTTGAAAATTTCGCAATTTTCCAACTTTGAATTTTTATGCCCTTAAATCACAGAGATACGGGACACAAAAAACTTGATAAGTAACATTTCCCACATGTTTACTTTACATCAGCACAATTTTGGAACCAAAATTTTTTTTTGTTAGGAAGTTATAAGGGTTAAAAGTTGACCAGCGATTTCTCATTTTTGCAACACCATTTTATTTTTACGGACCACATCACATTTGAAGCCACTTTGAGTGGTCTATATGATAGAAAATACCCAAAAGTGACACCATTCTAAAAACTGCACCCCTTAAGGAGCTCAAAACCACATTCAAGAAGTTTATTAACCCTTCAAGTGCGTCACAGGAATTTTTGGAATATTTAAAAAAAAAAATAATGAACATCTAACCTTTTTTCACAAAAAAAATACTTCAGGTTCAATTTTTTTTTAATTTTACCATGGGTAAAAGGAGAAATTGGACTGCAAAAGTTATTGTGCAATTTGTCCTGAGTATGCTGATACCTGATATATGGGGGGGGGGGAACCACTGTTTCGGCGCATGGCAGAGCTCAGAAGGGAAGGAGCGCCGTTTGACTTTTTCAATGCAAAATTGGCTGGAATTCAGATCGGACGCCATGTCACCTTTGGAGAGTCCCTGATGTATCTAAACAGTGGAAACCCCCCACAAGTGACCCCATTTTGGAAACTAGACCCCCCAATGCACTTATCTAGATATGTGGTGAGAACTTTGAACCCACAAGGGCTTTACAGAAGTTTATAACGTACAGCGGTACAATTAAAAAATCATATTTTCTCCACAAAAATGATCTTTTCACCCCCAATTTTTATTTTTCCAAGGGTAACAGGACCCTAAAAGTTATTGTGCAATTTGTCCTGAGTACGCTGATACCCCATATGTGGGTGTAAACGACTATTTGGGCGCATGGCAGAGCTCGGAAGGGAAGCAGCGCCATTTGACTTTTTTGGCTGGAATTGAGATCGGACACCATGTCGCGTTTGGAGAGCCTCTGATGTACCTAAACAGTGGAAACCCCCCACAAATGACACAATTTTGGAAACTAGACCCCCCCAAGGAACTTATCTAGATGTGTGGTGAGCACTTTGAACCCCCAAGGGCTTCAAAGAAGTTTATAACGCCCGGGCGTGAAAACAAAGAAAATCATATTTTTTTTCCCCAAAAAAATGATATTTTTGCCCCCAATTTTTTATTTTCCTAAGGGTAACAGGCGAAATTGGACCCCAAAAGTTGCTTTGCAATTTTGTCCTGAGTAGGCTGATACCCCACATGTGGGGGTAAAACACTGTTTGGGCGCATGGCAGAGCTTGGAAGGGAAGGAGCACCATTTGACTTTTTCAACGCAGAATTGGCTGGAATTGAGATCAGACGCCATATTGCGCTTGGAGAGCACCTGATGTGCCCAAACAGTGGAAACACCCCAATTCTAACTCCAACCCGAACCCCAACACACCCCTAACCCTAATCCTAATGGGAAAATGGAAATAAATACTTTTTTTTTTAATTTTATTATTTTTCACTAACTAAGGGGGTGATAACGGGGGGTTTGATTTATTCTTTATGGCGGTTTTTATGTTTGGCCGCTGTCACACGCTAAAAGACGCTTTTTAAAAATACTGTATTTTTCGCTTTATAAGACGCTCCGGATTATAAGACGCACCATAAATTTTGAGGAGAAAAATAGGAAAAAAACTTTTTTTTAATAAAATGGTGGTGCCTCTTATAATCCAGGTGTCTTATTGCTTACCGGGGGTGGTGGCTGCGGTGAAGCGGGGTCCCAGGGTCGCTGCATGGAGGAGGCAGGAGTGGGGTGATACTGCAGGCCACAGGAAGGGATGAGAGGGTGCTCCGATGTGCAGCGCGCTGCCATGGGGGCTCGTGATGCTACCAGGGGGGCTCGTGATGCTACCAGGGGGGGGGCACGTGCTGCTACCAGGGGTCTGTGCTGCTATCAGGGGGACTTGTCCTGCTGCCAGGCGTCTGTGCTGCTATCAGGGGGGTTCGTGCTGCTGCCAGGGGGGCTCATGCTTCTACCAGGGGGGGCTCGTGCTGCTACCTTAGGCTGTGTTCACACACAGCATTTTTTTTGTGGTTTTTCCTGCGGATTTGCCAAAAAATCCGTGGGAAAAACGCGAAAAAAAAGCTTCCCATTCATTTCTACATTATGCATTTTGCACTTCTTGTGCACATTGATGCGTTTTTTTACCATGAAAAAAACTGCATCGCGGTAAAAACCGCAGCATGCTCATTAATTTCGCGGTTTTTTTTCCGCGTTTCTGGCTTTTTCCATGTGTCTACAAACTGTGCGGAAAAAAACGCGCGGTTTCTGGGAAGGGAGTCCTGTTTTTCCAGCAGACAATTTCTGCTACGTGTGCACTTTTTTTTTTTTTTTTTTTAACTTTATTACATTGTCCCAGGGGGGACATCACTGTCCTGTGACAGATCACTGATCTGTCACATCACAAATTGCTGATCTGTCACATCACAGATTGCTGTGACAGATCAGCGATCTGTCACAGGCATTGAAGCAGACTTCCTCATGCCTGCGCTTTGCAGGCACTGAGGAAGCCAGCTCCCTGCAGGCCCCCGAAGGTCCCCGTCGCCATCTTGGATCCGGGGACCTGCAGGGAAGGAGCCCCCCGCAGCAGCGCTGCACATTGAGCTGCTGTGGGGGGCTCAGGGAAGCACGGAGGGAGCCCCCTCCCTGCCGATGCTTCCCTTTAACCCCTGGTACACCGCAATCGTGTTTGATCGCGGTGTGCAAGGGGTTAACATGTCAGGGGTGGTCCGTGACCGCCCCTGACACATAGTGCCGGGTGTCAGCTGTGATGTCCGGGGCGGCCTGGGGGGGGGGGGTTCTTTATTGTGCTGTTTACATATTCATCTCTGTATGGCTTATGACAGGTCACCGACATTTCACCTTCCCCCTATTTTACATACTGGCATTGTGGGTTTAAAAAAAAGAAAAATTTACATTCATCAAGATGACGCCTGCGCTGTAGCATGATTCCAATGCCTAATACGCATACATACATTTATGATTTAGTCCTATACTAACTGGGGAGGAAAAAAAAATAATTTCATAAAAATGGCGGTGGCGCCTGCGCAGTAGCATCTATCACGTTCCAATAGATGCAACTGTACAAGCGTCGCTAATTTGCTGCAGATACATTTTTCTGTTTTACTCCAACTAAATGGTACCCGCGCCTGCACGGTATCATCTATCGGCAAGCGATACTCTCAATCTGCGCATAAACCGCCTACTGTGTTCAGAGGACCAGAGCGGGAGCGCGCACAGAGAGGAAATCGCCACCGAAAATAGCAACGCAGCCCCCACAGGAAATTTTTGTATTAGAAATTATACAATAATTATTTCAACCCCACTGTGCCACCAGTATATTAAAATATATCATGAAGATTGACTTACTGGCTGGCACCGGCAGTGGCGCAAATGCTACAGCGCAGGCACCATTTTGATGAAATTTTATTCCCCCCAGATAGTATAAGAGTAAATTATAAATGAATATACAGTATGCGTATTATCCATCTCTATATATAAAAGTGAATGTATGTACAGTTGTGGCCAAAAGTATTGACACCCCTGCAATTCTGTCAGATAATACTCAGTTTCTTCCTGAAAATGATTGCAAACACAAATTCTTTGTTATTATTATCTTCATTTAATTTGTCTTAAATGAAAAAACACAAAAAGAATTGTCCTAAAGCCAAATTGGATATAATTCCACACCAAACATAAAAAAAGAGGGTGGACAAAAGTATTGGCACTGTTCGAAAAATCATGTGATGCTTCTCTAATTTGTGTAATTAACAGCACCTGTAACCTACCTATGGAACCTAACAGGTGTTGGCAATAACTAAATCACACTTGCAGCCAGTTGACATGGATTAAAGTTGACTCAACCTCTGTCCTGTGTCCTTGTGTGCACCACATTGAGCAAGGAGAAAAGAAAGAAGACCAAAGAACTGTCTGACGACTTGAGAAACCAAATTGTGAGGGAGCATGAGCAATCTCAAGGCTACAAGTCCATCTCCAAAGACCTGAATGTTCCTGTGTCTACCGTGCGCAGTGTCATCAAGAAGTTTAAAGCCCATGGCACTGTGGCTAACCTCCCTAGATGTGGACGGAAAAGAAAAATTGACAAGAGATTTCAACGCAAGATTGTGCGGATGTTGGATAAAGAACCTCGACTAACATCCAAACAAGTTCAAGCTGCCCTGCAGTCCGAGGGTACAACAGTGTCAACCCGTACTATCCGTCGGCGTCTGAATGAAAAGGGACTGTATGGTAGGAGACCCAGGAAGACCCCACTTCTTACCCAGAGACACAAAAAAGCCAGGCTGGAGTTTGCCAAAACTTACCTGAAAAAGCCTAAAACGTTTTGGAAGAATGTTCTGTGGTCAGATGAGACAAAAAGTAGAGATTTTTGGGCAAAGGCATCAACATAGAGTTTACAGGAGAAAAAAGAGGCATTCAAAGAAAAGAACACGGTCCCTACAGTCAAACATGGCGGAGGTTCCCTGATGTTTTGGGGTTGCTTTGCTGCCTCTGGACTGCTTGACCGTGTGCATGGCATTATGAAGTCTGAAGACTACCAACAAATTTTGCAGCATGATGTAGGGCCCAGTGTGAGAAAGCTGGGTCTCCCTCAGAGGTCATGGGTCTTCCAGCAGGACAATGACCCAAAACACACTTCAAAAAGCACTAGAAAATGGTTTGAGAGAAAGCACTGGAGACTTCTAAGGTGGCCAGCAATGAGTCCAGACCTGAATCCCATAGAACACCTGTGGAGAGATCTAAAAATGGCAGTTTGGAGACGGCACCCTTCAAATATCAGGGACCTGGAGCAGTTTGCCAAGGAAGAATGGTCTAAAATTCCAGCAGAGCATTGTAAGACACTCATTGATGGTTACCCGAAGCGGTTGGTCGCAGTTATTTTGGCTAAAGG
The DNA here is from genome assembly GCF_039654945.1 of Dendrobates tinctorius. NCBI lineage: Eukaryota > Metazoa > Chordata > Amphibia > Anura > Dendrobatidae > Dendrobates > Dendrobates tinctorius. The sequence continues at coordinate 46,784,683 of NW_027361698.1, forward strand.
TTGTGCAACCAAGTATTAGGCTGAGGGTGCCAATACTTTTGTCTGGCCCATTTTTGGAGTTTTGTGTGAAATGATCAATGTTTTGCTTTTTGCTCCATTCTCTTTTGTGTTTTATCATTTAAGACAAATTAAATGAAGATAATAATACCAAAGAATGTGTTTGCAATCATTTTCAGGAAGAAACTGAGTATTATCTGACAGAATTGCAGGGGTGTCAATACTAGTGGCCACAACTGTATGTATGTATGTGTGTGTGTGTGTATCACCAACCAATCACGAAGCATCTTTCATTTTACCAGAGCTGTTCAAAAGAAGCTGAGCTGTGATTGGTTGCTATGAGCAACAGCTTTCCTTGCAACCAATCACTAAGCATCTTTCATTTCACCAGAGCTGGTTAAAAGTAGCTGAGCTGTGATTGGTTGCAATGAGCAAGTTTTCCTACTTGACAACACCTCAGCAGACACTGACATGGTGGGAGAAATCTAGCATCTTTGGGAACATAATCTCCCAGCCATTGTCTGCCCCCCTGAAAGGAGCAGAGAGCACATGACAGAAATGAATCCCCCCCTCCCTGCCCATATCCCCATCACACATCCTCCATCCCGTAGGCCCATCTTCGCTCTTAAAGGGATCATTGGTATGGAAGTCAGAGCAAATCCATCCAGCGCTTTGGTTTTGACCCCAGGCCTCTCTTAAAGGGATCCCTGGTATGGAAGTTAGAACCGTTCCACTCAGCTCTGTGGTTCTGACCCCAGGGTCTCTTAAAGGGATCTCCGGTATGGAAGTCAGGGCAAATCCATCCAGCCCTTTGGTTCTCACCCCAGGTACTCTTAAAGGGATCTCCTGTATGGAAGTTAGGGAGAATCCCTCAACTCTCTGATTCTCACCCCAGGGTTCTATTAAAGGGATCACTGGTATGCAAGTCACGGCAAATCCACTCAGCGCTCTGGTTCTGAGCCCAGTCTCTCTTAAAGGGAGCCCCGGTATGCAAGTGAGGGCAAATCCACTCTGCACTTTGGTACCGACCCCAGGCCTCTCTTAAAGGGATCTCTGGTATGAAAGTTAGGAAAAATCTCTCAACTCTCTGATTCTCACCCCAGGCTTCTATTAAAGGGATCATTGGTAGGGAAGTCAGGACAAATCCACTCAGCGCTCTGGTTCTGACCCCATGCCTCTCTTAAAGGGATCCCCGGTATGGAAGTTAGGACCGTTCCACTAAGAGCTCTGGTTCTGACCTCAGGCTGACGGGATGATGTGGGATATTAGGGGTAGTAGTCCGGTGGCTCTGGCTGATGGGATGATGTGGGATATTAGTGGTAGTAGTCCGGTAGCTTTGGCTGACGGGATGATGTGGGATATAAGGGGGAGTAGTCCGGTGGCTCTGGCTGACGGGATGATGTGGGATATAAGGGGGAGTAGTCCGGTAGCTTTGGCTGACGGGATGATATGGGATATTAGGGGGAGTAGTCCGGTGGCTCTGGCTGACGGGATGATGTGGGATATTAGGGGGAGTAGTCCGGTAGCTTTGGCTGACGGGATGATATGGGATATTAGGGGGAGTAGTCCGTGGCTCTGGCTGACGGGATGATGTGGGATATTAGGAGTAGACCGGTAGCTTTGACTGACGGGATGATGTGGGATATTAGGGGTAGTAGTCCGGTGGCTTTGGCTGACTGAACGATGTGGAATATTAGAGGTAGTAGTCCGGTGGCTCTGGCTGACAGGATGATGTGGGATATTAGGGGTAGTTGTCCGGTGGCTCTGGGTGACGGGATGATGTGGGATATAAGGGGGAGCAGTCCGGTAGCTTTGGCTGACGGGATGATGTGGGATATTAGGGGGAGTAGTCCGGTAGCTTTGGCTGACGGGATGATGTGGGATATTAGGGGTAGTAGTCCGGTGGCTTTGGCTGACTGAACGATGTGGAATATTAGGGGTAGTAGTCCGGTGGCTCTGGCTGACAGGATGATGTGGGATATTAGGGGTAGTTGTCCGGTGGCTCTGGGTGACGGGATGATGTGGGATATTATAGTGAATGTGGCTATGTGGAGTGGGCGGAGCTATACACTCAGCTTATACAGTCATATGTAAAAGTTTGGGCACCCCTATTAATGTTAACCTTTTTTCTTTATAACAATTTTGGTTTTTGCAACAGCTATTTCAGTTTCACATATCTAATAACTGATGGACTCAGTTATATTTCTGGATTCAAATGAGGTTTATTGTACTAATAGAAAATGTGCAATCTGCATTTAAACAAAATTTGACCGGTGCAAAAGTATGGGCACCCTTATCATTTTCTTAATTTGAACACTCCTAACTACTTTTTACTGACTTCCTGAAGCATTAAATTGGTTTTGTAACCTCATTGAGCTTTGAACTTCATAGCCAGGTGTATCAAATCATGAGAAAAGGTATTTAAGGTGGCCACTTGCAAGTAGTTCTCCTATTTGATTCTCCTATGAAGAGTGGCATCATGGGCTCCTCAAAACAACTCTCAAATGATCTGAAAACAAAGATTATTCAACATAGCTTTTCAGGGGAAGGATACAAAAAGTTGTCTCAGAGATTTAACCTGTCAGTTTCCACTGACAGGTTAAATGGAAGAACACAGGTACAGTTCTTGTTAAGCCCAGAAGTGGCAGGCCAAGAAAAATATCAGAAAGGCAGAGAAGAAGAATGGTGAGAACAGTCAAGGACAATCCACAGACCACCTCCAAAGACCTGCAGCATCATCTTGCTGCAGATGGTGTCACTGTGCATCGGTCAACAATACAGCACACTTTGCACAAGGAGAAGCTGTATGGGAGAGTGATGCGAAAGAAGCCGTTTCTGCAAGCACGCCACAAACAGAGTCGCCTGAGGTATGCAAAAGCACATTTGGACAAGCCAGTTACATTTTGGAAGAAGGTCCAGTGGACTGATGAAACAAAGATTGAGTTGTTTGGTCATACAAAAAGGCGTTATGCATGGAGGCTAAAAAAACACAGCATTCCAAGAAAAACACTTGCTATCCACAGTAAAATTTGGTGGAAGTTCCATCATGCTTTGGGGCTGTGTGGCCAATGCCGGCACCGGGAATCTTGTTAAAGTTGAGGGTCGCATGGATTCAACTCAGTATCAGCAGATTCTTGACAATAATGTGCAAGAATCAGTGACGAAGTTGAAGTTACGCAGGGGGATGAATAATTCAGCAAGACAATGATCCAAAACACCGCTCCAAATCTACTCAGGCATTCATGCAGAGGAACAATTACAATGTTCTGGAATGGCCATCCCAGTCCCCAGACCTGAATATCATTGAACATCTGTGGTATGATTTGAAGCGTGCTGTCCATGCTCGGCGACCATCAAACTTAACTGAACTGGAATTGTTTTGTAAACAGGAATGGTCACAAATACCTTCATCCAGGATCCAGGAACTCATTAATAGCTACAGGAAGCAACTAGAGGCTGTTATTTTTGCAAAAGGAGGATCTACGAAATATTAATGTCACTTTTATGTTGAGGTGCCCATACTTTTGCACCAGTCAAATTTTATTGAAATGCAGATTGCCCATTTTCTGTTAGTACAATAAACCTCATTTGAATCCAGAATTATAACTGAGTCCATCAGTTATTAGATATGTGAAACTGAAATAGCTGTTGCAAAAACCAAAATTGTTATAAAGAAAAAAGGTTAACATTAATAGGGGTGCCCAAACTTTTACATATGACTGTATATATTCATTATAATTTGTTATAACTAACTGTAGTTAGTTATAATGCCCGGGCAGCGCCGGGCTCTTCAGCTAGTCTACTATATAATCGTCTAATTCTGTTTGTCTGTAACGGAAATCCCGCGTCGCTGCCGGCCGCGACCAATCAGCGACGCGGGATTTCCGTTACAAACAGAGAGACAGACAGAAAAAGGCTACTTTCACACTATTGTCGTGTGATGTACGTCGCAATGCGCCGTTTTGGAGAAAAAACGCATCCTGCAAAGTTGCCCGCAGGATGCGTTTTTTCTCCATAGACTTGCATTGGCGACGCATTGCGACGTATGGCCACACCTCGCATCCATCGTGCGACGGATGCGTCGTGTTTTGGCAGCCGCGACGCACAAAAAAAGTTACATGTAACGTTTTTTGTGCGTTGTGTCCGCCATTTTCGACTGCGCATGCGTGGCCGAAACTCCGCCCCCTCCTTCCTGGACATTACAATGGGGCAGCGGATGCGTTGAAAAACTGCATCCGCTGCCCCCGTTGTGCAAATCTTTCACAACGTGCGTCGGTACGTCGTCCCGACGCATTGCGACGGGCCCGTACCGACGCAAGTGTGAAAGTAGCCTTAGACAATTATATAATAGACTTGATGGAGTCCCAAAGCTATTGCATGCTTTGCGCGAAAGACCGCTGATGACGTCGCGCTCTCGCGAGAGTGACGTCATCTCCGGTTCTTTGCGCTAAGCATTACTGGGACCAGAAGATGTCGGGAGCGTGGAGAGACCGGGGGCTGTCGGAAGGTGATTATATCTCTGTGCCCTCCCGTTGCGATAGCATCGGGCCTCCATCTAGTTGTATAGTACTTACAGTGCAGCCATTTTGATGAATGTAAATTTTAATTATTTTTGCAACCCCCCCCCCCCAATATTATATGAAATGTAAAATAGGCGTGAGGTCAGTGAGGGATCAGTTACCTGTCAGACGCCATACAGATGAATATCTAATCAGAGCACCACAGGAAGACCCCCCCCCACACACACACAGGCCGCCCCGGAGCACGAGCATATCATTAACGCAAAACTGAAAATATAGATTAACCCCTTAAACCCCGGAGGTATTTTTGTATTTTTGCTCCCCTTCTTCCCAAAGCCATAACTTTTTCATTTTGGGGTCAATATGACCATGTGAGCGTGTTTTTTGCGGGACGAGTTGTACTTTTGAACAACACCATTGGTTTTACCATGTCGTGTACTGGAAAACGGGAAAAAAATTCCAAGTGCGGTGAAATTGCAAAAAAAAGTGCAATCCCAGTTTGTTTGTTTTTTAACCAAGTTCACTAAATGCTAAAACTGCTATTATGATTCTCCAGGTCATTACGAGTTCATAGACACCAAACATGTCTAAGTTCTAATTTTTTCTAAGTGGTGAAAAAAAAATTCAAAAGTTTGTTACAAAAAAAAAAAAGCGCCATTTTGCAATACCCGTGACGTCTCCATTTTTCATGATCTTGGGTTGGCTGAGAGCTTATTTTTTGCGTGTTGAGCTGTCGTTTTCAATGATACCATTTTGGATCAGATACGATCTTTTCATCGCCCGTTATTGCATTTTACTGCAATGTTGCAGCGACCCAAAAAAAGCTAATTCTGGCGTTTTGACTTTTTTCTCGTTACGCCGTTTAGCGATCAGGTTAATCCTTTCTTTACATTGATCGGGAGGTTCTGAACACGGCGATACCAAATACGTGTATTTTGTTTTTTGTAATTGTTTTATTTTGAATGGGGCGACTGTGGGGTGATTTGAATTGAACTTTTATATTTTTTTTTTAAAACCATTTTTTTTTTTTTTTTACTTTTTGCATGCTTCAATAGTCTCCATGGGAGACTAGAAGCTGCACTTGTCCGATCGGCTCTGCTACATACAGGCGATGATAAAATCGCCTGTATGTAGCAGAATTGCTCACCTGCTATGAGCGCCGACCACCGGGCAGCACTCATAATAATCCGACCGTGACAACCATTGAAGTCTGCTGGTGACCTCTGGTTGTCATGCCAACCCATCGGTGACTTGCGATCACGTGACGGGGTCACTGATGGGCGGGATTTCCGGCACGCTTACAGGAAGCGCGAGTTAAATTCCGCTGTAAGTGATGGTTTCATTTAGATTCAACAAAATAGTCTGCCATTATTTCAAATAAAGGACTTTATTCTGGGTGTCTATTTTTTTTTATTACTATGTGGTTAGTACTGGGGGCATCTTATAGACGCCTCTCCATTATTAACCTCTAGGCTTGATGTCACCTGACAATATAAAGGTGACATCAAACCCCAGTCCCCAACTATCACCCCACTTGCCACCACTACAGGTCAAGTGGGAAGAGAGTAGATATGAAGTAAGGGCGCACCACAAATAAAATAAATCAGGTAGGTATTAAGAGGAGGTGACACATAGGTAGTAGTACTGAAGAACAAAGCAAGAAGAAAAGGACTACCCAATGGATATGCACACTCTAATGTAAAAATAGGAAATAGTTTTATTAATACTGACACAGCAAACAAGTGAATGTAAAAACAATTAAAATAGCATGACGATGGGATCACAGACCCAGACACCCATGGGGCTGCTACCAAAATAAGAAAAACAGCCCAATTCAAGTGCATACAATATGCATAGGAGATGTAACTGGCCATGGCCAAAAGCTACCTGTGGAGAGAGGTACATATTGCCTGGAAAGATGCGCCTAAGAACCACGAAATAGGTAGGCCAAAAGTTGCAAGGGCCCAATTGGTTCCCAGACTGATCAGATGGCCCTTGCAACTTTTCACCTACTTATTTTGTGGTTCTTAGGCGCATCTTTCCAGGAAGTTAGGTTAAAAGTTGACCAGCAATTTTAATTATTTTCAACAAAATTTACAAGTTTTTTTTTTCTTTAGGGACCACACTATGCTTGAAGTGATACCATTCTAAAAACTACACCCCTCAAAGTGCTCAAAAGCACATTCAAGAAGTTTATTAATCCTTCAAGTGCTTCACAGGAATTAATGCAATGTGGAAGAAAAGAAAATGAACATTTCACTTTTTCTTTTTTTCCCCTCACAAAAATCTTACTTTAGCTCGTGTTTTTTTTTTATTTTCATAAGGGTAGAAGCAGAAAATGAACCTCAAAACTTGTGCATTTTCTCCTGATTACACCAATATCCCATATGTGGGGGAAAACTACTGTTTGGGCGCATGGCAGGTCTCTGAAAGAAAATAAGCACAGTTTGCCTTTTTGAATGTGAAAAGGGCTGGAATTGAGAGCGGTTGCTTGCCATGTCACGTTTGGAGAGATTCTGATGTGCCTAAACAGTGGTTACCCCCCTACAAGTGGCAGCATTTTGGAAACTACACCCCTACAAGGAATTTATCTAGACATGTGGTGATAACCTTGAACGTATAGGTGCTTCACAGAATTTTACAACATTGAACTGTGAAAATGAAAATAAAAAGATACCCCAAAAAAAGTTGTTTTAGCCCCAATTTTTTATCTTCACAAGGACAGCTGGAGAAAATGGACCCCAAAATTTGTTGTGCAGTTTTTCTGGAGTACAGCGATACCCCATAAGTGGTCAAAAACGACTTTAGCGGCACAATGCAAAGCTCTGAAGGGAAGAAGCGCCACATTGGAATTCAGATTTTGCTGTTATGGTTTGCGGGTGCCACGTTACATTGGCAGAGACCCTGAGGTTCCAGAATAGCAGAACCCCCCCCCCATAAGTGACCAAATTTTACAAAGTATTTAATTTAGGGGTTCAGTGATAATGTGTGTCACAAGATTTCGTACAATTGGGTAGTGAAGAAATAATTATTTTCATCCCAAAGAAATTGTTTTAGCGCCAGATTTTACATTTTCACATGGGGAAGTGGGTAAAATTGGCACCAAAGTGTGTCCCTCAATTTCTACTGAACGTAGAATTACTCTATATGCGCCTGGGCAGTACTGCTTAGCCATATGGAGAGATTCGGGAGGGACGGAGCAGTATTTGTCTCCTAGAGCACAGATTTTCCTAGAATAGTTTGAAGACTCCATATACAGAGTCCCTAAGTGATAGAAGAGAATAATCCCCCCTCAAGTGACCCCATTTTGGAAGTGATACCCCTTTGGGACTTTATCTACAGGTGTAATGATGATCTGACTCCAAGGGTGTTTTCCAGAAACAAGCAGCAATGGATGTTGCTAAGTGGAAATTACAAATTTGCTATTGTAATGCCCAGCACGTTCATCTGGAGACACGCACCAGTAAGTTAGGCAGGTTCTCAGGTTTACAGAACTGCAAAATATGTGCATGCTAAATGCGGTTTAGGCACACTGTGGTTCTCAGAAGGGAACGGGGCATTTGGATTTGAGAGGGCAGAATTTGCTAAATCTCTACTGGTGAGTGAGGAGCCATACTGTTTTTCCAGAGCCTTTGTGCTCAGTAATGTGGAAGCTCCCTATATTTCCGTGAACAGATGACAGATCTGAGTGGGGACCAACTTTATTAGTGGTTTGAGTTGAAGCTTTTAGGGAGAACATTTTACATAATGTTTGGGATCACACTTATCCGGCGTGCTACGCTGAGCACTTACATCGAGGTTTCCCTTTAAATCTCCAAATGTCGCGATTTCGATGAAACCCCCGATGAATCCATTCACTATAATGAGGCAGCAGAGATACTCTGGACTCCGTCTGGCCTCTGTTCAGCGGTGTCCTTTTCAGAAGTGCACAAAACTGTGGATGTCAGCACTTTTTTGCATGCCTAATAAAAAAACAATGAAGAGGAGGATGAATGAACTCATGGAGATCAACATCCGACACTGCGGAGACACCATCACGTGTTTCTCAACGCAGTGATTCTAGAGCACTGCCCCCATCCCTTATGGGAAATATGCAAAACATGCAAAACAGAAGCCGCGGAGACACCATCACGTGTTTCTCAACGCAAGCAATGACCAGCCAGGTCTTTGTCCGGGAAGGAACAACCACGGGAAGGGCAGTCTCCAATGAAGGAAACCACCTATGCCAAAACATGGTATCCATCCACATACAGCTGTTTCGGGGTATTGCCCCTCATCAGTGTGGAGTAGGAAACTGGCTGGTAGGAGCAATGCCTAGTAAAAAGACTATGAAGAGGAGGATGAATGAACTCATGGAGATCAACATCCGACACTGCGGAGACACCATCACGTGTTTCTCAACGCAGTGATTCTAGAGCACTGCCCCCATCCCTTATGGGAAATATGCAAAACATGCAAAACAGAAGCCGCGGAGAAACCATCACGTGTTTCCCAACGCAAGCAATGACCAGCCAGGTCTTTGTCCGGGAAGGAACAACCACGGGAAGGGCAGTCTCCAATGAAGGAAACCACCTATGCCAAAACATGGTATCCATCCACATACAGCTGTTTCGGGGTATTGCCCCTCATCAGTGTGGAGTAGGAAACTGGCTGGTAGGAGCAATGCCTATTAAAAAGACTATGAAGAGGAGGATGAATGAACTCATGGAGATCAACATCCGACACTGCGGAGACACCATCACGTGTTTCTCAACGCAGTGATTCTAGAGCACTGCCCCCATCCCTTATGGGAAATATGCAAAACATGCAAAACAGAAGCCGCGGAGACACCATCACGTGTTTCTCAACGCAAGCAATGACCAGCCAGGTCTTTGTCCGGGAAGGACAAAAACAGACACCGCCGGATCAGAAGTCCTATTGCGTCCACAGTGCCTCAATCTGCCACATTATAGGTAATCTTCTGCCGGGGTTTTTGTCTGAATCACATATTTCAGAGATTTACACGGAAACCCAGGTGTAAGAGCTCAAAATAGAGCGCAAGATAAATGTGTGCCGAGCCTTAGGGCAGTTTCACACGTCAATGTCTCCGGTACGTGTAGTGAGAGTTTTCTCACGTATCGGAGACATTGACACACGTAGACATTCTCAGGAATGTGTCTATGCAGATGTCAGCGTGTTTTCACGGACCGCATGTCCGTGTGCAAAACACGCTGACATGTCCGTTTTTGTACAACAGCACGGATCACACGGACCCATACAAGTCAATAGGTCCGTGCAAACACGTACCGCACACGGATGCTGTCCGTGTGCGATCCATGTGCGTTTTTAAAGGTCAAAGGGTTAACATTAAAAATAATTTTTCAAAAACACGGACACACGGACAGCACACGGATAGTACACACGGACATACGGATGACCTCTGTATGTACACGGACAAGGATAGCTCCGGTACCGGAATTATCTGGACGTGTGAAACTGCCCTTACTGCGATCATAGTGAGGCAGAATGAACAAATCAACATCAGGTGCAGAATTGGTTTTATTTATATTTTACGCCTTTCCTCGTGAGGCATAAGCGATTAGGTGACTTTATCCTTCAGACTGGTGCAATTACGACACCAGATTTATAATCGGTGTTTTATGCTTGGCTGCTGTCACTCTCTAAAAGATGCTTTTTTTTCTGCAAAAAAATAGTTTTTGCATCACCACATTTTGAGTGCTATAAATTTTCCATACTTTGGCCCACAGAGTCATGTGAGGACTTGGTTTTTGTTGAACGAGTTGATGCTCTTATTGATGCCATTTTTTTGGCACATGACATTTTTTGATCGCTCTCTATTCCGATTTTTAGGAGAAAGAATGAACAAAAACCAGCAATTCAGGAATCTTTTTTTTTTAATGCCATTCCGCTTGTGCTAAAATTGATAAGGCAGTTTTATTCTTTGGGTCAATGATTACACTGGATACCTCATTTTTTATATTTTGGTGCCTTTACACAAACTTTTATAGAAAAAATTAATTATTTTTACATTGCATCGCATTATTCTGAGCGCTATAATTTTTTCTTATTTAATTTCACCTCCCTCCCTCGAGCGCAGCGCACCTACCTCCCTCCCGTGCACAGCGCACCTCCCTCCCTCCCGTGCACAGAGCGCAGCGCACCAACCTCCCTCCCGTGCACAGCGCACCAACCTCCCTCCCGTGCACAGCGCACCAACCTCCCTCCCGTGCACAGCGCACCAACCTCCCTCCCGTGCACAGCGCACCAACCTCCCTCCCGTGCACAGCGCACCAACCTCCCTCCCGTGCACAGAGCACCAACCTCCCTCCCGTGCACAGAGCACCAACCTCCCTCCCGTGCACAGGGCGCAGCGCACCAACCTCCCTCCCGTGCACAGGGCGCAGCGCACCAACCTCCCTCCCGTGCACAGGGCGCAGCGCACCAACCTCCCTCCCGTGCACAGGGCGCAGCGCACCAACCTCCCTCCCGTGCACAGGGCGCAGCGCACCAACCTCCCTCCCGTGCACAGGGCGCAGCGCACCAACCTCCCTCCCGTGCACAGGGCGCAGCGCACCAACCTCCCTCCCGTGCACAGGGCGCAGCGCACCAACCTCCCTCCCGTGCACAGAGCACCAACCTCCCTCCCGTGCACAGGGCACCAACCTCCCTCCCGTGCACAGCGCACCAACCTCCCTCCCGTGCACAGGGCACAGCGCACCAACCTCCCTCCCGTGCACAGAGCGCAGCGCACCAACCTCCCTCCCGTGCACAGGGCACAGCGCACCAACCTCCCTCCCGTGCACAGGGCACAGCGCACCAACCTCCCTCCCGTGCACAGGGCACAGCGCACCAACCTCCCTCCAGGGCACAGCGCACCAACCTCCCTCCCGTGCACAGAGCGCAGCGCACCAACCTCCCTCCCGTGCACAGAGCGCAGCGCACCAACCTCCCTCCCGTGCACAGCGCACCTCCCTCCCTCGAGCGCAGCGCACCAACCTCCCTCGAGCGCAGCGCACCTCCCTCCCGTGCACAGGGCGCAGCGCATCTCCCTCCCCCGTGTACAGGGCGCAGCGCACCAACCTCCCCCGTGTACAGGGCACCTACCTCCTTCCCGTGCACAGCGCACCTACCTCCCTCCCGTGCACAGGGCACAGCGCACCTACCTCCCTCCCGTGCACAGGGCACAGCGCACCTACCTCCCTCCCGTGCACAGGGCACAGCGCACCAACCTCCCTCCCGTGCACAGGGCACAGCGCACCAACCTCCCTCCCGTGCACAGGGCACAGCGCACCAACCTCCCTCCCGTGCACAGGGCACAGCGCACCAACCTCCCTCCCGTGCACAGGGCACAGCGCACCAACCTCCCTCCCGTGCACAGGGCACAGCGCACCAACCTCCCTCCCGTGCACAGCGCACCAACCTCCCTCCCGTGCACAGCGCACCAACCTCCCTCCCGTGCACAGCGCACCAACCTCCCTCCCGTGCACAGCGCACCAACCTCCCTCCCGTGCACAGCGCACCAACCTCCCTCCCGTGCACAGCGCACCAACCTCCCTCCCGTGCACAGCGCACCAACCTCCCTCCCGTGCACAGCGCACCAACCTCCCTCCCGTGCACAGCGCACCAACCTCCCTCCCGTGCACAGCGCACCAACCTCCCTCCCGTGCACAGCGCACCAACCTCCCTCCCGTGCACAGCGCACCAACCTCCCTCCCGTGCACAGCGCACCAACCTCCCTCCCGTGCACAGCGCACCAACCTCCCTCCCGTGCACAGCGCACCAACCTCCCTCCCGTGCACAGCGCACCAACCTCCCTCCCGTGCACAGCGCACCAACCTCCCTCCCGTGCACAGCGCACCAACCTCCCTCCCGTGCACAGCGCACCAACCTCCCTCCCGTGCACAGCGCACCAACCTCCCTCCCGTGCACAGCGCACCAACCTCCCTCCCGTGCACAGCGCACCAACCTCCCTCCCGTGCACAGCGCACCAACCTCCCTCCCGTGCACAGCGCACCAACCTCCCTCCCGTGCACAGCGCACCAACCTCCCTCCCGTGCACAGCGCACCAACCTCCCTCCCGTGCACAGCGCACCAACCTCCCTCCCGTGCACAGGGCACAGCGCACCAACCTCCCTCCCGTGCACAGAGCGCAGCGCACCAACCTCCCTCCCGTGCACAGGGCACAGCGCACCTCCCTCCCTCGAGCGCAGCGCACCAACCTCCCTCCCGTGCACAGGGCGCAGCGCACCTCCCTCCCTCCCGTGCACAGAGCGCAGCGCACCTCCCTCCCCCGTGTACAGGGCGCAGCGCACCTCCCTCCCCCGTGTACAGGGCGCAGCGCACCAACCTCCCCCGTGTACAGTGCACCTACCTCCTTCCCGTGTACAGTGCACCTACCTCCTTCCCGTGTACAGGGCGCAGCGCACCTCCCTCCTTCCCGTGTACAGGGCGCAGCGCACCTCCCTCCTTCCCGTGTACAGGGCGCAGCGCACCTCCCTCCTTCCCGTGTACAGGGCGCAGCGCACCTCCCTCCTTCCCGTGTACAGGGCGCAGCGCACCTCCCTCCCCCGTGTACAGGGCGCAGCGCACCTCCCTCCTTCCCGTGTACAGGGCGCAGCGCACCTCCCTCCCCCGTGTACAGGGCGCAGCGCACCTCCCTCCCCCGTGTACAGGGCGCAGCGCACCTCCCTCCCCCGTGTACAGGGCGCAGCGCACCTCCCTCCCCCGTGTACAGGGCGCAGCGCACCTCCCTCCCCCGTGTACAGGGCGCAGCGCACCTCCCTCCCCCGTGTACAGGGCGCAGCGCACCTCCCTCCCCCGTGTACAGGGCGCAGCGCACCTCCCTCCCCCGTGTACAGGGCGCAGCGCACCTCCCTCCCCCGTGTACAGGGCGCAGCGCACCTCCCTCCCCCGTGTACAGGGCGCAGCGCACCAACCTCCCCCGTGTACAGGGCGCAGCGCACCAACCTCCCCCGTGTACAGGGCGCAGCGCACCAACCTCCCCCGTGTACAGGGCGCAGCGCACCAACCTCCCCCGTGTACAGGGCACCTACCTCCCCCGTGTACAGGGCGCAGCGCACCTCCCTCCCCCGTGTACAGTGCACCTCCCTCCCCCGTGTACAGGGCGCAGCGCACCTCCCTCCCCCGTGTACAGGGCACCTACCTCCTCCCCCGTGTACAGTGCACCTACCTCCCCGTGTACAGTGCACCTCCCTCCCCCGTGTACAGGGCACAGCGCACCTCCCTCCCCCGTGTACAGGGCGCAGCGCACCAACCTCCCCCGTGTACAGGGCACCTACCTCCCCCGTGTACAGGGCGCAGCGCACCTCCCTCCCCCGTGTACAGGGCACCTACCTCCCCGTGTACAGGGCGCAGCGCACCTCCCTCCCCCGTGTACAGGGCACCTACCTCCCCCGTGTACAGGGCGCAGCGCACCTCCCTCCCCCGTGTACAGGGCACCTACCTCCCCCGTGTACAGGGCACAGCGCACCTCCCTCCCCAGTGTACAGGGCACCTACCTCCCTCCCCCGTGTACAGGGCACCTACCTCCCCCGTGTACAGGGCGCAGCGCACCTCCCTCCCCCGTGTACAGGGCACCTACCTCCCCCGTGTACAGGGCGCAGCGCACCTCCCTCCCCCGTGTACAGGGCACCTACCTCCCCCGTGTACAGGGCACAGCGCACCTCCCTCCCCAGTGTACAGGGCACCTACCTCCCCCGTGTACAGGGCACAGCGCACCTCCCTCCCCCGTGTACAGGGCACCTACCTCCCCCGTGTACAGGGCACCTACCTCCCCAGTGTACAGGGCACCTACCTCCCCCGTGTACAGGGCGCAGCGCACCTCCCTCCCCCGTGTACAGGGCACCTACCTCCCCCGTGTACAGGGCGCAGCGCACCTCCCTCCCCCGTGTACAGGGCACCTACCTCCCCCGTGTACAGGGCGCAGCGCACCTCCCTCCCCCGTGTACAGGGCACCTACCTCCCCCGTGTACAGGGCACAGCGCACCTCCCTCCCCCGTGTACAGGGCACCTACCTCCCCGTGTACAGGGAGCAGCGCACCTCCCTCCCCCGTGTACAGCGCACCTCCCTCCCCCGTGTACAGGGCGCAGCGCACCTCCCTCCCCCGTGTACAGGGCACCTACCTCCCCCGTGTACAGGGCGCAGCGCACCTCCCTCCCCCGTGTACAGGGCACCTACCTCCCCCGTGTACAGGGCACAGCGCACCTCCCTCCCCAGTGTACAGGGCGCAGCGCACCAACCTCCCCCGTGTACAGGGCACCTCCCTCCCCCGTGTACAGGGCGCAGCGCACCTCCCTCCCCCGTGTACAGTGCACCTCCCTCCCCCGTGTACAGGGCGCAGCGCACCTCCCTCCCCCGTGTACAGGGCACCTACCTCCTTCCCGTGTACAGGGAACAGTGCACCCAACTGTGAGGTACAGCGGCTCTGCCAGGCAATCCGGTAACAGCAACGCTCTGGAAACCGGAAGCGCTCGGCTCCTTGGTAACCAGAAGCTACGCTGCAGCAACAGCCAATGGAACCGACTGTTTTGAAACAGCCAATCACATCGCTCCTCCTGTGAGCCCTTCAGTTCTTATATCGGAGATAAGCGTGATCAGCCGCTGCTGTCGGGACATAGGGCGGGAGTGAGGTGAGGCCGCTGTGTTGTGATCTGATGTGCGGTATCTCCTGGGACCCTCAGTCCTGTACCCGGGAGGGCTGCTGCCGCGTCATCAGCCTGCTGAACTAGGAAGTGGCGGAGCCTCGTGACGAACTGCTGCGGCTCCTGTGAGGTCCGGTCAGACAGCGCGGTACCGCGTCCTGTCACCGCTCCTGTCCCCAAACCCGGGGCTCACAGGGAGGCTGAGAATAGACAGTGGCGGAAACGTATGGTAGGATCACAAATAATGTGTATCACCCCCTCCAGCTCTCATTAAATGAATACAGACCCCCCAAACAAGACCCCTACCTAAATACAGACCCCCCCCCAAACCAGACCCCCTACCTAAATGCAGACGCCCAAACCAGACCCCCTACCTAAATGCAGACGCCCAAACCAGACCCCCTACCTAAATGCAGACGCCCAAACCAGACCCCCTACCTAAATGCAGACGCCCAAACCAGACCCCCTACCTAAATGCAGACGCCCAAACCAGACCCCCTACCTAAATGCAGACGCCCAAACCAGACCCCCTACCTAAATGCAGACGCCCAAACCAGACCCCCTACCTAAATGCAGACGCCCAAACCAGACCCCCTACCTAAATGCAGACGCCCAAACCAGACCCCCTACCTAAATGCAGACGCCCAAACCAGACCCCCTACCTAAATGCAGACGCCCAAACCAGACCCCCTACCTAAATGCAGACGCCCAAACCAGACCCCCTACCTAAATGCAGACGCCCAAACCAGACCCCCTACCTAAATGCAGACGCCCAAACCAGACCCCCTACCTAAATGCAGACGCCCAAACCAGACCCCCTACCTAAATGCAGACGCCCAAACCAGACCCCCTACCTAAATGCAGACGCCCAAACCAGACCCCCTACCTAAATGCAGACGCCCAAACCAGACCCCCTACCTAAATGCAGACGCCCAAACCAGACCCCCTACCTAAATGCAGACGCCCAAACCAGACCCCCTACCTAAATGCAGACGCCCAAACCAGACCCCCTACCTAAATGCAGACGCCCAAACCAGACCCCCTACCTAAATGCAGACGCCCAAACCAGACCCCCTACCTAAATGCAGACGCCCAAACCAGACCCCCTACCTAAATGCAGACGCCCAAACCAGACCCCCTACCTAAATGCAGACGCCCAAACCAGACCCCCTACCTAAATGCAGACGCCCAAACCAGACCCCCTACCTAAATGCAGACGCCCAAACCAGACCCCCTACCTAAATGCAGACGCCCAAACCAGACCCCCTACCTAAATGCAGACGCCCAAACCAGACCCCCTACCTAAATGCAGACGCCCAAACCAGACCCCCCTACCTAAATGCAGATTCCCAAACCAGACCCCCCTACCTAAATGCAGATTCCCAAACCAGACCCCCCTACCTAAATGCAGACCCCCAAACCAGACCCCCTACCTAAATGCAGATTCCCAAACCAGACCCCCTACCTAAATGCAGATTCCCAAACCAGACCCCCCTACCTAAATGCAGACCCCCAAACCAGACCCCCTACCTAAATGCAGACCCCCAAACCAGACCCCCTACCTAAATGCAGACCCCCAAACCAGACCCCCTACCTAAATGCAGACCCCCAAACCAGACCCCCCTACCTAAATGCAGATTCCCAAACCAGACCCCCCTACCTAAATGCAGATTCCCAAACCAGACCCCCTACCTAAATGCAGATTCCCAAACCAGACCCCCTACCTAAATGCAGATTCCCAAACCAGACCCCCTACCTAAATGCAGACCCCCAAACCAGACCCCCTACCTAAATGCAGACCCCCAAACCAGACCCCCTACCTAAATGCAGATGCCCAAACCAGACCCCCTACCTAAATACAGACCCCCAAACCAGACCCCCTACCTAAATGCAGACCCCCAAACCAGACCCCCTACCTAAATGCAGATTCCCAAACCAGACCCCCTACCTAAATGCAGATTCCCAAACCAGACCCCCTACCTAAATGCAGATTCCCAAACCAGACCCCCTACCTAAATGCAGATTCCCAAACCAGACCCCCTACCTAAATGCAGATTCCCAAACCAGACCCCCTACCTAAATGCAGATTCCCAAACCAGACCCCCTACCTAAATGCAGATTCCCAAACCAGACCCCCTACCTAAATGCAGATTCCCAAACCAGACCCCCTACCTAAATGCAGATTCCCAAACCAGACCCCCTACCTAAATGCAGATTCCCAAACCAGACCCCCTACCTAAATGCAGATTCCCAAACCAGACCCCCTACCTAAATGCAGATTCCCAAACCAGACCCCCTACCTAAATGCAGATTCCCAAACCAGACCCCCTACCTAAATGCAGATTCCCAAACCAGACCCCCTACCTAAATGCAGATTCCCAAACCAGACCCCCTACCTAAATGCAGATTCCCAAACCAGACCCCCTACCTAAATGCAGATTCCCAAACCAGACCCCCTACCTAAATGCAGATTCCCAAACCAGACCCCCTACCTAAATGCAGATTCCCAAACCAGACCCCCTACCTAAATGCAGATTCCCAAACCAGACCCCCTACCTAAATGCAGATTCCCAAACCAGACCCCCTACCTAAATGCAGATTCCCAAACCAGACCCCCTACCTAAATGCAGATTCCCAAACCAGACCCCCTACCTAAATGCAGATTCCCAAACCAGACCCCCTACCTAAATGCAGATTCCCAAACCAGACCCCCTACCTAAATGCAGATTCCCAAACCAGACCCCCTACCTAAATGCAGATTCCCAAACCAGACCCCCTACCTAAATGCAGATTCCCAAACCAGACCCCCTACCTAAATGCAGATTCCCAAACCAGACCCCCTACCTAAATGCAGATTCCCAAACCAGACCCCCTACCTAAATGCAGATTCCCAAACCAGACCCCCTACCTAAATGCAGATTCCCAAACCAGACCCCCTACCTAAATGCAGATTCCCAAACCAGACCCCCTACCTAAATGCAGATTCCCAAACCAGACCCCCTACCTAAATGCAGATTCCCAAACCAGACCCCCCTACCTAAATGCAGATTCCCAAACCAGACCCCCCTACCTAAATGCAGATTCCCAAACCAGACCCCCTACCTAAATGCAGATTCCCAAACCAGACCCCCTACCTAAATGCAGATTCCCAAACCAGACCCCCCTACCTAAATGCAGATTCCCAAACCAGACCCCCCTACCTAAATGCAGATTCCCAAACCAGACCCCCCTACCTAAATGCAGATTCCCAAACCAGACCCCCCTACCTAAATGCAGATTCCCAAACCAGACCCCCCTACCTAAATGCAGATTCCCAAACCAGACCCCCCTACCTAAATGCAGACCCCCAAACCAGACCCCCTACCTAAATGCAGACCCCCAAACCAGACCCCCTACCTAAATGCAGACCCCCAAACCAGACCCCCTACCTAAATGCAGACCCCCAAACCAGACCCCCTACCTAAATGCAGACCCCCAAACCAGACCCCCTACCTAAATGCAGACCCCCAAACCAGACCCCCTACCTAAATGCAGACCCCCAAACCAGACCCCCTACCTAAATGCAGACCCCCAAACCAGACCCCCTACCTAAATGCAGACCCCCAAACCAGACCCCCTACCTAAATGCAGACCCCCAAACCAGACCCCCTACCTAAATGCAGACCCCCTACCTAAATGCAGACCCCCAAACCAGACCCCCTACCTAAATGCAGACCCCCAAACCAGACCCCCTACCTAAATGCAGACCCCCAAACCAGACCCCCTACCTAAATGCAGACCCCCAAACCAGACCCCCTACCTAAATACAGATCCCCAGACCAGACCCCTACCTAAATACAGATCCCCAGACCAGACCCCTACCTAAATACAGACCCCCAGACCAGACCCCTACCTAAATACAGACCCCCAAACCAGACCCCTACCTAAATACAGATTCCCAAACCAGACCCCTACCTAAATACAGATTCCCAAACCAGACCCCTACCTAAATACAGATTCCCAAACCAGACCCCTACCTAAATACAGATTCCCAAACCAGACCCCTACCTAAATACAGATTCCCAAACCAGACCCCTACCTAAATACAGATTCCCAAACCAGACCCCTACCTAAATACAGATTCCCAAACCAGACCCCTACCTAAATACAGATTCCCAAACCAGACCCCTACCTAAATACAGATTCCCAAACCAGACCCCTACCTAAATACAGATTCCCAAACCAGACCCCTACCTAAATACAGATTCCCAAACCAGACCCCTACCTAAATACAGATTCCCAAACCAGACCCCTACCTAAATACAGATTCCCAAACCAGACCCCTACCTAAATACAGATTCCCAAACCAGACCCCTACCTAAATACAGATTCCCAAACCAGACCCCTACCTAAATACAGATTCCCAAACCAGACCCCTACCTAAATACAGATTCCCAAACCAGACCCCCTACCTAAATACAGATTCCCAAACCAGACCCCCTACCTAAATGCAGACCCCCAAACCAGACCCCCTACCTAAATGCAGACCCCCAAACCAGACCCCCTACCTAAATGCAGACCCCCAAACCAGACCCCCTACCTAAATGCAGACCCCCAAACCAGACCCCCTACCTAAATGCAGACCCCCAAACCAGACCCCCTACCTAAATGCAGACCCCCAAACCAGACCCCCTACCTAAATGCAGACCCCCAAACCAGACCCCCTACCTAAATGCAGACCCCCTACCTAAATGCAGACCCCCTACCTAAATGCAGACCCCCTACCTAAATGCAGACCCCCAAACCAGACCCCCTACCTAAATGCAGACCCCCAAACCAGACCCCCTACCTAAATGCAGACCCCCAAACCAGACCCCCTACCTAAATGCAGACCCCCAAACCAGACCCCCTACCTAAATGCAGACCCCCAAACCAGACCCCCTACCTAAATGCAGACCCCCAAACCAGACCCCCTACCTAAATGCAGACCCCCAAACCAGACCCCCTACCTAAATGCAGACCCCCAAACCAGACCCCCTACCTAAATGCAGACCCCCAAACCAGACCCCCTACCTAAATGCAGACCCCCAAACCAGACCCCCTACCTAAATGCAGACCCCCAAACCAGACCCCCTACCTAAATGCAGACCCCCTACCTAAATGCAGACCCCCTACCTAAATGCAGACCCCCTACCTAAATGCAGACCCCCTACCTAAATGCAGACCCCCTACCTAAATGCAGACCCCCAAACCAGACCCCCTACCTAAATGCAGACCCCCAAACCAGACCCCCTACCTAAATGCAGACCCCCAAACCAGACCCCCTACCTAAATGCAGACCCCCAAACCAGACCCCCTACCTAAATGCAGACCCCCAAACCAGACCCCCTACCTAAATGCAGACCCCCAAACCAGACCCCCTACCTAAATGCAGACCCCCAAACCAGACCCCCTACCTAAATGCAGACCCCCAAACCAGACCCCCTACCTAAATGCAGATCCCCAGACCAGACCCCTACCTAAATACAGACCCCCAGACCAGACCCCTACCTAAATACAGACCCCCAGACCAGACCCCTACCTAAATACAGACCCCCAAACCAGACCCCTACCTAAATACAGATTCCCAAACCAGACCCCTACCTAAATACAGATTCCCAAACCAGACCCCTACCTAAATACAGATTCCCAAACCAGACCCCTACCTAAATACAGATTCCCAAACCAGACCCCTACCTAAATACAGATTCCCAAACCAGACCCCTACCTAAATACAGATTCCCAAACCAGACCCCTACCTAAATACAGATTCCCAAACCAGACCCCTACCTAAATACAGATTCCCAAACCAGACCCCTACCTAAATACAGATTCCCAAACCAGACCCCTACCTAAATACAGATTCCCAAACCAGACCCCTACCTAAATACAGATTCCCAAACCAGACCCCTACCTAAATACAGATTCCCAAACCAGACCCCTACCTAAATACAGATTCCCAAACCAGACCCCCTACCTAAATGCAGATTCCCAAACCAGACCCCCTACCTAAATGCAGATTCCCAAACCAGACCCCCTACCTAAATGCAGATTCCCAAACCAGACCCCCTACCTAAATGCAGATCCCCAAACCAGACCCCCTACCTAAATGCAGATTCCCAAACCAGACCCCCTACCTAAATGCAGATTCCCAAACCAGACCCCCTACCTAAATGCAGATTCCCAAACCAGACCCCCTACCTAAATGCAGATTCCCAAACCAGACCCCTACCTAAATACAGATTCCTAAACCAGACCCCTACCTAAATACAGATCATCACCTAAATACCAGGGTTGTGGAGTTGCTGAGGCTACTTTCACACTTCTGGCTTTCTGCGGCGAAAATGTGCAAAACCGGATCCGGTGATGTGTCACCGGATCCATTTTTTTTCCCACTGACATACATTGGTGCCGCATGGACATGCGGCGCGTCTGGTTTTTGCCGGATACGGCAGAAAGTGACGGTGCGGCGTCTGGGAAAAACGTTACATGTAACGGTTTTTTCCTGTGCCGGACCGCTTTTTTTAAACAGCGCATGCCCGGGAGATTTTCTCTGGCATGAATGTTAACCCTTGAAACGGCGAAAAAAACGTGTGTGTGTATGTCTCAATCTCTTTCTCGTAACTGAAACCGGATCCGTTAAAAAAAAAAAAAAAAAAAAAAAAAAAAGCATCTGTTTGTTCTCAAATGGAAGCGGATCCGTTTTGTTCATCTTTGCCGGATTTCAACTGACGTTGAAAAACTGCAGTGTGAAAGTAGCCTAAGCCAACCCTCGGACTGACCTTTCCCTGCCCCCACAGCCCTGGTCACTACTGAGCCTGTGCGTGCGTAAAGTGCAGCACAGATTCATCCCAACTTGAAGCCGAGATCCTGGGTTCTTAGACGATGCTGAAGTTGGTTTCTTATTTGTCCAGTTTCTTATTCAGCGATCTCTTTATTTCTGTTTTTTTACTGGTTTAACGGCAAAAAAAAAAAGACAAAATGCAATGCAGCGAGGTGCCCTGATGTGAATACTCTTAAAATCAGATACAAAAGTTATAAAACTGGCACTAAAATAGGCATCAAAGTGGGCATGGAAGGGTGTTATTGAAAAGATTAAATGACTTTGGGCCACTTCAGACACGTAGATTAGGATGCCCCACATCAAATCCAGGTCACTCCAGCCTAATCCAAATTGTTTCTGAGCATCAGAACGGGCATCACAGTGGGCACACTGTCAGCAGATTGGCCCAAATGTGTTCTGGGCGTCAGAATGGGCATCAAAGTCGGTAAATGGCCACTTTTCACAGATTAGAATAAGTAACTAGTGTTTCTCTAGTCATTCTCCGCAACCGCACCACAAGAAGCTACTCCCTGCCCTAATAGGGACAGGAAGCGGAGGTCCCCCCACTACCTCTCCAGTGGTTTTTGCTGTCACTATGGGGCATGAGGGGTCCGGGGGTCCTACTGTAGTTCTCTGTGGCCGGCGACAGACATTGCCTATTTTACATTTTTATGAGCTAGGCAGCTGAGGTCGATCGCTCCAGCCTTCCACTCCTGAGAGCTGCTCCCATCTCCTCTGTACAAGGGACTCTTCCACCCTTTTGGTGCCTTTGGGTAAAGCAGGACGGCAGGAGCGCCGTGCCAGGGGCGGTAGCTGGAAGTGAAGTCGCGGACATGTGATGTCATTTCCAGTTCTGTTCCACAGTGGAATGCACCACCAGAAGAACTCACCCGGGAGACTTCTGGAGCGCTTGTGATGGCACTTTTTGCTTGGCTGGGGTATAATCTTTCGGGGCACTCTGAGGTGGAGCGCACCAGTAATATGCTGGAATCATCCACATCTGGAGACATTCCAAGGAGGTGGAGAGGGGAGGATCATCCTATCAGAATGTCGCGCTGGGATCTCTGGTCTTACATAATGAGCCCAGAATGATGACACCATAAGGTAGGACCTTTGCTATGATGAAGAGTGGTCATGATTCATGCTCTGCATCTGCAAAACCCAGCGCTCTGTCCCAAGCCCAGAAAGTACCTAGCTTTGGTGTGTGTTTTTTTTTTTTTTTCTTTTAAATCTTTGGAGTAGGATAGTCCTTAGGGAGTTATATTTTCTGGTCCCTTCTCTCTTTTTAGGCAGACAAGGATCCTGCTCAAAAAACGAAAGATAAGTTGTCCCATAAATGTGCCATCTGTCTTAAAAAGTTCTACCTTCTCACAAGAAACATCTGTGTCAGGATTGCACAGACAAAATTGTTAAGAGGAACAGCCCTTTTTGATAGTTAAGGGGAATGGTCCACCAGGAAGTCCAGTCATCCCTCCCCTCTTTTTCCCAGTCCTTCCCAGTAACGCCATCAGGGGCAAAAAAGAGGAAAATATCCATGGAGGAGCAGTCTGACGCTAACTCTCAGGGATGTCTTTGATCTTTCACTAATGAGTGGAGGGAAGAAGGCAAATCTGTTTCAGGGGCTGAACAGTTTCAAAACAGTAAAAAAAAAAAAATATATATATATTTTCATCAGAAGATATGGAGGAGCTTCTGACAGCGTTGAGAACCACTATGAATGTAGTGGAGGAAGAAATCGTTCAGGAAGAAATTGTTCAGGACGAAATTTTCGGAGGTCTATGACATCAGAAGAAGTTTAGTGTCTCCAGTACATGAAAACATACAAAATATAATACTGGATGAGTAGGAACTGCTGGAAAAGCGTTTAGTGACACCTACAAAGCTGAAGGATTCTTGCTCTCGGAGAAAATATCCAAATGCTGGACATGAGTGCCAAAAGATATTCAAAGAACAAAGGTGGCAAAAAATATGACCTTGCCTACTGAAGATTTCTCTCTATTACAAGACCCTATGGATCGCAAGAATGATAGTATGCTGAAAAAATCCTGGGCTACGTCTGCAGCTTTGTTGAATGCGAACATTGTATCCACCTGTGTAGCCAGATCAATGTTCCGGTGGCTAAATCATCTGGAAGAACACCTCAACATGGGTACTTCAAGAGAAGAACTATTGGGGTCTATACCTCCCTTACAAAAAGCCTCAGGGTTCCTGGCCGACTCCTCTGCAGAGCCGGTAAAGATGGCAGTCAGATATTCGGTCTTATCAAATTTAGCTAGAAGGCGTTATGGAGCAGAGACATTGCATCATAAATCAAACTTTGCTCTATCCCCTTAAAAGTGGATTATATGTTCGGTCCAGCCCTGGAAGAATTATTGGAAAAGGCAACAGACAAGAAAATAATGCTGCCAGAACCCAAAGTGCTCAAGAAGTGGTTCTTTCGTCTCCCACAGAATCCACCTTCATCATGTAGGGGAAACCAGATGTTGGAGCTATCCCAAGGGAGGTAAAGGCAGGAACATCTTGCTCTCCCAGGGACAACATCGGGAAAGACAATGACGTCAAGTCTGTAGGGGGTCGTCGGCTCTCCGGGTTCCTCCCCTAGTGGGAACTTCTTTCCCCCAATCAATTTGTGCAACAATCGGTCTAAACTGTGGTAAAGATCAAGTTCTCCTCCAGACCTCCACAAATATTGAGAGTAGCATCCCTGTCATCTCCGGAGTTACAAAGCGCCTTAATGTCCGGACTCCAAAAGATACTATCCTCTGGGGTGGTATCCCCAGTACTGAAAACAGAATGCGGAACAGGACACTATTCCCATATGTTCCTAATATTAAAATATCTTGCGGTTCAAGATGGAGTCATTAAAAAGCAACATTCCATCGATGGGACAAGGCTTCGTAGTGGCAACCATAGATCTTCGGGATGCTTACTAACACATCCCGTTCACCTGACACATTGAATATATCTGAGATTTGCAGTGGTTCAGGGACTGCAAATACATCACTATCAATTCAATGTCCTCCTGTTCCGAATTTCTTCGGCACCTTGGGTGTTCACCAAAATAATGGCGGAGGTGATAGCGTCCATCTGGTACAAAAATATCTGTATCGTGCCTTATCTAGACGACCTGCTGCTGATAGGTCAATCAGAAACTGTCCTCGATGGCCAAATACGAGAAGTTCTGTGTCTTACATCTTTGGGGTGGCTTATAAACTACCAAAAATCCATTCTAGTTCCATCCACCAGGAGAATCTTCTTGGGAATAATGTTATACTCAGAAGACCAGATGTATAAGCTGCTGAAGGAGAAACAAATCCTGATGTGCTCCAAGATAACAACCTTGCGGGATCGAAGAAAAACATCCCTCAGGTCAGCAATGTCGGCACTAATGTCCGTGACTTCCTGCCTCCCAGCGGTAGCTTAGGCTCAGGACAACTCGCGATGTTTGCAATCCCACATTCTATCTTGCTGGAACCATGTCCTGGAGTCCCTGGGCAAAACTATTCACTTACCAGGCCGAGTAAGGGCCTCTCTCAGCTGGTGGCTCAATCCAAAGAACTTGAGCAGGGGAGTAGCTTGGGATCAAAATTCCCTATCAACCATAACAAGATGCCAGTGGAAGAGATTGGGGATCATGGATCCCCAATGTCAAATTCCAGGGGCTATGGTCCCAAGATATCAGTCTTTGTACTTCCAACTTCAGGGAGTTGAAGGTGGTAATGGAAGCACTAAAAGCTGCAGTGGACTTTGTAAAAGAAACCCATTTAAGGGTATATTTGGACAATATGTCCACAGCGGCACATCTGCGACACCAAGGGAGCACAATACATGAAAGCCTGAGGGCAGTTTAAAACAGGATTTTTGCTTGGGCAGAACAACACGTGCTCTCCCTGTCTGCATTCCATCTAAAAGGGTCTACCATAGTTTAAGCGGACTTCCTCAGCAGAAAGAAGATAGACTCAGGAGAATGGATCCTAAATGGCGGAGTATTTCAAGCATTAACAGAAAAATGGGGTCTCCAGAAGTAGACCTGTTTTTCTACTCGTCTAAATACAAAAGCTGGCAAATACTTCTCTAGACCTGAACTACACGTGCCTAGCGGTAGATGCTTTCTCCCACCGCTGTATCTTCAAGTTGGCCTACGGCTTCCCTTTGATTCCTCTCCTACCAAAAACTTAGCAGAAAGTCAGGAGGGACAAGAAAACGACTATACTAGTACCGTCTCATTGGCCAAGAAGAAGCTGGTTCGGCACTCTGAACAATTTAAAGGTAAATGGCCCTCTGGTTCTTCTACCAACTTTCTCCACCAAGGGCCTACTTGTCACCCAGATCCTTAAGCCTTACAGCTTGCAGCCTGGCTTCTGAATCCATCATCCTAAAGGCTAGAGGTCGATGAGATAAGATGGTAAAGACCCTTTAAGGAAGTGGGAAACCAGCAACCACTTCCAACTATAACAAGATATGGAAAACCTTCATATCTTGATTTGGTTCTAACCCGACGAATATTTTACAACCTAGTGTGGCGCAAATCCTCAAATATATATTATATATACTAGCTGAAGATCCTGACGTTGCCCGGGCATTGTGTGTGTGTGATCTGTCTGTCTATATAATATTGTGAAAAATAGTATAAATTTTATTCAGATTTCACTATAAAATCGCACAGTAACCAAGTCACAAAATGTTCACCAAGATTAGTACAGACAGGAAGGGAAACACCCCTATAAGAGTACCACCACTGCATGTAGAAAGGTCATGGTCAAGTGACCAAAAAGGGGTATAAATAGCACCACTATAAGGCAAAAAATTCCATTATAGCTGAAAGCTTGGGGCTTACCAAGAAAGTGGGGGCATCAGAGGGGTGATCCCAGGGCCTAATGTCCACCCTGATGCGCGTTTCGCTGGCACAACGCCCCTTTCTCAAGGGGATGGTGTACTCTACGTGCAGGGCCTTCAAGTAGCCCATGTGATGGGTCACATGGGACAAAGTAGCCAATGGGAAATAGTATTGTTTCTCCAGCGATCAGTCCAGTGGTAGGGTAAAATATAGCTTTTATTTTTCCATTAAAAAGGTTCCATGTTTCTTCAGTAACAATTTTGCATATAGTCAATCCCTTTTGGATGACATGTTTCGACACTACATGTGTCTTCCTCCAGGTCCAATATATAATATCTGTGTATAGCCACACTTACTCCAATATCCCACATCATCCCGTCAGAGCCAACATTGTCAGGTTGGCGCTGTTACACTGATTAAAATAATACCTGGGTATATATAGTGTGTGTTGTGTGGGTTTTTTTTTTTTTTTTTTTTTTTTTTTTGTTTTAGCACAGAACGGGCTGGAGAAAGGTCTGAAGACTATCACTCTGAAAGTCCAGGTGGCAGCCCTCAGCTTGTACTTCGATCAGAGTCTAGCTGACCGTCGCTGAGTGTGAAGATTTGATTGCAGCCTCTCATCTATGACCTAGAGTTCCTAATTTGGTCCCGGCCTGAAACCTGAATGTAGTTTTCAAAGGCCTCACAATACCTCCATTTGAGCCTATAGAAATTATAGACTTGGATACATTTTCTTGGAAAGCAGCTTTCCTGCTCTGGCCATCACGACATCAAGAAGAGTGGGAGAACTACAGGCCCTCTCAGAGAACCCTACTTAAGAACCTTAGAGGACAGAAATAATTTCTGCCTAGATCCATCCTTTTTATCTAAGGTAACCTCAGAGTTCCATAGGCCCCAAGATATCGTACTGCCTTCAATTTGTCAAAACCTGTCCAATAGTAAAGAAAGGGAATTTCATACTCTGGATGTACGAAGAACTGTCCTTCACTATCTTCAAAGGTCAAGACCCCGGAGGAAAGACCAGAATGTCTTCATACAACTCTATGGGGAAAAATAAGGGAAAGAAAGCTTCAAAGAGCATGATTGCAGATTGCAAATTGGATTAAGAAGGCAATATATGGAGCTTATGAAAACCAAAGGCTAGTACCTCCAGAAAAGTTTACAGCACACTACACCAGAGCTGTATCCGTCTCATGGGCTGAGAGGGGAAACGCCTCCATCGAGCAGATCTGCAGAGCTGCCACCTGGTCCTTGGTCCATACCTTTTCAAAACATTAGACTAGATTTAAGGACTAATACTGATTTTGACCTTTTGAAAGAAAGGTTCTCCAGGCCATTGTCCATCCCTAAGAATGATTCTTTGGCACTCCTCCTATGGTGCTGTTGTGTAGGGTGACTAGAGAAAATAAAATTGGCCTTACCAGTAATTCGCTTTCTAGGAACCCTTCATGACAGCAGGGGTAATTTCACCCTATTTTGTTTTTCAATTGGGTGATGTAAATAAATATTAAGGCAGTCATACCTATGTCGTCGTTTATAAAAATTGGAGAGAGTATGTGGGAGGGGATAGGATATTTGACTTCTTTGTGTTTCTGGTCCCTATTAGTTTGGGGAGTATCCTCCGATGGTGTTGTCATGGAAGGTTCCTAGAAATCAAATTACTGGTAAGTCTAATTCTATTTTCTCAGGGGGTAAATGACTTTGAGCCACTGATTTCACACCACCTATACACAGATAGTGATGGCCCGCATCAAAGTCTGTATAGGGCTTTTGATGGCCCACATAAAAATCTGGCTGCTAGGCAGGGAGGTGGGGGAGCGTATAGGGATGATGGCCCTAATCGCTACACGCTCTCCCCACCAGAGCTGGTACATCCGGACTATAAGATGCACCCCCCCAATTTCCTCCATATTTTGGGAGGAAAAAAGTGCGTCTTACAGTCTGAAAAATACAGTATTTTGTTAGTTTTTTTTTCGTAGGGCAGTGATTAAAGGAAAGTATAGTAAATAAAAGTGTAAAAATTTCTGCTAATTTTG
Organism: Dendrobates tinctorius; assembly: GCF_039654945.1. Classification (NCBI taxonomy): domain Eukaryota; kingdom Metazoa; phylum Chordata; class Amphibia; order Anura; family Dendrobatidae; genus Dendrobates; species Dendrobates tinctorius. The sequence continues at coordinate 46,813,576 of NW_027361698.1, forward strand.
CCAGCGCAAAATTGTACTGCGGAAGGGTTGAGAAAATGTACTTGTGATCAAATCTTGTACAAATTACATAGATATCAAGAGCTTCCAAAAGGTAATTATGCCAAACTATGGTACATTGGGTAGTAAAAAAAAAAAGTGACATTCATCCAAGTAGTCGCTGTTTTGCAGGTCTATATTACAGCTCTACATAGTATATTACACCACTCTAGGGGCAGATACTGAGAGCTTGGGGCTACTGTGCAAGAAATGTCTAGGCGCCCCTCCTTCCCTGCCATGAAGCTTATAGAGTTCACAGGGCACCATTGCAAAAGTTCTATTTGGATCTCCCCACACCTCAAAAATAAAGATTATTCCCCAAATAAATCAAATGTTCCCCAATCTCGATGATAAGGGATAACTTAGAAATGGAAATACTCTCGCGCGCTCTCTCTCGCACACATACAGTATATACTTGCTGTGTTTCTATAACGGTACAATTTAGGAAATGAGCTGTTACAGGTGCTGACCAGAGGCGTTGCCTGGAATCTGGGGGCGACTCCTATTAGAACACCACACGCTGAGCAGCCAATCCCAAGATGGTGGACCCATAAACTGATATTCTCATAACATAATTCACGTAATAAGTCATTATTCATCCAAAAATGTATTTCATGTTTATTTGTACTGACTCCTTACTCCAATATACCATAGTATGTGTAAAGGCGATGGGTCCTCTTTAATGTGACGTCTCTAAACTTTTGAATGCATATGTCCAACTGTTCAATGTTTCAGTACTTTGTGCACAACTTGCTTTTCTCTAACAAGGAGCTTAATGGCAAATTTCACAACGGGTGTTTGATTCAAGAATCGCCCGATACATTTAGGGGTTCAATTAGAATTCTGTAATGCTGTAGATAAGCCTCCGATGTAACCTGAAAGATAAGAAAAACACGTTATATTATACTCACCGGAGTGGGCGGTCCGGTGGGTGTTGCGGTCCGGTCCGACGCCTCCCTTCATGCGTTGACGTCCTCTTCTCCCGTCCTGTAATGGCTGCGGCGCAAGCGCACTGCTCTGCCCTGTTGAGGGCAGAGCAGAGTCCTGCAGTGCACAGGCGTCGGGAGAGTTCCAGAGCCTGCGCACTGCAGAATTCTGCTCTGCCCTCAACAGGGCAGTGCGCTTGCGCCGCAGCCATTACAGGACAGGAGAAGAGGACGTCATCACATGAAGAAGGGAGGCGTCGGACCGGACTGCCCACCCCGGTGAGTATAATCGAACTCGTTTTTCTTATCTTTCAGGTTACATCGGGGGCTTATCTACAGCATTACAGTATGCTGTAGATAAGCCCCCGATGTCTATGCCAGCAGCTGCAAGCCAAAAAAAAGGGTGACAGATTCCCTTTAAACAGTCGTCCTCCTGCTGTTGACATTTTGACATCATGAGACCAAGACGATGATTAACAATTGAGCCTTATAAATCCAAAATCCTAATTGGTATACTGTAACCTCCACTATCAATCATAAATCCCAACAATAAACCATTCAGAAGAGATAAAGAAGCATAAACAGAAAAAGTTAAAATATAAATAGATTATTCATAATCAAATATTAAACCAATAAATTAAAATATAAACAAGGATATTTCACTAAAGACAAAAAAGCAAGGGGCACAGTAATGTAATGCCGACCAGCGTCTCTCCATCTTCAGATGTGCTCCACTCCTGGCAACCAGAATGGTGTCCCTCAGAGGATCAGTGCGTTCCTGAAAAAACACTCAGAAATGCCCTTTAATGTGTGAACTGGTTCCTGCCGTTTAAGTGGTTTTCCACTTTCAGGAAAGTGAACACCAATGCTCTAAAATCACAAAGCGATCAGGTACTCTCCTTCCTCGGGTCCAGTGCCGGCTCCCTGGTGTTGCTCTGGTCTCGGTGTTGTAGCTGCAGTAGTGACGTCATGTCTCCAGTGAGCATCATCACCGCTGCTGCCAATCACTGATCTCGGGTGGACTGCACAAGCTCTTCAGCTCAGTGTTATGGCTGCGGTGACGCTGCACCGAGGAGGGTGCGCAGTGCGCTCCTTCTGTTTTATGTAGTATACAGTGTTTGGGGTCCAATTTCCTAATTGAAAATGCCAAACTTTGTGTACAATATAGGGTTGTACCTGTACATAACCTTAAAATGAGCATGTCCCTAATACAAAATGTACGTCATGTGGCAGTGAAGCAGAAGGATTGCATTAGTATCTAAAGGTCATTCATGAGGCATAAAAAATACACAGTAGCATCTCTGCTTGTGAGGGATATAGAATAAGCTCCAATCCTCCAGAGCCTTGTAGTCAAAGGCAGCTGTTAATGAGCTGGAAGCGGCGAGTGCACGCCGTACAGAACCGTTCAGGCTACGTTCACACAACCATGTTTTCGGGACGCATATTGTCCGTGAAAAACACATGGCCTGATCAGCACTAGGGCCCATGTTATTCGGTTAGGTGTCTGCTGAAGCTGTGCCACACTTCTAATGTAGGAGATCGCAGCTCTGCCTCCCTGACTGTATACTTCTGGTATATTGGCTTATGTAGGAGACTATAGCGAAGATTATCAGTGTCCTACCAAGACTATAGAGACGCTGTAGGCTTTAGCGGGTTTTGTCTGGCTGTACTGATGCATTGGGTATGAGGTGGGGAACCTTTTTTCTGCCATGGGTTATTCAGATATTTATAACCTCATTCGTGGCCCATTCAAAATTATCAACTTAAGGCCCCGTTCACACGATCGGTATTTATAATCCAAACCCAGGCGTGGGTGAAAAATGCAGAAGTTGTGACGTGTTTCTGTTATACTTTCCTGCTGACTATTCCTCTCTTGATTTTTGGCTTACAAATACTCATATAGAGTACTGATCATGGCCTAAAAATGATCCCGCTATATTTGGTCAAACATGTAATTAACTGGCCCCTAATGTGACGGCTGGAATTCCCCTTTGGTGGGACATGTGATATTAGGTGGTATTGATGGTGTTGGTACTCGCAGTTGCTATTCCAGGTTTCGTTGATCTGAAGTGCAGTCAACCCTAATTTTGGAAAGAACTTGCGGCAGTAAGTTCTGAACACAGATATATATATTATACTGCAGGTCTCCTCAGTGAGAAATTCGTCATTGCTCACGAAACATTATAGAACTTGTGCAGTGGAAGGTCTGCTGTATACATAACAGAGGAGACACTGAGACTGCTGTATACATAACAGAGGAGACACTGAGACTGCTGTATATACATCACATAGGAGCCTGCGACTGCTACCTTCTCGATTAGGGTGGGAGCGCCAAGTGTGCTAACTCCTCCTTCAAAGAACGTTGGCATTGGCTAGCGTCAGGACCTAATCCTTCGTTGCCTGCACCATAGTGTTCAGTAGTGAATGTTGCATGCGTTTGCTTGCAGTCTAAGAAAGACTTTAAGGATGCAAACAGTGGTGCCCGGGAATCTGCGGAGGTTCCCCACCCCTGGATTAGATGATCTCTAGCAAAGCATAGAGGAGAACGGAGCAGAAACGTCTTTCATTCAAGATGAAGTCTAAGGCTATGTTCACACTAGATGGTTTTTGCTTTCCTTTCTGCAGGAAAACCTGCTATCTTGGCAGAAAAAAAGCTGTGTTTTTTGCTGTGTTCGTCATGTTACATTTGTCTCTTGTGCATGCTGATAGTTTAGTGACCAAAAAAACCTTCTACTTCATAAGGATTTAGCACAAAAACCGCACAAGGCTATGTGTGCACACTGCGTATTTTATGCATTTTCGCTGCGTTTTTTTGAGTAAATGGTCCAAAAATTGAATCCTATGCAAGGTAATTCAATGACAACCCTGAAGTGTTGTGCACATGATCAGTAAATTTCCACTCAAATTTTCAGTGGTTTTTTTTTTTTTTTTTTTTTTTTTTTTTGCCACATGTCAATTCTTTTTGTGTTTTTGACCCATTGAATGTACAGGAAAAAAAATGCATGCAAAAACGCACTAAGAACGCAGCGTGTTTTTGCTGTCGAGAAATGCAGAAACCTTGCCGAAATTTCTGCAAGCAAATATGTACCGTGTACACGTAGCCCAAAAAAAATACCTGTGTCTTTTCATCACTCATTATTTTCAATGGGTGAAAAAACACTGAAAGAAGGGCCACGCACTAATCTGCAAAATCCAGGCAAAGCACAAGATACTGAGTACAAAAAACAAAGTGTGTGTATGAGATTTCTGATATCTCATAGGCTTTGCTGTTAACTGGAAAATGGAGCTGACAATTTTGCATAAAAAAGCAGCAAAAATGCCACGTGTGAACATGGCAAAGTAATATTTCTGCATCACTTGGCAGCAAAAAACGAAGCTGTAAAAAGTCGCATTTCTGGTGGCGTTTGATAGCCTTAAGCGATGCCAATTAAGGCTATGTGCACACGTAGAGTAAATGGAGGCAAACATTTCTGCATCTCTTGGCAGGAAAAATGCAGCTGTAAAAACGGGCATTTTGGTGCATTTTTTGCCTGCGTTTTGACTGATTTGAGTGACGTCAATAAAAAATTTTATTTCTATAGCGCCGACATATTCCGCAGCACTTTACATTTCAGAGGGGACTTGTACAGACAATAGACATTACAGCATAACAATAATCACATAGATTATAACAAATACCAAGAGGAGTGAGGGCCCTGCTCGCAAGCTTACAGTCTATGAGGAAAGAGGTAGACACGAAAGTTGGGTGGTAACAGTTGCCCTGTTGTATGGACCAGCCATAATGTTAAGTGTGTAACAGTACAGACACAGAGGGCTAATGGATGCATAAAGCATGTGGGAACATGATGCGGGGAACCTGGTTATGGTAAAACTTTTGGCTGTGCCACACAGGGATAGATTAGGTTAATGTGTTAAGGCGATAGGCCAGTCTGAATAAATGCGTTTTCAGGGCACGCTTAAAATTGTGGGGATTGGGGACTAATCGTATTGACCTGGGAAGTGCATTCCAAAGAATTGGCGCAGCACGTGTAAAGTCTTGGAGACGGGAGTGGGAGGTTCTGACTATTGAAAATGCTAACCTCAGGTCATCAGCAGAACGGAGGGCGCAGGTAGGATGGTATACTGAAACAAGGGAGGAGATGTAGGGTGGTGCTGAGCTATGGAGGGCTTTGTGGGTGAGGGTAATAAGTTTGTACTGTATTCTGAAGTGGATGGGTAGCCAGTATAATGACTGGCACAAGGTAGAGGCATCGGTGTAACGATTGGTGAGGAATATGATCCTGGCTGAAGCATTCAAGACAGATTGGAGAGGGGAGAGTTTGGTAAGAGGGAGACCGATTAGAAGAGAGTTACAATAGTCCAGACGAGAATGAATAAGAGAAATAGTAAGAGTTTTTGCATAGTCAAAAGTAAGAAAAGGTCGAATTCTAGAAATGTTTTTGAGGTGCAGATGACAAGAGCGAACCAGTGATCGTATGTGGGGGGCAAAGGAAAGCTCGGAATCAAGTATGACCCCAAGACAGCGGGCATGTTGCTGGGGAGTAATAGTGGAACCACACAGAAATGGCAATGTCGGGTATTGGTACGTTAGTAGAAGGAGGAAACCCAAGGAGTTCAGTCTTTGACAGGTTCAGATTTAGGCTGAGTGCAGAGGGACTTTTTAGCCCTGCGGATTTTTCTGTGCAGAATGGAAGAAATCCGCAGGTCAAATGACCTGCATTTTTCCTGCAGATTTCTTCCATTTTTCCTGCGGTTTTCCACTGCGGAGTCCCTCCTGCGGATTTGGAGACAGGGGAGGTGGAAAACCGCACAAAAGAAGTAACATGCTGCGGATTTTGTACCGCAGGAAAACCGCGTGGAAAAATCCACAGCGTCAGTGATGAAAAGCGCACAGAGAATTGACATGCTACAGATTTGGTGCAGAAAATAATCTGCAAGTCAGAAGTGCTCATCGTGTGCATGAGATGTCAGGTTTCTCATTCACTTTGCTGGCATCTGGATTGCTTCAGGTTTTGCTAGCATATCTGCAGGGCAAAAAACGCACCAAGTCTGCAACGTGTGCACAAGAATATAGTAGACCTCTCCAATGTAGATTCTCATATATCGCGGCATTTTAGGATTGTTGATATGTGATTTATAGGGGTTGTTGGAGGCACCACACAGCTGACGTTCCCTCATCTGACTGTTCACGTGGCTATGAGTGGGGTTAGTCTGCGATGTGTCGTCACAGCCGTTTGTCACTCTCCCATATTGTTGGCATGTCGCTGGTCATAGGGGTGAAAGAGGCCTGCTATATTGTTACATCAGTGGTCATGTGCAGAATGCAGACTGGGCAGAATGCTAGTGACAGCAGAACGGTAACCTGCCTGTTTTGCCCAGTGATGTCCTCTGGCCCAGAGCGGTCACTGACTGCTTCTTCCGATGCGTTGCCGGCTTTCAGGGTCATCACGTTGACAGAGCAACTCCTTTTCCGCTCTGCTTTTTCAACACGGATTCCTTGCTGATGTCATGTTGATAGAGATGAGCCGGCTGTTAATCTAACTGCAGGGAGTTGGCTGTCAATCAGCATGATGTCAGCAGTGATTCTTCACCGACAGTTCTTGGCTCCCATAGCCATAATCAAAAATGAAAACCTCATAAAAAATGCAAGTTTCAGACTAAACCTTTTTCATACGGGGTCCAGCAGAGCTCCTGTAAAAGGGAATATGTCATCAGGTTTTTGCTATGTAATGTAGACACCCCGATGCGCGTTTCGCTCCTCGCTTCCTTGAATAATTGAGTTTCTGGCACCTATTTGTTTACATTTTCCCTGCTCTACTGCCACGGCTGTTTTCTGTTCGCCTGTTATTGCTGCTCCTATGCATTTCACTTTTTGTATTTTTGTATCACAACCGTGTCATGTCCTGTCTTTAATTTTTGATTATTTAATAAAGTGAATTTTCCTTGAATTTAACAGGATGTGTTCATATTGTGTGTGTGTGTGTGTGTGTATATATATATATATATATATATATATATATATATATATATATATATATATATATATATACAGTGCCTACAAGTAGTATTCAACCCCCTGCAGATTTAGCAGGTTTACACATTCGGAATTAACTTGGCATTGTGACATTTGGACTGTAGATCAGCCTGGAAGTGTGAAATGCACTGCAGCAAAAAAGAATGTTATTTCTTTGTTTAATTTTTTTTTTAAATTGTGAAAAGTTTATTCAGAGGGTCATTTATTATTCAACCCCTCAAACCACCAGAATTCTGTTTGGTTCCCCTAAAGTATTTAGAAGTATTTCAGGCACAAAGAACAATGAGCTTCACATGTTTGGATTAATTATCTCTTTTTCCAGCCTTTTCTGACTATTTAAGACCCTCCCCAAACTTGTGAACAGCACTCATACATGGTCAACATGGGAAAGACAAAGGAGCATTCCAAGGCCATCAGAGACAAGATCGTGGAGGGTCACAAGGCTGGCAAGGGGTACAAAACCCTTTCCAAGGAGTTGGGCCTACCTGTCTCCACTGTTGGGAGCATCATCCGGAAGTGGAAGGCTTATGGAACTACTGTTAGCCTTCCACGGCCTGGACAGCCTTTGAAAGTTTCCTCCCGTGCCGAGGCCAGGCTTGTCCGAAGAGTCAAGGCTAACCCAAGGACAACAAGGAAGGAGCTCCGGGAAGATCTCATGGCAGTGGGGACATTGGTTTCAGTCAATATCATAAGTAACGTACTCCACCGCAATGGTCTCCGTTCCAGACGAGCCCGTAAGGTACCTTTACTTTCAAAGCGTCATGTCAAGGCTCGTCTACAGTTTGCTCATGATCACTTGGAGGACTCTGAGACAGACTGGTTCAAGGTTCTCTGGTCTGATGAGACCAAGATCGAGATCTTTGGTGCCAACCACACACGTGACGTTTGGAGACTGGATGGCACTGTATACGACCCCAAGAATACCATCCCTACAGTCAAGCATGGTGGTGGCAGCATCATGCTGTGGGGCTGTTTCTCAGCCAAGGGGCCTGGCCATCTGGTCCGCATCCATGGGAAGATGGATAGCACGGCCTACCTGGAGATTTTGGCCAAGAACCTCCGCTCCTCCATCAAGGATCTTAAGATGGGTCGTCATTTCATCTTCCAACAAGACAACGACCCAAAGCACACAGCCAAGAAAACCAAGGCCTGGTTCAAGAGACAAAAAATCAAGGTGTTGGAGTGGCCTAGTCAGTCTCCTGACCTTAACCCAATTGAAAACTTGTGGAAGGAGCTCAAGATTAAAGTCCACATGAGACACCCAAAGAACCTAGATAACTTGGAGAAGATCTGCATGGAGGAGTGGGCCAAGATAACTCCAGAGACCTGTGCCGGCCTGATCAGGTCTTATAAAAGACGATTATTAGCTGTAATTGCAAACAAGGGTTATTCCACAAAATATTAAACCTAGGGGTTGAATAATAATTGACCCACACTTGTATGTTTAAAATTTATTAAAATTTAACTGAGCAACATAACTTTTTGGTTTGTAAGATTTATGCATCTGTTAATAAATCCTGCTCTTGTGTGAAGTTTGAAGGCTCTAACTTATTTGCATCTTATCAAACCTGCTAAATCTGCAGGGGGTTGAATACTACTTGTAGGCACTGTGTATATATATATATATATATATATATATATATATATATATATATATATATATATATATATATATTATTTTTTTTTTGAGGGATTTAAGCTCTCATTTTCTCTAGATGTTTTGATAGCAAGAACCTGCTTGCACATTTCCTTTAATCACTGTTCAATGCAGATTTGAAGATTGAAAATGTTGAAAAAACTTGTGGATGTTTTGCAACACTAGAAAATGATGCCAACCATAGTAAGCATACACTTTGTGATCTGCTGCAAAGCTGACCAGCTATAATATAGTGCTACAGTATGTGGACTGAAGGCCAGAAGACCGCGTGACCGAGATCAGGTGCAGGAGAACCTCCAACTTCAGCACTGTGACCTTCACAAAGCCAGAACTCTAACAAAATGCCTAGAGAAGCTACTTACACATTTCGGAGTGAACCAGGTCCTTGGTCATACCCGGCTAAGGACCTTGGATTAATCTTGAATGTGTAGGAGGCTTTGCCATATGTTTGTAGTGTGCTTCAGGAAAGTTCTGGTTTGGTGGAGACTGCATTGCTGGATTTTAATGTTCTGCTGTAGAATTTTTATCGAAAGTGAGTCAATTAAGTGTCCCATGTACCAACAAAGAATGATTTATAGGAAAATGCAAGGAATGGTTAACTGGTTATTACCAGAAATGCAGAGATTCTCTGCTATCACAGCCGTATCAGTCAAATTATCTTCATTTCTATGGTCATTGATGATGAAAAACAATGGTGGCACGAGTGGATCTAGTGGGGGAGATAAGAAGAAAATGATGACAAGTGGTGATGCCCATGGGTGCCGGAGCCATTAGTAGGCCATCTTTACACTCTCAATACTTCTGCAATTCACCTTGAAACCTCAGTAAAGCTGTAAAACATCGCAAATATTTGACAGATCACATGAACATTAATGCCCCTACCTTCTACTATTTAGCTAAGTATGCCCATGTAAATTCACTGTGACATTTCTCCCCGACCTTTCCCATCGTAATATAGCGATTTCGTTGTTAGCATAAGCCCATCTCAGCATGAAATTAAACAAAGGAATTCTTCACTTCCCTCTGTGCTTATATCGCTTTCTACTAATATTTATCCATCCATCATTCATGAACTACAGTACTTGCTTAAATCCCTGCTTTTATATTCTTCTCAGCCAGAGACGACTCCAGTGGCAGCACAGGCCTGGCATTCCAATGAGCTGGGCCTCCTGCACGCAGCGTGGTCCCACTGCTCTATTACAAGTTACACTTTCCACCATGCTCAGTACGAGTATATGTAGGGCCAAAGATGGGAGCACCACCTGCCAAACAGAGAAGGAGAATGGCTGCCAGAGAAATCACTGTATTGGTTAGGCCAGGTTCAGACTACCACCTCCATGTTACAGACCCCATTGTGGGTTCAGTCTGAAACCCCCAAAAGTAGGATTCAGTTATTCCCCTACCGAGACATTGGGGCCAATCCATCACCGCTCTTACGCCAGAAATCTGATGGCAAGACTTTAAAAAGCTTGTAAAATTGCACAAGTGACAGGATTGCTATGTTCTTAGACATCGAGGCCCTTTTTGCTCTGAGGCGTGGTGTCATTATCCATCCTTCGCTTCATTTTTTTTTTGTCTTGCTCTTGTACCAGAATATATTTTTTTGTGGCTTTAGCGGCTGTCGCTCAATTTTTTTTTTTTTTTTTTGCTGATACAAAAGGGACCCTCTTTATAAATGTGCCGTATAGCGTTCTTATCTGTGTAAAATGTTAAATCAGGCATACATTACATGTTGCTTTATTATCGCAGGAAAGTCAGGTACTTATCAGTCTTACATGGCATTCTCCCAAATAAAGAAGCTGTTCCCAACCTTTAGATCTCCTTCAGCTCAGAGAGAGCTATAAAACATTTTGAAATGTATAAGTGATCTTCCCTTTAAGAACGATTGCGTTTGGCTTTCACGTTTATGGAGCAGTTATTTTTTATTCCCCCCCCATCTGTTTCCTTCTGCCATTCTGTAAATTGCCTCTTCAGAGAGGAAGAGAACTAGAACTCTAGTGCCACCTATTGGTAGCAATCCTAAAAGTCAATGTCTACCTTTTAACGAGCCTTGTCACATGACTTGGGATAAAAGCCAAAGCAGAATCTCAATTTTCAGTGTTTTGGGGTACTGCCCCTCGTCAGTGCAAAGTGTGAGATCTGGTTTGGCTGTGTGAGGGGCGTCTGACCGGTATCCAAGAAGTATTTCTCTTTGTGGAGATTGACATGCTAAGCATGCCGAGATGAGGAGACTTAAAGCCGCAATGCTCCTCTGGGAAATATGCAAATTGCCTCTTCAGAGAGGAAGAGGACTAGAACTCGGCATGCTTAGCATGTCAATCTCTGCAAGAAGAAACGATACTTCTTGCGCTTCTGCCACTAACCATTTATTCTATACCTGAAGGATAGAAAAGACTTGTGGTGTCCCTCAGTAGAACGGCATCTTACTGGCGCCCGGCTAGCAGAGGAATCGCATGTGGTGTCACTTTCTGCTATCTGTCACTCTATCTGTGATGCCACATCACAAGCTCCTGCAGCTGTATATGTGCCGCTGTTTGCATATATTCTGAGTCACAATTTTCACGGGGGGGGCAGGTAAAAGAAAGAGGACCATGTCGTTCTCCAAGACTGCTAGCTAATTCATGCTTCCCGAACCATGGGAGCTTTAGGCTCTCTAATGGGTAAAGCACTATGTGGCACTCGGAGAAAACCTATTTAAAGAGAATCTACCACCAGCTTTTTGATACCCCATCAGAGGGTAGATTCTTGCATGTGTCACTTACTGGGGTTCTTGCTGTAGTTTTGATAACAATTTGTTTTATTTGTGCAGCTCTGTGATCATCACTGACAGGACTGCATACTTAGTGCTTATCTCTGGTTGTTCTTGCCACTGATTTGTAACTTTCTGCCTAGGCACAGTTTAAGGATAAAGCTATTAATTAATGATGTATGCGGGGATAGAGAGAACCCATCACTGAGAAGATTAGTCGAGCGGCAACAGATAAAACATTAAAACTACAGCAAGAAGTCCATTTAATTGACATCACGATAAAATCGGGGTTTCTGTTCATATTTTTCTCTTTAGGCTGTGTGCCCACGTAGCGATTTTTAAGCGTTTTTGCCGCGATTTTCGGTGCGAAAACGTTTAAAAATCGTGTACAGAACGCACCCCATGCATTCCGCACATACTGTGCTAATGCTGCGTTTTTTTCCGCTGCGGAATCGCATCGCGGAAAAAATTGCAGCATGCTCATTCTTTTGTGCGGAATTGCAAACAATTGCCGCGATTCCGCACCCATAGGAATGCATGAGAATCGCTTACTTCCCGCATGTGGCTATGCCCACCATGCGAGAAGTTAAGCGTCTCATGTGCGGTTGGTACCCACGGTGTGGAGGAATGGAGACTGTCCTCCAGGCCCTGGGTACCATACCCCTGTAAAAAAAGAATAAAAAATCGGGGTATATATTTACCTTCCGGCGTCCCGCGCTGCATTCCTGGCCTAAGCGTTCCCAGCTTAGGCCGGGAATTTTACGGGTATATGAATTTTATATGAATATTTACGGGTATATGAATTTTACGGGTGCTTCTCACAAAATTAGAATATCATCAAAAAAGGTAATTTATTTCAATTCTTCGATACAAAAAGTGAAACTCATAGTCATTACAGATAGTGATCTATTTCACGTGTTAATTTCTGTTAATGTTGATGATTATGGCTTGCAGCCAATGAAAACCCAAAAGTCATTATCTCAGTAAATTAGAATACTTTATAACACCAGCTTGAAAAATGACTTTAAAATCCGAAATGTTGGCCTACTGAAATGTATAATCTGTAAATGCTCTCACTACTTGGTCGGGGCTCCTTTTGCATCAGTTACTGCATTAATGTGGCGTGGCATGGAGGTGATCAACCTGTGGCACTGCTGAGGTGTTATGGAAGCCCAGGTTGCTTTGATAGCCGCCTTCAGCTTGTCTGCATTGTTGGGTCTGGTGTTTCTCCTCTTCCTCTTGACAATACCCCAAAGATTCTCTATTAGGTTAATGTCAGGCGAGTCTGCTGGCCAGTCAAGCACATGAGATAATTGATGCAAAAGAAGCCCCGACCCATTCCCAGGTCTGAAACTGGCGAATCCCCGCAGACTGCAGAATTACTGGCTCTGACCGGACAACCCTTTTCAAAAACCATTTAGTATTGGGGACACAGAGTTCTCCATGTACATTAAAAATGTGAAAACTGTTTAGTGTTTTTATATGCTAAATTATGAGCGCCTCAAGTTGAAGGCTCAAAACCTCAGTCTTCTCTGCTGAGATTCTGATGAATGTTTTGACCAGCTTTCAGGTCCTGATACTACACAAAGAGGCAGTGTGTTTCAGGTGTGCATTAAAATACATCCACAGGTGTATCTTTAACTCAGATGTTGCCAAAAAACGGAGATTAGACCTACCGGTAATGTTATTTCCAGGAGTCCAGCCTTGACAGCACGATGGGGTTGTCCTTTCATCTTTACAGGGACATGAAATGCACGAGAGGTTAAAAGTCCCCTCCCACACTCCAGTGATTTTTTTCCAAGTACCACACCAGTATGGATGCAATTATTTATTTAGATTTAGTACAAGCATATTACCACAAATACAAATCAACGATAGGGAACTAGCAGTGCTGTCAGGATGGACTCCTGGAAATAACATTACTGGTAGGTCTAATCTGCGTTTTCCAGGACGTCCTATCCTGACAGCACAATGGGGAATACTAAAGTAGGAATTCGTCTAGGGTGGGGACCACTGCTTGTAGCACCTTACGACCGAAGGCCTGGCTATCCGTTAGCATGTCCAATTTATAGTGAATACAGAAAGTGTTTAGCGTAGACCAGGTGGCGGCCCTGCATATTTGCTCTACTGAGGCTCCGCCCTCTCTGCCCATGACGTCGCTATCACCCTGGTGGAATGGGCCCTAAGCCCCTCTGGTATAGGTAATCCCTCGGCCTCGTATGCTGAGGAAATGATTGATATTATCCATCTTACTAGGGTGTGTGTAGATGCACCTCTAGCCCTATTTTTACCACCGTACTGGATAAACCGTTTTGTGTCCTGTCGCCACTCTCGCGTGACCTCTAAGTAGCGTGTGACCGCTCGTCTGACGTCCAACAAGTGAAAAAGTTTTTTTATCGTTTTTTGGGAATGGGCAAAATGAGGGTAGGACTATTTAGATTCTGGGGAGATACTACCTTAGGAAGGAATCCTGGGTTTAGTTTTAGTATTATACGGTCCTCGAAGATCTGCATGTAGGGATTCTGGACTGACAGGGCCCGGATCTCACCTAGATACTTGGCTGAGGTGATGGCTACTAAAAAGACGGTTTGTGTGTAAGCCTTATGATGTCTACTTCAGATATTGGCTCATATGGGGGCCTGCATAGAGCGTTAAGTACCAGATTTAGGTCCCACGGGGGGACTGTTTTCCTTAACGTGGGTCTTAATCTCTGGATGGCCTTTGTGAACCGTGCTATCCAAGGATGAGAAGCCAAGGAGAAATCAAGGAAAGTACTTAAAGCTGCTATCTGGACTTTCAATGTGCTTGGACTTAAACCCTTATTAAATCCTGCCTGCAGGAAGTCAAGAATCTGAGTGATATTTGGCCGAGACAGGTCTATGGGGGTACTACCACCTTCCGAGCAGAACTTCTTCCAAATTTTATAATATATAGCACTCGTAACTGGCTAGCCTGCACATGGGTGCATCAGCGCGGGCAGACGCAGTGGACAGGCGGCGCGTGGCTCTCGGCTCCCGCCGCATCGTCCAGAGGCGCTAGAGCGTCAGCGGCCGCGTCACTTCCAGGTGCCCAATGATGACTTCCGGCGGCGCCACGACATGGGCGCATCAGAGCGGGCAGACACGGTGGACACGCGGCTCAGGTCTCCTGACTGGAGGTAGGATAAAACTGGGGAGGGGGGCGACCATACAGGTGCGCTGTAATCACTCTCCACCATGGAAAACGCCGCACAGCCCGAGCAGCCAGCGTCCGTAAGTAGGGCACTGGAGTGTGGGGTGGGCTGTATATTCTAAAAAGGACAGGAGCTTTAATAAAACTCCTGTGCTTTGTATTAAGGCGAAGACGGCACCGACTCCTACAGCGTCGACATCCAGGAGACCCAAATGCTCCATCTGTGCCATCAAATTTCCAGGGTCATGGAAAAAACCCCTGCGTGAGGACTGCACCCTGAAGAACAGTAGGGGCGAACAAGCCTCTTTCCTGGCAGAAATGCGCACAATGGTCAGAGGAGGAGGTCCAGGCCTCCGTCTCCGGACTGCTGCCAGTTCAGCCTTCCAGCCAGCCGCAGGCTAAGTGACCAAGATGGGAGTCCGATCAGTCATCAGACGATGAGCCGAATACGGACTCCGAGGGGGAGGGCAAGATCACTTCAGAACCCCCGGAAATAGGGAAAAGATACCTCTTCTCCTCGGAAAACACGGACGATTCCGTTGGTGTTGAGAACCTGTGCCGTGTCCTCCCGGATCTATCTTAATTGCCAACTTTTGGCTGGCCCAAAAGGCCATGGTTTTCCTGGCTGAGGAAAATGTCCATCACAAATCCATGGGTTCTTCCGGAACTCCCAGATCTCTCCCAATGACCAATCTTCCATCCACGAGCGTCCAGTCTACATCTGACAGCGTGGAATTTGGGAGGGCCCTGTTGATGGGGAAAGGGTTTTCTCACAATTTAGTGGCCATTCTACTTCAGAGTAGGAAAGTATCCACAACAAAGATATAAACCAGAACCTGTCTGCCTCTAATGCAGAGATTGGGGGAGAGGTTCAGATAGGGCAGGTTTTGGAATTCCTACAAAGGGGCCTAGAGATGGGACTATCCACGAACACCCTCAAAGTGCAGCTATCAGCTCTGGGGGCCCTATATAATTGGGATCTCGCTGGCAATTATTCAGTTATTGGGTAGCAAGGTTTCTTAGAGCATCGTCTAGGTCTAGACCCATCCTTTAAAGAAAGAATCGTGCCTTGCGATCTAAACCTAGTTCTAACAGCGTTGACAATCTCCTTTCAAGCCTATTGATTCTCCCCAATAAAAGTGCTTTCCCTTAAGACTCCCCTTCTTGTTGCATTAACATCAGCCTGTAGGGTTAGTGACATTCAGGCCCTTTCCAGACTTCCACCATAACCCTATCTTCCAGCAACTGGGTATATCTTGAAGCCAGATCCGTCTTACCTACCGAAAGTAGCCTCTAAATTTCACAGACTGCAGGAGATTGTTCTTCCTTCTTTCTGTGCCTACCCTGGGAATCAGAATGAAGAAAGGCTCCATTAACTAGATGTCAGGAGATGCCTACTCAGATATGTTTCTGTGACTGACCCTTGTAAAAGGGATCATTCTTTATTTGTATCCTTTCAGGGGGCTAGGAAGGGGCTTAAGATTTCAAAATGCACTTTAGCTAGATGGATCAGGGAGGTGATTTCTTTTAGCTTATACAGCAAGTGGTAAGGCAGTTCCAGAGGATCTGAAGGCTCACTCCACGCGAGTTATGGCGACTTCCTGGGCGGAGAGATCAGAGGTGTCAATTGAGCAGATATGCAAGGCGGCTACATAGTCTTGTACCATGTTTTTTTAAGCATTATAGGCTTGATATGGGTACCTCCTCCGATCTCACATTTGGGAGAAGGGTGCTTCAGGCTGTGGTCCCTCCCTAGTTTTCTTACCTCTCTGTAATTCTCTCGTGGTGCTGTCATGGGAGACCGAATAAAGTCTTAGGTACTTACTGGTAACGGTATTTTTCGGAGCGCATGACAGCATCCTCCTATTCCCTCCATTCACGTGTGGGAAAAATTATTTGGTGTACTGTATAAGGCTACTTATCTTGGATGTCCTCTTGTGCTCTGTAATCTAACTGAAGCGGGAGAGAGGTGTGCCGCCCTTTTTATGTCTGTAGGTTTCCTGTCCTTGAAGGGCGGATGCCCTCTCTCGTTGAAAAATACCTTTACCGGTAAGTAACTAAGACTTTTCTCACTTAACTAACTTTAGACTATTTAGTGCTGATGCATCACACATAAATCTTATTCACAAAATGGGTGAATACTTTTTGAAGCCACTGTATGTAATTCAGAGCAGTTTAGCACTTTTAATGTTTCTTTTGCAATTTTCAGCCACAATTGGACTCCTCTATGAACTTTTCATTCCTTCAATTGTTGTAATAAGTTTAGAAATTCTGAGTGATACTAATGTAGTTTTCTAAAACCTCATATTATGTTTTTTCTCTGTTTTTAGATGGAATTTACTATTGAACATGAATGGAACAGTGCCCACGTGCCACATGAGCCTGTGAAATTCTGTCTACAGCCAGCGCCTGAGGGCCTGCAGTTGCAGGTTTCTGCCCCATTTTTTAATGACCCTCCGGCTCCTCAAGGCCCAGCCGGAGAACCCTTCAATGCACTCTGGGACTATGAAGGTTTGTACACAGTATATACAGTACTTGTGTTTGTGTGTAATGTACAATATATAAAATGATGTCATATTTTTATTTGCCTTTTTATTACACGACTTTTACAATGGTAGAGCTATGGCCTAAGCCCTGATAAGGGAAGAAATGAGTGTTAACTGACCCTTACTTACAGGGTAAAGGTTAATGTAAAGACATCATCTGTGCGGAGCTTGTCTTGCTGTCTCCTTTATTTGGATTTCATTGATCATGTCATTCTGTCCTTTTTACTGGATAACATAGGTCAGTAGGTACATACCTGCCATAGTTAAAAGTAAAGAAGGAAGAGCATGACCAGAATCTATAAAGATAGACTTTTATTCAGTGAATATCATGTACATTCCACGGAGAGTCTTAGAGTTCACTGAAGGAAAATACTGAAAACGTACAGTAGTGTTCATTGATTCACCTAACAAAACCTTCTCCGACAAGACATGATCTATTCCATGAGTAACAGCAGTGTGACGTAAGAAAGATTTCTATTAGCAGTGAATGTGAGAGAAAACATTTCTAATGTATGTGAACTTTTACTAGAGACCTTTTAATGTAGTACTCCATTGTAGCCGTGATTCAGACTTGAGAACTTTTCCATACTGTCATTCACAAGTCCTATTTTCTTGTCCGAGTGCTATCCATGGTTTTCACAGATTACACTTGTACCCCATGTATGTTTGTTTTTTTTCTCGGGTCAGATCGTAATCTGCAACACAAGTCCATGGGTCCGTATAAAAATCTGACCAAACGCCGATTTCTGAAGAACGGAGGCAGCGATTAGATCATTAAAGTTGTGATTATTTATTTTTTTTTCTTTTAGGGGGGTTTTGTTCTCTACAAGGCTATGGCCCCTTGTCGTCATTACCCTTGTTTTAAGTCCCTTTTCTGTCTATGTCCTGCGGCATTATACACAAATTAAAAAATTGTCATTGTTTTCTATGGTTTTTTTGGGGACTTTTACTGCAAAAGGTTGAGCGTTTTGAAAAATGGCACAAAAATTGTGCCAAAACATGGATAACTTCACTCTAGAAAGGATCTCAAGGGCACATAAAATAGTATCGCCAGCCGCAAATAACAAATTAATTCCACTATATATCCTACATCAGTCTTACCTGACTCCGATCAGATTACATGGATTTAGCAGATTAACTTCTGATGAAGGCCATAGGTGTGGGGAACCAGAAGCGGATTTCTGGCATCTTATTTGGAATTGTGGTATAATACGAAGACAAGTGATAACTACATTGGAATGGATAGCTGGGATACTTATTGAGTGTCCCAGAGATATGTATCTTGGGTATTGTGGATGAAGAATTGTAGTTGCATTATGATAGGATATTTCTCCTGGAGGTTATATTTATTGCTAGGAATGCAATAGCACTAAGGTGGATGGGCGGCTCCCACTATCAACCAGTGGAAAAAATTAGTTAATATAATACCATATGAGAATATATTATATAGAAATAGAGGATGTCCCCAGAAGTTTCACAGGATTTGAGAGAGATGGTGTGACTCACACTTAACACATTTATCCTCTAATACCATGACTTCGTCAGTTTCACATTACGAGCCCTGATGTGTGTTCCTTCAAACATATGGACTGTGATATATGATATGCATGGACTAAAAGAGTGAACTTCTGATATGGCCCGAATTGGTACGTGTTCTAAATTTTGATAAGAAAATAGCTAATTTAGGTGAGAGGTCAATGCTTCATGACGGAGCTTGTTCTAATACACTATGTTCCAACCCGTCCGTTTTTCTGTATTTGTTCACTCTATTGTTGAGTGTGATGTTACGTTCATGTTATTGTATTAAATGGATAAAGGTAAATGTTTGAATCATTCTGACATTATACTATGATATTACATGCTTGTAACTTTTATCCTGTGGTATCTTTCAATAAAAAGTTTAAAAATAGAAAGGATCTCAAGAACATTTGCGTCAAACTTTGACTTTTCGGCCAGTCTCAATTGAAGAATCGAGTGAAAACATTGGGAAACCCTTAGGCTACTTTCACACATCTGGTGTGATTGTTCCGGCGGGGTGCGGCGGAAAGCCGGACCGCCGGATCAGGCGTGCAGCGGTGACAGCGGATGCCGGTGCGGCGCCTGATCCGGCTTGTAAAACATTTAAAGGAGCCACAGCGGGAGCAAGCGAGAGAGGCAGCACCGGGGAAGCTGGTATGTACGGAGTAGAGAGAAGCAGCACCGGGGAAGCCGGTAAAGGAGCCGCAGCGGGAGCGAGCGAGAGAGGCAGCATCGGGGAAGCCAGCACTGGGGAAGCCGGTATGTACGGGGGGGGAGAGAGCGCGTGCTGCGCCGGGCACTTGTGGGGTTAAAACTCAGTGCCCGCGCATGCGCTGTTGAAAAAGCCGGTCCGGCGCCGCAAAAAAAAGTTGCAGCCAACGCTTTTAGCTGACGCCGGACGGCGCAGGTTTGCCGTTTCCGGCAAAAACTGGAGGCGCTGTATGTCCATCCGGCACGATGCGGAGAGCATTACATTCTATGTGCCAAAACTGGATCCAATTCCGGATCCGGTTTAAACACTTTTCGCCGCATCGTGTCGGATTATCAAAAAAATGGATATGTGAAAGAGGCCTTAAAGGGAATCTGTCATCAATTTTTTTGCTTATCTGCTGCGGCCTCTGGCATCAGGGGCTTATCTACAGCATTCTGTAATGCTGTAGATAAGCCCCCGATGTTACCTGAAAGAGAAGAAAAAAAGAGTTAGATTATACTCACCCAGGGGCGTTACGGGTCCGGAGGGAGTCGCGGTCCGGTCCGGCGCCTCCCATCTTGCAGCGATGACGTCCTCTTCATTCCTGGCCGTTGCGGCGCAGGCGCGTTGCTCTGCCCTGTTGAGGGCAGAGCAGATTACTGCAGTGCGCAGTCGCAGGACCTCTTCCGGCACCTGCGCACTGCAGTAATCTGCTTTGCCCTCAACAGGGCAGAGCAGTGCGCTTGAGCCGTGATGGCCAGGAATGAAGAGGACATCATCGCTGCAAGATGGGAGGCGCCGGACCGGAACGCCCCTGGGTGAGTATAGTCACTTTTTTTTTTTTTTTTTTCTTGTCTTTCAGGTAACATCGGGGGCTTATCTACAGCATTACAGAATGCTGTAGATAAGCCCCTGATGGTGGTGGCCGCAGCTGATAGGCAAGAAAATTTGATGACAGGTTCCCTTTAACTCCAACCCAAAATGGAAAGGTCAATATGGCCAGAACAATAAGGGGTACAAGTCCCTAAACTCTACAATGCAACAATGAATCTGGCCCTACACGCTTAGTTTATATTGTCAGGTCAGGCTAACAGATTTCCTTTAAATTAATCCATGTAGCAATACAATTTTACTGGAATGTCTTGTACAGCTGTTTAATACTTTCCTTTCTACAAAGAATCTGAATGATTAGCCAATGTCCTGCGGTATACATGCTTTTGTGCTTGACCATCAAACAATACTTTGTACTACATCCCGGTAACTTGCTTGCCATACCACGGCAGTTGACGCAATTTTCCTGATTGACTGTTAGCATTGTACACTTGTGGCCAAAAGTATTGACACCCCTGCAATTTTGTCAGATAATACTCAGTTTCTTCCTGAAAATGATTGCAAACACAAATTCTTTGGTATTATCTTCATTTAATTTGTCTTAAATGAAAAAACACAAAAGAGAATGAAGTAAAACATTGATCATTTCACACAAAACTCCAAAAATGGGCCAGACAAAAGTATTGGCACCTTCAGCCTAATACTTGGTTGCACAACCTTTAGCCAAAATAACTGCGACCAACCGCTTCCGGTAACCATCAATGAGTTTCCTACAATGCTCTGCTAGAATGTTAGACCATTCTTCTTTGGCAAACTGCTCCAGGTCCCTGATATTTGAAGGGTGCCTTCTCCAAACTGCCATTTTTAGATCTCTCTACAGGTGTTCTATGGGATTCAGGTCTGGACTCATTGCTGGCCACCTTAGAAGTCTCCAGTGCTTTCTTTCAAACCATTTTCTAGTGCTTTTTGACGTGTGTTTTGGGTCATTGTCCTGCTGGAAGACCCATGACCTCTGAGGGAGACCCAGCTTTCTCACACTGGGCCCTACATTATGCTGCAAAATTTGTTGGTAGTCTTCAGACTTCATAATGCCATGCACACGGTCAAGCAGTCCAGTGCCAGAGGCAGCAAAGCAACCCCAAAACATCAGGGAACCTCCGCCATGTTTGACTGTAGGGACCGTGTTTTTTTTTCTTTGAATGCCTCTTTTTTTCTGCTGTAAACTCTGATGCCTTTGCCCAAAAAGCTCTACTTTTGTCTCATCTGACCAGAGAACATTCTTCCAAAACATTTTAGGCTTTTTCAGGTAAGTTATGGCAAACTCCAGCCTGGCTTTTTTATGTCTCGGGGTAAGAAGTGGGGTCTTCCTGGGTCTCCTACCACACAGTCCCTTTTCATTCAGACGCCGACGGATAGTACGGGTTGACACTGTTGTATCCTTGGACTGCAGGGCAGCTTGAACTTGTTTGGATGTTAGTCGAGGTTCTTTATCCAACATCCGCACAATCTTGCGTTGAAATCTCTTGTCAATTTTTCTTTTCCATCCACATCTAGGGAGGTTAGCCACAGTGCCATGGGCTTTAAACTTCTTGATGACACTGCGCACGGTAGATTTGGAGATGGACTTGTAGCCTGGAGATTGCTCATGCTTCCTCACAATTTGGTTTCTCAAGTCCTCAGACAGTTCTTTGGTCTCCTTTCTTTTCTCCATGCTCAATGTGGTACACACAAGGACACAGGACAGAGGTTGAGTCAAGTTTAATCCATGTCAACTGGCTGCAAGTGTGATTTAGTTATTGCCAACACCTGTTAGGTGCCACAGGTAAGTTACAGGTGCTGTTAATTACACAAATTAGAGAAGCATCACATGATTTTTCGAACAGTGCCAATACTTTTGTCCACCCTCTTTTTTTTATGTTTGGTGTGGAATTATATCCAATTTGGCTTTAGGACAATTCTTTTTGTGTTTTTTTCATTTAAGACAAATTAAATGAAGATAATACCAAAGAATTTGTGTTTGCAATCACTTTCAGGAAGAAACTGATCATTATCTGACAAAATTGCAGGGGTGTCAATACTTTTGGCCACAACCGTGTTATGAAATATACAGTTTGTGCTCAGTGGGATTAATTAGTGGTTTATTCATTCTTGTGCCAATTGACATCAGTAATAATTAACCCAGCTCTGCTTCAACGGGAGTCTGTTGTGAAGCCCTGACCTTAGCGATCAGTGCTGTTGATTCTCACAGTGGAGAATAACTAACCATCCCTGCTTGTGGTTCTGCTAAAAGAGGGCAAGCCCATAGAGACATGGCTGGATTTAAAAGAAAAACTAAAGCTAAAGTACAGATAAGTACTACTGAATTTAATTTGCCTTACTGCATTCTGTATAGCCCTATCTGGTAAAGTCACTGATATATGATGTATTGTAATCAAGGAAGAGTTATTTAAATAAAGTGGCAAATCTCAAATAGACCGATTTGTCTTATTGTTGGAGTTCAATCATGACCGTTGTTACCAAATAGTGACATTACTTTATTTACAAAAGTTGCAATTCTGCAACCCATATAGAAAGTTCACTCACAACGGATTAAGCAACACATGGAATACATAATTTGGTACAGAAGTATTTGAAACATTTATAATTTCTCCTCTGTACAATAGATTGGATGTAATGATATTGTTCTCTGCTCACCTGGTGGAGTGACTTCTCTAAGCCGCAGGTCAGGGTGAGCAGCACCGGCCTGTTGATGCAGTCAGTTGGATTGTCTGAGCATCATCACTGGAACAACCTGTCGACACCTGGAGCCGTGTGGGATATGAGATCTGGACTTGCTGAATGGCTTGTGGAACATATCATTAGTAGAGTGGGTACCTCAGAGCAGCAGAGCCGTGTAGATTGGCACTTTGGAGAAGCAAAGCAGGCAGCATCTTGGAACAACAGAGCAGAGTCAACAATTAGGCACCTACTTGTATGAAAGCTGAATTGTGAATGACCTCTTGGAACAGCAGAGCCTAGACTGCAGTCAAGGTAAAACAAAATGTAAAAATCTACTGCTTGAGACGCAAGGTCCAGACATCCGTATAGTCAATAAGGGTATTTAAATAATGCTGCATGAACCAATCAGGAGGCAGTATCTGTACAGATACATAGTGCTGCTGAGTACATGGAAGGGAGAGCAAGGAATAGTTAGACTAGTGAGGTAAGGTGACGGGCAAGTCCAAACAAATCTGTTTTTAGAGCATTCCAGAACTCGTGCAGCACAAGAGAGGTACTGGAGAAGAGTGGGAGGTTCTCATTATTTAGAAAGTTATACTTGGATCACTTGTGAAACAGAGAGCATAGTTAGGGTGGTGGTGAGAAATGGTGTGGTGCAGAACTCTCGAGAGCTTAATGTGTAAGGATATGTTCACACGTTGCATTTTTCCTTTTTTTATGCAAATTTTAAGCTGTGCTTTACTGTACCAGTAAAAGCTGTTAGATTTCAGAAATACCATGCAGTGTCACCCCCCCCCCCCCCCCTTGACTGATTTGGAAAACTGATGTGTTTTTGCAAACTGCAGCATGTCACTTCTTTCAGTGTTTAAGTGTGTTTGCAGTGCATTTTCACATATAGAAAACAATGAGTAAATGAAAAAATGCAGGTATC
This sequence comes from Dendrobates tinctorius, assembly GCF_039654945.1. Classification (NCBI taxonomy): domain Eukaryota; kingdom Metazoa; phylum Chordata; class Amphibia; order Anura; family Dendrobatidae; genus Dendrobates; species Dendrobates tinctorius. Next base: position 46,837,384 of record NW_027361698.1, read on the forward strand.
AGGTTTTGCCGCTTTTTTTGTGCATAAACCTTAGGGAATTTTCATCATGGGGTGTGTGTTGTGTTTTTTTTTTTGGGGGGGGGGGGGGGGGGGAGTAATTAAAATTCATCAGCATGCACAAGAGACAACTCAAACCTAGAAAATACGCAGCAAAAAAAGCGGCTTCTTTGCTGCCAAGAGAGCAGGTATTGCCAGCAGGCAGGGGAAAAAAGCGTGTAATTCTGTAGTGGATGCGCAACCAGTGCAAAGACTGGCACAGGGTGGAGGCATCAGTGTAGTAGTTGGACAGAAGTATGACTCTGGCTGTTGCATTCATGGTAGATTGGAGATGGGAGAGTTTAGTAAGAGGGAGACTGATGGAGTTACAGTAATACTGTTGAGAATGAATCAAAGCAACAAAGAGTTTTTGCAGAGTCCAAGGTAAATAAAGGTAAAATCCTAGAGATTTTTTTGAGGTGCAGGTGACATGAGTGATTGGTTGTAGGGAGTGAAGGAAAGATCTGAGTAAAATAGGACCCCAAGACAGTGCGAAATCTGACACTGCCCGCCTGCAATAGCTGTATACAGCCAAAAATGTTGTACGACATGGCTCACTGTGACTCACTCTGCATCATTATAGTCAATGGCCCCATCAGCACATGTGCCTGAATACTGTTTTGTGGGTTAGTTAGGAAAGAAGCCTTGACTAAGCCTCAGAACGTAGTAGCAAACTAACAAATGCTTTGTTAACCCAGCCAAAGTGTTGGTCATCATCCCTCTGCCCTGTGAAGCGCAGTCCTGTCACTTTTTCAGCATTGTATTAAATCTTAGCAGAATATATAGTTTAATACAGTATCCTATCTTTATCCAGTTACCTTATCGGTAAACACCAGTGACTCTTTTGCATTGTTAAACATATGTGTCCATGACCTGCCACTGCCTTCACTAGTATGTGTTGGATTGTGAGCATTTCCTTTTTTGTCACATTTTTCTCTTCTCACCATAATAGTATAAGATGATCTTATCTGTCAATTCTTGGTCTAGAACTGGGCAGCTCATTTTGATGTCTCGTGTAAAGTCTATTAAACCTCTGGCCTTGCGCCTTTAAAAAGTTTGTCTCACAAAAGGTTAATTTTAATAAATAGATCTTGGAATAATAAGTTCCACAATTGGATGTGTTTAAATAAAATGTTCCTGTGCTGAGATAATCTTATACATGTGTCCTTGTACTGTGTAATGGCTGTGTCTGACCGTACAGGAACATGGTCTCATCATATCACAGCTCCTGGGCAGGGGAGGAAGCAAGAATATGCAGACATTACAGCAGGGCATCACAGCTGATTCTTTTTGTAAGGTAAAACATTGCTTAAAAACAGACAGGGAAATGTTTTGCCTCACAGAAAGAATCCGCTGTGATTCCATGCTGTCCTGTCTGTATAACCTCTTCTGTAGCTGTGGTATGATCAGACCATGCCCAGGAGCTGTGGTGTGATCAGACCATGTTCCTTGTACGGTCAGACACAGCCATTACACAGTACAAGGACACATTTATAAGATTATCTCAGCACAGGGACATTTTATTGTGGAAATATCCAATTGAGGAAATGATTATTATTCCAATATCTATTGATTAAAATTAACTTTATTCGTGGGGCAACCCCTTTTTAAGGATCCCATAGACATTAGAATAAAGTCGTCCAAACTCACTGATATTGTGCATTCCGGCCTCTTGACTAATGCCTACACAGATGATGATGTATCATGAAGGATCTGGCCTGCTGAATTTCAGTGGCTGATCCTTTTGTTCTCCATACAGATAAGCTGTCAGTCTGGCAGTGGCCAACTCTTGGAGAATATAAGCGCTCTCTGCTGATATGAGTTTTCCATATATCTTAAGGAGATACCTCTCTCTGTCGAATGATCGTTTGGCTGACCGTTCTCTAATGAGCATATGAGGGGTTGCATCTTTAGATGAGCTTTCTGGATTGTCACTCATGAAGGTTTCTCTTTATTGCAAACTTCGAGAATACTACATCTCTTTTTAGGAGACTCCCCAATATAGCGTCAAGCACACTATCAAGGAAGTAATTCTGGGTTTGTCCACTTTAGTTGTCTTCTGTTTTTTTTCTGGGCTTTTTGCTGAACTCGTCAGGTCATTCCTTTTTTGTTTTTAAGAATAAATCTTTTTTTTTTTTTTTTTCTCTTTTGGGTACAGCAATAGTCTCTGCTAGCTTTCTAATAGGATTGTCCTTGTGTTTTCATTTTTAAAAGGTTATTCCCATGTCATCCTTTTTATAAATGAACTGGGAAGAAATCAATTTGTGCGCCGACCACCTGAGGCGGGGCACCGGATGCAAACAAGGGTGACCGAGCTACACTGTTTTTGCAACTTTCCTTCCATTATTATAATTCCTAGTGTAATATTAAAAAACCCTTGAATGAAAGCTGAAAGTCTACATGTCAATCACATCCTGAAGGCGCATTTACCTTTCCGTAGACTTAGAAATCTACATGACAACTTCATGACTTTCCCAGAGACACATTTTTACAATAGAATAACTGAAGCACTGAAACATACTTTTATTTTTATTTTTTTTGGCCCAAGTGCATAAATGTATTCTTGTCGATAAATTCAAAGTCTCCTTACCCAACATCCTGTCTGGTTTTAGAAGGAGATCATCATCTGCTTTTCACACTTTAAAATGATTTCTTGGCTTGAGATTAAATGCCTTTTTAGCGAAGGGTGACACAAGCAACAGAAAGTAAGTTCCTTCTTTTTGTTCCGATCTCAATTCATTCGGTTTAGTCTCGTACTCTGTTAACGGCTTATGTCAGATTTCCCATAGATCGGAACTAGTGGTGAATGCTAGTGTTTTTATAGCCTTTGTGACATTAAATTAACCTGAGATAATTAACTCATCCCAGGTCATAGCAGTTCTAAGGAAAGTGCAAAGAGAAGGAGAAAATTACCTGTTAATAAATGTGCTCTTTCAAATGATAATGATGTAAAACCTGGAAATAGCTGCAGAGACCCAATGCTCAGCTGGGAGAATCTGTCCACAAGACCACTATTAGTCAAATACTGAACAAATCTGGCCTTTATGGAAGAGTAGCAAGAAAAAGGTAATTATTGAAAGCAAGTCATAATAAGTCCCGTTTGCGAAATAGTCATGTAGGGTACACAGCTAGCATGTGGAAGAATGTACTCCTGGTTAGATGAGACCAAAGTAGAAGGTTTTGGAATAAATGCAAAACCCTATCTGTGGCTGAAAATTAGCACTGCACATCACCCAGAAAAAGGCCATGAGTTCTTCTAAGCCGCTGCCTAGCATTCTGAATATGAAAATGGTGAAGACCCACAAGGCACTAGAAGGTTAGTGTAATGTCACGTGTGACTGAATACACCGCCTCCAGCAGGGCGAATTTCTAGAACACCCGTGAACCTGGATACACCGCCTCCAGCAGGGCGAATTTAAACAGAGTTAAGGGAAACACCACGGAAACAGTTACAATGGAGGGCCCTGCAATAGGGAACGGAGACATGGAGACCTGCTGCACTCCCCTGAGTCAGTGTCCCTACACTCCTGACGATCCCTAGGCAGGTTCCACACCTGGCGACGAGCTGGATACCTCAAATCCCTAGCTCGCCCTGCACCTATCCCTTTCTAGTGATTTGGACGGTGCAGAAACTAATCCCACCACTGCACTAATACACACACAAGGAAAGTAACAAACAGGGAAAACACCTCTTAGCTTAGCTCTGTTACTATTGATCCCAGCAACAGAGTACGACACCAAAGTTCAGCTTCACCCCTGAAGCTCGACACCTGAATTCAATTTCCGCCTGGAGCAATTACACCAGAGCTCCCCTGGGCTGCAAGGAACTCCTCTTTGTCATTCCTTCCTTCACCAAACTTGGTTGGAAATGAGCAATATCACCAACCGTGAGTGAGACCACCTGCTACTCTATAGGTAGCAGCCAGGGAATCGCACCTACTTCATTATCACCTGCAATAACACTAGCGGCCACCGGGGGCAACTAAACTAAAGTAACCAGAGTGCAATGACCCTAACAGCCACCGGGGGCAAAACTAACTTTAAGCCAACAGCTGAAAGGAAAAAAAAAAAGGTTACTTGTGCAAAATCTGTCATAATCCAACCTGGATCATGACAGTTAGAAGATGGTAAGTATTTTTAAGTTGCCGTTTCCTCAGGTCAAAATGTAATTAAGAAATGGCTGTTACCAGGAATAGTGTAGGTTAAGGTACAGTATGGAAGACCAAGCTAAATTTCAGTGATCTGCTCGTAGGATTGCATTTGCTAGAGAGTCAAATCAGACCCCTGCTTTACTGTAAAAGACCTTCAGAAAAATTTAGCAGGCTCTGGAGATGTGGTACATTGTTTTACTGATAAGAGACAGCTATGCAAATAAGGCCTTCATGAAAGAATCATCAGAAGAAAACCTCTCCTGCATCATCACCATAAAATTCAGCATCAGATGTATGCAAAAGAACATCCAAACATGCCAGTTGAATAAAGGAAACAAGTCTTGTTGACAGATTAGGTTAAAAAAAACTTGTGTAGGCCAACTTCATGCACTCTACACATTTTACATATTTTCTACCACATTATAAAATTCACATACCAGGAAAACACTAGATCAATTCCAATATAGGGTCAGTTGTGGGGGATTTCTACTGTTTAAGCACACTAGGGGATCTGCAAATGCGACATGTCTGCAGACCTTTCCATCAAAGTCTGCATTCCAAAACGTCACTCGTTCCCTTTGGAACCCGGCACTCAAACATTGCTTTTTCCCCTACATATGGGGTATCAGTGTACTCAGGAGAAATTGCACACTTGGTGTCCGATTTCTCCTGTTACCCTTGTGTAAATAAAAAAAAAAAAATGTGGCTAATAGATAATTTTTGTGGAAAAAATGTCATTTTTATTTTCACGGCTCTTCGTTCTAAACTTCTGTGAAGCACTTGTGGGTTCAAAGTGCTCACCACATACATATCTAGGGAAGTTCCTTGAGGGGCCTAGTTTCCAAAATATGGTCACTTGTGCCTAAACAGTGCACAGCCCACACATCAGGGGCTTTCCAAACAAGACATGTCATCTGCTAGTGATTCCAGCACCTTTTGCATTCAAAAAGTCAAATGGCCTTCTTTCCCTTCCAATCCCTGCTATGCACCCAAACAGTGGTTTTCCCTATATATGGGGTAGGTATCGACATGTTCAGAAGAAATTGCGCTACAATTTTTGGGTTCGATTTCTTTTGTTACCTTGTGAAAATAAAAAGTGGGTCTAAATTTAATTTTGGTGAAAAAAAAATGTTACTTTTTTTCCTTCCATATTCCATTAATTCCTGTGATGTACCTGAAGGGTTAAAAAACTTAAATCAGGTTTTGAGCACCTTGAGGGGTGCAGTTATTGCAGTGGTGGTCACTTCTGGGTATTTGTCATATAGACCCCTTAACGTCACTTCAAATGTGAGGTTGTCCCTTAAAAAAAAAAAAAAAATTGTTTTGCAAATCTTGTTGTAAAAATGAGAAATCGCTGGTCAACTTTTAACCCTTATAACTTCCTAACAAAAAAATTGTTTCAAAAATTGTGCTGATGTAAAGTAGGCATGTGTGAAATGTTATTTATTAACTATTTTGTGTGACACATCTCTCCTGAATTAAGGGCATAAGAATTAAGTTTGAAAATTGCAAGACTTTCCAAAATTTTGCCAAATTTCATTTTTTTTTCTTTCCTGCCAATAAACACAAGTCATATAGAAGAAATTTTACCACTATTTTGAAGTACAATATGTCTCAAAAAAAAATCTCAAAATCAGTTGAAGCATTCCAGAGCTATCTCTATATATAAAACTGAATGTGTGTATCACCAACCAATCATGAAGCATCTTTCATTTCAACAGAGCTGTTCAAAAGAAGCTGAGCTATGATTGGTTGCAATGAGCAACAGTTTTCCTTGCAACCAATCACTAAGCATCTCTCATTTCACCAGAGCTGGTTAAAAGAAGCTGAGCTGTGATTGGTTACTATGAGCAAGTTTTCCCACTTGACAACACCTCAGCAGACACTGACATGGTGGGAGAAATCTAGCATCCCCGGGAACATAAGCTCCCAGCCATTGTCTGCCCCCTGAAAGGAGCAGAGAGCACATGACAAAAATGAATCCCCCCTCCCGTGCCCATATACACATCACACATCCTCCATCATATAGGCACATCTTCCCTCTTAAAGGGATCATTGGTATGGAAGTCATAACAAATCCATCCAGCGCTTTGGTTTTGACCCCAGGCCTCTCTTAAAGGGATCTCCGGTGTGGAAGTTAGGACCGTTCCACTCAGCTCTGTGGTTCTGACCCCAGTTTCTCTTAAAGGGATCATTGGTATGGAATTTAAGGCAAATCTACTCTGCGCTTTGGTACTGACCCCAGGCCTTTCTTAAAGGGATCTCCGGTATGGAAGTCAGGGCAATTGCCTTCAAATGCTCTGGTACTGACCCCAGGATCTCTTAAAGGGATCTCCTGTATGGAAGTTAGGGAAAATCCCTCAGCACTCTGATTCTGACCCCAGGGTTCTGTTAAAGGGATCATTGGTATGCAAGTCAGGGCAAATCCACTCCGTGCCCTGGTTCTGATCCCAGGCTCTCTTAAAGGGATCCCCGGTATGGAAGTGAGGGCAAATCCACTCTGTGCTTTGGTACTGACCCCAGGCCTCTCTTAAAGGGATCTCTGGTATGGAAGTTATGGTAAATCCCTCAGCGCTCTGATTCTCACCCCAGGCTTCTATTAAAGGGATCATTGGTATGGAAGTCAGGGCAAATCAACTCAGCGCTCTGGTTCTGACGCTAGGCCTCTCTTAAAGGGATCCCCGGTATGGAAGTTAGGGAAATTCCACTCAGCGTTGTGGTTCTGACCCCAGGCTCTCTTAAAGGGATCCCCGGTATGGATGTCAGGGCAATTGCCTTCAAATGTTCTGGTACTGACCCCAGGCTCTCTTAAAGGGATCTCCTGTATGGAAGTTAGGGCAAATCCCTCAGCGCTCTGATTCTGACCCCAGGGTTCTATTAAAGGGATCATTGGTATGCAAGTTAGGTCAGGACAAATCCACTCAGCGCTCTGGTTCTGATCCCTGGCTGACAGGATGATGTGGGATATTAGGGGTAGTAGTCTGGTGGCTCTGGCTGACGGGATGATGTGGGATATTAGTGGTAGTTGTCCGGTGGCTCTGGCTGACGGGATGATGTGGGATAGTAGGGGTAGTAGTCCGGTGGCTCTGGCTGACCGGACCATGTGGAATATTAGGGGTTGTTGTCTGGTAGCTCTGGCTGACGGGATGATGTGGGATATTAGGGGTAGTAGTCTGGCGTTTCTGGCTGACGGGACCATGTGGGATATTAGGGGTTGTTGTCTGGTAGCTCTGGTTGATGGGATGATGTGGGATATTATAGAAAATGTGGCTACGTGGAGTGGGTGGGGCTATACACTCAGAGATATATATTATGAGATGGATTTGCTCTGACTTCCATACCAATGATCCCTTTAAGGGGGAAGATGTGCGTATATGATGGAGGATGTGTGATGTGTAAATGGGCACAGGAGGGGGCGATTCATTTCTGTCATGTGCTCTGCTCCTTTCTGGGGGCAGACAATGGCTGGGAGCTTATGTTCCCAGGGATGCTAGATTTCTCTCACCATGTCAGTGTCTGCTGAGGTGTTGTCAGGTGGGAAACCTTGCTCATAGCAACCAATCATAGCTCAGCTTCTTTTGAACAGCTCTGTTGAAATGAAAGTTGCTTGGTGATATATATATACACACACACACACACACACACACACACACACACACACACACACACACACACACACACACACTCATTCTGGTTTATATATAGAGATGTGATTAGCAGCAAAATCTAAGTAAAATGCATAGTGCCCATCTATTGCAGCAAAGTTTCCATCATATAGGTATTGAAATGGTCATCACACAGTATACCGTATGTATTAATTCACAATGTAACGTACTTAAGTGCTTAAAATATAACTTGCGCCTACCCCATAAAATTTGTAAAATGTGTGTTGTGTGGCACACACCTTTTCTATGGCACATAACCCCGGGACTTCTGGTCATGTGCCATTATGGTATGCAGCGCGTTCCACTCCACGTTCAAGGCGCATTGATCCGGACGTCACTTTTTTGTACAGGGGAAGTCCGCAAAATGGCCCATGCGCAACATTACGCGGATTAAGCCGATGCTACCATCAGCTGTTGACATTACATATAAAGGTGCGTGCCGCACATAACACACACATACCCCCATTTTGAGGAAGCCAGTCAGGGGAAACGGCGCTGTTTGGGTAGGTCGGTGGGTGCCAGGAGAGACATTTATGTAGGTAAATTTGATGGAGTAGCTGCAAGTTATGTTTTATGCACTTAAGCACTTTACATTGTGATTTAATACATATGCTGTGTGATGACCATTTCAATACCTATATGATGGATACTTTGCTGCAGTAGTTGGGCACTATGCATTTTTTACTTAGATTTTGCTGCTAATTACATCAGGTTATAATTTTCACTAATACAGTATATTGTTTTGTCTGCTACTTATTTTACCTACACTGGTTCTCGCCTCCCACAGTCTCTAAAAAACCTGTTTGAGAAATTTCCTTTTGGTATTTCTTTTTTATGGGGAAAGGAAGGGCGTTCCAGCTTCTAAAACATGTCCTTTTATTTTTCACACGTGACAAAGACCCACTCAGGGTCGAAACGCGTTGCCGATTGATCTGTGCCTGGGAGCACATCCACCCTAATATGAGGAGATTGCCTGTACACTATGTTTTAACTTGTGAAAAAATAAAAGGACATGATGGAACGCCCTTCCTTTCCGCATTGTATCGCGCGAAAGTCCGTGCTTCAGTGGCGGTTGGTGAACTGGCTAGGGCTAAGTGCCCGTTTTTCTTTTCTCTTCTATTTATTTTTTATGTAAATATTATCATTAAATATGTAGTTTTCATCATCTTGTTGCCGATGTCTCTTTATCCCCATTTATTATTTGGGGTTGGTGTATTAAATGGTCCACTATAGCTGACTGTCCTACTATGTCTGAGATACGATCAACCGCATTCTACTCCTATCTGGGTAAGGTCTCTCGGTTCTCCACTGCCTTATGTTCATTATTGGAGATAGTGTACACGGCCGACCTCCCTGTATGGGGGCACAGGGAGGAGGAAACACTGAAGAGAACGGTGATTAAATAGGCCTGTGTGAGACTATAGGTAAAGGAGAAGGCCATATACATGGCAGTGTGCAGGAACGGGCTGTGTGTCAGTGTTCAGACACCATGCAGAAGGAGGACATCTCATACTTCCCGTCATTGGTGTCTGTCACAGCAGGAGAAGACATCCCTCGTGGCTGTAAATGCGAGAACTGTGATAATGTATCACAATTTTTGTGACGCAACAGCAATCTCACCAGCGAGATCACTGTGTGTGACACTTATCAGCGACCGGCCCCCCTGCCGGTTATCGCTGATCGTCCTAGAATAGCCAGGACGTTATTTTTGATCGCTGGTCTCCCGCTGGCCAGCACGCATCGCGTGACAGGCGGGAGTCCAGCGATCAGCTCGCTGGTAACTAGGGTAAACGCAGGGTTTCTAAGTGACGCGCGCGTCACTTAGAAACCCGATGTGTACCTTAGTTACCAGCTCCCTGTATCAGCGCGCTGGTAACTAAGGTACACAGCGACGCCGCGCGCTCAGCTTGTCTGGTGCTGATCGCTGGTGAAGTTGCCTGTTTGACAGCTCACCAGCGATCATGTAGCGACACACCAGCGATCCTGACAAGTTGATATCGTTGTCGGGATTGCTGGTGAGTCGCTATGTGTGACGGGGCCCCTAGACAAATGGCTATCCTGATAGAATAATTTCAGATTTCCAGTGACCATAATGGATAACTCCTAACAGTAAGTCTAAAGGAACGTAGGAAATCCTCATTTAATACGCCAAAAGAATGTATTAGATAACACATTAAAACTTTTAAGCACTGATCTGCTTATTACAGAGCGGAATCATCAAACATGACATATCAAAATATTGTTTTTGTATGTTTTGCACAAATTGTTTTTTAATGACACAACATATTTTGCACTGTTACAAGGGCTCTTTCCTTAAAGGACTTTCATTGTGATTCCAGTTAGTTTTATCTGTTTGCTAATCAGAATGATTCTTCATGAAAATTCAAAATCCATCCCGTCACTCCCCCAGCACGATATAATTAGAATATATTATCCTAACTATACATCCTAGCACAAGAGCAAAACTCGTAACAGACAAAATGGTGTAGTGATTAGATACGTTATGTGCGACATAAGTTTCCCATGTGAGGTTGGGGTCTTGTATGTGTAGATGCAGTTATGGCATATACAAACTATTCCATTGAATGTTAAAGGGAACCTGCCAGGTCCAATAACTTTATTAACCTGCAGATGCAGAGTTCATCTGCAGGTTAGTAGTATTATGAAAGTGCTTGGCTGCAGTACTTAAAGCACCATTCCACCGTTTAGTGGTTTTTTTTCAGCGCTGGAGTGGTGCTTTAATTGTAAGTCCCCTGCCCCCAGTCATATTTACTTGCTCTTCGGCATCTTCACCATTCTTTGGCACTACTCTGGTCCCTCAGTACCATCTCATAAGCGCAGTTCCTGACTGGCCGGAAGTCATAAGCTACATCACAAGCTCTCAATGCAAGTCTGTGAGAGTCAGAACAAGGCTACTATAGACTTGAATTGAAAAGTGACCTCCGCGCCGCTCCATGAAAGACTGGAGCTGCCAGCAGGTCACTTTTCACCGGAGACTGTCTGTAGCAACACTCGAAAATTATGAAGGCAATGACAGATAAGTATCAGATGGGGAGCAGGGGAATTCTGTTGTGAATTCCTTTGCTCGGATTTCTGAGCCGGAGCTCCCTCTGGTGGTTACTGGGAGTAGTGGAGTTGGCCAGTTGGATGGAAGTTTGCCACCTGACGATAATTGGGAATCTGGGATTACTGGCTGGGTGCATATAAGTGAGCAGGTTTCCCTTGTTGGTTGCTGGTGATTTCCTCCTTGTGCATTTTGGTTTCTTCTGTCTCCTGCCTGATCTGCATGGTTCAGTTAAGTGATTCTTTTGCTAATCCTTTGTATCTAATCTGGTTGTGCCTTTTTTTTGCTTTCTGCTTTGTTGCGAGGGTTCATCGTACTCCATTCTGGGAGCGGCGCTGGGCCCCGCTCCATATGTTGCAGCTTGTGTCGGTTTGTTCAGTCCCCTGTTATATTAGTATCTTTTGCTTTGCTTCCATTTCACACCAGAGTGCTGATCTAGCGGGGGTGAGGTCATGTGGCCTCAGTTTTTTTGTATATCAGATATGTTGGATTTTTAGGGTTTTTGCGTGATTGCGGACAGTATCTTTTCTGTCCTATCTAGACAGCTTGGGCCCCATCATTTTCTCAGTCTATTTTCTGCCTATGTTTGTGTCTCATCTGGTCTCACCGTAAATATATGTTTGGGGGCTGTCTATTCCTTTGGGGATCTGCTCCGGGGCAGTTTAGATGTCACCATTCTGGCTTTAGGCTTAGTTAGTTCTTCGGCTGTGCCGAGGCGTCTAGGGCATCGTAGGAACACTCCACGGCTACTGCTAGTTGTGTTGTTAGGATCAGGGGTCTGCAATCCGCTGAGTTACCAACCTCTCTGGTGTCCTGGTGGCTTAGCCTGTTCCTGCTATCCTCGGTGACCCGTTCATAACAGAATTCCATTTAAAGAAGGTGCAATTCAAAAACACAAAAACCCTGCTGGAGTGGTGCTTTAAAGTGTGGCACCAATGAGAAAATGAATTTTATTTTTCCGGGGAACCTCCGGCTTTCATGCCTGGAGCACTGTAGTGACTTACTGCCAGCTCTGCAGTGCGTCACTACAGCGCTCTTGTGACAGAGCTTCAGATCTACCAGAGTCATTTGCATATCAGTTCAAATGCTGATTTCTCAGTGATGGAAGAATAGACTGGCCATGTAAAATACAGTATGTCCATATATCATGGTGCACTTTTGACCAGTCACTGAAAAGCAACAAAAAGCTGATAGAAATGTGAAATCTGCTCCAAATAAAAGAAAAACTCCCAGTTTCATACCTATTCAGTGCAGTTCGTTGTGGGCTCCATTTGTTGCCCTACACACATCCAAATGATAGTGAAGTTCTTGCTACACACGGGTAAGGACGTCTGGTGTAACAGAGTGAATAACGTCTGTGATTCTCTGTTTTAAGTGATGCCATTGATACGTTCAATGTACGCATGTTGCTTCACATAAGCCCAAAAGTAAAAGTCTAAGGGCGTCAGATCCGGGGATCGTGTATACTTTCCTGTGACTGGTCAAAAGTGCACCATGACTTTACGGACACACTGTATTGCTTGGCTTGTCTTTGAAAGAGCTATGTGCACATATAAATAGTTTTGAGGGGTGAAATCTTGCTGACAGACTCCCTTTTAAAACTAAAGGAACACTACCGAGTGTTTTTTATTCCTTAAACCCATCTAAATGCATACGTAATGTAGTTTAGGTGCAATAAAGTACTTGTAGATCACCGGGGTTTATGTGTGAGCCAGGAGGCTCTCATAGGCCGGAGTCGCACAAGTGTCACGCAAGCACAATCCGATTTTTCACACCTAGCATCCGATTTACATCGGAATGCAGGCGATTGCTATCCGATTTTAACATGAGCTTTTACATAGAGCATTGCTCTGTAATTTGCACATCGTTTTCAAAGAAATATTAATCAAAACACAGAATAAAAGCCGGCAATTCATGTGCCGCGTACAGTGAAATCAGAGTGACAGGTTAGAATAGAATAGATCATTTTTGCTAGAGCTCTATATAAGAGACCACCACATCAAATCCCTGTCATGGCCAGCCCATTCTCCAGACCTGAACCCCATTGAAAACCTCTGGAATGTAATCAAGAGGATGATGGATAGTCACAACCATCAAACAATGAAGAGCTGCTTACATTTTTGTACTAGGAGCAGTGTGAAAGACTGGTGGCAAGCATGCCAAGACACATGAAAGCTGTTTTTTAAAAATCATGGTTATGCCATAAAATATTGATTTCAGAACTTTTCCGGAGTTAAAACAATAGTATTGTTTTTAAATGATTATGAACTTGTTTTCTTAGCATTATTTGAGGTCTGAAAGCACTGGTTCTTTTGTTTAATTTTGACCATTTCTCATTTTTAGAACAATTTTACATTTTACTCAAAAATATACCTATAAAGAGAAAAATCAGGCAAACTGAAAACTTTGCAGTGGACTTTTAATTTTTGCCAGAGCTGTATGTGTATGTGTGAGATATATATTATATTACATTACATAGAAGAAAAGCCAGTAATTCAGCAGCCGCGCAGTGTAAAATCACAGCAGGAACCGACAGGATAGAAGAGATGGATTACATACAGTGAATACAAATAGAAGAGGTAGATATACAGATGTATGTGACAAATACAAAGTACAGTGTGTGTACAGCTTAGTGTAGATGTATTTAATAAAAGGTTACCAGTATTTTTCTGGAAAAATGGCGTGTACTCCTGCGTAATTTTCGTAACCAGCAGAGGGAAAGCTGGGGGCTGATGTTTGAAGCTTGGGAAAGGGGTAATACCCATGTAGCTTCCCAGGCTATTAATATCAGCTCACAACTGTATACTTAGCCTTTACTGGCTATTAAAATGGGGAAGCCTTAAAAAATGACGTAGGGTCTCCCTTTAATTAATAGTGAGTAACGGCTATGCAGACAGCTGCGGGCTGATATTAATAGCCTAGGAAGAGGCCATGGAATTTTCCGCAAAAATTATCTTTTCGCCCCTAATTTTTTATTTTCACTAGGGTAACAGGAGAAATTGGACCCCATAAGTTGTTGTGCAATGTGTCCTGAGTACTCTGGTACCCCATATGTAGGATAAAACTGCGGTTTGGATGCACGTTGGGGCTCGGAAGGGAAATAGTAACGTTTTGGAATGCTGACTGAAGGAATGGTGTGCGGGCATGATGTCACATTTGCAGAGCCCCTAAACAGTAGAAACCCCCCACAAGTGACCCCATTTTGGAAACTAGACCCCTTAAGCAACTTATCTAGATGTGTGGTGAGCACTTTGAGTACACCATGAAAATGTATTATATGAAGGGGTTGTCCAGGCTTGGGGATAAAGTCTGCAGTCACTCTATGTACACAGCACACTGTGAAATTATGTCCAATTTTGCCTTTTTGTTCTGTTTTTTGTTCTTACAATACACACACAGAAAATAAATGTGTATAACAAAACGTGTAATTGCAATAATTTTCTGGGAAGAATACTTCATTTTCTGGAACAATTTCAAGGGTGCCAATGCTTTCCGCCATTACTGTAAAATGGGCAGAAATAGTGTAGACATGGCAGTCTATTCTGATTACTCACCTCTGCTTTATTGCTTGTCTCCTCTATTAGCCATGCCTGAAATACTGCTTGTGATCTAGTAGTCACAGAATTGGTTATATAGCTGAAATCAAAACCAGAATATATATTTTCCTAATCCCAAAATACATAGTAAATAAATGACCTTTTTTAGGATAAGTGCTGATTGCTGAATGATTGGAGCAATACTAAAACGCACTTAACTCTGCAAAATTTCCCCTCTAACTGATCTCTTCCAGGGCGGTTAAACCGCGAGTCTCATCACTCACCCGTTTGGGTTAGAATTAGTGATGAGCGAGTATACTCGTTGCCGGGGTTTTCCCGGGCATGCTCAGGAGTTGTCCAAGTATTTTGGCATGCTCAGAGATTTAATTTTTGTCGATGCAGCTGCATGATTTGCGCCTGCTAGAAACCCTGAATACATGCCAAAATACTTGGACAACCCCCGAGCATGCTCGGGAAAACCCCGGCAACGAGTATACTCGCTCACCACTATTTAGAATGGAGATCTCAGTAGAGCTGGATTTTTATATATGCATGAATGGATGCGTTCAATGTATATCTTATTCTGGGTCATACTCTCGTTAATATGCGTCTTGTGTGATGAATAAACCTCATACAATAAACATGACACTTCTGAATAAATAAACACGATACACTATTTTAAGATTTTTTTAATTTTTATGACCTTAGCTTCAGATTCATTCTTCATAGATAGAAATTTGCCACTTTTGTTGATCAGCGGATTTGAGCTTCCTTTTGTCATTTGCAATTTTTATGAGGCTGAAATTATTAATCAATTTCTCTTTTCCTGGAAAAAAATATGTCTGTTTTGCTACCAGATTATATATTTTTTTTACAATTTCATAGAGCCATATTCTAAGGGTTTAACCCATTCCTCAGTGTAAAACCATTGCATTGGCATTGTCTTCATAGTGTAATGTAGTGGTCCTCAACCTTTCTCGCCTCGAGAGCTCTACTTCACTGTGAGAGATGGTCGCAAGCCACAATCTGTGCAAATACATCAGTAGCCATATTGCAACCATATTCCAAGCTAATGTGGGTCAGACGGCTAGTGGATCTACTTCTTTGTCATGCTACATTTTCATGGCCATTGTAAAAGTTGGGCCTGTCACAGTCGCAAAATTAGAAATTGACTGTGTGCAAAAATCGTACCTGACTACAGCATGCTGTAAATGTTTGGCCACTCCAAGGGGGCACAGAGCACTTGTACTTGGTTTGGACAGTCAATCTGCGTTGATAAGAGTCCCCCCCCCCCCCCCCAACAGCCTCATAGGCTCACGTGAGACAGGTAATTTTGAGATAGAAAACTCGGTCAGACTTTTAGACTATGTGCCCATGTAGCGATTCTTAAGCAGAATATTCCTGAACAGAATCGCACACCCTGCTCCCGGGAAAACGCATGTGGTTTTTGTCGCGTTTTTTAAGCGTTTGACAAGCGTTTTAGCAAGTGTTTTCCTAAGCGTTTTTGCCCATATAATTGATGGTATGCGGAATCGCGGGCGATTCCCCAAAATTAATGAACATGCTGCGTTTTTTTACCGCTAAGCGATTCCGCAGCGGTAAAAAACGCACCATTGGAACAACATGTGCATTTTCAATTAGGAATGCATGGAATGCTTTTTAAGTGTTTCCGCGGCAGAATCGCGTGTTTAAAATCGCCGCGGAAACTCTTAAAAAAAAGTTACGTGGGCACACAGCCTAAATCACGATTTTAGACCACGATATATGGCATGGCTGAATTTCTCAAATTCTTCTGAAAAAAATATTCAGCACATCCTGCATTGCATCACGGTACCCAACTTATTATATATTTTATGAGTCTGTCTATTTTATATCAACTCCACCAAAATAGACACAGACTTCACGACTCTGACTCAACTTCACTGTATGGACTGTGCAACTGTGGGTATCCCAAACGCAACAGCCTCATAGGCTTGTACATACCTTCCAACTATGAAACATAAGTAAGAGGGACACCTACTGCGACGTGGCAATTTTTATTTTACGCGAAGTCGGTAACCTCACCTCGCCCTTCATCTCCTTTACATGCGCTAACACAAAGATATTGCTCCTAGTGCAGCTCATTTTTATAGCTCCCACAGTGCCCCTCATACAGTATGATGGGTTCTGCCACACCTTGTATGTGTCCTGCTCCTCGTCTCCGCTGCCTAGCCATTAGGTCTTTCCACCACTGTTCAGTCCATGCAGAGACTCCATGTCTTGCCAGGACCTGTAGGTGATGTGAGGATGACGTGACAGCAAACAATGTGTATGGCCTGTTTCTCACATTGGACTGAAATCACCAGAGTCCTGGTGGGATCTCCAGTGTGCACAGGATGATTGATCCCCTGGTTCCCTGCTCCACCGTTATATTCCACAGGATCTGTGCTCTAAGAAGACCGATACAGCTGAAATTGAGACATACCCCCAACCTTCAGTGGGACAGCACTCTGTGCTCGACCTCCTTTAGCATTCATTTTACAGTAACCAAACGGTGGCACCACCTCACATAGCCTGCCATTGTTCTCGGCAGCATGAGTCCTATTGACACAGAACAATATGCTGCCGAGAACATTAAAATTTGGTTCAGGACAAATGATCATTTCACAAGTAAAATGCTTATTTGCCAGGTGATCAGCATTTTGTTTCGGCCTCAAGTTTATCGTGAAATGAGCATTCCTTGGAATATTTGTTCAGGAGCATCCTGAAGTATAAATGAACCTAAATCCCGCTGAGAGCGGCAGTGATTGGAGCAGTGCTCATATATGTACAGTACTTCTCCATTCACTCGGGAGACTAGGGGACACCCATTGTCTTGATCGGTAAGGATCCCAGAAGCCGGACCCCACTGCATTCTACTGCAAGCTGCTCTTTTTTGTGTCTGCATGTATACAGTGGAGTATGTATATACGGTATATAATATACACACTACACCCTGTTTATAAACCCTACTGTCTAATCTTTACAACATAAATAGCTTTTAACATCTCACTTTCCTCCCATCCATGCTTTTACAGTAGAACATGTTTAGTGAGAGGGAGTGTGGCCTAGTCTTCATTGCCAGTTCTGGGGTATGATGTTGCTTCTATTCCCTGTGTCAGTGACTTGCCTGCAGCAGTGTCCTATACAGGACTCTATGCTAAATCTGTATATGAAGCTTGGGGAGCAGTAGAAGAGGTGTAGGCAGAGTTACAGGTCTGTGCTCACTGCTGGCTTGCAGCCCAATGTAGTAAGAAGGCAGCAGAGGATTCTGAAGAGGAACTGATGGCTGTGTGTAACTGTGCTGATATCAGAGGAGAGGAAGCAAATCAGAAAGACATTAAATTAACATGAAACTGGCAGAAAAGGTATATCGGGTTATATAGGGCCATAATCCTTGAACTTTTAAGGCTAAAACAGTAACTGAGTTAGGCTAGCAGGCAATCTCTATAAGAAGTAGGTGAAACTATGTCCAGTGTAAGCAATTGGTGTAGTGCCTTGTTGAACAACCTTCATTACTATTTGGGTAAATTCACACATGACAAATTTTTTGCAGAAATATATAGTTCCCTTAGAACTTGTCACCAGGTCACCCTGACTATTCAGATTTTCTTTTTTTTAAAAAAATCGTGATACAGTCCCAGAGATATAGGCCATTTTATTTAGTGCCGATTTTTGTGGCCTTTTCCAAGGGGGTGTGGCTCACAGGATACTCTGGGGACGTGTCTTTGGACTGCTCTGAATATACTCCAGCAACGAAAAATCCACGTGTGGAGTGAATAAAATCAGTAGTTTATGAAATTCTCTAAAAACTTGCAAAACCCAGAGTGGGTGACAATAAATGAAAGTCCAGCAATGTCACACTCACGCTTTTCACTTGTCGCTGAAACGCGTCGGTGTGATATCGCTGAACACTCATTTAATAAACTACTGTTTTTATTCACTCCATAAGTGGATTTTTCGTTGCTGGAGCACATCTCTTCTTTGCTGATTTACTACGACCGAGACTGGGGCGGCTCCGTGGACTTCCACCAACAAGGTGCATCCAATACTGATGAGCTGACTTTCCTTTTTCCCTCTTTCCCGTGCTCTGAATTATTAACCTGGTGTAATAGTGGACTTAAACAGAAATTGTAACAATCAAGGAAGCAGCGGGAATAAATTAAGAACAAAAACTGGCAACTTTTGAACTGGAGACAGGTCCTCCTTTTTTGCTGGGAAATATGGATTCATGCAAGCCCTACTCAGGTGAATGGAGCAGTAATAATAGGCTTTTCTGCAACAAGTCTGCCAAGTGTGAATAGGTGGCAATTGAGTCAATTTTAGTCTGAACTCCTCATGCAATATAAACGCTGTAGTTTACAATATAGATTAGAATTTGGTTGTAGATAACATTAGCTAATCCAAAAAAACCTTGTGCCATTGGGCCTCAGCTGAGCGCCTAAACTCCAGCGATTATTAGTAGTAGACATTCTTTAACGCTTGGCTAACACCAGAGACAGAACGCGTAGTAAGATGTAATGGGGCTGTTTTAATAAATTCTCTAAATCTCAGCGTTTAGCAGAGACACCCCCGAATAGTGAAAGCGCCCTTATCACACCAGCAGTAACTAACGTAACACTTTTCCATTCCTATAAATTAATTAGAGGAAACATACAACAGTAGTTAAGACCGAATGCATCAAACGTATGTAACATCACGACGTATTTTACATTACGGTGTATTAACTTATTAAGAATCAACGAAATGTGATATAAGAGAGAGTGACGTGTTTGCTAATAAAAGGCGAAAAACATAACAGCTCGTTCATTTTGTAAAGTGTAGAAAAACATAAATATAATTAGAAATTGTGGTTGTATAAATGGCTCTGCTTACTGTTAAGTTGCTTTTCCATTATCATTTCCATATCATAGCAATATGCAGAGATGGGGTCCTGGCGCCTGCGGAGCCACGTGGGTCACAGGAGCTTCGAGTTTCATTTATGTATTTTAGTTGTCAGATGTTCCTGGTGGAGGATCCGTGTCTTAGACACGTGGTCATCGCTAGGACTACCATTTTCTAACATTATACCACCAGAAAATATTATGATTTCCTTTTTTTTTTTTTTTTTTTACAGTTGTTGAAGCTTTTTTCCTTAATTCTGAAAAGGAGCATTATTTGGAAATTGAACTTGGCCCGTAAGTATGTTTTTCCTAAAAATCCGTTTATTCTGATTCTAAAAATATTAACTAGTTGACAATAAGTGGTGTGGGCTGGGTTATTCAGAGAACTGGTAGATCCGCAGCAATTAAAACAGGAATTTTATCAAAACTTCTGAAATCAATCCAGCAAGTAATGCATACCTGGAATCAGAATCTCTGCCCCTACTTTATGCTGCTCTCAGATAGCTTAGCAAAAACTTGGGTACAGATTCCATTTAAAATCATCATATGAAGCGCTGGTTACCAGATTGGATTCAACACGTAGTAAAAGAGTAAGCTTTAGAGTTGGTGCAAATTTGCTTAATGTCACATCCATCAGCCATGACAGTGGTCTATGGCTGCTGGACTCTAGCAGTACAGCCTCCTCTCTGGCAGAATCCGCTGCTCATCTTTTGATTAGTCGGCCTATCTCAACATTACATGTGCCTCATGCCCTACAAGACAGGTTGACAAATCAAAAGGAGAGCCTCAGATGCCGTCATGTAAGAAGCCGTAATCCTTCATTTGACCTACAGAAATAGACCGCTGTCATGGCTGATGGAATGTGCGAATGAATTTACACCAACTCTAATGCTCACCGCTTTACTCTTGGCTGTTCATCTTGGTTTCCATGTTGAAGTGACCTAGCATAGTAATTTGTATAGAAGTCCAGCTCACCCACGTCTGACCTCACCGCACCTCAGACTCGGATCCGGCCCTGCCCTGGCCGCACATCAATAATGAAAGAAGAAGCGATCCAGCTGAGTGCTCTGGTGATTTATTGAATGCTGTTCAAACAACAGGACGTTGTTAACGCGTTTCTGGCTAGACGCCCTTAATCATTATGGGCGTCTAGGTTATGGTTAAGGGCGTCTAGCCAGAAACGTGTTAACAACGTCCTGTTGTCTGAACAGCATTCAATGAATCACCAGAGCACTCAGCTGGATCGCTTCTTCTTTCATTATTGACCTAGCATAGTGCCACTGATTGTCATAGTTATGGGCACATATGCAGCTCAAATACATATAGAGATTAAGAAACGCAAGCAAACGTAGCGAAGATGACTGGTTCTCGACTTTCAAAGTGTGCCATGGCCACTTCCTACAGGAAAAATGCAGAAGCTGGGCCTCTAGATCCCATTTTCTGACTTCTGAAAAGATAATACAACAGGTTAACTTTCTTACTTATCCTGACGAGCTGTTTTTTTCCTTTAATGGCAATGATTGTCAGGACATAAATCGGTCTAAGCACTTCTAAACAGTGATTAATCAGCAGCAGTTAAGATGCTACTGAAGTTTCACAGAGCTGAAAATGAGCTGTAATAAAAACTGCTTGTGCCGCGCTGTCACTGTCACTACTCCAGAGCAAAATGCGTGATAAAGAAGAAGCCCGAGAGGTGGTAAGATTTGTAATTCCACAGAATGGGTGACATTTGTAAAATTGCCACATTTGACCACATTCATAAAACTGGCACCCTGACATCACTATGTATGGTAGCCTTTTCGTCTCAAAAATCATTCATCAAGTTGTAAGAAGTATAGCATTGCAGGAAAGGGGCAGCACAACACGTAATGCTAGCGCCGAAATATTCCAACAAGTATGCAGCAAAAATGGCAACCGTTCTTTTCCCTCTTCTACCACGTGGTGAATCTGACTGGAACAGTTTTATTTGAAGACCTCAGACACTTGTTGCAAAATTACAGGAGCTATTTTACTGCTAAAATGTCATGTCATCTTTGCATCATTTTAACTGGTATTTCACAAAAATCGGATAACTCCTTAGAGATTGTCCACTATCTTGACTTAGAATTTGGCAAAACCTGTAACTAAGTTTAGTGCCCCCTAAACAACCCCATGCACGTTTTCTGCCCAGTTTCTTGTTGGTTTTTGCTTTGCGTCCTGTGCCTTAGCACCAGCTCTGTTATCACAACCATCAGAATCCTCTGCTCCATTCTGAGTACATTTCCCATAAACCCATCTGCTGGGCTGCAAGCCAGCAGGGAGCACAGACCTTTAACTCTAACGAAACCCACTCCTATGCCAGCTTCACACACAGCCTCAGCATGATCTCCTGTACTGAACACGGTTACAGGTGATAGAAGTAATGCACAAGGCATCATTACACCAGCTCAGACAGTAAAGATTATCCCCTACATTGTTCCCTCTTTGATGGGGATGATAGCTTGAATGAAGGGATGGGGTGAGATCTGAATGTATTCATACTGTATTATAAAGCGATTACTGCAGGATATATATATATATATATATATATATTACACAAGGTATACAGCAGTATGTGTACCTGTGTATACAGTGGGGAAAAAAAGTATTTAGTCAGCCACCAATTGTGCAAGTTCTCCCACTTAAAAAGATGAGAGAGGCCTGTAATTGACATCATAGGTAGACTACAAATATGAGAGTCAAAATGAGAAAACAAATCCAGAAAATCAGAATTATTTTTCAAATTATGGTGGAAAATAAGTATTTGGTCACCTAAAAACATGCAAGATTTCTGGCTGTCACAGCCCTGTAACTTCTTCTTTAAGAGGCTCCTCTGTCCTCCACTCATTACCTGTAGTAATGGCACCTGTTTGAACTTATCAGTATAAAAGACACCTGTCCACAACCTCAAGGAGTCACTCTCCAAACTCCACTATGGCGAAGACCGAAGAGCTGTTGAAGGACACCAGAAACAAAACTGTAGCACTGCACCATTCTGCGAAGACTGAATCTGCAATAGGCAAACAGCTTGGTGTGATGAAATCAACTGTGTGAGCAATAATAAAAAAAAAAAGGAAGACATACAAGACCAGTGGTAATCTCCCTCGATCTGGGGCTCCACACAAGATCTCACCTCGTGGGGTCAAAATAATCACAAAAATGGTAAGCAAACATCCCAGAACCACATGAGGGGACCTAGTAAATGACCTACATAGAGCTGGGACCACCATAACAAAGGTTACCATCAGTAACACACTATGCTGCCAGGGACTCAGATCCTGCAGTGCCAGACGTGTCCCCCTGCTTAAGTCAGTAAATGTCCGGGCCCGTCTGAAGTTTGTTAGAGAGCATATGGATTATTCAAAAGAGTATATTAGGAGAATGTCATATGGTCTGATGAAACCAAAGTAGAACTGTTTGATAGAAACAAAACTTGTCGTGTTTGGAGGAGACAGAATGCTGAGTTGCATTCAAAAAGCACCATACCTACTGTGAATCATGGGGGTGACAACATCATGCTTTGGGGCTGTTTCTCTGCAAAGGGACCAAGGTGATTGATCCGTGTACATGAAAGAATGAATGTAGCCATATATCGTGAGATTGATGAAACGTGGATGGGTCTTTCAGCATGATAATGATCCCAAGCACACCGCAAGGGCAGCGAAGGAGTGGCTTCGTAAGAAGCATATGAAGGTCTTGGAGTGGCCTAGCCAGTCTCCAGATCTCACCCCCATAGAAAACCTTTGGAGCGATTTCAAAGTCTGTGCTGCGCAGCGACAGGCCCACTGCTCTAGAGGAGATCTGCATGGAGGAATGGGCCAACATACCACTAACAGTGAAGACTTACAGAAAACATTTGACCTCTGTCATTGCTAACAAAGGATATATAACAAAATGTTGAGATGAACTTTTGTTAATCTATAATAATAAATGCCCTAAGCAGCTTCCGGTTGTAACAACTTCCATCCAGTTGTAACCGGTGACGTCACCGCACACCTCTTTCCATGTTAACCCTCAACACACCACTCCTCCTCAACACACACACTCCTCTCACCTTTCACCATCTCCACTCACTCTTTCACTCCACATACGACCCCTTCTCTCACTCCGTCTCTCATACTCACGACGTCATCGCCGCTGCTCCACAATCCCCGACATCTTCTTCCGCCGGCGCCATCCTGGATCCAGACGTTGTCCACGCCGGCGACATGTTCTTGCGGTGACGCCATCTTGAGTATCGTGAAATCCCGCGATACTCAAGATGGCGTCGCCGCAGGAGCATGTCGCCGGCGTGGATGCCGTCGGGATCCAAAATGGCGTCGGCGAAATCTCGCGAGATTTCGCCGACGCCATTTTGGATCCCGACGGCATCCACGCCGGCGACATGCTCCTGCGGCGACGCCATCTTGAGTATCGCGGGATTTCACGATACTCAAGATGGCGTCACCGCAAGAACATGTCGCCGGCGTGGACAACGTCTGGATCCAGGATGGCGCCGGCGGAAGAAGATGTCGGGGATTGTGGAGCAGCGGCGATGACGTCGTGAGTATGAGAGACGGAGTGAGAGAAGGGGTCGTATGTGGAGTGAAAGAGTGAGTGGAGATGGTGAAAGGTGAGAGGAGTGTGTGTGTTGAGGGTTAACATGGCAAGAGGTGTGATGCTATCGCATCCTCCCAATGCGATAGCATCGGGCCATAATCTAGTGACCAAATACTTATTTTCCACCACAATTTAAAAAATAAATCTTACCAAATCGGACAAGGTGATTTTCTGGATTTGTTTTCTCATTTTGACTCTCATAGTTGTGGTCTGCCTATGATGTCAATTACAGGACTCTCTCATCTTTTTAAGTAGGAGAACTTGCACAATTGGTGGCTAACTAAATACTTTTTCCCCACTGTACACTCTGCTGTATACATACAAGGGAGAGCTGGAAGCATTTACAGAATCTGAGTGAACTCTGCTGAATGCAGTCCTACCCACCTTGGTTACAACCCACGCCCACCCACACAAGACCACCTCCCAAACGTGCCAATCTTTCCCCCATACATTATTTTCCAGACCTCGGAACTTAGGGATAATCTGACGTGACATCACTGGAAGCAGCAGATTCTCTGCCAGAGATCATGGGACCAAAAGAGCAGCTCAGCTTACAGCATGATTTGGCACAGCAAGGTATTTAGTGACTTGCTTGGTCTACGGCGGTTAGTTCACATGGAAGCAACATGTAAAGTACTGGCCAACCTCTTTAATGAATTTAGGTCATCATGTCTGTTTCATCTGATAGCAATATTTTTTCAGCCTGCTTAAAAATCACCGCACCCAACAAGCAATCGTTCTGCTCAATCATCATAGAATGTTGGAATTGGAAGGGACCCCAAGGGTCATCGTGTCCAACCCCCTGCTCAATGCAGAATTCACTAAACCATCTCAGACAGATGCCTATCCAGCCTCTGTTTGGGGAGTTCCGTTGAAGGAGAACTCGCCACCTCTCGTGGCAGCTTGTTCCACCCTTTGATCACCTTCACTGTGAAAAAGTTTTTTCTAATATCTAATCTGTATCTTCTCCCTTTCAGTTTCATTCCATTGCTTCTCGTGTTTCCATGTGAATATGAAAATTAGAATAATGAACCCTCTACAATGTGACATCCCTTCAGATATTTAAAAACATTCCCAGTTCCTTAACCGTTCATCATAGGACATATTTTGCATTCCGCTCACTATTCTGGTAGCACTAATATGAACTTGCTCCAGTTTTTCAATGTCTTTATTTAAAATGTGGTGCCAAGAACTGGACACAATATTCCAGATGCGGCCTGACCAAGGAGGAAAAGATGGGGGATAATTCCTTTACGTGATCTAGACTTTATGCTTCTCTTAATATATCCTAGATCTGTGTTTGCCTTTTTTGCTGCTGTACCACATTGTTGACTTGTGCAGCCTGTGATCTATTAGTATACCCAATTCTTTTTCCACATGCTGTTGTTTAATTCTCTTCCTCCCATTATTTAGATGTAATTTTCGTTTTTCTTCCCCAGATGTACGAGGGGCGATCCAAAAGTAATGATAATCAATAATAAACACAATGAATATAGTAAAAAAAAAAAAAATTATTTTTCTACATAGTCTCCTAACAAGTCTATACATTTAGTCCATCTCTTTTCTAAACTTAGAATTCCCTTCGAAAAAAATTATTGATCTTGACCCTCAAAAAACTCCCCAACAGCGGTTATCACGTCGCTATTGTTGTCAAATTTCTTGCCCCGAAGGTGTTCCTTGAGCCGAGGAAAGTCAAAGAAGTCACTGGGGGGCTAGATCTGGCGAATAGGGGGGGTGTTCCACCAGTTCAAAGCCCGCGTCTTGAATGGTAGCCATGGCAACTGCAGCTTTGTGAGCCGATGCGTTATCTTGGTGAAACAGCACTCCAGCCCGCAGTTTGCCGCGCCTTTTCTCCTTGATAGTCTCCCGCAATCTTCTTATTTGTTCTGCGTAGTAGGAGCCCGTAATAGTGGCTCCCTTCTCCAAATAGTCCATCATAATAATTCCTACAGCTTCCCAAAAAAGGATGCCATAACCTTCCCTGCTGAGCTTGACACTTTGAATTTCTTCGGCGTCGGTTTGTCGGCTCGTTTCCATGTCATCGATTGTTGTTTAGTTTCGGGATCAAAGTGGTGGATCCTGGTCTCATCCATGGTCAAAAAACGTGACAAAAAATTCTCCTTGTCTGCTTTGAACTTTTCGAGATTTGCTATTGAAATGTCAACTCGTTTCTTCTTTTGCTCGTCGGTTAACGTTTTTGGCACCCAACGCGCGGAGACCTTTCTCATATGCAATTCTTTTGCAAGGATTCTTTGAATACTGCCATATGAGATCCCTGTGACCTCAGCTACATGCCTGATAGTCACTCTTCGATCTGCCAACACAACTTCTTCAACTTTTTTCATGTTTTCTTCATTGAGGGACGTGGATGGGCGTCCTTCGCGATGTTCATCTTCCGTCGATGTTCTTCCCAGCTTAAATTCCTTGGCCCAGCGTGCAACTGTGGAATATGGAGAAGAGTCCCCCAATGTTTCCACCAAGTCGCTGTGTATGTCTTTGGTAAACATTTTTTTCAAGCAGAGGTATTTGATGACAGCTCTGAGCTCGTTTTTTTCCATTTTGATGTTCACTCCTTGGCAGTTCATATTCAAATGAATGTAGCTCCCGGGAATCGTGGCCTATTTAAGTGATTTTTTTTTTCCTGGACTAGTGGGTACCTAAGAGAGAAGAAAACATTTTATTTTAATTTCTGTGTGCAATAGAAATAACCGATTATCATTACTTTTGGATCGCCCCTCGTAGAATCTTGAATTTTTCGCTGTTAAATACCATTTTATTAGTTGCTGCCCATAGTTCAAGCTTTTCTAGATCCTTCTGAAGCCTTTCTGTGTTCTCTAAAGTGTTAGCTATCCCTCCTAGGTTTGCATCATCTGCAAATTTGATCATGTTACCTTCAGTTCCCTTATCTAGATCATTTATAAAAATGTTGAACACTGGGGCTAGGATAGAGCCTTTTGGTTCCCCACTTGAAACACTCTTTCAATTGGTTGTGCATCCATTTCTTACTACTGTTTGAGTACGATCACTGAGCCAGTTATGGTCATTTTCTTAATAAGGATAGTATGAGATACTTTATCAAATGCTTTTGTGAAGTCGAGATATACTATATCTACCGCATTTCCCTTATCCACCCAGTCAGTGATTCCATCATAGAAGGAAATTAGATTAGTCTGTAATTTCCTGACTCCATCTTCTTTCCTTTTTTAAAGCTAGGGACAACATTTGCCCTTCTCCAATCTTTTAGGACTTCTCCTGTTCCCAAAGATTTTTCAGAGATTCTGGCTAGTGGTTCTGCTTGGATGTGCTGCTTGGAGTTCTAGTCATTTCATATAGATTGTAAGCTTTGCAAACCCGTCCCTCAGTCCTCCTGTTACTGTTGATTTATGTATTACTCTGTGGAATATATTGGCATTATACAAGAACAATTATTATTTATTACCAAAGACTGAAACGCAATCATCAGGCTTAAATGA
This sequence comes from Dendrobates tinctorius, assembly GCF_039654945.1. Taxonomy (NCBI): domain Eukaryota; kingdom Metazoa; phylum Chordata; class Amphibia; order Anura; family Dendrobatidae; genus Dendrobates; species Dendrobates tinctorius. The sequence goes on from NW_027361698.1 coordinate 46,864,827, forward strand.
ACGGGGTAGAAAAAAATCACTGGAGTTTTGAAGTATCTTGAAGTGATGTTGCAACTTGAAGAATTGTTAGGATGCCATAAGTGGTAAGATGTCACTGAAAGACTGTTCTATTAAAAAAACATGCAAAGAAAATCCACAAAGATTAAAAACACAAACAAACATACATCTATGTACAGAAAAAAAATGGCCACATCGTAAAGTGCCTACAAGGAAAATTGTCCTGCATAATTCGTGTGGTGTTTTCTTCACATGGACGCTATCTGATAACCTCTCATCCTGATTCCGTGAATTCTTTTTCAATGTCTCATTTGTTGGCTTCACTTCTTCTCTCCTCCTCCTTTCTATAAGGTTTTCTCATAGATCAAACCTATCCCCCCACCTCTTTTCAATTCGCACAGACCCTATGGTACAAGCAAGCTATCCCTATTATTGTAGGGTATTTTTCGTGTGCGCTTATACAGTTGCAATGAAAATTATTTATCTTCCACTGGAAATTAGGTTGATTAGAAAAATTACAAACATTCTGCTGTTTGCAATATATCATTCAAACAAGAACTATTTAAGGCTAGTATTTGGCACAATTTTGTTATTGTAGATTTTCTAAACCTTTTAGCAAAATTGGCTTACTTTCATTGCGTTTTTCAGTGCAATTTTTTTTACATGTGTTATTATTGGCTTTTCGTTTTGTATCTTTTTGCAATGTCATATTTTAAATAAACCTGTTTTGTTTTGAAAGCTTCTTGTTACTTCGTTTTGATAAAACTTAAATACTGAAAACAGAAATACAATGTGTTTTTATATCTGCAGTTTCCTCATCTTATTTGTCTATGGGGGAAATCTACAAATAAAACGCACATTAAGGCTGCTTTCACATATCGCGTTTTTTTCGCGGCGGTTTTAAACGCGCGATTTTGCTGCGAAAAGTAAACATTCCATGCAATCCTATGGGATGCCGCAATGCTGTGCTAATGCAGCGTTTTTTTCCGCGACGGAATCGCTTCACGGTAAAAAACGCAGCATGCTCATTAATTTAGCGGAATCGCGGTGATTCCGCCCACATAGGAATGCATTGTTCTGCTTACTTTCCACATGTGGCTGTGCCCACCATGCGAAAAGTAAGCAGAACATTTGCAGATGGTACCCACGGTCCAGAGGAGAGGAGACTGTCCTCCAGGCTCTGGGTACCATACCCCTGTAAAAAATAGAATTAAATTAAAAAGGAACGCGACGTCTCGCGGTCATTCGCGCAAAGGATTACTGGGACCAAAAGATGCCGGGAGCGTGGAGAGAGGCAGGAAGGCTGTGCAGGACGCCGGAAGGTGAGAATAACAATATTTTTTTTTTATTTTTTTTATTATTTTTTACATCCTATCTTTTACTACTGATGCTGCATAGGCAGCATCAGTAGTAAAAAGTTGGTCACGCTTGTCAAACACTATGTTTGACGACTGTGACCAACCTGTCAATCGGTTCTCCAAGCGATGCTCCAGATCGCTTGCAAAACGCTAGCATTCTGCAAGCTAATTACGCTTGCAAATCGCTAGTTTTTCCGTGGGAAAATCGCTGGAATTTAAAATGCGATTTTCCCACGGAATGGAATTCTCGCTGTAATTTCCGCGGGAATTCCGCTACGTGTGAACGTAGCCTTAATGCAAGAGAAATTGAAATGTTGCGTAATTAAAATTCACACTGCAGGTCAGTTTATGTGAGGTAAAAAAAAAAATCACAGTGGGCATGAGATTTCTAGAGAATTTATTCATTTTGTTGGAGCTGTAATGCAGAAAATTTATGAAAACTCAAAAATGCAACAAATGTGAACTCGGCCTTAAAGGGAACCTGTCGTCAGCAGGATTTCACCCCCAACCTGTTTATATGTGCACGTACAGATACTTCTCACAAAATTAGAATATCATCAAAAAGTTAATTTATTTCAGTTCTTCAATACAAAAAGTAAAACTCATCTATTATATAGTCATTACACAGAGTGATCTATTTCAGTTGTTTATTTCTGTTAATGTTGATGATTATGGCTTACAGCCAATGAAAACCAAAAGTCATTTTCTCAGTAAGTTAGAATACTTTATAACACCAGCGTGAACAATGATTTTAAAATCCAAAATGTTGGCCTACTGAAATGTTTGTTCAGTAAATGCACTCAATACTTGGTCGGGGCTACTTTTGCAACAATTACTGCATCAATGCGGCGTGGCATGGAGGCGATCAGCCTGGGATACTACTGAGGTGTTATGGAAGTCCAGGTTGCTTTGATAGCAGCCTTCAGCTCGTCTGCATTCCATCTGGTGTCTCTCATCTTCCTCTTGACAATACTCCATAGATTCTCTATGGGGTAAAGGTCAGGTCGCGTTTGCTGGCCAATCAGGCACAGTGATACTGTTTGTTTTTAAACCAGGTATTGGTTCTTTTAGCAGTGTGGACAGGTGCCAAGTCCAGCACTGACTTTGGTCTTGATAAAACACAGTGGACCTATACCGGCAGATGACATAGCTCCCCAAACCATCACTGATTATGGAAACTTCACATTAGACCTCAAGTAGCTTGGATTGTGTGCTTCTCCATTCTTCCTCCAGACTCTGGGACCTTGATTTCCAAATGAAATACAAAATGTACTTTCATCTGAAAACAACACCTTGGACCACTGAGCAACAGTCCAGTTCTTTTTCTCCTTGGCCCAGGTAAGACGCTTCTGGCGTTGTTGGTCATGAGAGGCTCAACACAAGGAATGCGACACTTGTAGCCCATGTCCAGGATATGTCTGTGTGTGGTGGCTCTTGAAGCAATGACTCCAGCAGCAGTCCTCGCCTTGTGAATCTCCCCCAAATTTTTGAATGGCCTTTTCTTAACAATCCTTTCAAGGCTGCGGTTATCGCAGTTGCTTGTGCACCTTTTTCTATCACTTTTTCCTTCCACTCAACTTTCCATTAATATGCTTGGATTCAGCACACTGTGAATAGCATTCAGCGGGGGTTTATTTAGTATTTTTTTATTTTGATCACTGTCATAAGGTCTATCACAATGATCAAAATGAATGAATCTGCCGGGTGCAGGCCGGCAGATCTCGGTGGGCGCACTGCGCCACCTTTTGTGGCTTACCCTCCTTGTGGAGCATGTCAATGACTGCCTTCTTAATATCTGTCAAGTCAGTTGTCTTCCCCATGATTGTGGAGCCTACTGAAACAGGGACCTTTTTAAATGCTTAGGAAGCCTTTGCAGGTGTTTTTTGTTAATTATTCTAAATTACTGAGATAATGACTTTTGAGTTTTCATTGGCTGTAAGCCATAATCATCAACATTAACAGAAATAAACACTTGAAATAGAGCACTCTATTTGTAATGACTCTATATAATGAGTTTCAGTTTTTGCATTGAAGAACTGAAATAAATTTACTTTTTGATGATATTCTAATGTTGTGAGATGTAGCTGTTTCACAAGACCAGCAATACCTTTATATGGCCAGTCTGTTCCTCCATTACTGATAAATCAGTGTTTGAATAAGGCTATAGATCTGAAGCTTCTGACACACGCCCAGCGCCACCTCCTGCTACTTGTCTGACAGCTTCTATGTTGTGTGACATCAGTAGCCATCAGGAGGCGGTACTGGGTGGGGAATAGAGCTGGAATGACAGAGGCTTCAGATCTACCATATTCATCTTCTTATCAATTCAAACCCTGATTCCACAGTAAGGATAAGTTCACACTGGGAATTTTTGCTGTGTTTTTTTAATGCTAATTCTCAGCTGCTTTTTACAGCACCAACAAAGCCTATAAGATTTCATAAATCTCATGCACACATTGTTTTTTTTTACATCAGTATTTTGTGCTTTGCATGTTTTTTTTGGACTTAGGACTTGTCACTTCTTTCAGTTTTTTTTTCAGCATTTCCCCCCCCCCCCCAGTGAATTGAAGGGGAAAAAAAAGCGCATGAAAAAACACAGCAAAACCTGCACGTTTGCCACATCTTCTTTCTTGCTAAGCACTCAGATTTTGCTGAAGAAAAAAAAACCCACAACAAAAATGCCCAGTGTGAACTTAGCCTAATGGATGAAAGTGTTGACCATGGTAAGGTTTTGCATATAGTTTGGGGAGTCAAATCCTGCTGTCAGATTCTCTTTTTAGCTCGACATAAATTTTTTTTAACAAGTGACTTCACCAAATTCAATACAAATGATCTGATTTATCAAAGCTTTAATCTCAGTATTCTAGCAGCTGCGCTAGGATAACGCGGCTTTTTGTTTCCTCACGCCTCTTTCATCCAGCTACAACAAAGTCGGTGCGGCCGTGGCAAATACAACTTATCAAATTAATGACGAATGGTGGATTTTGCTGCAAAACACAAATCTTACTCCTGGAGGGACTGTAACAAGATTTGTAGTGAGGTGCACACAGAGGTGCTCGACACTTGTCCGCTGCTCCTGATTCATGAAAAGTCGAAGCCTAACTCCAGACCTTTTCCGCATCTAGACCGGCTTAAACAACCTTAGTCTTGATGTATCGGGCCCAAAATGTTACTTTTATTGACTACTGCAGACTCAGAATTAGCCAATCCTTCGTGACAAAGTGTTTTTAGTACTCCATAGAACACGTTTGGCTGTTACGACATGCTGCAAATGTGATGCTTAGCCAGATGACCGCTTCTGGTCTCATTCCTGAGAAATCTTAGCCCAAACATAATTTGCAATGGCCTCAAGGTCGCTTATATTCCTTCTTTAACCCCTTCATGACCCAGCCTATTTTTGACCTTAATGACCTGGCCATTTTTTGCAATTCTGACCAGTGTCCCTTTATGAGGTAATAACTCAGGAACGCTTCAACGGATCCTAGCGATTCTGACATTGTTTTTTTTTCGTGACATATTGGGCTTCACGTTAGTGGTAAATTTAGGTCAATTTTTTCGCTTATATGTGAAAAAATTGAAAATTTTGAAAATTCGCAATTTTCAAATTTTGAATTTTTATTCTGTTAAACCAGAGAGTTATGTGACACAAGAGTTAATAAATAATATTTTCCACATGTCTACTTTACATTAGCACAATTTTGGAAACAATTTTTTTTTTTGTTAGGATAAGGGATAAAAGTTGACCAGCGATTTCTCATTTTTTACAACAAAATTTACAAAACCATTTTTTTAGGTACCACCTCACATTTGAAGTCAGTTTGAGGGGTCTATATGGCTGAAAATACCCAAAAGTGACACCATTCTAAAAACTGCACCCCTCAAGCTGATCAAAACCACATTCAAGAAGTTTATTAACCCTTCAGGTATTTCACAGCAGCAGAAGCAACATGGAAGGAAAAAATGAACATTTAACTTTTTAGTCACAAAAATGATCTTTTGGCAACAATTTTTTTATTTTCCCAAGAGTAAAAGGAGAAAATGGACCACAAAAGTTCTTGTCCAATTTGTCCATATGTGGGGTGAACCACTGTTTGGGCGCACAGCAGGGCTCGGAAGGGAAGAAGCACCATTTGACTTTTTGAATGGAAAATTGGCACCAATCGTTAGTAGACACCATGTCGCGTTTGGAGAGCCCCTGTGTGCCTAAACATTGGAGCTCCCCCACAAGTGACCCCATTTTGGAAACTAGACCCCCAAGGAATTTATCTAGATGTGTGGTGAGCACTTTGAACCCCCAAGTGCTTCACAGAAGTTTATAACATAGAGCCGTGAAAATAAAAAAATTATTTTTTTTCCTCAAAAAATGATTTTTTAGCCCACAATGTTTTATTTTCACAAGGGTAACAGGAGAAATTGAACCCCAAAAGTTGTTGTCCAGTTTGTCCTGAGTACCCCATATGCGTTCAATTCCAACCCTGATTCAAACCCCAACCCTAATTCCAAACCAAACCCTAATTCCAACCCTAACCCTTATTCCAACCCTAACCCTAAGGTAAAAGCGAAAATAAATATATTTTTTTTTTTCTTTATTTCATTATTTTTCCCTACCTGTGGCGGTGATAAAGGGGGGTGTTTATTTAGTATTTTTTTTATTTTGATCACTGTCATAGGGTCTATCACAATGATCAAAATGAATGAATCTGCCGGGTGCAGGCTGGCAGATCTCGGTGGGCGCACTGCACATGCGCCCGCCATTTTGGAAGATGGCGGCACCCATGAGGGAAGACTGAGGGATACCGGGACTCGGGTGGTATCGGGGGGGGATGGGGTGGTATCGGACAGCGGGGAGAGCGGAGGGAAGTAGAGGGGAGCGGAGCAAATACGGTGGTGGCAGATCGCCGTCGGTGGCAGGGGCTGATCGCGGTCACCAGCCATGGCCGATGATATTGCAGCATCGGCCATGGCTGGATTGTAATATTTCACCAAGTTTCATTGTTTAAATATTACAATTGCTCTAATTGGCTGTTTCACTTTCAACAGCCAATCAGAGCGATCGTAGCCACAGGGGGGCAAAGATTTCCCATAAGTGGACCTTAGGACATCTTATTGCCGCCCCATGTCTACCGGCCCAAAGGGGCCATGCATGGTTCTATTTGCTCTTATTTTTGAGCGTTACATCCATTGTCTCACCAAGTATCGGATGAGACCATCAAATGATGGAGTTCAACAAGTGATGTGATGCCCAAGAAATTTATTGAATGACGTAGCTACATCCATATAATGGGTGGGATGCGGAGGCACTACTAATTTGTCCTCTAAGACTCTTTGCCGCTAATATTAGGTGCCATGATTTTTGTATGATCTAAAAGTCTGCTAATGTTCTATACATATCAAGATATAATGCACCATATTATGATTTTATTTGCAAGGATATAATGCACCACATTATACTATATTATTAAGTCTTAACTAAATTGCATCTCCTATTATGGTGACTTGTTAATATTATTAACTTTGTAGGGTCATCTATTGATTATAAGATTGGACGGGTATTATCTGTCTCTGTTGGATCTGAGATCTATTACCCTGTGATGTGTATAGTGTGCCCGAGCGTGGTCTGGTCACCTAGACATAGTGTATGTTGGATTTTTCAACCGCAGCCTCTGAAAGCGATTGCGCAAGCGCACTATGTGGCTGACAGACGGACGAGGGATACCATAGCACATGCGCAGTTCCTGATATCTATCTGGCGTCACGTTCGGCCCTGCGCGCATTTATGCACTGGAGCGATTCCCGACGTGATGCCGGGATGTTATGACTGGTCATGCGCGATATGCGCTGTATATTGGGGCTCTATCCAACGTCATGTCCGGTCCTGCGCTCTGACTGGGCATGCGCGGTATACATCGACCGCTTTGCGTCCATAGATATATTACTGCTTTGTAACTGGGCATGCGCAATCTAGATGGGCGGTCTGATGACTCACCTATAGGGAGAGAACTTGATATCCTGTATCTGGTACGCAATCAGCTGACACACACGCCGTGTCAGCTGTGCTTTTTTTCATCCTCTATATAGGGCGGGCATTTGTGTCACTGACTCCAGGCATCATACTAGTGGGTGATTGTGCCAGAAAACTGAATGACATCTTTTGCATCCAATAAGCTAAGTGCTCCATGTTATCTTTTCTCCTGATGAACCTCGGAAGAGGGGAAACGCGTTGAGTGGTTTTATGACTTGGGGTTTGAACTGGCTTTGTTATGGCTGCTCCAACAGGCATTTTCTAAGTACAATATATCTATCCACACATGAGTGATTGTACTATTTGGAGGGTATAACCGTGTTTCATGACTGCTCCAATAGGTACATTGTATTTATCTGCATTTGGGTTGCGCGATTGAGTTATATTTTTGTTGGTTTGCAGCATTATGCACGTTTTATCATTTGCGGTGCACAAAGTGGTAATTTAGTATATGAAGTTTGGATCTATAACATCCTTTTTCTCTCGCTGAGGCTGAATATTATGAATATGGGGTCAGAGATGATTTCTATGGCTTGATTCATTATATATAGCTTTGCTGTATTTTCTTAATTTTGATATAATTTATGATATCATCTAGGATAGGGCAAATCATTAGTTCAAGACTAGTCTAGATAGCTTTACCTTGGTCATCAAAAGAAGAAATATATAATCTAGGATATCATCTGGAATAGGGCCAACTATTGGCTCTTTATCAAGAATAATCTAGGTAGCCTTACCGTAGATCATCAAAAGAAGAAAGCTTATCAGGCCAAGAAGAAGTTTTATAGTAGCCATCTCCTCTCTTTCTCACCTAACTGCTAACCTCTTATCACCCCCCTGCCACTATAGGGCCCTATAGGGGTAGCAGGGTAAGCCGTCGTGGAGTGGGGGGCCAATTGCGCAGGTCCTAGGGCTCCAACCTCCGCTGACAGGCAGGGACAGCCAGCCAGTGCAGGGATAGGCACCTCCCAGTGGTGTTCATCTCTATGGTGTGATGCCTTTTTAATTAGATAAGTTTTTTTGAATAAAGTTTATATTTTAACAGAGACATTAGTGATATAGTGCAGTTGTCCTGTCCCCCAAAGTATGATGTTTTCTTCCATCATGCTTCACGGTTGGGACGGAGTACTTGGGGATTTACCCATCCTTCTTCTTCCTTAAAAAACGGTGAGTGTAACTGATCTCAAAAGGTTTTATTTTGGTCTCATCTGACCACATGACTTTCTCCGATGCCTCCTCTGGATCATCCAGATGGTTATTTGTGAACTTCAAATGGGCCTGTACATTTGCTGGTATGAGCAGGCAGACCTTGCGTGCCCTGAATGATTTTAATCCATGATGACGTAGTGTCTTACTAATGATGATAATATTTAAGACTGTAACGCCAGCTGTCTTCAGGTCATTGACCAGGTCCTCCTGTGTAGCTCTGGGCTGATTCCTAACCTTTCTTAGAATCATCATTATCCCTCGAGTCGAGATCTTGCATGGAGCCCCATACCGAGGAAGATAGGCAGTCATCTTGTGTTTCTTCCATTTTCTAATAATTGTGCCAACAGTTGTTGCCTTCTCACCAAGTTGCTTGCCTATTGTCCAGTAGCCCATCCCATCCTTGTGCAGGTCTACAATTTTGTCCTTCGTGTCCTTAGACAGCTCTTTGGTCTTGGCCATGGTGGAGAGGTTGGAGTGTGAATGCGTGTGTGGACAGGTGTCTTTCATACAGGTAATGCGTTCAAACAAGTGCAATTATTACCAGTAATGAGTGCAGAGTAGGAGGGCTTCTTAAAGAAAAACTAACAGGTCTGTGAGGCAGAATTCTTGCTTGTTGATAGGTGATCAAATACTTATTTCATGCAATAAAATGCAATTTAATTATTTAAAAGTCATAAAATGTGATCTTCTGGTTTTTATTTTTTGATTCTGCCTCTCACAGTTTAAGTTTACTTACAATAAAAATTACAGGCCTCTCCATTCTTTGCAGGTGGGAAAACTTGCAAAATCGTCAGTGTTTCAAATACTTATTTTCCGAAGTATTTTTGAAAAAGTATAACCAGTAAGGTCAAAAACATCAATTGTATTATCAAGGAGCCTTACGTAACTAAGAATATAAGCTATAAAACCAAACAGCATCTAACTATCTACCTCCTGATGATCCTGTTAGGAAAAACGCGTTGAGGTTTTCTCTATCCAGCATCAAAAACTTGAGTACCCTCTTTACTGTTATCAATATATTTATTTGTCTATTGTGCCATATCATATCATTATGGTATAATGCCTTCCAGAATTATTGCTTCACCCTAATGTGAAATTATTAGCTATATTAGGGCCCATTTATGGTGAGCCGTCGTGGAGCGGGGGCGCCATTCTGCTGACCAGTAGGGTGTCAACCTCCGCTGACAGGAAGGTTTTCAGTCACAGGGAACAGTTAGTTAGGTACTCATTTGTTTGCACATGTCACTTTATTGTCTTGTCAATTGAACAGTTTTTTGCACTTTTTTCTATTGTTGCCTACCTAGCAATTATCATTGTGGCAACCCCTATACACTCCTTTCTGGTTAAGTGAATGATTGCTTGCTGCACTTATCCAGGGCTATCTAGGAGATTTGGGGTACAGCCGTCGTGGAGCGGGTGCACCAATCTCGTATGTTTAGGGTGCCAACCTCCGCTGCTAGGCAGATTTGATATCAGGCCCCCTTCATGCAGGGTCTTGTAGGTGACACGGTTATTTGTATGTGTGTGGTTGTGGTGTCTTTTATCAAGACTTTAATAAAGGTTTGGTTTTATACCTTATATTCTTAGTTATGTAAGGCTCCTTGATAATACAAATACTTATTTTCCCCACTGTTCCTTAATGTACTCAAAATCACAAGCTTCAGTGTGCTCAAAACCTTATAAATAAGCAACATGAGTTTGGGGATTCTTTTCTGTGGAGCATTGGAACAAAACTGGAACATTTTTAGTCTGTGGATCGGCCATATGTCTGGAGGAGCTATAAAGTTTTTGCTGAAAAGAATGAAAATTGTCTCTTCACAGAGGAATATGACTAGAACCCTAGAGCCACCTATAGGAAGTAGCAATCCTAAAAGTCAATGTCGACCCTTTTAACCCCTTGACCCCCAAGGGTGGTTTGCACGTTCATGACCGAGCCAATTTTTACAATTCTGACCACTGTCCCTTTATGAGGTTATAACTCTGGAACGCTTCAACGGATCTAGGCGATTCTGAGGTTGTTTTCTCGTGACATATTGTACTTCACTTTAGTGGTAAAATTTTTTCGCTATAACTTGCGTTTATTTCTGAAAAAACAGAAATATGGCGAAAATTTTGAAAATTTTGCAATTTTCAAAATTTGTATTTTTATGACCATAAAACAGAGAAATACGTGACACAAAATAGTTACTAAATAACATTTCCCACATGTCTACTTTACATCAGCACAATTTGGGAAACAACATTTTTTTTTTTGTTAGGAAGTTATAAGGGTTAAAAGTTGACCAGCGATTTCTAATTTTTACAACAAAACTTACAAAACCATTTTTTTTAGGGACCACCTCACATTTGAAGTCACTTTGAGGGGTCTAAATGGCAGAAAATACCCAAAAGTGACACCATTCTAAAAACTGCACCCCTGAAGCTACTCAAAACTACATTCAAGAAGATTATTAACCCTTCAGGTGCTTCACAGGAGCAGAAGCAACATGGAAGGAAAAAATGAACATTTAACTTTAGTCACAAAAATAATATTTTAGCAACAATTTTTTTATTTTCCCAAGGGTAACAGGAGAAATTGGACTCCAAAAGTTGTTGTCCAATTTGTCCTGAGTACTCTGATACCAAATATGGGGGGGAAACCACTGTTTGGGCACATGGCAGGGCTCAGAAGGGAAGGAGCCCCGTTTGACTTTTTCAACCTAAAATTGGCTGGAATTGAGATCGGACGCCATGTCGCATTTGACGAGCGTCTGATGTGCCTAAACAGTGGAAACCCCCCACAAGTGACCCCATTTTGGAAACTAGACCCCCTAAGGAACTTATCTAGATGTGTGGTGACCACTTTCAACCCCAAAGGGCTTCACAGAAGTTTATAACGCCCGGGCGTGAAAATAAAAAATCATATTTTTTCCACAAACCTGATCATTTAGTCCCCATTATTTTTTCCCAAGGGTAACAGGAGAAATTGGACCCCAAAGGTTGTTGTCAAATTTGTCCTGAGTACGCTGATACCCAATATGTAGGGGGGGACCACTGTTTGGGCACATGGCAGGGCTCAGAAGGGAAGGAGCCCCGTTTGACTTTTTCAACCTAAAATTGGCTGGAATTGAGATCGGACGCCATGTCGCATTTGACGAGCGTCTGATGTGCCTAAACAGTGGAAACCCCCCACAAGTGACCCCATTTTGGAAACTAGACCCCCTAAGGAAGTTATCTAGATGTGTGGTGAGCACTTTGAACCCCCAGGAGCTTCACAGAAGTTTATAACGCCCGGGCGTGAAAATATAAAATCCTGTTTTGTTCCCACATAATTGATCATTTAGTCCCCAATTTTTAATTTTCCCAAGAGTAACAGGAGAAATTGCACCCCAAAAGTCGTTGTCCAATTTGTCCTGAGTACCCTGATACCCCACATGTGGGAGAAAACTACTGTTTGGGCACACGTCAGGGCTCGAAAGGGAAGTAATGACGTTTTGGAAAGCAGACTTTGATGGAATGGTTTGCTGGCGTCCTGTTCCATTTGCAGAGCCCTTGATGTTCCTAAACAGTAGAAACCCCCCATAAGTGACTCAATTTTGGAAACTAGACCCCCTAAGGAACTTATCTAGATGTGTGGTGAGCACTTTGAACCCCCAAGTGTTTCACTAAAGATTATAATGCCCGGGCGTGAAAATATAAAATCCTGTTTTGTTCCCACATAAATGATCATTTAGTCCCCAATTTTTAATTTTCCCAAGAGTAACAGGAGAAATTGGACCCCAAAAGTCGTTGTCCAATTTGTCCTGAGTACTCTGGTACCCCACATGTGGGAAAAAACTGTTTAGGCACACGTCGGGGCTCGAAAGGGAAGTAGTGTTGTTTTGGAATGCAGACTTTGATGGTCTGCTGGCGTCATGTTCCGTTTGCAGAGCCCCTGATGTGCCTAAACAGGAAACAAAACACATGTGACATCATTTTGGATACTAGACCCCCAAAGAACAAATCTAGATGTGCCCCCAACTAATCTAATGTAAATTAGTAGTGCATGGAGGTGTGGTACAATTTGAAGCAATCCTTCATACACAGGCCAGGTTTTTCGGGGCAGGTGTCGCATTGATAAGTGGTGTCCCTGCGTATTCCTTTTTTGTAACACACGCTACACCTTTTTTGCGGCTTACCTTTTCTTGGGGTTGGCGGGACCACCCCTGGAAAATGCTGACCTGGTACAATACGAGCACCTTCAGTTCCAGAAGTACTGGGGCCCGCTCCTTCCTGAGCGCCAAACATCAGGGCCTTAACTACTACCTCCTGGAACTGAAGGTACGACGTATCGCTGGGGCATGCACATTGTGACAGCAGGTATGCGTTGAGCATTGCCATTTGGACGATGTGCACGGCCAGCTTTTTATACCACACCTTGGCCTTCCTCAATGCATTGTACGGTTGGAGGAGTTGATCAACGCCCCCCATGTTTTTGTTGTTCCCCACTACACATGTTGGTTTTGCGGCTCTGTGTAGAGGTACGCCGTACAGTGCAGAGGGTACTGCCATCACCGTGTATGGTGGTCAAGAGATGGACATCTCTCTTGTCCTTGTACTTGACCACCAGCAGGTGGTCGCTACATTGGGCTCTGCTCTCACCTTTTCGGAGCATCTACCCAAGTAGCGTCTTCGGGAGGCCTCTCTGATTTTTGCGGACAGTACCGCAGGTTGCGGTACGTGGCTCAGAGAGGGATTTGTAGAGTGGGATGCTGGTATAAAAGTTATCAGTGTAGAGGTGATAACCTTTATTCAGCAGTGGGTGCACCAAATGCCACACAATTTTCCCACTCACTCCCAGGAAAGGAGGACACTCAGGGGGTTCAATCCGGTTGTCCTTCCCTTCGTAAACTCTAAACCTGTGGATGTACCCTGAGGTACTCTCACACAGCTTATAGAGTTTGATTCCGTACCTGGCCCTTTTACTGGGCAGGTATTGACGGAATCGCAGCCTTCCCTTGAAGTGAACAAGGACTCATCCACGCAGATGTCCCTTTGGGGCACGTACACTTCAGCAAACTTTTTGTTGAAGTGTTTGATGACCGGATGAATTTTGAAAAGATGGTCATCTCGTGCGGGACACTGTGCATTATCAGAATAATGCAGAAACTTGTGGATGGCCTCAAAACGCATCCGGGCCATGACCATTCGGAACACTGGAGTGTTGTATAAAATATCAACACTCCAATATTGCCGAATTTCCGACTTCTTCAGTATCCCCATATGGAGGACCAGGCCCCAAAACTGCGCTGCGTAATTTCAACTGCGTCTACAGGAGACCAGTTTGAAAATGTTGAACGCGGGTTTTGCTCCAAAAATTGATGAGCGTACAAATTAGTTTGCTCCACCATGAGGTTAACAAAATCCTCAGAGAAAAAGACTTTGAAAAAGTCAATTTCTATGGGGCCGGTGGTGTCAAACTTGATTCCTGATTCTGCCACAAAATCAGGAATCAGTGGCTCGTAATTTTCGGGGGGGCGAGGTCCATACGGGGAGCACTGGGTCAGCTGCGGGCATGGTGGGCGCTGCCTCATCTTCTGTCCTGGAGCGTCTGCGTGGCGGTTCCGCAGGACCCGAGAAGGAAGATGAGGAGGGGGAAGAGGAAGAAGAAGAGGATGAAGAATCCAAAAAATAAAGAAAAGTCGGATCCTCATCCAAATCGCTATCAGTGTCGGAGGCAAGTATAGCATATGCCTCCTCCTTTGAATAGCACTGTTGGGATGAATTTGATGACATTTTTGTGTAAATATGGTGCTTGGGTGTACACTTTATTGAAAACGGTGTACGTGAGGGGAGGGGGAGTGACTGGTGTAAACTTTCTGTAAAGAAAAAGCTGTGGAAAAAAGTCTAAAACAGCAGGCCCTAGCTGATAAGTGTCACTTATCAAAATTAGGTTGCTGGATGTGCGCACGGGGTGGCGCAAGGGGGGGGGGGGGTGGAAAAAAAAAAGGAAAACGGCAGGCACAAACTCTGATAAGTGAACTGTGTCACTTATCCAAGTTTTGCGGCTGCGGGATGTGTGTACGGAGGTGGCGCAAAGGGGGCTAAGGAAAAAAAAAAGCGAGCACGAGTGTTGATCGGTGAACTGCGTCACCGATCAACGCCCGGCGGCTGTGCATGGAGGTGGCGCAAAAGTGGAGTGGAGGAGGGTAAAAATAGGGGGATGGGGGATTGGGGTGGATGATTAGAGATTGGGCAGGGATCAGTTAGGGTTGTAGTTAGGTGGCACAAGGGGGGTGAAAAAAATGAAAGACGGCAGGCACAAGCTTGGATAAGTGACGTGTGTCACTTATCCAAGTTTTGCGGCTGCGGGATTTGTGTGCGGAGGTGGCGCAAAAGGGGCTAAGGAAAAAAGCAAGCACGAGTGTTGATCGGTGAAGTGCGTCACCGATCAACGCTCGGCGGCTGCGCACGGAGGTGGCGCAAAAGTGGGGTGGAGGGAGGTAAAAATAGGGGGAAGGGGGATGGGGGATTAGGGTGGAGGGATGGGGGATGAAGATGGATATGGGGGTGAAGATAGATTGGGCAGGGGATCAGGGATCAGGAACACTTACGGTTGGCGTTTTTTTCTTTCTTCTTTCTTTTCTGCAGGGATTGTGATGCTACAAATTGTGGCACCACAATACCCAGCACAGGAGCTCTTGCTGCGTCCGACCTCTCTGCAGGAAACCTCAGCTAGAGTGAGGACCCCTGCAGACAGGTCAGGGGCAGGTCACAGAGCGGTCACATCGCTGCTGTGATCTGTCATTGGTGGGATCGAATGATTACATCGGTCCACCAATCTCTGATCTGCCTGGTGACCATGGCAACTGCCTAGAATCGGAGCTCACAGCTCCGATTACTAGGCAGGTCATGTCCAGGTCACCAGCAGGGCACAGAGCGGTCACATGGTGACCGCAACTGTGCCCTGTGGTTGGCGTGATCGCCGATCTAATCGATCGCGCCAGCCAGCTCCTGCAGGTCCTGCTGGGCCTGCATCAGGCTCCAGCCTAGGATCGGTGCTAATAAAGCACCGATCCTGGCAGGGCACAGTGGCGATATAGCGCCGCTGTGCACTGCGATTGGCGCGATCGATTAGATCGGCGATCGTGCCAATCCGGGTGCTTTTTGCCGGTGCTTGGCGTTGCCAGGCACCGGCTCTAGGATCGAGTACATCGGTACTCCGATCCTAGCCGAGGACATCATTGTTTCAGCCAAGCTGATTGGCTGAAACAATGAGAAACGCTGGGATTGGCTGTTCAGAATTGAACAGTCAATCACAGCGCTCTGGATACCGGGGGGGCGGGATCGCAGTCTGGGAGGCCGACGCCATCTTCTGTAAGGTGAGATGGCGTCGGAATTTTAATGCGATCACCGCGACATTTGGTATGTATCAGGCTGCTGTGTTACCTTATTTACTACTGAATATAGATTCATTTAACACTATCACTCATCTTCCTTAAGGCTTTACAGGGACATACAAAAAGCGCCCTCCAATCTAAGTACAGACAATCTTTTAGAACGGTGTGTTCTAATCTTCAGCTATTCCTTCTAATCTGACCACTGAATGAATATATTTTTGGTCCCTAACTGAGTTGGATGTTCCATTTATATTATTATGAACAGAATCTATTTATTAATGTATTTTTGTATAACTTTATTTGTGGTTACACTTTGTTCGTTTGTTCATTTGTTTTATTTTGTTCTTTTTTTTTTCTTCACCTTGTAGTAACTGATGAAGGTCTGCACTGACCGAAACGTTTTGTTTGGTACTACAAATAAACTCTTCCATTTAAGCATTTAAGTTGAGTGCCAAGTTTTCATTATACTATATATGGTTTGGGAACCTACCTCGGCACCACCACAGTTGTGCACACGTTGTTTTTTCCTCGAGGGTGGTCTGTGTCAGCGCTGTAATAAATTATGTTATTTCCAGCTGTCATGATCCAGGTTGGATCTGACAGATTAGATGCACAAAGTAACTTTTTTTCCTTTGGCTGGTTGCCAAATGTGGTTTTGCCCCCGGTGGCCATTGGGGTCATTGCACTGTGGTGTTTTCAGTTGTAGTTTTCCCCCCGGTGGCCATTAGGGTCATTGCACTCTGGTTACCTTAGTTTGTGCACGTGATTAGGTAACAGGTGTGTTACACCCGGTCCCCGTCCAGGCTCTGCGCCCAGGTCTGCCGCTGTTACACCTGGCCCCCGTCCTGGCGCTACGTCCAGTCCTGCCGCTGCTCTTCGTTCTGGGCACTCACCTCGAGCCTCTCATGCTGCTGCTCAGCGTTCTGTCCTCCCTTCTGCCTCCTCCTCCTGGCGTCCTGTGAGGAGATCTGTAGCTAAGACTATTAGGGCACGCCCGCCCGCTCTCTTGCCTTCTTAAAGGGGCGGCGTGCATTATTCATAAAATGCAATCAACCAATGGCAGCGCACTGGCTGCTATTTCTGGCCTCTCCTCCTTAGGGAGAGCGCCGGAGCAACGAGTATCTATCATTGCTACATCCGGTTCTCATGCTTAGGCCTCTTTCACACTTCAGTTTTTTGTGTCAGTGATCCGCAGAATGAAGAATTTTAAAGGAACCACTGGCCGAGAGAGAGAGAATTTTTTCCGTCCGCCAGGAAGGATTTCAGGGTTAATTTTCTCCCTGACTTCCTTTCTCCGGGCATGCGCACTGGAAAATGCGGATCCTACAACAAAAAAAACGTTTCAGGGTCCGTCCAGGCATGCCGGCGGACACAAAAAATTTGGCGGATCCGCAAAAAAACGGATCCAACAGATGGCCATCTGTCAAGATCCGCCAGTAATGCAACTCAATGGGGAAAAAAACGGATCCGCCAAAAAAAATGGCGGATCCGTTTTTTTCAAAAACTGGCGGATTTTGACTGATGGCCAAAAACGGAAGTGTGAAAGAGGCCTAACCTGTCTGCGCTGCATCTGCAGTCTCTGTGCATTGTCTAATGCTCTCTGTTTCCACAGCATATCCGTATCCTGAGTTACCTGGTTATATCAGCAACCATTTGGGCCTAAGCCATCCCGTTCCGCCTACAGCAATCCGAGTCCAAGGACTGTGTGAAGGTCACTGGAACCGACTCCTTACCAACTAACCGGATCCAGGACCCAGCCCATTATGGACTCTGCTGTAACCACTGTTATCCCTTTTGGTCCCGCTGGGACAGCTGCCACATGTTTGGGGTCTAACTGGAGGTAGCACCTGTGTCCTCCGGGTGTTCCTTTCTGGCCCTGCCTGAGGGGCTTTACTACGGGTGCCCGGGGCTCACTAGTCACGCCCCCTTTGGAGCCCCCCGGACCGTGGTCCCGAGGTTCCACTTAAAAATAAAAACGAATGTGAACTTCACCATCTCTGCCTCTGCTTCCATTCGTTACAGATTGCTCCGGCCATGGAATCCGCTGGACCCCAGAGGCCTCCGACGTTGGAGTTGTGCCAAGAGGTGGCCCGTTTAAGAGATCAACAGGATAAGATCATGACATATCTACGTAACCTGTCCACCCGCATGGATTCTCTGCAGAACCCAGCTGCTCCTGATTCGCCTAGCAACACCCAGGTACCTGCTGTCATGACAAGCAAGGGCCCCTGCCTGGCGGCTCCTACCCGCTTCCATGGTGATCCCACTCAGTGTCGGGGTTTTCTCAATCAGTGTATCCTACACTTCGAAATCTTGGGGCATATGTTTGCTTCTGACTGTGCCAAAGTGGGCTTCATTATGTCACATCTAGCAGGAGAGGCTCTCGCCTGGCTGAATCCGTTATGGGAGAGAGGAGACCCGCTAGTTAATGATCTTCAATCTTTCTTAGAAACTTTTCGCAGGACCTTTGATGAACCAGGCCGGGTCACGTCGACCGCTTCTGCCCTGCTTCGCTTACGCCAAGGAACCCTCACGGTGGCTCAGTATGCTGTTCAGTTCCGCACCCTCTCGTCTGTGTTATCCTGGAACAATGAGGCCTTGCTGGCTACCTTCTGGGAGCGCCTATGTGGAAAAATTAAGGATGAGCTGGCAGGACAGGACAGGCCTACCATCTTGGATGACCTGATTTCCTTCGCGACCCGGATTGACCTCCGTTTTCAGGAGCGTTCCTTGGAGATTAAGCGTGACAGGAGGTCCTACCACCTGGACTCTAATTCTTCCAAGACGTTTACCTCATCCTCTTCTCCCGAAGCTATGGAGGTAGATCAAGTAAGTCTGGCCAGCCGCCGCCAGGAGGCGCGTCGCAAAAACGGAAGCTGTCTGTACTGTGGTAGTTCCGAACACCTGATCCGCTCCTGTCCAAAGAAGTCGGAAAACTCCTGTGCCTAGGCTCGGTAGGAGAGGCCACCCTAGGTAGAGAACGTTCCTCTCCTTTGTTGCAGATCTCAGTCTCCGTGACCTGCGGAGCAATAAAATTTTATGGACTCTGTCTTTTGGACTCCGGGGCCGCCGGAAGCTTTATCCAGCAGACGCTTGTTGGTCGCTACCACTTACCAGTCCAGGCTCTTCCTAACCCGTTGCGGGTAACCGCTGTCGATGGCCAGCCTCTGATCGAACCCGTCCAGTTCCAGACTGAGCCAGTGGAACTCCGGGTAGGTCTTATGCATTCTGAAAGAATCTGTTTTTATGTGTACCCTGGTTTGTCTCACCCCCTGCTTCTAGGTTTGCCTTGGTTTCAGAAACATGAACCAGTCCTTAATTGGAGAACAGTCGAAATTCTACGATGGGGAGAATCCTGCTCGGACCGTTGTTTAACCCGGATTGAACCAGCTTCACCCCCAGTCCAACCTGCTACCCTGCCTGGATTCCCATCCGCTTACTGGTCCTTCTCGGATGTCTTCGGGAAAAAGGAGGCTGAAAAACTCCCCCCCCACAGGTCGTATGACTGTCCAATAAACCTTCTTCCTGGAACATCTCCTCCCCATGGGAGAGTTTACCCTCTTTCCCAGGCAGAGACTAAGGCTATGTCGGACTACATCCAGGAGAACTTGGCCAGAGGGTTTATCCGAAAATCATCGTCACCGGCAGGAGCAGGCTTCTTCTTCGTGAAGAAAAAGGACGGATCCCTGCGGCCCTGTATCGACTACCAAGAACTGAACCATTTCACGGTAAAAAACAGGTACCCTTTGCCTCTAATTTCAGAACTGTTTGACCGTCTCCGAGGGGCCAGGATCTTTACCAAGCTGGATCTCAGAGGGGCTTACAATTTGATCCGCATCAGAGATGGAGACGAATGGAAAACAGCCTTCAACACCCGTGATGGCCACTACGAGTATCTGGTAATGCCGTTTGGTCTAAGCAATGCTCCCTCTGTTTTCCAAGAGTTCGTCAATGACATTTTCAGGGATCTGCTTTACACGTGTTGTTGTCTACCTAGACGACATTCTGATTTTTTTCTACTGACTTGGTCTCACATCGCAGACAAGTGCACCTGGTCTTACAGAGGCTCAGGGAGAACAGACTGTACGCCAAGTTCGAAAAGTGCCTCTTTGAACAATCCTCTTTGCCTTTCCTCGGTTACATTGTTTCCTCCACAGGATTAAAAATGGATCCAGAGAAGTTATCGGCTGTACTCAAGTGGCCTCGTCCGTCTGGGTTGAAGGCCATACAGCGATTCCTGGGCTTCGCTAACTACTACAGGCAATTCATTCCTAACTTCTCCACCCGAGTGGCGCCCATCTCAGCTATAACCCTGAAAGGTACAAATCCGAAGGATTTGCCTCCTGAGGCTGAGGAGGCCTTTGTTTCTCTCAAAAAGGCCTTTGCTGTCGCATCTGTTCTTCATCATCCTAACTCCAATGAACAATTTTTTTCTTGAGGTCGATGCCTCTTCAGTAGGTGCGGGAGCTGTACTAACCCAGAAATCGTCCTCCGGGCGAATGCATTCCTGTGGTTTTTTTTTTCCAAGGTTTTTTCTTCCGCAGAGGGGAATTATTCTGTTGGAGATCGGGAATTGTTGGCTATCAAATTGGCTATGCAGGAGTATACACCGATCACTAAAACCTTGCTTACCTCCAAACTGCATAAAGACTGAATCCTCGTCAAGCCCGCTGGGCTTTGTTTTTTGCTCGTTTTAACTTTGTTCTTCATTTTCGCCCAGCTGACAAAAATGTCAAAGCAGACGCACTTTCCAGAGCCTTTCTACCTCCTGATCAAGAAGAAGAACCGCAGCACATCATTGAACCCTCAAGGTTAGTCGCAGTCGCTTCTACTGATCTTGCCCGGCTGCCTCCCGGGAAGACTTTCGTGTCCTTCGGTGGGGTCACTCGTCCAAGTTGGCTGGTCACGCCGGCCAGAGAAAGACTCTGCAACTCATCTCCCGGTACTACTGGTGGCCTGCCATGGCTAAGGACATTCTGGAGTACGTCACAGCCTGTCCTTCCTGTGTTCGTAACAAGACAGCCAAGTATCTACCCGCAGGTAGGCTTCAGCCTCTTCCAATTCCGTCTGCTCCCTGGCAACATATCGCGATGGACTTCATCACAGATCTCCCGATCTCATCTGGCTGTTCTGTGGTGTGGGTAGTGGTGGATCGCTTCTCTAAAATGGCTCACTTCGTTCCACTACCCGGTCTTCCAACTGCTCCTGAGTTGGTGCATCTGTTCATCCAGCACATCTTCCGTCTCCATGGTTTCCCTCTCCACATCGTGTCCGACAGAGGAGTCCAGTTCACCTCAAGATTCTGGAGAGCAGTTTG
Source organism: Dendrobates tinctorius (assembly GCF_039654945.1). NCBI lineage: Eukaryota > Metazoa > Chordata > Amphibia > Anura > Dendrobatidae > Dendrobates > Dendrobates tinctorius. The sequence continues at coordinate 46,886,088 of NW_027361698.1, forward strand.
TAAACTGGTAAGAATTGAACTGGATTTTTCCTCAGCGTACCATCCCCAGTCCAATGGACAAGTGGAGAGGACAAATCAAATCCTGGCTGGATTCCTGCGTCACTTTGTCAACGCCCATCATGACGACTGGGTAGACTTACTGTCCTGGGCCGAATTTTCTTACAACAATCAAGTAAGTGAATCTTCTGGAAAGTCTCCCTTTCAGATTGTCTTCGGATTGCAACCCAGAATACCTATTCCCATCTCCGGATCATCTGGCGTTCCAGCTGCCGATACTTTCTCCGAAGATTTTTTTAAGGTCTGTAGGGATACCAAAACTGCTCTGGAGAAAGCCTCCCAGCGTATGAAAAGGCATGCGGACAAGAGACGTTTGGATGCACCTATCTTTCGCCCCGGAGACCAGGTATGGCTCTCTTCTAAGTACATCTGGTTAAAGATACCATCCTACAAATTGGGTCCCCGGTTCATCGGACCATTTGAGATCTTGAGACAGATCAATCCAGTCTCGTACAAGCTGAAGTTGCCCACTTCCCTACGTCTGCCTAACTCCTTTCATGTTTCTCTCCTCAAACCAGTAGTTTTGAGTTCCTTCTTTAAGGATCCGGGTACCACTCCTGACCCTGTCTCGGAGGATGATGTTTTTGAGGTAAAACATATCCTGGCCGTGAAAAAAGTAAGGGGTAAGTCCTACTACCTGGTGGACTGGAAGGGTTTTGGTCCTGAGGAGAGATCTTGGGAGCCTAAGGAGAACATCCAGGCTCCTCTTCTCCTTAAACGGTTCTACGCAGGCTTGAAGAAGAGAGGGTGTAAAGAGGGGGATACTGTTACACCCGGTCCCCGTCCTGGCGCTGCGCCCAGGTCTGCCGCTGTTACACCTGGCCCCCGTCCTGGCGCTGCATCCAGGCCTGCCGCTGCTCTCCGTTCTGGGCACTCACCTCGAGCCTCTCATGCTGCTGCTCAGCGTTCTGTCCTGCCTCCTCCTCCTGGCGTCCTGTGAGGAGATCTGTAGCTAAGACTATTAGGGCACGCCCGCCCGCTCTCTTGCCTTCTTAAAGGGGCGGCATGCATTATTCAAAAAATGCAATCAACCAATGGCAGCGCACTGGCTGCTATTTCTGGCCTCTCCTCCATAGGGAGAGCGCTGGAGCAACGAGTATCTATCATTGCAACATCTGGTTCTCATGCTAACCTGTCTGCGCTGCATCTGCAGTCTCTGTGTATTGTCTAATGCTCTCTGTTTCCACAGCATATCAGTATCTTGAGTTACCTGGTTATATCAGCAACCATCTGGGCCTAAGCCATCCCGTTCCGCCTACAGCCATCCGAGTCGAAGGACTGTGTGAAGGTCACTGGAACCGACTCCTTACCAACTAACCGGATCCAGGACCCAGCGCATTACGGACTCTGCTGTAACCACTGTTATCCCTTTTGGTCCCGCTGGGACAGCTGCCACGTGTTCAGGGTCTAACTGGAGGTAGCACCTGTGTCCTCCGGGTATTCCATTCTGGCCCAGCCTGAGGGGCTTTACTACGGGTGCCCGGGGCTCACTAATCACTCCCCCTTCGGAGCCCCCCGAACCGTGGTCCCGAGGTTCCACTTAAAAAAAAAAAACGAATGTGAACTTCACCATCTCTGCCTCCGCTTCCATTCGTTACAAGGTGTGATTGCTCTATAAAAGAGTATCAGGTGTGTCAATCACTGTTGGTGATAGGTCTTCATTTGCAAGCAAGCCTGGGTGAAGAATGGAGCTAAAGGAGAGTCACGGGCAGCTCAGTGAGATTCCTTGGTGAATAGCGGGGGTGTGAGTGTGGTGACACAGGGGGGACGCCTCTGTTGTTGATTCCAGAATGAGTTCACCGAATTATGACAAACGAATGTGTGGCAATAAACGTTCAGGTCCGGACCTGTGTGTGAACAAGCATGTATGGGTGGCCACCAAAAAACATCCTGTGGAAGTGTGTTGCGGAGTCTTACCAGCTCATACTAAACATTCACATACATAACTCGTTCTCCAGGTTGGCGCTTTAGAGATGAGTGGTGCCTCCAGAACATACATTGCCAATACCAGCGGTGCGTTTGTCATAAACCTGAAGTGCAGGTAGTTGCAGAGGTAAACTCTGCATCTGGGCGTCCCCACTGTAGGTGGTGCCCTGATGAGTGGTCTTGAGGGTCCAGAGGCCCCTCATTAAGGGGAGAGTACCGTCATGATACAGGTTGGATCTGACAGATTAGATGCACAAAGTAACTTTTTTTTCCTTTGGCTGCTTGCCAAAGGTGGTTTTGCCCCCGGTGGCCATTAGGGTCATTGCACTGTGGTGTTTTCAGTTGTAGTTCCCCCCCCCCCGGTGGCCATTAGGGTCATTGCACTGTGGTGTTTTCAGTTGTAGTTCCCCCCCCCCGGTGGCCATTAGGGTCATTGCACTGTGGTGTTTTCAGTTGTAGTTCCCCCCCCCCCGGTGGCCATTAGGGTCATTGCACTGTGGTGTTTTCAGTTGTAGTTCCCCCCCCCCCCCGGTGGCCATTAGGGTCATTGCACTCTGGTTACCTTAGTTTGTGCACGTGATTAGGTAACAGGTGTGATTGCTCTATAAAAGAGTATCAGGTGTGTTAATCACTGTTGGTGATAGGTCTTCATTTGCAAGCAAGCCTGGGTGAAGGATGGAGCTAAAGGAGCGTCACGGGCAGCTCAGTGAGATTCCTGGTGTCTGCAAGGAGGGCTGGCATGGCTTGGTGGAGTCGCAGTTATGGTGTCAGCAAGGAGTTCGTGCATGGATTGGTGGAGTGGCAGCTATGGTGTAGAGCTGCTCTCAAAATGCTGGACATTGTTGCTGAGAGCTGGACTCAAGCATGCTGGACTTTTTGGCAGAAAAGCTGGACTCATTTGCTGGACTCTGTTTCTGGACAGCTGCACGCAGGTGGTGTACTCTGTTTGCTCCAAGGCTGCACTATGGTGATGGATCCGGTTGGAGGAAAAGATGCACACAGGTGGTGGGCTCTGTTGCTGGGAGCGTAAGCAACAGAGCAAAGCTAAGTGGTGTTCCCCTGTATTGTCACTTTTCCTTATGTGTGTTTTAGTGCAGTGGTGGGATTAGTTTCCGCACCGACCATTTCCCTAGTGAGGGTTTAGGTGCAGGGCGAGTCAGGGTTTTTAGATTCCTGATCGTCGCCCGGTGCGGAACCGGCCTAGGGAACGTTAGAAGTGTAGAGACACTGACTCAGGGGAGTGCAGGAGGTCTCCACTTCCCCGTTCCCTATCGCAGGGCTACCATTGTTATTGTTACCCAGGTTTCCCCTTTAGTAATTTAAATTCGCCTTACTGGAGGCGGGGTTTCCAGATTTACGTGTTACGTGTATTGCCTAAATTCGCCTGTTGGAGGCGGCTTATCCAGCTGCACGTTTTATTTAAATTTGCCCCACTGGAGGCGCTGTATCCAGGATCACGTGTGACATTTAAATCCGCCCTGCTGGAGGCACTGTGTCCAGTCGCGTGTGACCGTGACACCAGCTTTACAGAAGGACGATAACACCATAGAAATGATAAGAATAATAGGCCTCAGTTACCACAACTGTCTACAAAGAAAACTGTTGCTGATAGCAACCAACCACAGCTCATTTTTCATCTTTTAAACAGCTCTGGGACAGCGTGGCGATTTTTGAGTGGCGACTTGTGTTTCGACTTATGTGGCGAGGTTGGTGTATGTGTGGTGAAATGTGTGCTGAGGGTGGTATATGTGTTGAAGCACATGGTAGTGTGTGGCACATTTTGTGTGTGTGTTCATATCCCCGTGTGTGGTGAGTATCCCATGTCAGGGCCCCACCTTAGCAACTGTACGGTATAATCTCTTTGGCGCCATTGCTCTCTTTCTTTAAGTCCCCCTTGTTCACACCTGGCAGCTGTCAATTTGCCTCCAACACTTTTCCTTTCACTTTTTCCCCATTATGTAGATAGGGGCAAAATTGTTTGGTGAATTGGAATGCGCGATGCGCAGGGTTAAAATTTCACCTCACAACATAGCCTATGACGCTCTCGTGGTCCAGACGTGTGACTGTGCAAAATTTTGTGCCTGTAGCTACGACAGTGCAGCTACGACAGTGCAGATGCCAATACATACATACACTTTTTCCCCATTATGTAGATAGGGGCAAAATTGTTTGGTGAATTGGAACGCGCAGGGTTAAAATTTTGCCTCACAACATAGCCTATGACGCTCTCAGGGTGCAGACGTATGACTGTGCCAAATTTTGTGGCGGTAGCTGCGACGGTGCGGATGCCAATCCCGGACATACATACACACCCACATTGAGCTTTTTATATATTATATTATATATATTGTTTCTTTTGGGGTTATTGCAAATTATAGAAAGTTTGTAAATTTTTCTACTAAACCTAATTTGCAATTTGAATAATTTTTATTGCAACTGCATGATAATAGTATTTTTTGTGTGTGTAATTTTTATGTGCGAATTTGGTTATAATAATTTTATTTCTATAGCGCCAACATATTCCACAGCACGTTACATTGTAGAGGGGACTTGTACAGACAATAGACATTACAGCATACCAATAAACACATAGATCAAAACAGATACCAAGAGGAATGAGGGCCCTGCTCGCAAGCTTAGAATCTATAAATTAAAAGGGGAGACATGAAAGGTGGATGGTAACAATTGATTTTATTGTTCGGACCAGCCATACTGTAAGAATCAGGTGTTCCTGTGATGCTGCATGAACCAGTTAACAGTCTAAATATGTAACAGCACAGACACAGAGGGCTATTAAATGCATAAAGCATGTGAGAACATGATGCGGGAAACCTGGTTATGGGCAACACAGGGATAGTTAGGTTAATGCGTTGAGGCGATAGGCCAGTCTGAACAAATGGGTTTTTATGACATGCTTAAGCCTGTGGGGATTGGGGATTAATTGCATTAACCTGGGTAGTGCATTCCAAAGAATTAGCGCAGCACGTGAAAAGTCTTGGAGATGGGAGTGGGAGGTTCAGATTATTGAGGATGCTAACCTCAGGTCATTGGCAGAATGGAGGGCATGGGTAGGGTGGTAGGCTGAGACAAGGGAGGATATGTAGGGTGGTGTTGAGCCATGTAGTACTTTGTGGGTGAGGGTAATAAGTTTATACTGAATTCTGAAGTGGATGGGTAACCAGTGTAAGGACTGGCACAAGGTAGAGGCATCGGTATAACGATTGGTGAGGAATATGATCCCAGCTGCAGCATTCAGGACAGAGTGGAGAGGGGAGAGTTTGGTAAGAGGGAGACCGATTAGTAGAGAGTTACAATAGTCCAGACGAAAATAAGAGAAATAGTAAGAGTTTTTGCAGAGTCGAAAGTAAGAAAGGGTCAAATTCTAGAAATGTTTTTGAGGTGAAGATAACAAGAACGAGCCAGTGATCGAATGTGGGGGGTGAATTAAAGCTCGGAATCAAGCATGACCCCGAGACAGCGGGCATGTTGCTGGGGAGTAATGGTGGAACCACACACAGAAATAGCAATATCAGGCATAGGTAGGTTAGTAGAGGGAGGAAACACAAGGAGTTCAGTTTTTGACAGGTTCAGTTTCAGATAGAGGGAGGACATGATGTTAGACAGCGGTAAGACAATCACTGGTGTTTTCCAAAAAGGCAGGCGTGATATCAGAAGAAGTATATAAATTGGATGTTATCAGCATAGAGATGGTACTGGAACCCAAATCTACTGATTGCTTGACCAATAGGGGCAGTATACATAGAGAATAGGAGGGGGCCTAGAACTGATCCTTGAGGAACCCCAACAGGAGGGGGAAGATGAGAGGAGGAGGAGCCAGCTAAAGAAGATACAGTAAAGAAGCAGTCAGAGAGATAGGAGAACCAGGAGAGAATGGTGTCCTTGAGGCCGATGGAGCGGAGCATAGTGAGGAGGAGCTGATGATCCACAGTGTCAAATGCTGTGGAGAGATCCATGAGAATTAGCATGGAGTAGTGATCATTAGATTTAGCTGTTAGAAGATCATTTGAAACTTTAGTGAGGGCAGTTTCAGTAGAGTGTAGAGCGTGGAAACCGGATTGTAGAGGGTCGAGAAGAGAGTTTTCTGAGAGATAGTGGATTAGTCGGGCGTGAACCAGGCGTTCGAGGAGTTTAGAAATGAAGGGTAGATTAGAGACAGGTCTATAGTTAGCGGCACAGTTTTGGTGGAGGGATGGTTTTTTAAGTAATGGCTGTATGATGGCATGCTTAAATGAGGAAGGAAAGATACCGGAAGAGAGAGAGAGGTTGAATATTTTTGTTAGGTGAGTGGTGACAGCAGGGCAAAGGAACTGGAGGAGTTGTGATGGAATGGGGTCACTGGTGCAAGTAGTAGGGCGAGAAGATGCAAGGAGCCGGAGTACTACTTCTTCTGTGACTGGTTCAAAGTCAGAGAGTGAGCTAGATGCAGTGGGGGAAGGAGGACAGTGCATAGTATGAGCTGATTGGGAGATAATTTCCTGTCGGATATGGTCATTTTTTTCTTTGAAATAATTGGCCAGATCGTCAGCGTGGAGATCCGTGGTTGGGGCCTGCACTCTTAGCTTAAGTAGGGAATGTAAAGTGTCAGAGATGTTTCGGGTTATTGGACAGTGAGGTGATGAGTGTGTTGAAATAGGTTTGTTTTGAGAGGTGAAGTGCAGTGTTGTAGGTTTTAAGCATAAACTTATAATGGATGAAATCTTCGGGTAAATTGGATTTTCTCCACAGACGTTCGGCGCACCTGGAGCACCGCTGTAGGAAGCGTGTTTGCAGCATGTGCCAGGGTTGTCGTCGTCGGGGCCTAGTTGTTCTATGTATAGCAGGTGCAGTTTCATCCAGGGCACTTTGGTTATGTGTTGTTTTTTTTCCCATAGAGCTGTTATTAATCTATTATAGTCAGTGTGACTCCCCTGGCCTAATGATCAGTAGAGATTACATCTTTCATCAGCGTCACTGATCTAACTATGACAATGTATTCTCATGATCATTGAATATTAATGGTCACTATGTATTGTTGGCCATCACTTTTTTTTATTATTCTGTGGTGTTACTGTTTATTGAATGGATCAGACATGTCGGTGTCGAATTTTTTTTTTTTCATTTGAAAATGTATATTTTGCTTTACCGTCCTGATAATTTGCTAGAACAGCCGTTAAACCTTTGAGCATATAAGAAGTTCCGAGCAGTTCCCTTGAAGTCTTTCATGTCACAGATGATAAACAGGAGGGTACGGTGACCGTGTTCTGGTTGCAGCATATCTTCTTTGACAGGAGAAATCTTAATTATTTTTTTGAAATGTGCTGACTTTCTTAGGTCTCACTCACAGAAACCTGCTGAAAGGAAAAAAATGAAATAAAGAAAGGAAGTCATGAAATGTCAGTATTTGTGCGTGAACCTGAAAATCTGAACATTCTGTTACATCTTTTAAGTACTTTTTATATACATAGACTATGACTACATTGTAAAAAATTGCCTTTTTATACATGAAAAATATATTTATTTCGGGGAAAAATATTTAAATGTATGCAAAGATATATGTGACTTTATCTTTTTTATGTAGCGAAGTCATATACTGTATATGCTACATATACAGTTATCAGCCATAACATTCCTATCACTGATGGGTGAAATGAATAACATTGATTACCTTGTGATATTGACAAATGTCAAAGGGTAATATATATTAGGCAGCACATAAAGTCAGTTCTTAAAATGTGTATGTGTTGGAGGCAGGAAAAATGGGCAAAATTAATGACATGAGTTATTAAGAAATGAGCAAAAGTGTGATGGCTACTCGTCGATGGCAGAGCATTACCAAAATGACATGTATTGTGAAGTCTTCCTAGTATGCAGCGAAGTGGTCCAACCAAAGAAGACTAATGTACTCCTGTGGGAGTAAAGTCTAGCCTGTGTGCTCTGACCCCAAAGAAGAGTTACTGTTTGCAGAAGACACTAGTCCTGGCTTTGCTAGAAAGGCGTCAGAGCACCCAATGCATTACAGCTCTGTTCGTTGGGGTTAGTATAGCTGTGGATCAGTCAGTTTCCATTACTGATACCTGTCATCTGGTAAAAGAACCTACAATGGGCATGTTGGCATCAGATCTGGAACGTGATGCAATGGAAGTGAGTGAGAATCTGATAAATCACATTTCTTTTGCATAATATGTAGGCCAAAAGCTTGTCCATCACTCATGTGGAGGAGGAGATGGCACCTGGTCGCACTACAGGATGATGGCAAGTCGTTGGAGGCCGTGTAATGCTGTGGACAGTGTTCTGCTGGATAATAATTTTTTTTTTTTTTTTCGGGAAAGTGTATGTTGCTTAAATTGCACCATTTATCAAACCATTGATACAGAATATGTCATGGCAAAATTATTCCCTAATTGTTTCCCTAAGGCTGTGTGCACACGCTGCGGATTCCGCTGCGTTTCCGCAGCGGTTTTGGCCGCTGCGGACACGCAGCAGTTTTAGCTGCGGTGTACAGTACCATTCATTTGAATGGGAAAAAAAAAACGCTGTGCCGACGCTGCGGAAAAAACCGCGCGGATTTGCTGCGGTTTTGAATCCGCAGAAAGAATTGCATGTCAATTCTTTCTGCGGAAACCGCTGCGGGTTCCTATCTCCACCATTGTGGAGATAGTGAATCCGCAGGACCAAACCGCAGGCAAAACCGCAGATAATCCACAGGTCTTTGGACCTGCGGATTATCTGCGGTTTTTGCAAAATCCATGCGGATTAATCCGCAACGGATTCCGCAGCGTGTGCACGTACCCTACTTGTTTGAGAAACTTGACAAAGGTCTTTACTAAGACTCCAAGTTCACCCAGATACTAATGTTTTAGTGCCAGTTACCAAAGGACAGTTTTAAAAGTCTTGTGGAGACCCTGCCTTTAAAGGTCAGAGCTGTTTTGGCACAAGAGCAACTTGCATAGTATTACGCAAGTGGTCCCCATTTTCATGACCAATTGTGTTCTCAACAATTGAATTGTCACTGATCTAAGAGTTAACACCAATTTGATTATGATAACTTCTTAATGTAAAACTGCTTTAATTCCTTCACAACTTTGGATGTATATCATGTGTTATGGAAGGGAAGGAGTTCCCAACCTTGGACGTATGGGATACGTCCTGACAAAAATGCAGTACCGTGACCGGAGTCATGATAATCACATTAAGGTGCCTGCTGATCCTTGTTGCCACAGGAGACTTGTCGCCACCCCACCGCAACTACGATTGCTGTGATTGACTGTTCCGAAATGAACAGCCAATCACAGCAATTTAATTGTTTCAGGCAATGAAAATGCCTGAAACACTGAGGTCCAGTCTATGATCGGTGCTGTAACAGCACTGATCATAGGCTGGTGCTAGGTAACCGCAGCATCACCAGCCCCAGTTCTGATTGGTGTGCAGAGATGCAGGCTAACCTCACAGTGACCACTCTGCACTCTCATTCGAGCTTGGAGACGTTGAGACATTGAAAGGTGGTCACTGTGCTTTTCTTCCACACATCTGCTGGGCCATGTGGTGCCACAGACTTTTTGAAGCCTCTGCCAACACTTCTGCTGCTTTTCCTGAAAGAAGACATTCCTGACCTGTTCTTGTTTCTTGATTTTACCTAATCCATGCCAATCCCATTTTCCTCCTATCCCTAACCCCTTCCCCACGGACCCTTATGCCACCAAGCACTGATCCGTACTTCACCTCATGTTTTTTGGCATTTTTTTGCGCGTCCTGCAGCCGCCAAGTACTGATCAGTGATGTACATCACTGATCGTCACCCGTGCATGCTTTTGGCAAGGACAGGGCTTTTTTTTCCGGTCCATTCCCCCATCCTTTGCACCACATCCATGCCTGAATCCTTCGGCCGCCAAGCACTGATTATTAGTGATGCACATCACTGATCAGTGCACACGCTTGCTTTTGGTCTGGACTTTTTTTTCTATTTTTTTCACCCCCTTTTGAACCACATCTATGTGTGCGTCCTTCACCCGCTGAGCCACTGGTCAGACGAACATCACTGATCAATGTCTGTGCTCTCTTTTGGCCAGGACTTTTTTTTTTCATGTCTACTTTTTTTCACCCCCAATTGTATCACATCCATTCAAGTATCCTAAAGGTGTCGAGCGCTGATCAATGACGCACATCACTGATCAGCGTCTGGTTGTTTTTTTAATGAAAAAAATAACATAAAAATAATGTAGATTAGTTGATAGGGCTACATTAGGGACAGTAAAAATATACTGTAGTAATTCATTTCTGCTACAGTGTTTTTTACTGAATATAGTCATGGTTAGTGTCAGATAGTTAAGGGAGCTCAGCATTTTTTTTTGTTGACGTTCTTTTAGTATTTTACAAAACTTTTATATTCTTTTTATTTTTTTCTTTCTAGATTCTTTTATCTCTTTTAAATAACAAGAAGTTTACACCAAACACACACACTTGAATAAAATTTGGGACACACATACACCACACACGTGAAAAAATGTCCTTGCTCGTCTCAAACACGGTAGTCAGATAAGGAGGCATACTCCTTCCTTGCCTCCAACAATAGTGAGGGACAGGATGCCCCCTTCCTTTATTTTTCCTCCTCTTTCTCAAGTGATACTGCGCCGCCATGCAGACGCCCCAGGACAGAAAATGAACCAGCATCCACCATTAGTGACTCCCTATGGACCTCACCACCTGAAGATAAGGCACAGATTACTGATTTTGTGGCGCAATCAGGAAGCAAATTTGACTCTCTACCATCACTATAAAAATAGACTTTTTCAAAGTCTTTTTCTCAGGGGATTTTGTAAACCTCATGGTGGCCAAGACAAGTTTATACACCCAGCAATTTTTGGCCCAAAACCCCACTACTTCATTTTGTAACAGAACCCCTGTAGATGCAGTAGAAATGAAGACATTTGGGGGGCCTTGTTCTTAACATTGGGATAGTGAAGAAGCCAGAACTTTGGCGTGTTGATGTTTTATACAACACTCCAGTGTTCCGCATGGCCATGGCCCATAAATGTTTTGAACCCATCCACAAATTTTTGCATTACAACGATAATGTACAATGTCCTCCCAAGATTTCCCCAACTTTGACCGACTTTTTCAAAGTTCGGCCGGTCATTGATCACTTCAGCAACAGGTTTGCTCAGGTGTAAGTTCCCCAAAGGAACATCTGCATGGATGAGTCTCTAATACATTTCAAGGGGAGGCTCAAATACCAACAATATTTCCCACTAAGAGGGCCAGGTACAGAATTAAATTCTACGAGCTGTGCGAGAGTACCTCAGGGTACATACTTAGATTTAGGGTTTATGAAGGGAAGGCTATCTGCATTCAATCCCCTGAATGTCCCCCTGTTCTTGGAGTGTGTGGAGATATTGTGTGGGATTTGGTGCACCCACTGCTGGATCAAAGTTATCAACTCTATGTAGATAACTTTTATACCAGCATCCCTCTCTTCAAATCCTCTCTGTGTGAATTACCGCAGCATGCGGTACTGTCTCCAAAAATTAAAGAGGCCTCTCTAAGATGCTAATTGGGAAGCTGCTCAGAAAGGGTGAGTGTAGAACCCAATGTAGCGACAACATGGTGGTCAAGTATAATGACAAGAGGGATGTCTTTTCTTGACCACCATACCTGGTGATGTCAGTACCCCCACCACTGTACGAAGTACCACTACACATGTCCCCAAACCAGACTCTGTCCTGGGGTACAATAAAAATATGGAGGGAATTGATCTATCTGATCAAGTTCTCCAGCTGTGCAATGCAATGAGAAAAGCTAAGGTTTGGGATAAGAAGCTGGCCATTCATATCGTACACATGGCATTGGATAACTCTTTTGAGCTATCATGATGTGCAGGCCAGACCGGAACCTCCCTTCAGTACCAGGAGGTAGTGATCAAGGCCCTGATATTTGAAAATCAGGAAGAAGCGGGCCCCAGTACTTCTGGAACTGAAGGTGCCCATATCATACCAGGGAACCATTTCCCCAGTGTGCTCCCTTGAACAACAATGAAATGAAGGTTTCCAAAAAAAGTGCCAAGTGTGATTCAGAAGAGAGATAAGAAAGGGCATCACTTCGCAAAGCGACACCTGCCCTGACAAACCTGGCCTGTGTAGAAAGGAATGTTTCAAACTGTACCACACCTCCATGAACTACTAAATTTATTTATGATTTAAACAGCTTACACATGCCAACCTGGTGCACGCTACACAACTCACGTATGCCAAACTGATGCACTCTACACAACTCAGTTATGCCAACCTGATGCACTCAACACAACTTACCTATGCCACCACATTATAAAATTTACATACCTGGGAAACAATAGATCAATTCCAATATAGGGTCACTTGTAGGGGGTTTACACTGTTTAGGCACATCAGGGGCTCGCCAAACGCGATATGAGGCCTGCAGACTATTCCATCAAAGTCTGCATTCCAAAACGTCACTCCTTTATTTCTGAACCCTGCCTTGCACCCAAACAGTAGTTTTATGGGATCCTGGCGTACTCAGGAGAAATTGCACAACAACGTTTGGATTCCATTTTCACCTGTTACCCTTGTGAAAAGAAAAAATGTTTATTTTCACGGGTCTACGTTATAAACTTCTGTAAAGCACCTGGGGGTTCAAGGAGTTCACCACACATATAGAGGGGTCTAGTTTCCAAAATGGGGTCACTTGGGGGGTTTCCACTGTTTAGACACATCAGGGGCTCTCCAATCGCGACAGGGTGTCTGCTCTCAATTCCAGCCATTTTTGCGTTCAAAAAGTCAAACGGTGCTCCTTCCTTTCCGAGCCCTGCTTTGCGCCCAAACAGTAGTTTTCCCCACATATGGGGTATCCGTGTGCTGAGGAAAAGTTGTGCAAAAAATTTTGGGGTTCATTGTCACTTGTTATCATTGTGAAAATACAAAAAAAATTGGGGGTTAAAGTAAAATTTTTGTCAAAACAAGTAAAATGATAATTTTTTCCTTCAATCTTGTTTTAGTTCCTATGAAACACCTGAAAGGTTAATAAAGTTCTTGAATATAGTTTTGAGGGGTGCTGTTTTTAGAATAGTGTCATTTTGGGGTACTTTCTGTCATCTTGGCCCCTCAAACTCAAACGTCATAAGAAAAACAAAAATTATGCTTATGTAAAGTAGACATTTGAGAAATGTTATTTATTAACAATTTTGTGTGACATAACTCTCTGGTTTAATGGCATAAACATTAAAAGTTTGTACGATGCGAAAATGTTGCCATGTTATTTTTTTTCACAAATAAACGATAGTCATTTCGAACAAATTTTACCACTGTTATGAAGTACAATATGTCATAAAAAACAATCTCAACCAGTCTGATCCGTTGAAGCGTTCCAGAGTTATAAACTCATAAAGTGACACTGGTCAGAATTGAAAAAATTGGCCTGGTCATGAAGGTGAAAACAGGCTGGGGTCTGAAGGGATTAAAGAGGAGCTGTCACCAGGTCTTGCTGCCCCATCTGAGATAAGCATAATATTGGGGCAGAGACTGATTGCTGCAATTTGTCACTTACTGAGCAGCTTGCTGTCATTTTGACAACATCACTGTTTTATCTGAAAATTTAACACTTTAACCCCATCCACCAACTGATTGGCAGCTTTCTGCCCAAGTACAGTGTACACAGAAAGACGCCAATCCGTGTTGAGTTCAGAGTTACACAGAGCTCATGAATATGCATGACTGCCTTGCAGTAGGATTTTGGAATTACAACTCTTTAATATGTAGCTGCCTCTTTTTAAAGGGACCAAAATAAATTGGACAATTGTCTCAAAAGCTCTGTGATGGCTACTACCTCGTTAATCCATCATCAGTTCAGGAGGTAAAAGGTCTGAAGTTGATTCCAGGTGTGGCATTTGAATTTGAAAGTTGTTGCTGTGAACTCACAACATGGGGTCAAAGGAGCTCTCAATGGAAGAGAAACTGAAAATCACTGAGCTGGAAAAAAAAAGAAGTCCATCAGAAATAGCAGAAATGTTAGGAGTGGCCAAATCAACAATGTTTTGCAAAATGTACCATATTGCATTGGTGAGCTTGGGAACTCAAAAAATGTCTGGACGTCCATGCAAGATAACAGTGGTGGGTAATCACAGAATCCTTTCCATGATGAAGGTGAACCCCTTCACTACAGCCTCTCAAGTGAAGAGCACTCTCCTGGAATTAGGTGTTTCAGTATCTATAAACAAAAGACTTGATGAGAGAAAATACAGAGGGTTCACCACCAGGTACAGATTAATCTGTACCTGAATGGTGGGAAAAAAAAAGTATGGAGAAGGCTTGAGACAGCTCATAATCCAAAGCACAATACAGTCATATGTAAAAGTTTGGGCACCCCTATTAATGTTAACCTTTTTTCTTTATAACAATTTTGGTTTTTGCAACAGCTATTTCAGTTTCATATATCTAATAACTGATGGACTCAGTTATATTTCTGGATTCAAATGAGGTTTATTGTACTAACAGAAAATGTGCAATCTGCATTTAAACAAAATTTGACCGGTGCAAAAGTATGGGCACCCTTATCATTTTCTTGATTTGAACACTCCTAACTACTTTTTACTGACTTCCTGAAGCACTAAATTGGTTTTGTAACCTCATTGAGCTTTGAACTTCACAGCCAGGTGTATCAAATCATGAGAAAAGGTATTTAAAGTGGCCACTTGCAAGTAGTTCTCCTATTTGATTCTCCTATGAAGAGTGGCATCATGGGCTCCTCAAAACAACTCTCAAATGATCTGAAAACAAAGATTATTCAACATAGCTTTTCATGGGAAGGATACAAAAAGTTGTCTCAGAGATATAACCTGTCAGTTTCCACTGTGAGGAACATAGTAAGGAAATGGAAGAACACAGGTACAGTTCTTGTTAAGCCCAGAAGTGGCAGGCCAAGAAAAATATCAGAAAGGCAGAGAAGAAGAATGGTGAGAACAGTCAAGGACAATCCACAGACCACCTCCAAAGACCTGCAGCATCATCTTGCTGCAGATGGTGTCACTGTGCATCGGTCAACAATACAGCGCACTTTGCACAAGGAGAAGCTGTATGGGAGAGTGATGCGAAAGAAGTCGTTTCTGCAAGCACGCCACAAACAGAGTCGCCTGAGGTATGCAAAAGCACATTTGGACAAGCCAGATACATTTTGGAAGAAGGTCCTGTGGACTGATGAAACAAAGATTGAGTTGTTTGGTCATACAAAAAGGCGTTATGCATGCGCTGTATTGTTGACCGATGCACAGTGACACCATCTGCAGCAAGATGATGCTGCAGGTCTTTGGAGGTGGTCTGTGGATTGTCCTTGACTGTTCTCACCATTCTTCTTCTCTGCCTTTCTGATATTTTTCTTGGCCTGCCACTTCTGGGCTTAACAAGAACTGTACCTGTGTTCTTCCATTTCCTTACTATGTTCCTCACAGTGGAAACTGACAGGTTAAATCTCTGAGACAACTTTTTGTATCCTTCCCCTGAAAAGCTATGTCGAATAATCTTTGTTTTCAGATCATTTGAGAGTTGTTTTGAGGAGCCCATGATGCCACTCTTCATAGGAGAATCAAATAGGAGAACTACTTGCAAGCGGCCACTTTAAATACCTTTTCTCATGATTTGATACACCTGGCTATGAAGTTCAAAGCTCAATGAGGTTACAAAACCAATTTAGTGCTTCAGGAAGTCAGTAAAAAGTAGTTAGGAGTGTTCAAATCAAGAAAATGATAAGGGTGCCCATACTTTTGCACCGGTCAAATTTTGTTTAAATGCAGATTGCACATTTTCTGTTAGTACAATAAACCTCATTTGAATCCAGAAATATAACTGAGTCCATCAGTTATTAGATATATGAAACTGAAATAGCTGTTGCAAAAACCAAAATTGTTATAAAGAAAAAAGGTTAACATTAATAGGGGTGCCCAAACTTTTACATATGACTGTACATCCTCTGTAAAACATGGTGGAGGCAGTGTGATGGCATGGGCATGCATGGCTTCCAATGGCACTAGTCACTAGTGTTTATTAATGATGTGACTGTAGACTGAAGCAGATTGAAGTGTACAGGGCGATACTTCCTGCTCAAATTCAACCAAATGCAGCAAGGTTGATTTGGATGGATCAGATGGACAGTGACCCAAAACATACTGCGAAAGCAACACAGCACTTTTTTAAGGCAAAGAAGTGTAATATTGTGCATTGGCCGAGTCAATCACCATATCTCAACCTCATCGAGCTTGGATTTCACATGTTTAAAACAAAACTTAAGACAGAAAGACCCACAGATGAGCAACAACTGAAGTCAGCTGTAGTGAAGGCCTGGTAAAGCATCACAAAGGAGGAAACCCGGCGTTTGGTGACGTCCATGGCTTCCACACTTCAGGCAACCATTGCCTACAAAGGATTCTGTACAAAGTATTGAAAATGAACATTTTATTTATGGTAAATTATTTTTTCCAATTACTTCTGACCACCTGAAATGAGGAGGCTTTGTAGAAAAATGGTTGCAATTTCTAAACATTTCACAATATATTTTTGTTTAACCCCGTTAAAGCATCACTCCAGCTTTTTTTTTTTATTGCAGCACTGGAGCGATGCTTCTAATGTTAGGTCCCTGCCCTCATTCTTATACTTGCCTTTCACCGTCTGCCACCGCTGCCTCTGTCTGTTTCTAGCAGTTTGTAACCTGCCGGATCACTCCGGTGTTTGTTTGGAACGATCTGGAGGTCACTTTCAATGCAAGTCTATGAGAACCTCGTTCTGGCCTCATTCTCACTCTCATAGACTTGCTTTGAGAGCTTGTGACATAACTCCTGACTTCAGGCCAGTACGAAGTTGCTGTCACAAGATGTTGCCGCGGGACTGGAGTGGCGCCAAAAAAAGATGAAATGCAGCATCAGGTCAGCATTAGACTTGGGTTAGAAGCACCACTCCAGCGCTGAAAAAAGCGCAATGCTGGAGTGGTGCTTTAATTAAAACTAAAAGTCTACTCTTCAATTACATCTCAGTGGTTTCATTTTAAATCATAATTGGTAAAAAAAAAAAAATGTCACGCAAAGCTGAAATCCCAACGACGCGGTCACTGTCCAAATAACACTAAATACTGTATATTTCTATATAAGAGTCAGTCACTGTCCAAATATCTCTTTCATTCTCTTTATATACATGCATATGAACAGAAAGAGACATATATATTTATTAGAAATGATGTATATATATTAGAACGTGCTATACAAATACCTGATTTCTCATCCTATAAAGGTTCATTCCTGCTGCAAAATATTGAACCGAAGCTTATGATAAAAGTGAAAAATACAGACTATTATTTCACTCGTTAAAAACCAAAGGAGGCTCATGCAGGAAAGTATCTTTTCATCTGAATGAGTTGTAATCTTCTAAGTAACGGTGCCGCGCTGGCTTGGCATTGTGCGGTTGTGCAGGTGCCGCTGTGTGCGCAGTGTGAGACAATCATACCTGTATTACGTGGTTCTCTTTTCAGCGGTAGAATTAAGGTACTTATCCTAGAATTGACTCTAGTATAGACTGCTGTGCATTTTTATTTTTGCAGACACGGGCATCATTTGGTGCTGCTTCTCTCACAACGCAGGAATATTTGGAAGGTAAGTGAGGGTAATGGTTTTGCGGAGTCTCCAATCCTGCTGAGCAGCCTGAAACGTGGATCATAAACATTTAAAACAGCTGAAAATCCCATCCACAACACGGCACCGCAGAAGAGCAAATGAGCTACCTGGAGGATCGTCTGCCTCCTCTATCCTCGTTCTTTCATTCCTAGTCTTTCCCTGCCAACAGCCATTTAATAAAATGAAATTTCTAATTAAAGCTGGCATATTCTGCACAACACAGTTGTCCGCTATAAAACAGGAGGGCGGGCGAAGATTAGGGATAATACCGTTTGGAAACCTTTTAGCTTCCTCCTTTCTTCTTAGCTCCATGAATAATTAGTGGTGATTTGCCAAATTTAGAATGACTGCTCTCTGCAGCTCTTGGCTTCATCGCAGGATGATTATATCTAATTGATTTGAACAGAGTGTTAAGAGCATCTGTATAACCCCAGACGTAATGGGAGCTTGATATGCATTGGTGGAAATTTAATATAAGTGTGTAGCATGGCTGTATGGACAAATCACCAGCTGTACTAACAAGTACAAAGATGGAAAGTGGAAACATTGTCCTTATAACGTAAAAGAAAACATATAACCACAGAGGTAAGTGTTTTTTTTAAAGGGTCCAATTTTTAGTTAAATATTTTATCAGCAATATTGATAGGGGCCATCTAGCCCATGTGGCCGCTTGATTTCCTGACGGCGTTATTTCCATTATCTGCATCTGACTCTGCAGCTCAGTCCAAGGTCAACTTCTTTTACCTGAAAAGGGAAGATTCCTAGTGTGATCCATGTGAGAAGTAGTCTAAGAGGAGCATCAAAGGCTGGTTTCACATTTGCGTATGGAGGAGGTGCAGAGGGATGCGGACTTCCTCCGTGAAGCTTAACCTCCTTCAGTCAGCTCCGGCATGCGGCCTGCGTACCCTATCTTTAGCATTGGGTACACAGCCTGTGCGGATGTATGCGGATGCCTTCGCATGCGTCATTTTGACGATGCGGCGACCTGCGCCGAATGCAACACATTCTGGGGTACGCAGGCCGCATGCCGGTGGAACTGACCGGAGGTAGTGCGGCCTTGGGCGGAGCTTTACGGAGGAAGTTCGCATCCCTCCGCAGCTCCTCTATACGCAAATGTGAAACTAGCCTAAGTAGGAATTAGCCCACAAGAGCTGTTCGCTGTACGTATCAGCTTGTACCTAAATAAAATGTCCTTATCACTTAAATTCTACCTTATTTTGATATAAAGAATTGCTCACAGGAATTTATTTTCCTAATGGTCAGCACTGTGGTTATACAAATATTTTTGGAAATTTACCAGAATAGCACTTAGTGCACCGTCCACAGATCCTGTTTGACAGTGCCTTAGGACCCCACGCCCACTCTCTTTGCCATTGTATGGTGCTTTGTCGAGACTCTTTTTCCCTAGAACCATTTTGTGCCTATGTTCAGAGGCCCAGGAAGGTGTAGTACAAGTCAGGCTGCATCACACATCCCTGTGAAATGTCTGTTCTACCCGATTTTGTTTTTATCAGTCAGCACACGGACCCATTGAGTACGTTTTATTATGATCCTCAAAATCAGATCAGAATAGGACATTGTCTCGTGCACACAACCGATTATCTCAGACGAGTGCTATCCATAGTTTTCACAGGTAGCACTCGTACCCATAATATTTTATGGGGCTATGCAAAGATTGGACTGAGTGGCCCAAGGAATAAATCTGAGATGTGTTTATGGGTCCGAGAAAAACATTGGGCCACACTCCGATGACATCTGATTTTGGTCCAATTTTCATGGACTGAGATGGTGGAGAAATTTTTATTTTTTTCTCTCTACATGTCCGAGATAATCGGCCCGCTTTTTTCTGTGGAGAAAACAGTCTACGCTTGTCTAAGTTTTACGGATCTCATTCTCTGATTCATGATTTTAACGGATGCATCCATTCTACCCCAATGGGTCCATGTGTGGTGTCCAACAAAAAGTCGAGCAGCGCACGATCATTTCACACAATGTGTGAATATATTCTAATGCGGCAATTGCATACAGTGTTCAAGCTGTATGTGACAGATGCTGAATGTAGCCTTTAAGCAGAATTTACCTTCCTTTGTGGGTGTTCTTTAATGAATTATTGAGTATTATATGTTTTGTTTAGAGAAAATTAATGTATGTTTTTCTCCCTTCAGACGGATCCAGTTGAGTACTACTGTAATATATGCAAATGTACGCCAGTGGGCATTAAGCCCCAGTTGCCAATGCTGTATATTTTGGTACAAGTAGGAAAGTGTTAAGGGTAGTGAACTTCCTTCTATATAAAATTCTGACAGTCTACCCACCCTTTTTTTTTTCTTCATTATTATTTTTTTAATCAGGAAGATATCAGAGTTTTTTTTATGCTTTACTTACGGTATATCATTTTAAGATTTCTGATTAAATTGCATGGTTTTCTACTAGTCAATATGTGTGGCTTAAAAAAAATAGAGTAAAGTTATTTTAAATCTAAAAACATGTTTTCTGCAAGCAGGACTGTGTCCATTCAATAGAATAGGGGGATGTTCTGCAGTACCTAACAGTGATCCCTACCCATTGTGCATTGCAGCTCTTTCAATATGTATACATCCATCTGCCTGAACTTAAAGCGAACCTGTCACCAGGTTTGGCCAATGTAAGATACAGCCACCGCCTTTCAGGGCTTACCTACAGCTTTCTATAATGATGTAGATAAGCCCCTGGTCCGACCTGAAAGATAAGAAAAATAAGTTTTATTACATTCACCCGGGGAGGCGATCTGGTCCGATGAGGGTCGCAGGTCCGGTACCGGCACCCCCCATCTTATTATGATCGTCGCCTTCCTGCTTGTGCCATGGCTCTCCAGCACAACCTCCTACGCAGGCGTACTTACCTGCCCTGTTGACGGCAGAGCAAAGTACTATGAGTGCGCAGGCGCCGGGAAAGGTCAGAGAGTCCCAGTGCCTGAGCACTGCAGTACTTTGCTCTGCCCTCAACAGGGCAGATAAGTACGCCTGCGTAGGAGGTTGTGCTGGAGAGCCATGATGCAAACAGGAGAACGGCATCGCAAGAAGATGGGAGGCGCTGGACCTGCGACACCCATCACACCGAACCGCCCCCGGGTGAATATAATAAAACTTATTTTTCTTATCTTTCAGGTCGGATCGGGGCTTATCTACAGCATTATAGGATGCTGTAGATAAGCCCTGAAAGACAGTGGCCACATCTTTTATCAGCCAAACCTGGTGACAGGTTCCCTTTAAAAAAGCTGGTCGATTGGGATTATTGGGTGTGAAATCCCCCCATTAATCTAATATTGATGACTAGTCATAAGAATAGCTGAAAAATGTCATACAATGATCACTACCAAAGAAAAGAAAAGGTGGAGTGCTAGTCAAGTATGCTAAAAACCACTAACTTGTAGCTTTGGGTGGTCGTTTCAGAGTGGTAGCTACTCTACTGCAATTACAGTAAGCAAAAACAATATTATTACAACTTTGATCTCTGCACAGTTCCCTCATATTTCTTTCTAGTGATCTTTTTACACTTAGAAAATGTCCCCTTGTCCTCATTGCAGGCCTATGTCTAGAGCAACATCTTTTGGTCCAAAGGACCGCCAAAAAGTTTTAACGGTTTACTTATATGAATTCATCACTATAACCACTATCAGTACATTAATACATCACCAGAACCACATTTTCAGTATTTGAGGAGGATATGGAGAGTTTCTGCTCCAAAAACAAATCTGCATAAATATACACCTCTCTCCCTCTTCTCCCGCCCCCACCGCCGACCTCCTGTCACTGACAGTTCACTCTTCTCTGTGACCTGCTTCCTTACTTGAGATCTCTTGCAGGCGCAGTCATATCCGGGAGTGGCGTACGTGCAGATCAATAGTCCTGTTCTTAAAACCTTACTGTGCATGCGCCGCCGCCCCGGGAATAACTGCTTGTGCAAGATCTTGGTCTGTGGAGCAGGTCACAGAAAAGAGTGAGCTGTCAGTCACTGACAGTAGACTGGCGGCAGGTGGGGAGAGAGGCCGGAGAGCTGTAATTAAAGGGCCAAGCCCTTGCACTTAAGTATCATCTGCATAAAAATTTGCTGATGGATTTCTCTGAAACAAAGGCTTGGAAATTTAAAACCAAGGTTTGGCTGTCACCAACATTTCAGCACTTTACATAGATGACGTTAGTTTGGGGTCTAAAAGCCAGATGAGAGATTCCCTTTAAAAACATGATGAAAATAACATTGCTTTCTACCAACTATTATGCTTGGGGAATAAAAGCGATTTTTCCCAATGGTCTGTAGATTTGATCTATATCTATGTTCTTGTGCACTGTGGTTACCAGTAAACTCCTAATATTGGTATACTATATTTCTCTTTTTTTGCATTATGTCACCTATCTGAGCCTAATCTATCTGCACGCACATGGAGGCTATGGTGTATTCCAGAAGACATGAGCACATAGCCAAATATATGGATAGGGCTCTCCACTCAGCAGCAGCGTGTGCTAACATGTTCCATTTGTCATTGTCAGGCTGAGATTTTGTCCTTCACGCTCCCGTGTTCACGGCATGTGTAGTAATAATGAATGCTGCTGTTTCGCTAACACACTCGTGTGACCCTGAGTGTATAATATCTGTATAATATCCTCTATTAATTCCTTGCACAGCAATGTCTGCCACTGTCCTTTCAAGCGTCCATGTCACCGGAGACCTGGGAAGGCACAGCACTAATTCCTTGGGAATACTTTCCCCCTTCAGTAGACCGATTTAATGCTTTTGCAATTCATGGTTTTGGGCCGAAGAGAACATACGAGGCACTTTATCCGATCCCTGAGAAGGAAGTACAAGAAGGGCAGCAACCTGACTTGTAAGTGTTCCAGATATCGATGCGGACATCTGTTTTCTTATGTGAAAAGGAGTAATTGATCTCTGTACAATGGGCCGAAGACAACACAAGTAACGAGGGAAACGAAAGGCACGGCAGGAGCAGAAATACAGCTACGGCGAAGGCTTTGATCATTAATTGGAAACATTTGATAAAGTTGTTTGTAGCAGTCACAATGTGTATAGAATGGTTTACTGGGAAAAGCAATTTGTAAAAGCACCTTTGAAGCTGCCGAATTAGGAAACATTTATATAGGTAGGGAAAGTTGTAAATAACAATGTGATAATTGTACCTTGCCAAATATATTCATAGAAGTATTTTAGATCCTGTTTCAGGGTGCATGGCAGGATTATAGCCCAACATTCACAATAGACAGCAAGGATCTGCTGTCGGAAGTCTTTCCTCCGACGTCATCTGTCGGGGGAAAGTTGGGAAGTACACATACACATTAGAATGTTGGCCAAGCCCACCAATATCATCTAATTCGACCAACGTTATTCTGTTTTGTGTGGGAGAGGCCTTAAAATGTAGTGATGTCCCTGCAATAGATGCCCCATTGTATTGTCAATCTCAGATTCGTATTCCAACCTTTTGCAGAAATCAGCATTAGCTACATCCATGAAATCACATTAAAGTTCTGCTATGTTTTAGATTATCATCATACTTACACATAGTAAAAAGTTGGGGTTAATCACTGCAGAGACTTTGACCCTTCTCATCACCAATTTATCAATGAGATGAACTCCTGAATAATCAAGCCAGACTGGATGCTAAAGTCATCAGGTAACCTGATTTACCTACCTAGTAACCATTGTGAACGTTGAACTAGTAGTAACCAGTCTGCACTGGGATCGCGTCACGTCGTACATGCAGCCCGATCTGTGGACAGCATGACATAGAGAAGGAGAAGCTGAGCAGAGTGAAATGTAGGTTTGTTGCAAAAGATTCAGTACAATATGTGTTTATTGAAATCCTTAGTGTTTATATACGTTTCAGTCCAATGGGCGTCCTACTAGTGATTGACAGTCATCTTTGCACACAGTCATACACTGTCAATCACTGAGTAGGACCGCCCGCTGGACTCGTGTATAAACACCAGAGATTTCAATGGACTATATTCAAGTTTTACTGATACTTTTCACATAAAAAATGAATCACCCTGATCAGCTCCTCCTGCTTTATAACATTCTGTCTCTAGATCAGATATCATTTTCAACATGACAGGTTCCCTTTAAACTATACATCAATGTATTATTTTATAGTTTGTTTTTCTCTGCTTGTAGCTCTCCTCCTTTCTGCGTAGAACCTTACCTCTACCAATTGCCCTCCCCTATCTCAGTAATGGGAAAATCTGTTTTCACTTAAAGGGAATCTGTCACCCCATTTTAGCGCTATAAGCTGCGGCCACCGCCATCAGGGGCTTATCTATAGAATTCTGTAATGCTGTAGATAAGCCACCGATGAAACCTGAAAGATAAGAAAAGCCGGATTACTTACCGGTAATGCTCTTTTAATGAGTCCACGACAGCACCCACTGGAGGTATCGGATCCGCCCATTTGGAACAGGAAACCCTACAGGAAAGATAAAAGGGGCGGTCCGCCTTTCCTCCTCAGTTTTTCGTTTCAGAGTACCAGAAGGACCGCCAAGGATTAGGCAATGTTCTCTTATTTTAACATCTTTCTTATCCATTATTTGGTTAATATACTTTAACTATTGATATCCTTAGGGGGGGAAGTGAACGGGTGCTGTCGTGGACTCATTAAAAGAGCATTACCGGTAAGTAATCCGGCTTTTTACTCTTCGCCACGGCAGCACCCACTGGAGAGATTCCAGAGACCATCACCTGGGTGGGACCACCGTGCCAAGGATAGTCCTGCCAAAGCTTAAGTCAGAGGTTGATGAAAGATCAAGTCTGTAGTGGTTATAGAAGGTAGAAGGGGATGACCAAACTGCCGCCTTACATATAGTTTCAATCGGAACATCTCCCTTTTCCGCCCAAGAGGTTGCCATTGCCCTGGTGGAATGCGCCCTGATGTTCCCTGGAGGATCTTCGTTTTTTGCGGAGTAGGCTAAACGAATGGCCTCTCTGATCCACCAGGAAATGGTGCTCTTCGTGACTCCATACCCCTTCTTACAGCCCTGAAATGAAACAAATAGGGCCCTACTCTGCCTCCAACTGTTGGACCTCTCAATACATTTTAGGGCAGTTCTTTTGACGTCCAGAGTATGGAACTTCTGCTCTTCCGGAGTAGAGGGATTTTTATAGAAGGTTGGGAGGAGTATCTCCTGAGATCTATGGTATTTTGTTGCCACTTTTGGCAGGTAGGCAGGGTCTGGTTTTAATACCAATCTGTCTTGGTATTCTTGGAAAAAAGGTGGATCTATTGACAAGGCCTGGATATCACCCACTCTTCTAGCTGAGGTCAGTGATACTAAGAGGGCCATTTTAAGTGCTAAGTATTTGAAGAGTATTGTGTCGATCGGCTCAAAGGGGTCTACCGTTAGGGCGTCTAAGACCAGATTTAGATCCCATGTAGGGACGGAGGGTATGTGGATTGGAGCTATTCGTTCACATGCTGTAATGAAACGAGTTATCCACTTGTTGCCTGCTATATTATGGCCATATAGTGCTCCTAATGCCGATATTTGTACTCTCAGTGTATTTACTGCTAAGCCTAAGTCTTTCCCCTTCTGCAGAAATTCCAAGATTGGGATTATCGGAACTTCTGCTGTATGAGGTACTGTATGGAATTGAAGAAATTTTTTCCATATTCTAGTGTAAATTTGGGTTGTGGACTGTTTTCTACTTTGTAGTAGTGTAGTAATTAAGGACTCCGAGAATCCTCTTGTCCTCAATAACTGCCTCTCAAATTCCACGCCGTCAAGTGCAAGCTGAGCACTTGAGGGTGGAAAAAGGGGCCTTGGGAGAGTAGATTGGCAGTCGGAAGGATCCAAGGATCTGTTATTGACATAATCTGCAGCCACGAAAACCACGGTCTTTTTGGCCAGAACGGTGCTATTAAGATTATTCTTGCTTTGTCGTCTCTGATCTTCCGAATTACTTGAGGTAGGAGGATCAATGGAGAGAACGCATACGCCAGGTTGAAATTCCATGGAGCTAGAAAGGCGTCCAGTATGTCTGGGTGATCTGACGGAGATAGGGAGGCAAATGTTTTTATCTGCCTGTTCTCCTTTGTGGCGAAAAGGTCCACCTCGGGTTGTCCCCATGAGGCTACTATGTCCCTGAAGACCTTCCGATTGAGGCACCACTCTCCTTGTCGTAGAGTGTGTCGGCTTAGGAAGTCTGCCTTTTGATTGCTCTCGCCTCTGATATGAAGGGCCGAGAGGGACAAAAAATAGTTTTCTGCTAAGTTTAAAATTCTTGCCGCTGAAGACATCAGAGTCTCTGATCGAGTTCCTCCTTGTCTGTTTATATATGCCACTGTGGTGGTGTTGTCCGACAGGATCCTTACATGCTTCTGTTGGAGCTGCGGAAGGAAGTTGTATAGAGCATAGAACACTGCAGTCAGTTCTTTTAAATTAGATGAGTAATCGCATTCCTCTTTACTCCACCTTCCCTGACGAAACCCATTCTCCATGTGGGCTCCCCAGCCCTGGGGACTGGCATCGGTGGTTACGATACAGGATGGAACTATAACCCATGGAACTCCTGAACATAAATGGTTATCGTCTAACCACCACTCTAGGGAAGTCAAGACTTCTTGTGACAGGGTTATTTTGCTCTGCAAATGACCACTATGTCGCTTATCCTCTTGGAGGATCTGGTGTTGTAGCGTACGGACATGGTACTGGGCCCACCGGACTGCCGGGGTGCAAGAATTTAGTGATCCTAATAGTGACATTGCTTCTCTCAAGGATACACGTGGTTTATCTATAGCTGCTTGTATTTTTTGTTTTGTGAGGGTGATTTTTACCTGAGGTAGTAGACATCTCTGGGTCAAGGAATCTAGTTGAAATCCTAGAAATGTCTGGAGAGATTGCGGATCGAGTCTGGACTTTTGGATATTGATGATCCAGCCAAGGCTCTGAAAAGAGGAGATTGCGTCAGTTACGCGTTCAGTACATTGTTTGACTGAATTCCCAATTATTAGGAAGTCGTCTAGATATGGCACAATTAGTGTGTCTTTTTGGCGAAGGTAGGCCATCACTTCTGCCATCACCTTGGTAAATATTCTTGGTGCCGTGGAAAGCCCGAAGGGCATTGCCGCGTATTGGAAATGACGAATCCTTCCCTCGACTTCCACTGCGACTCTTAGGTATTTCTGGAATCTGTTGTGTATAGGGAGATGATAATAAGCATCTTTTAAATCAATCCCTGCCATTACGCAATTTGGGAAAAGAAGCTTTATAGTGGATCTAATTGATTCCATTTTGAAATTATAATTTTTTATAAATGAATTTAGCTTCTTTAAATTAATAATGGTTCTAAACGTACCGTCTGGTTTAGGCACCAAAAACAGGGGAGAGTAAAAGCCTCTACCCTGTTGTTCCTCAGGGACGTCAACTAAAACTTTTTTAGCTAGTAGGACTCGAATCTCGTCTTCGAGAGCCTTTTGCTGAAGTGAGAAATTAAGGCGAGTTATAACAAAGAACTCATAGGGGATCCGAAGGAATTCAATCTTTATTCCTTCCTTGATTATGTTCAAAATCCATGGGTTTAACGTAATTTGTTCCTACTTGGTAAAAAAAAATTTTAATCTACCCCCAACTGGTGGGTCTAAACTCTTAATTTTTATCTCTCCTATATGTTGGCCCTCTGAAGATGGTACCCTTCTGCTTTTCGTCTTTCGTGGCCCATCTGTTCGTTCTGTCCGATTGCCTTCTTCTCCCGAATGGCCGTCTTTTAAAGGTTTTCCTATAAAACGGAATGGGAGAATCACTGAAGGCCTTTTTCCTTTCTTTTGCCTTGGCGAGAATTTTGTCTAAGGCTTTTCCAAAGAGGAACTCACCCTCGCATGGGGTTGCACTAATTTTGGATTTTGATTGTGCATCCCCTTTCCAGCTCTTTATCCACAGCGCGCGTCTGGCGTTATTCACCAGGGCTGCCGACCTCGCTGCCAGTCTTAGGGTGTCCGCTGAAGCGTCTGCCATAAAGGCAGCTGCACCTCTTATCAACGGGATGGCTGCACGCAGTTTCTCCCTTGACACTCTTTGCTCAATCTGCTGGTCTAATTGATCTAGCCATACCAGCATTGATCTAGCAGTACATGTGCTGGCTATTGCGGGTTTGAATACCCCGGTGGTGGATTCCCAGGACCTTTTGAGCGAAGATTCAGCCTTTCGGTCTAATGGGTCTGCTAACAATCCTGCGTCCTCGACCGGGATCGAGGTCTGTTTGGAAGTGGAGGATATGACGGCATCCACCTTTGGTACTTTAGTCCATTTTAATAGATCTTCATCAGTGAACGGGTATTTCCGTTTTGAAGCTGATGGGAGAAAACCCCTCTGGTCGTGTTTCTCCCACTCTCTTTTGATGAGGTCCTTAATTGCCGGTATCACCGGAAATGATCTCCTCTTTTTCTCTGCCAATCCCGCAAACATAATGTCCTGCGCGGTTTGGGCTCCCCTTTCTTCTTCACATCCCATAGTATTTCTAACCGCTTTTACAAGGTTATCTACGCTGTCCAGTGGAAAACATGCGCGTCCTTCCATCTCCGAGGATGACGATGAGGACGTGGATGCGGAGCCTGAGTTTAACTCCTGTTCTTCCTCTGACTCTGAACTAACAATGACCTGTTTCTTATGACTGGACTCTGCGGGAGTGCTGGCGCGGTTGATGGCTTGTATTTCCTCCCTAATTATGGCTCGGATATCTTTGGAAGATATCGTCGACCCCTGCCTGGTCTCTTTCATGCATTGTTTGCAGAGTTTTTTGGGGTAGGAGTCAGGGAGAGGATCTGAACATAATGCGCATTCTTTATGTTTAGTTTTTTCTTTTTTCTTTGACTGAAGTGAGAGGTCAAAGGTAAAGAGAGAAGGGGGGGAGGGAGGAGGTTAGCTTAATAGGTAGAGTATATACTTTGCACACTCACCCAGTGAAGCTTAATACCGGGTCGGATGGCTGAGACGGTCTGGATCGGGTTTCTGCTGCCTCGCTCCTGCGGGCAGTCTCTGTCCTGGCGCTGCGGTCCCTGGTGGAGTTGCCCCCAGCTGAATCCCCTGCTGGGGTTTGCGACTCTGCGGGGGACGACATGGTTCCAACGATGCAGCGCTGCAGCGCTGTTTTATCTTTCTTCTTGTCGTGCCCCCGGAAGTCGCCCTGTCACAGGGCGCATGCGCCGCGTCATCGCCATCCTACCCCGGAAGTTCAACCATTACTTCCGGGGTATAGGAGCGTCGGGTGCCGGCCGGCTTCCGCGCCACCGCTACTCACGCGCGGCTCGCGCGCTCATGGCCTCACCTCCACGCTATATCCCCACCGATTGGGGGGGGATCCCCCGGATGCCGGCCCGGCCCGCTCCCTGGTAAGACCGGGCGTCCCTCCCCGGACCCGGTCATTACCACTATGCCACCAGACGAGGGGGGAGCCGTCAAACGGAATCTCCCCCGACGCTGCTTCCAGACCGCAGCCCCTGCCGTTCCCGAGGAGACCGCACAGGCGGATGCATGGCCCGGGTAAGATCCTGCAGGATCCTGCTCCATTTGGAACAGGAAACCAAAACTGAGGAGGAAAGGCGGACCGCCCCTTTTATCTTTCCTGTAGGGTTTCCTGTTCCAAATGGGCGGATCCGATACCTCCAGTGGGTGCTGTCGTGGCGAAGAGTAAAAAACATGTTAGATTATACTCAACGGGGGCGGGGTCCGGTGCGGTGGGTGTCGCGGTCTGATCCAGCGCCTCCCATCTTCATACGATCATGTCCTCCTCCTTGCTTCTCCCTCGGCTTCTGCGCAGGCGTACTTTATCTGCGCTGTTGAGGGCAGAGTAAAGTTCTGCAGTGCGCAGGTGGCGGGAAAGGTCAGAGAGGTCCGGCGCCCGCGCACTTTAGTACTCTGCTCTGCCCTCAACAGGGCAGATAAAGTACGCATGCGCAGGAGTCGAGGGAGAAGCGAGGAGGAGGACATCATAGTATGAATGTGGGTGGCACCGGACGGGACGGTGCCACCCATCGGACCGGTCCGAACGCCGGGGAGAGCATAATTAACTCATTTTTCTTATCTTTCAGGTTACATTGGGAGCTCATCTACAGCTTTACAGAATGCTGTAGATAAGCCCCTGATGGCGGTGGCCGCAGCTGGTAGTCGAAAAATGGTGTGACCGATCCCCTTTAATTCAGATTTTACCTATGAATTGAACATTTTGGTAGTGAATGATTAGTTCAGGAGGAGAAAGAAGCTGATTTCTCTGATAAGATATTACAGTGTTTCTCATTTTCCCGTGTACTATTGATCTATGAAATAAAATTAAAACCTTAGTTATTAACTATCTGAATAATAATATGAACTCAATACAGAATTTAAGGGGTTTTATGTCATTTTCAAACTTTGCCGGTGTTGCCACTCTGGTGATCCCCAGTGGTCCTACAGTGATGACGACCCGTACAACATCCACATGGCGACTACAACTAATCACCTGCCTCTGGAGTCACGTTCTCTGCATGCAAACATCACTTCGGCCAGTGATTAGCTGTAATGGGCATGTGACTGATATAGAGCATGTAATCACAGCAGGACTCAGTGAGGACCAACAAAGTGCTGGGGCAGTGGAGTATTTAGTGAATGATATTATTTCTTTATTTTATGTTTCCCTTGGAAAAGTTTTTTAAAATCATTTAGATGCTAAACTATAAAACATTAATGATTACAATTATATCAACCTATACAAGCTCCCCTAACTTAAAAAAAATCATTTACACATCAATTTTTACTACAGATACTGGACAAATGTCCCCTTTAGACACTTCCATCAGCTCACTGCCATTTTTAAGTGAACAGACATCTTCAAGTCCCCCTAAGATCACATTGCTGTGTCGCACTTTCTCTCACCCAGCTTATTAGGGTTAGTACACACAGAGTTTCAGTTTTTGGGTTCTTTTAGGATTTTTTTGAGCAAAATCTTGGAGTTTTTGCTCAGTTTCAGTTCCAAAGACTCCAAAAAGAAAGACACACACCTTCACTTGACACAGCAATGGGCAAAGTATAGGGAAAGAGGAGTGTGTGATGGTTGAGATCGGCTTTGGTAACTCCCTAGATGTGATCATTAGTGCCAAAGACATCTAAGGAGTTTTATAGAGGAAGAGGGCCATCGCCGTTGCCATCTTGCAGTGTGATTAGCGCTTTGCTTTGGTCAGTAATAATTGTCACGGGTTTACCATGACAGAGAGGAGCCAAAAGACCACAGCATCTGATTTCTTTTACTCCTGCACAGAATAGAAGCACTTCACCATCACATTATGATGTTTCTTTTAGCAGTGCAGGGGTTAATCTGCTCATTGAGAGCTCCTGGAAGCTTTCCTGCATTAAGGCTGCCAGCTGTGCACTGTTAGCTACTCCCATCTCCTATATAATCTGGGTCCTGGCTAGCCCTCATTGTCAGAGTAGCTATTGCTCCATGGCTGGACATTGTTGGCGGTTATTATTGGAGAAGCCATTTGGTGGATTTGTCTGTGACTGTTGCTAGGTTTTGAGTGTGTGATAATTCCCTTTCTTCTCCTACTTTGGTTTAACCCCATCCTCCACTTCCTGGTGGATTCCTCTGTTGTATGTGTGAGTATATTTGTATGTTTGGTATTTTCCGTTGCCCCCATTCGTATTACCTTGTTAGTCCGGTTGGTGTGTTACGGCATACTACTACTCCCCTCTTCCCTGGGTGGGAAAAGGGTACAGACAGATGGCACATTGAGGAGCTAAGGCAAGGTACGTGGCCCCGGTGTCTTCACCAGCAGAAGTAATCCGGGGAACTGGGCGAGCTAGGGAGTCCCTAGCGTTAGTGACAGGGAAGGAGCCCCTGGTCCTGGGTCACCCGAGTTGTGACAGTAATGCTTTGGAATACACAGCTTCTAGTTTGGGAAAAAAAATGTTTAAATCAAAATTTAATTTTTTTTAATAATATATATGTAGTGCCATCGCATTTAGAACAGTTCGTAGAAAGCCGATAACACTTTTTAAACCACTTTGTGCGTAAAGAAAAAAAAATAAAAAATACTATGGTGGAATTTACTCTTCGTTATAATAAAAAAAAAAATGATAAAAATTAAATGTTACATTATATTGTGCCCAAAATATACAATCTGCCCCCCAAACACCCTCTAAAAAAAGAAGTCTGTGGAAAAAAAGAAAAGTTATAGTTCTTGGTGATAAAAAAGGAGAAAAAATAGACTTTGTTCTTACGGGGTTAAAACCAGTCTGTGAATTTCTGCACAGTTTATAACCTGAGAATGGTAGAAGGAGAACATTTCTAAAAGAAAAGCTTTTTATTTCTCATCCATCTTGGGTCATTATGTGTTATTTTATTTTTTTTTCTATAAATTGTCCCCTGGCATCCCTAAAAATATTCATAGACGAAGCTAGATCATGAATAATGTCGGTAACATTTGAGTTTCTCTTCATCCCGCACTTGAACATCCTATCTCTTGCTGATAGCTCACCGCCGTACAAAAAGAAAACATAGCTAAAATACTGATAAAGAAGAGTTTCTGGTAAAATAAAGTAATGTAGAAAGTGGGTGAAATTGGTAATTTGTGATATGAAATAGATCTCATGTGTCACATTCTCCGAGCAGCCGCATGTACAGTGTAAGGGAAATAATAGATAAATGGAACAAGACAAATCACATATGCATTTACCAAAATGTGCTCCGTTCTCTCCTTATTTTATAGTCACCGGTTGGAGTATTT
This sequence comes from Dendrobates tinctorius, assembly GCF_039654945.1. Classification (NCBI taxonomy): domain Eukaryota; kingdom Metazoa; phylum Chordata; class Amphibia; order Anura; family Dendrobatidae; genus Dendrobates; species Dendrobates tinctorius. The sequence goes on from NW_027361698.1 coordinate 46,918,463, forward strand.
CAGGCCGTTTAACTTCAGTGTATTGATGGGTGAAGAATGGAAAGCGCCTGCATCCAGCCTGTGGAAAATGTAACTTGTCTGCACGCCTTCGTTTCTACTGTAAATGTCTTCTAATTATTCAGATCAGGTTCCTTTTTAAATATCAGCAATGAAAATGACAGTGGAGCATAGCATTCACATGCTGGAATACGTTTTATTACAGTCTGGATTAAAAGCTTCCAGCTGTAGAAAAACAATTACATCAACTTATCACCTTGCTTCAGATCGGAGATTCTCGTCCCAATTGCTAAACCTGATGTTATAGGCCGCTAATATTTACTACTTGGAATCTTTTTTTTCTACAATCTTTTATATTACTTAAAGGAAAGGTGTATCAATAAAAACTTCTGATTATGACATCAAAATATTATTGTGGCTCCCTTATTTCTGCTTTGGAAAAGGAAATTGATAAACCACTGTTGATAACCCATTATCTTTGACAATTCTGCAATTTCGCTCATTTCTGGACTGAAGACTGTTGTCTCGCTACTGCCGGCTGTAGGTAACTGTAAACAGCTATGTATGAAAACATATAGAAAAATACTATAGTTAGGGTGGAATAACACTTGCCGATTATTGGGAATGAGCACTCCTAGGACCTGTTTCTCCATGATGTCTAAGGCCTCTTTCACACATCAGGTTTTCGCCGTCAGGCGCGATCCGGCGCTTTTGACAGAAACCGGATCCGGCGAAATGCAATGCCGGATCCGGTTTCCCCCCCATTGACTTGCATTTGCGCCGGATCGCGCCGGATGGCCATGCGTTTCATCCGGTTTTCGCCGGATCCAGCGATGTGTCGCGATCCGGCGTCTGGAAAAAACGGCTACTGTAACGTTTTTTGTCTCCGGCGAAAAAGCCGGACACGCCGGATCCGGCGCGTCAGGCTTTTTCACACAATGAAAGCCTATGAGCGCCGCAATGCGCCTGATCCGGCGAAAGCCGGATCCAGTGGCCGGATCCGGTTTTTTTGGTCTGAGCATGCTCAGTAGCTCTGCCCACAAGACATATATAAAAGCAAGACAGTGGGACCCACAGCCACACCCAACATGCCACCCAAGAAAGCAACCAAGCGCAGCAGGAGAAGGCAGGAGACCACTGCAGCACCATCAGCACCACCACCACCCCAAATGGAGCAGCAAATGGAACATGCTGAGGAGGGGAGGCCAGCAGCAGATGAGAGACGGTAATTATCAAATCCCCCATTCCTCCAAACTAGGGCTATTGAATATCAAGATATTCATTGGCCCTTTGTTTCTCTTTATTCAACAGCCGCCCAACAGATGCAGCAGCAGCAATGGCAGCAGCTGGAACACCACCCACAGGCATGGAGTGTGGCCACCAGGAAGACAGCACATCATCTTCTGGGAGCCCTCCCTCGCATCGTCAGCGTTTGACGGTAAGTTTTTATTTCCAAAATCCATCATCTCTGTAATATATGTCTATTCATTGCCTTTTATTTCAAAACAGGATTCACAAGATGAAGAGGAGCTCCCAGAAGGAAGGGGTGGACAGACACTTTGAGTGTTCTCACAATTGGTAAGTTTTTTGCATCAAACTCAGAAACACAACATCACACTACACACAACACATAGAAAACAATGTTCTGCAGACCACACACAGCAAACAAATGCCTACATCCAAAGACATAACATTTTTTGTTTTCTTCTCTAGTCTTCCCAATCTGGTGCTCGGCCAAGAGGTCCTCGCAGTGCCTCCCAGGGTCGTCGGCGACAGCAACGCGGCGGTCACCAGCGTGTAAGTATAAATATTTTTGCTTTGTTTTTTTGCACTTTTTATTTCATTTCTTTTGTGGAGGCTAATTATGTTATTTTTGTCTTTTTCTTTAACAGCCTTCACAGCGTGCTCCCGACTCTGACGGTGAGGATGGAGGACTCGATGTGGACCACCTCATCGATCTCGTCAGAGAAAGGGAGCCGCTCTGGAATATGGCTGACCGCCGCCACGCTGACCTTATCGTTACCCGACGACTCTGGGAGGAAATCTGTTCGCTCCTTGTGGGCCGCTGGGAGGACCTCGATGTTCGGGCCCAGATTAAAGAGCGTAAGTATATACAGTACCGGTTGCTTGATGTAAACCAGTGTTTCCTGAACTCCAGTCCTCGTGGTCCCCACGGATCATGTGTTCAGGATTTCTATTTACTATGGAAATCCTGAAAACATGACCCCTGGGGACCATGAGGACTGGAGTTTGTGAAACACTGATGTTGTATACTAACCACTCCTTTCTCGTTTCAGGGAACAGAATTGTGAATCGGTGGCGGTCTGTGAGGGATCGTTTCAAGAAGGAGTTCAATAAAGAGATGCGGGCCCCGAGTGGATCTGGAGGACGCAGGAGCAAGTACAAGTACGCACAAGCCCTGTCGTTCCTCCGGGAAACAATGGTCACTAGAAGGTAAATATTACACACCACATGTGAAAAAAAATGTTAGATGTAACTTTTTTTTTTCAGCCAGGGCCATACCATGTCAGTATTTTAATTGTTTTTTTTTCTCTTTATTCCACAGCACGGTGAGCAGCACTCGGGAGCCTGCACGATTGGACCCTTCTGAGGCGATCCCTGAGGAGACCGGCACCGAGGGACACTTCGACCGCCCCGGTACATCTGCACCTTCCCAGCCTTCCCACACATTCGACCCATCTGTCCCATCCACCAGCACAGGAGCATCGTGGCCGCCTACATTACATGAAGCTGCTGGTGAGGAGATCGCTTTCCCTTTACCCCACCCTTCTGCCCCTGCCACCTCTAGTACACCTGCGGGTACTGGGCGGCAGCGGCAGAGGGGTCAGGAAAAGAGTTATGCGCCAGAGTTCTTGCATCTGAATGCATCTTTCCAGAACTGTCTAAAAGTCTTGTCAGAGCAAATCTCCGCAGGCTTTCAGCAGATCAACTCCAGCATTCTGGAGGTGAAGACACTTCTGCAAACCATGCATTCAGAAGCAAGAACTTCGCCAAACCACACCTTTTTCAGGTCTGTTGTGGAGCGCATGGCAACACTATCTCCTACCCAGCAGATGCATGTAATGCATTCGTGCCACGGTGCTCTACAGCAGGTTACCTCCCAACCTCCACCTCCCACCACTGTAGTTCCTCCACCTGCACCCCCTCCAGCCACTTTCCATCCTCCCCCTCCTATTACATCTGCACCCCCTCCAGCCACTTTCCATCCTCCCCCTCCTATTACATACCAGCAACCTCACCAGTACCAGCAACCTTCCCAGTACCAGCAACCTCCCCAGTACCAGACATCTCCCCACTTCCAGCAACCTGCCCCGTACCAAACTCCTTCCCCGTACCAAACTCCTTCCCCGTACCAAACTCCTTCCCCGTACCAAACTCCTTCCCCGTACAACTTTCCATCAACATCATCTGCTCCTACAGTCCCTGCCCAACCCTCCACTCCACCGCCCACCACCTCTTCTGCCTCCCACATGTCCACCCATTCTGTAGCTTTTTCCACACCATCACCTCTAACTGTTCCTTCCCCACCACGATCCCAGCTCCACACTCCCATTGTCGAAGTGTCCCGCAGCCCCTCCAGCAGTATTTCCACCCCACACTACACAGATTTATGATGTGTTTTGTAATAAAAATGCCCTGTTGGTTTCAAACCTTTATTAAAAAAGTTTTTTTAACTTTAAAAACAGTTTACAAAAAAAAAATATTTTAAATAAAAGTTAAATTATTGTTTACACTGGTTGTCTGTCATTTCTTTCTGCGGCGAAATATGTTTAAAAAAAGGTTAAATACAGGGTATTTAAAAGGTAAAAAGGTATTCAAAACCAGGTATATAACTGTGGGTAAATTTTAGCTTTTTGCCACAGTTGTGTTCCTGGTTGTGTTTGAAGCAAAGTATTTCACCTGAAAAGTTGTGTTTATTGTTGGTGATTTCCTAACAATGTACACAACTTTTGTTAAAAGGTGAAATACTTTGCATAAAACACAACCAGGTACACACCTGTGGCCTAAAGCTAAAAATAGTAAGACCATGACAAGATAGCCAATTTTGGTTGGCAAAGGTATATACTGTTGGTCCAGAAGGTACACAAGTTTGGTTAGGGCACAAATCTTTCATACTCTGTCATCCTGCCAGTGTAATCTGCCTTGAGGTGACATAAAGTATAGTGCAAAATTGTCCCTCATTACTGAAACCGTCACAGAACTTCTAGTGGTAATATTTCCAATGACAACATCCATCTTCGCCAGTAACTTGCTCTTCTCTCCAACCTGCACTTTCTCCTCTACAACCTGTCAAAGAAGGGCTGTAGGAACATGCTATATATAGTTTTCCAGTAGCCAATCCCGTTCGGAAGGCCACAAGGGTCAATTTTAAAAACCAGATCCGGCGTAATCCGTCGAAAAACGGATGAACCGGATGAGACGGATCCGGTTTTGTCTGTCAAGAACAAGACGGATCCGGCAGAAAACCGGATCCGGCACATCAGGTTTTACAAAACATTTGCCGGATCCGGCATTCCGGCACGACGCCGGATCGCGCCTGACGACGAAAACCTGATGTGTGAAAGTAGCCTAAACTGGCCGCCAATCACCTAATGTACGAGAAAAACACTAGTTTGTTCGGTAAAACAATTTTTAAGATTCTTTAAAAATCAATGTTTTCGGCAGCACATCGTCCTGTGTAGACAAGATGTTCTGCCAAGAACAATGATATTCTATGCACATAGAATGGTCATTCTGTGTGCGTGGGTAGTGCAATCAGCCTGTCTAACCAGACCATTAAACGACTGACGATCAGCTTTTATGTAGTCGATTAGCCATGGGTCACCAATCTTTGAGCACCCTAGAGGTAAAATTCTTTATACAGTTTACACTAATGTAATGGTGTGCTTGAAACATTACAACTCATGGCATTTTAATGTCTTTCTATGCCATGCCCACCACTTTTTGAAAAGTTGTAGGGGCTTCACGTGGAGGGGGCATGTCCAAGTTCAGCTGATGACGACAAATTTGTCATTATTTATGACATGTTGGTGGCTATTAATGGATTTGGCAAATTTTACTCCTGCGCACAGGTCATCATGAATGGTGTACAAAACACCTGTCTTGATGAATTGAGGGGCCGATATATCAAAGTGTTTGCATGTAAAACAATTTGCATAGTTGCAAAATATTAACACAACATAGATGTGGAGACATGGGGGTCAGTGGGTGCTCTCGCCACTGACTGAGATCGCATGGACCAGGGCTCCTCCCACTGAATGCCAACTCTCCTTTCCCATGGGCATAATACTGCTCAGACAACACAAGGTGAGAGTAAATAGTGTGGCAATACTTTATTGAACCACCAACAGACAAGAACTTATGAAACAGTCCCTGCAAAATACCCAAGATGGTAAAAATTAGAGGGTCTCACCCTTTTGCTGACTCACTGGGGTTAGAGCAGCCATGACTTCAGGGTTTCCAGGGCCGATTACTCCCACCATTGGCATCCTGCTTTTGGTGAGCACCCACATTGAGGAGGTAATGACAAGTTTAAAATGCTGACAGTCCATTGAAGCATGTGGCCAGGTGACTGGAGGGTCCCAACCTGGCTTCTCCAAATGTCTCCATTGGACCAGGTAATCAGAGGATCCCAACCTGGCTTTTCTGAATGTCTCCATCAGGCCAGGTGACTGGAGGGTCCCTCCCTGGCTTCCCCAAACGTATCCAGTCTCAAGCAGTTTCTGCTAAAATGGACATAGCTGGGTAGGAGCCAAGATGTTGCGTGGCTGCGCCTGCCTGTCGAATTCATGGAAAATGGTGGCATTATGTCAGAAATGTTACTCCAGTCCCAAACTGAGTAACTTTCTGGAGATGCGCATTTAATGAATTTGGCACATCTTATGCCTGCACACCCCATATTAAGAATGGCATACAAAATGCTAGTCTTACTGTATTGGAGGCCTAGGTCTTTATAATTTCAACACATATCGCTGCCAGGAGCAGTCTGCTGTATGCACTATACAACTGAATGTGTAGTCTATTGTATAAGTTATACCTTCCTAGCCATTAAAACAAACAAATCCAACCTTTAATGGTGTGTGGACATTTTCATATTGCACTTTGTGACTTTGAAGTGAAATGTCAGGTTTTTTTGAGTAATTTGCTGTAATAATATATAGAATGGAATTATATATATATGAAAGGTGGAGGGAGAAACTAGGATTAGGCTCTAGATCAAGCTAGCAGGCTTGGTGAATTGGACAAACCATGTGTTTCATGTGGTTTTTATATTTGATCTGCTAATATTTTCCAAATGATTGGGAGTAGAATCTTAAAAGGTACCTGCCAAATTCAACATGCAGCCTGATCACGTGTTATAGAGCAGGCAAAGGTTTACAAATTGATAAACTTTTGTGGGGAAAGATTTAGTATAACTTATTATTTTTCTCATTTTAAATCTTGCTTATTCTTAGCTTAGGTGTTCAGTAGACGGATCTGTTTATTGACTGACATATCTCTACATGCAGACATATTTAAGAAAGGTTGTCAATCATTGATGACCCTACGTGATTCCTAGGCCCACAATAGGCAGGAATTTATATAAATAAAATATATGCTGAATCTTTTCCCCTGGTCTGCTCAACTCCTCTTCGGTATTGTCTCCCGACTAGCTCATCACTGGCACCTGCCTTGCACTGCCTTAATCACTGCCAGTGCTATGATTACTGGTTTTCCTCTATAGAAGTCAATAGAGGAAAACACCTTATCAATGCCAAAAAGTATAAGACAGGCTGTGGCTTAGGCCAGATTCAGATGGCCGTATGCAGACCACAATGGGACAAGGTCGTGGGTCTCCTGATCTGAAATTATACTCATATATGTCTATGAGTTTGTAAGTTCAGACTTCTGGTGAGTCCTTGAATCAAGGCCCCTACCGTGAAATATGGCCATTTTAATGTGGTCTTAAAATGCTTCAAAGGGGCTAGATTAAGCTTACGAAAATGTAGAAAAGTGTCTACATCATTGTAACGAATGGAAGCGGAGGCAGAGATGGTGAAGTTCACATTCGTTTTTATTTTTAAAGTGGAACCTCGGGACCACGATCCGGGGGGCTCCGAAGGGGGTGTGACTAGTGAGCCCCGGGTACCCATTGTAAGGCCCCTCAAACAGGGCCAGAATGGAATACACGGAGGACACAGGTGCTACCTCCAGTTAGACCCCGAACACGTGGCAGCTGTCCCAGCGGGACCAAAAGGGATAACAGTAGTTGCAGCAGAGTCCATAATAAGACGGGTCCTGGATCCGGGTGGTTGGTAAGGCGTCGGTTCCAGTGACCTTCACACAGTCCTTGGACTTGGATGGCTGTTGGCGGAACAAGATGGCTTTCGCCCAGATGGTTGCAGATATAACCAGGAAGCACAGGATACTGATACTCTGTGGAGACAGCATTAGACAATGCACAGAGACTGCAGACGCAGCGCAAACAGGTTAGCATAAGAACCGGATGTAGCAATGATTGATACTCGTTGCTCCGGCGCTCTCCCTATGGAGGAGAGGCCAGAAATAGCAGCCAGTGCGCTGCCATTGGTTAATTGCATTTTTTGCATAATGCACGCTGTCCCTTTAAGAAGGCAGGAGAGCGGGCGGGCATGCCCTAATAGCCTTAGCTACAGATCTCCCCACAGGGTGCCAGGAGGTGGAGGCAAGAGGGAGACCTGAACGCTGAGCAGCAGCATGAGATCCAGAGGAGGCCGACTGCCACCAAAGGACAGCGCGTGAGGCTCGAGGTGAGTGCCTAGAACGAGGGGCAGCGGCAGACCTGGACGCAGCGCCAGGATGGGGACCAGGTGTAACAGTGGCAGACCTGGGCGCCATGTCAGGACAGGGACCGAGTGTAACAATTATGTCTCAGAATACTCACATGGAACAAAATTCTGGAGCTCCAGGGCTGGATGTAGGCAAGATTACTGATGGAAAGGTCTACAATATCCAAAATTCCTTCACTTTTTCACACACCCTGCCTTTGTTCATAGCTGCCTGCCTAGTACATGTGAGGTAAGTTTATCTTCACTGATAATACATGTTTACTACTGAGACACTGCTTTGCTCTACTGTGCTGGTGCTGATTGACATGATCTGATGCCCAACATGTGAAACACAATCCCTCCGGAGAGCAAGTGGAGACAAAGATGATGAGATGCGGGATACCTGAACTACTGGAAGCGGAAGGGGGTAGATAGATAAATATTAGGTATAAGGTTATGAGATTTATCTTATATAGATAGGAAACCACATATATAATCTGAAAACCATGTGATCTTCACTAAATTTTTAAACATCACATTTACTAGTGTGTACAGTCTTTCTGCTGTGGTTTTCCTCCAAGGAAAACTAGAAGACGAAATGTGCATAAAGAATCCCAATATATGAGTTTTCTTGAAGCCGAGCATTTTGTCTTCTCCGCTGGAGGGAAACACTAAATAGCAGTAAATGGCTCCTTTTATAGAGCTCCTGCTTTATAGTCCTACCTTACAATCTTACATATATCAGTGTATGTAATTTCAGGTGCTTTTCCCGGCAAATTTATTCCAAGCAATCACGATCTTTTCAATGTCCCCGATTCCTCATTTTCTGTTTCCCTACAATTATGTTCATTATGCATAAACCTAGAAAAATGCAGTAGTTGACAAAAATATGTAGTGATGGCAGCTTAATTTTTAATGTTTGTGATGCAATTGTACATTAGAACAAAATTACATTTATGATATATTGAGATTATTTTCCCAGAACAAAAAAAAAAATCTGCTTGCTATTTTAACCTTGATTAATGAGTATTCGGTATAACTGGGATTCAAGTGACACATAGAGAATGTTATTCATCAAAAAAAAAAAGTGGAGCTTTTTATTGCTATTTTAAAGTCAAATGCCTGCATTCTAAAAAGATTCCGCTCCGGTCTTATTTTAATGAAGAGTTCATAGGGTAGAAGGAGTGGGGGTCTTATCACAGCACAAATGTGGCAGCTGACCACTGTGGAATTGATTAATCAGGTCTACAATATCATATTTAAAATGCGGTGCACTAGCTCCTTTTACCTTCCTTCATGCATCTGTTTTACATACCTAAGTGGACTTGCTGGTAAGCAAATTTTCATTCATGAGAAACATCTTTTATTTTAATATATAAAAAAATTTACATTTCTGGCACCCATTTACATATTTTTCTGCAAACCTTTCCTATTTTTTATGAATTCATTTTTTTTTCCAGATCATGGATTTTATAACATGCCTCTTGATTTACTGTAAAATAGCAAAGTATTTTAGTCATTTACAAAACAATTAGTCATTAAAGTGGCTTGAAACCCTTCAAATTTGAAATAGGTGGGAGCATTTGTTTTATTTTCCTATTTGCTCTTTTTATTTTCGATTTTTGTTAAACTCGTAATGACTGCCGATAGGCCATTTTAGACTGGTTTCACACTTGCGTCTTTTTTGCGCTGCGTTTTCTTCCCTATACTTAACATGGGTGCACATTGTCATGCGTTTGTACGCGCATGCGTTTTTTTGTAGTGTGCGCCCGGGCACACAAAATGCATCCTGTTGCATTTTTTGTGCGTCCAACCTGTCTCAAAAAAACGCATGAGCACACAATGCGCACGAAATTCACTCAAAAACACATTAAAGTCTATGGGAGCGCTGACGTGCGCATGATGCGTTTTTTATGCGCGTTTGCACTGCGCACGCAGCGCAAAAAACGCAAGTGTGAAAGTAGCCTTACAGTGGTTATTAGTGGGCCTTATTCTACTTAAAGGGAACCTATCATTTAAAAAAATGCTGTTAACATACCGACATGGGGTTAATCTGCAGGATAATAGGGTTCTGAACCTGCCAGATACCCTCACCGTGAGCCCTGCTGCCTGGAGAAAATGAAGTGTATCCCTCCTGGCAGCTTTCAGCTTTCAGTCATAGGGGTTGGCCGGCATGTACTGCTCAGTGCATAGTGTGCAGTGGCTGTAACCATGCCCCTGGCACTGACTGACATCAGACTCAGCATTAGGTGGCAGTGTACTTCTCTCTCATTTAGCCGTAGAATTATTCCCAGAAGCATTGTGGAACATTCATGTGGTCCTAGGCTAACTTTTGATGAGGTTATTTCTCACCTCTGTCCATCGTTTTTTTTTTTGGTGTGATCTTATCAGTATGCTCACACTTATGGAGACATCAATTTTTCCTAAGTTTTCTCAGTTTGTAGACAGTTTCTCTAATAATTTCTTATTGTACACCATGCTTCTTGTGCCTTTATTTAATGGACAAAGCATGAGTTTATTTAATGGACAAAACATGAGTTTAGCTGGCAAGCGACCTGAGCAGCATTATAAGGTGAATGTTGTGATCTGTGTGGTGAATCTGATAGAGTGGTGGTTTGTTCTGCAGTGTTCCTTCCCCTGAGTACACCAATCTCATCAATATTGTGCAATGTGAACAATGTTATGCGTCTTTTATAAATATATATATGGTCATGTGCAATGTATGTAATATGTATGTATAGTGTATATTGTTACTAGACTGTTAATATACAGGGTGGGCCATTTATATGGATACACCTGGGTGGGCCATTTATAAAGTTGGATCCAAAATTGCCAGCTTCAAAATGGCGGCCATGGTCACCACCCATCTTGAAAAGTTTTCCCCCTTTCATATACTAATGTGGCACAAACAGGAAGTTGATATCACCCACCATTCCCATTTTATTTAGGTGTATCCATATAAATGGCCCACCCACGTGTATCCATATAAATGGCCCACCCAGGTGTAGCCATATAAATGGCCCACCCAGGTGTAGCCATATAAATGGCCCACCCAGGTGTAGCCATATAAATGGCCCACCCTGTAGTATGTGACGTGGCAGCGGTATAGTCGTGTTGATAGTGAAAAGTATAGGATAGGATACAGTTAATGTTATGGACTAGTCCACAGTGGGAGGAGGTTAGTAAGGTTAGAAAAGGCACTCTTATTCTGATAGTAGTCAGATAGTGAAGTACAATTACAAAGTCACGTTCAAGTGCAGTGAGCTGCTAGGGCCAGCATGTACCTATTTTTGAAGGCAGTGGGAAGATGTACTTGAATCGCGTGCACACATTCCGACAACTTCTGGAGCTCAGGGCCCGGCAGGAGGGCTAAAAGGTGCGTCATGTCCTCTGGCACACTGTGAAAGATGGATGCAGAACCGTGTGAAAGAAAGGTAGTGGATCCCTTATGCACAGTGGAACTGGACATGAAATCCCTGGGGCTGGTGGAGCCAGTGGGTATAAATATAGTCCAGGAGGAACCAATAGGGCTGAAGATGTGTTGTGTTAAGGACATAAGGAACAAGAAGTGTTCCACATGTTACAATTTAATGAACTTGAACTGTCCAGTAAATGTTTGCTTGTTACAATGAACTTGGTGTCCCCTGAGTTATGTGTGGTGGCTCCTGAAGATGGAGGCCCGGAGACAGCGGAGGCCTGCTGCTCACAGGTGAGTGTGGGTTTTCCGGTAAAGTGCCTGAGCGTAACGGGACTGCAGCTTGGTCATGACTATCACTCTCGGCCACTTTACAAATCCAATATGTAAGCAGTAGACACCAATAGATGATGTGTCTATTGCACTCAAGATAGCACTAGCAGTATTCATGACATGCTCAAATATGTGAGATTCAGCTACCTACATCTGCCCATCTGCTGAACACTTTCAGCACCAGCAGAAGAGGATGCAGCTGGGAAAGCGGACACTTGGGTAAATCATTTGACCACCCCGATCTTTAGTTCTAGAGTTTACCAAAGTTTACCAATGTTAACCAGGAAGTGGTCACCCCTTTAATAAACTGTTGGCTAATTGGAGGAAACCATAGCTCCATCAAGAAGCTTCTCAATTCAAGCAATAGAAAGAATGATAAAACACTTCAATGATGGAATTCCTACAAAAAGTATGCCAAAAGAGGTTAGCTGCTCACAGTCAGATGTAAGAAAAGCAAATCTGGATAGAAAGCCCTAAGCAATATTCCTTGAAAGTAAAAAATGCACACAAAAAAAGAAAACAAATTGGCAGAAACTTTAAGAAATTGACAGAATGAAATTACATTTACATACAGAAAAACCAAATGAAAACCAAAACTAACCAAAAAATAAATAAGGTGATTGTGGGTGAAGGTGGAGCAATCGTAGAGCAGATGATTGGGTGAAAGTGCTATTGACTAGTAAATTACCAATCTGCGCTGGCCAAGGAGATGACGCTGGAGCTTTTTTTTTCTGGTGACATTGTGCTGAGAAATATAAGCATGACTATCTGAAGAAAACAAGTTTCCATGCTCATTTTTGTCATGGGGTTTGATGTCAGGAAAGATGGCAGTCATTACCTTAGTAACCAATGCTCAGGTATGCATAGACATTTTGGCTGCAATTCCTATTCCAACTTTAGAAGCCAGGTTTCATTGTTTTTGTCCAATTGGAGTGGAACTGCAGATAAATGGGAACATTGTTTCTGTTCTTTTCCAGAGTAATAATCAAGACTGTCATGGACCAGCTTCTGCGTACCCAGGAAAGCATTTTTCATGATCATATACAGCATGCTCTAATCACAAATCTGGAAATGTGGTAAATGTGGCCGGTGCCCTGAGCCTTCTTTTCCATTATATTGACAGAAAAGGGAGAAATGGAGCATGTCATTTGTGAGCTAATGACAAACCAGAAAATGATCGTCAAGAAAGAAAACAATTTGGAACATGCATGATAGGTTCCAGTGTTTAAGAGCGGAAAAAATGCATTGAAGAATTTGAGGCAAATGGCAGCACACTCTAACATGAAACTAACAAAGGAATAGAAAAAAAAAAGAAATCTGCCATTAGAAGACTTGATGACATTACTTTGATACACACGTTAGGTCTTCAAGTGGTCCAGTTTAATCAATATGAGCTGTAAACTCAAGAACTTAAAGGGCCTTTCCATTTAAAATAACACAAATATAACATAAATCCATGTGTCTTCTTCTCTTGTTATCTTTTGATGGATTGTCAGATGCTATAGTCAACATTAGAGTATTTCCCATTTCAAACAGGCTCAGTATCCTTTAAAATAACAAACTGAACGTTTACTTACTCTCAACTTGTCATCTGAAGCCTCTCTGTCACTGCTCAAGTCTTTCTTGATTGGCTGCAGTGGTGACATCATGTCCACAGCGCTGCAGCCAATCACTGATCTCATTAACTCATGTTTTCTGTACCGACAGCTACTGAGTTCAGTGATGGCTGCAGCACTCTCGTCGAGAAGTCATTGCTACCACTGATCAACAAAGACCAAAGCAGCAGAGTAGAGTCATTTTTGGACCTGGGGAGAGAGTAAAGGAACAGTTTATTATGTTATATGTCGCTGAGCCTACGTGCTAACGACCTTTTCAAACTGGACAACCCCTGTGAAGTTCCGTCATAAAATGTCACACAGCTTTCTTACATTCCTGTATGGCATAAATATTACATAGTAGTTCACAGATCTCAAGCCCGGCTGTGTATGTTTGATAGTAAATTAGAAGAGGGTTGTGGGGTTTTTGTTATCAGATTGTCCAAAGTCCCACAGCAAACATGCTTTTACATATCCGGCTCATGCATACCTACAAAAACTTAACCCCGCATTTCACCTCTTAATTTTTCCAAATCTACTAGAAATTCCACGTTTAAATTTCAAAAACTCTGCTTTATCTGGTTCCAATTCATTTGAAAATGGTTTGGTTTATATTTGTGAAACAGATGCCAAAAGTTGTGAAGGTATTCCTGATTCCAAATTTTCTTGAATTTATCTAACATATACAGCAATTTTCTGTGCTGTAACATAATAGAACAAAACTCAATTTTCATTAAACTATATGAATATGTAACAATTGTTTGATAAGGAAATGTTCATGAGAAATGTTTAGTTGTTTTTTTTATCTCAAAAGAATTGCACTAATTTAAAGTACTACCGTTTCTTATAGATAGGGACAGGCAACTTTGTTATACAATGCATGGGGACAAGCAGCCTTATTATACCATACCCAAAGACAGGCAGCCTTATTATACAATGCCCGAGGACAGACAGCCTTGTTATACAATGCACAGGGACAGGCAACCTTATTATAAAATACCCGGGGACAGACAACCTTATTGTACAGTACCCAGGGACAGGCAGCCTTATTATAAAATAGCTGAGGACAGGCAGCCTTGTTATACAATACCTAGGGACAGGCAGCCATATTAAACCATACCCGAGGACAGGCAGCCTTGTTATACAATACTCGGGGACAGGCAGCCTTATTATACAATGCCCGAGGACAGGCTACCTTGTTATACAATGGCTGAGAACAGGCAGTCTTGTTATATAATACCTAGGGACAGGCAGCCTTATTATACCATACCCGAGGACAGGCAGCCTTGTTATACAATACTCGGGGACAGGCAGCCTTATTATACAATGCCCGAGGACATGCTACCTTGTTATACAATGGCTGAGGAAAGGCAGTCTAGTTATATAATACCTAGGGACAGGCAGCCTTATTATACCATACCCAAGGACAGGCAGCCTTGTTATACAATACCCAATGACAGGCAGCCTTGTTATACCATACCCGAGGACAGGCAGCCTTGTTATACAATACCTGAGGACAGTCAGCTTTGTTATGCAATACCCGAGGACAGGCAGTCTTGTTATATAATACCTGAGGACAGGCAGCCTTGTTATACAATGCATGGGGACAGGCAGCCTTGCTATACAATACCCAATGACAGGCAGCCTTGTTATACAAAGGCCAAGGACAGGCAGCCTTGTTATACAATGCCCGAGGACAGGCAGCCTTTTATAAAATAGCCGAGGACAGACAGTCTTGCTATATAACACCTGAGGACAGGCAGCCTTGTTATTCAATGCATGGGGACAGGCAGCCTTGTTATACAATACCCAAGGACAGGCAGCCTTATTATACAATACCCAATGACAGGCAGCCTTGTTATACAATGCCCGAGGACAGGCTGCCTTGTTATACAATGGCTGAGGACAGGCAGTCTTGTTATATAATACCTAGGGACAGGCAGCCTTATTATACCATACCCAAGGACAGGCTGCCTTGTTATACAATGGCTGAGGACAGGCAGTCTTGTTATATAATACCTAGGGACAGGCAGCCTTAATATACCATACCCGAGGACAGGCAGCCTTGTTATACAATACCCAAGGACAGGCAGCCTTGTTATACAATGCCCGAGGACAGGCAGCCTTTTATAAAATAGCCGAGGACAGGCAGTCTTGTTATATAATACCTGAGGACAGGCAGCCTTGTTATACAATACCTGAGGACAGGCTGCCTTGTTATACAATGGCTGAGGACAGGCAGTCTTGTTATATAATACCTAGGGACAGGCAGCCTTATTATACCATACCCAAGGACAGGCAGCCTTGTTATACAATGCCCGAGGACTGGCAGCCTTTTATAAAATAGCCGAGGACAGGCAGTCTTGTTATATAATACCTGAGGACAGGCAGCCTTGTTATACAATGCACGGGGACAGGCAGCCTTGTTATACAATACCCAAGGACAGGCAGCCTTATTATACAATACCCAATGACAGGCAGCCTTGTTATACAAAAGCCGAGGACAGGCAGCCTTGTTATACAATGCCCGAGGACAGGCAGCCTTGTTATAAAATAGCCGAGAACAGGCAGCCTTGTTATACAATGCCTGAGGACAGGCAGTCTTTGTAAGCATCGTTCCTATTCTGCTGTGTTCCGGACTTTGCCCTTACTGTTGCCCTTAAGCCTGGCTTCTTTCGGCCATACTGGTTCCTGTGACATCACCGCCTGTTGGTCCCGCCCGCCGGGTTTAAATAGCTTTCCTGGACGTGACTACCTTGCTTGTATATCTCGTCCTGTACCTGATCTGCTAGCTGGGAGTTGCACGCTGTGCTACCTCCTTCCTTCCTGCTGAATCCACCTGGATTACCTGCTGCCTAACTGCCGCCGCCTGGACCTTCTGACGGTGTCTGCCTGAAGGCTCCTTCCAGCTCTGCCTCCACCGCTCTCCGCTACTACAGCACTCACGGTATGCGCTGAAGATCTTGATTGCTGTGTGCGTTTCACCTGAGAGACCTATCCCTGCTACCTTTAATCATCCAGTATCAATTACCTAGTGACTTTCTCTGCCACTGCACTGTGCCCGAAGATTCCCCTCCCGCAAGGGAGAGGGCTAAGTGACTGTCCTTGCCTGCATCCTTAAGACTGTGTCTGCTTACATCTACATAGTGCTGGTGTACAACTTGCTATCTACTGGACTGAGTTCTGCTGCTGTTACCACTGCTGTCATTGTCTGGCTCCGCCAGTACCTGTGCTGTTCTGTGCTGCTTGTTTAATACAAACTACTTTCACGTATACCTGTGTCTGTGACTCTATCATCTAGCCACTGTCTTCATAGAAACCTACTATACATCTTTACAGGATATACAAGCCACCAATATGGAGACCGCAGGTGTAGAGTCCCTGGAGAAACGTGTAAGCAAGCAGCTTGCTTTGATACGGCAGGATGTGGCAGGCATTAGGACCCAGCTGGATACGCTGGAGCAACGTATCGAACACAACGCCGGGGCAGCAGAGGCACAGTTGCAACGACTGGCAAATCGGATTACGGCGCTGGAACAAGCAGCTCCTCTTCAGGGTGATCGTGTTCTGGCGTTGGAGCAAGCGATTCCTATGCAGCTCGATCGGATTGCTGCTCTGGAACAGGCCCCAGCCGCGCAGGTAGCAGGTGCTGCCCGGGATACTACACCGACCTTCCCGAAGCTTCCACCCTTCCGGTTCGCTGGTGAGAGGGATAAATTCCGAGGATTTTTGAACCAGTGCCGGATCTTCTTTGCTGCTCATGCCCCACAGTTCACTACTGAACGCTCCAAAGTTCTGACTATAGTCATGCTGCTGTCTGGTAAGGCGCTCGCGTGGGCCAACCCTTTGATTGAGACCGACGACCCTCTGCTTAACTCTATGGACAATTTCATTGCCGCAATGACGCAGATGTTTGATGACCCGAACCGAGCTAATACTGCTGAGACGACGCTGCTGACCCTTCGGCAGGGGAAGCGTTCGGTGCTGGAGTATGCATTGGACTTCCGTAGATGGGCTTTAGACACCACCTGGAACGGGGCAGCCAAGCAGGCCATCTTCCGCAGGGGAATGTCTACGGCAGTTAAGGATGAACTGGCACGCGGGGACTCGCCCGTGCTTCTTGGGGACTTCATCAATCACTGCATCCGCATTGACAATCGACTCTCCGAGCGCAGACAGGAGCGCTGGTCTGATCTACGGTTTAATAACACTGTTCCGTTCTCTTCTCCCTCCAGAGATGTCACCAGCAGGAGGAATCCCGAGCCCGAACCGATGCAGGTGGATGCCGTACGTAGAAATCCTCCTGATGCCCGCAAGGAGCATCGCTTTAAGGAAAACCTGTGCTTCTACTGCGGGGGGACCGGTCACTTCATCTCCGAGTGTCCAGTCAGGAGACGTAAGACGGCTGCAGCTATCATTGATTGTAACTCCGAGGCGGGGGAGTCCTGCGTCCTAGATCTGAACAATTCGGGGGGCAGAGACAATCAGAGAGACCTGGACTTTGCCGATATGAATTCGCTGGCATCTCTTCCATTGAACGCAGTGGTGATCTCGATGACATCCGTCGTTTCCTCCTACTTCGCTACTAAGAAGAATTCCCACTATTACCTATCCTTGAGGGTCTGCTTCCAGGGTCGGTGTGTCGAGAGCGCCGCCATGTTGGACTCCGGGGCCAGTGGGAACTTCATGGATTTCGCGTTTGCAAGGAAGCATGGAATCAGGGCAGTGAAGAGGGAGTCGTCAGTCTTGATGGAGACAGTAGACGGGTCGCCACTTACATCTGGACCGGTAACCATGGAGACTGAGTCGGTGAAGGTATGCATTGGAGAGGAACATGTGGTACATTTGTCCTTTTTACTAATATCTTCTCCTCACTTCCCTATTATCCTGGGGTTACCTTGGCTCCAGGTTCAGAATCCTCGCATCAACTGGGAGACCAGGGAAGTGCAGTTCCCTCCAAGTTCTAACAGCAACCCCGCTATTCCTAAGGTCGCTGCTATCCCCAAGGTAGTAGCTACGACTGAGGGACAATTACCACCGGAGTATCAGGATCTGGCAGAGGTATGTGACAAGAAGAGGGCAGATATGTTACCTCCCCACCGGCCTTATGATTGCCCGATAGAACTGGTATCTGGGGTGGAGATCCCATTCGGGCGTATTTACCCTTTGTCTGGTCCTGAATTAGAGGCCTTGAAGGACTTCATCGACGAGAATCTCGCCAAGGGCTTCATCCGACCGTCTACTTCTCCTGCGGGTGCACCAATCTTCTTCGTGAAGAAAAAGGACGGGGGTCTGCGTCCTTGCATGGACTACCGTGATTTAAACAAGGTAACGGTCATGAATCGGCACCCGCTACCCTTAATCTCTGAACTACTGGAGAGGGTGAAGCAGGCTAAGATATTCACCAAACTGGATCTTCGGGGAGCCTACAATCTCGTGAGAATTCGGTCTGGAGATGAGTGGAAGACGGCCTTCCGCTGCCGTTATGGACACTTCGAGTCACGGGTCATGCCGTTCGGACTACGAAATGCTCCTGCAACCTTTCAGCATTTTGTTAATGACATTTTCCGAGATGTGCTTGATGTATTTATGGTTGTGTATCTCGATGACATTTTAATCTTTTCCAGTGATCTCGAGGAACATCGGCTCCACGTGAGGACAGTGCTGCAACGCCTGCTGCATAACCATCTTTACATCAAATTGGAGAAATGCGAGTTCCACAGGGCAACAGTGCAGTTCCTCGGTTATGTCATCTCTCCACAGGGTCTCCAGATGGACGATCAAAAGACCAGAGCGATCCAGGAGTGGCCAGCGCCAGGATCGGTGAAAGAAGTTCAGAGGTTTGTGGGATTCGCCAACTTCTATAGGCGCTTCATCCGTAACTTCTCTGAGATTGTGGCACCCATCACCCAACTGACTAAGAAGGGGGTACCGTTCCGGTGGACTCCGCAAGCCCAGGAGGCGTTCACACGGCTGAAGGACAAATTTGTGTCGGCTCCCATCTTAAGACATCCAGACCCAGACCTGAGCTTTACTCTTGAGGTGGACGCATCGGATGTCGCCATCGGCGCAGTGTTGTCACAGAGAGGAGGTGAGAAGGCAGTTCTTCATCCTTGTGCCTTTCTTTCTCAGAAGCTATCCCCGGCGCAGAAGAACTATGACGTAGGGAACAAGGAGTTACTGGCGATTGTGACGGCGTTCAAGGAGTGGAGACACTTGCTGCTGGGGTCCTCAACTCCGATTACAGTTCTTACCGACCACCGAAACTTGGAATTCATGCAGTCCGTAAGATGTTTGAACCCACGTCAGGCACGTTGGAGCTTGTTTCTAAACCAATTCAACTTCATCATCTCCTACAGGTCGGGGGCACGGAATGGTAAGGCAGATGCGCTATCTAGGATTGCTGCTCCTGAGGAAGTGATTGAGTCGTCTCCTAGTACTGTTGTGTCTCCCGCTCATTTCATCTCTGCAATCCATCATCAGGATCTTCTGTCTGAGATCAAAGCAGCATACGCAGCAGATCCGTTGCTAAGGCAACCTACCCCCAAAGTAAGCCTAAATTTCAGTGGAGGAGTGTGGTTACAGGAGAATCGGCTGTATGTACCAGAGGTGACAAGACTTGAAGTCCTCCGACTGATCCATGATTCTAAGATTGGGGGACATCGTGGAATAACGAAGACCCAAGAGTTCCTGGCTTGGTACTTCTGGTGGCCTTCGTACCGGAAGGACGTGGAGGGATACGTGTCATCCTGCGAGGTATGTGCTCGGTTCAAGACGCCTCGTGCGTCGCCTTCCGGGTTGTTACAACCCTTGCCTATACCATCTCGTCCCTGGAGATCCATCTCAATGGACTTTATTGTTGAACTACCGGTCTCCAAGGGTAAGAACACCATTCTAGTGGTCGTGGACCGCCTCACTAAGGCAGCACACTTTATCCCTTGCGCTGGATTACCCACAGCAAAACAGACTGCAGACTTGTTGATTCAAGAGGTGGTCCGTCTGCACGGAGTCCCGGATGAGGTGATCTCGGATCGTGGGGTGCAGTTCACGTCTAGGTTCTGGAAGTGTTTCTGCGCGGCTCTGGATATTAGAGTAAGTCTGTCTTCGGCTTACCATCCACAGACCAATGGACAGACGGAACGTACGAATCAGACCCTGGAGCAGTACCTCCGTTGCTACTTAAGTCATCTGCAGGACGATTGGGTAGATCTGCTTCCCCTGGCAGAGTTCACATATAACAACTCGCAGCACTCCTCGACTAAGCAGTCACCGTTCTTTGCTAATCAGGGTTACCACCCAAGCATCTTGCCGCAGTTCCCCAAGGAGGCTGCAGTGCCTGCTGTGTCTGACCATCTTTCTTTCTTACAGCAGAATTTGGAAGCTCTGAAGACCACCTTGACGACAGCGCAGGAGAGGTATAAGAGAGCAGCAGATCATACCAGGAGGCCGGCTCCGGTGTATAGGGTGGGAGATACGGTCTGGTTGTCTACCAAGAATCTGACGGTGAGGGCACCGACTGTCAAGCTTGGGCAGAAGTTTGTAGGGCCATACAAGATCGTGGCTCTAGTGAATTCGGTAGCGGTGCGTCTGAAATTACCCCCTGCCTGGAAGGTTCACCCGGTGTTCCATATTTCCCTACTAAAGCCAGTTGTACCAAATTCCTTCCCAGGGCGTACTTCCTCTCCTCCAGCTCCAGTGCTCGTTGATGGACATGAACAATATGTCGTGGAGAAGATTCTGGATTCACGGATCTTCAGAAGGAAGCTGCAATACCTGGTCAAGTGGCAAGGATACTCTGTCGAGGAGAATTCCTGGGAACCGGTGGAGAATATCTGTGCTCCGTGGCTGCTGGAGCAGTTTCATCTAAGGTACCCGGACAAGCCTGGTCGAAGATTGTCCGGAGGACATTCTTTAAGGGGGGAATAATGTAAGCATCGTTCCTATTCTGCTGTGTTCCGGACTTTGCCCTTACTGTTGCCCTTAAGCCTGGCTTCATTTGGCCATACTGGTTCCTGTGACATCACCGCCTGTTGGTCCCGCCCGCCGGGTTTAAATAGCTTTCCTGGACGTGACTACCTTGCTTGTATATCTCGTCCTGTACCTGATCTGCTAGCTGGGAGTTGCACGCTGTGCTACCTCCTTCCTTCCTGCTGAATCCACCTGGATTACCTGCTGCCTAACTGCCGCCGCCTGGACCTTCTGACGGTGTCTGCCTGAAGGCTCCTTCCAGCTCTGCCTCCACCGCTCTCCGCTACTACAGCACTCACGGTATGCGCTGAAGATCTTGATTGCTGTGTGCGTTTCACCTGAGAGACCTATCCCTGCTACCTTTAATCATCCAGTATCAATTACCTAGTGACTTTCTCTGCCACTGCACTGTGCCCGAAGATTCCCCTCCTGCAAGGGAGAGGGCTAAGTGACTGTCCTTGCCTGCATCCTTAAGACTGTGTCTGCTTACATCTACATAGTGCTGGTGTACAACTTGCTATCTACTGGACTGAGTTCTGCTGCTGTTACCACTGCTGTCATTGTCTGGCTCCGCCAGCACCTGTGCTGTTCTGTGCTGCCTGTTTAATACAAACTACTTTCACGTATACCTGTGTCTGTGACTCTATCATCTAGCCACTGTCTTCATAGAAACCTACTATACATCTTTACAGTCTTGTTATACAATTCCTAGGGACAGGCAGCCTTGTTATATAATGCACGGGGACAGGCAGCCTCATTATACAATACCCGAGGACTGGCAGTCTTGTTATACAATTACCCATGGACAGGCAGTCTTGTTATATAATGCATGGGGACAGGCAGCCTTGTTATACAATACCCAAGGACAGGCAGCCTTGTTATACAATACCCAAGGACAGGCAGCCTTGTTATACAATGCCCGAGGACAGGCAGCCTTATTATACAATACCCGAGGACAGGCAGCCTTGTTAATCAATACCCGGGCACAGGCAGCCTTATTATTCAATACCCGAGCACAGGCAGCCTTATTATACAATACCCGGACACAGGCAGCCTTGTTATACAATATTTGGGGACATGCAGCCTTGTTATACAATACCCGAGAACAGGAAGCCTTGTTATACAATACCTCGGGACAGGCAGCCTTGTTATATAATGCACGGGGACAGGCAGCCTTGTTATACAATACCCGAGAACAGGCAGCCTTGTTATACAATAGCCGAGGACAGGCAGCCTCATTATACAATACCCGAGGACAGGCAGCCTTGTTATACAATTACCCATGGACACGCAGTCTTGTTATATAATGCACGGGGACAGGCAGCCTTGTTATACAATACCCAAGGACAGGCAGCCTTGTTATATAATACCTGAGGACAGGCAGCCTTATTATACAATACCCGAGGACAGGCAGCCTTGTTATTCAATACCCGGGTTCAGACAGCCTTATTATACAATACCCGGGCACAGGCAGCCTTATTATACAATACCCAGACACAGGCAGCCTTGTTATACAATACCTGAGGACAGGCAGCCTTGTTATACAATTCCCGAAAATGGTAGATCCACTGTGCTGCCTGTTATGAATGAGTCACCGAGGAGGAAAAACAAAAACAAGCTAAGCCCCAGAAAACCAGAGAGGTTGGTAACTAAGAGGATTGCAGACCCCTGATCCTACCCACACAACTAGCAGTAGCCGTGGAGCGTACCTACGATGATCCTAGATGCTTCGTCACAGCCGGAGAACTAAATAAGCCTAAAGCAAGAAAAGGGGAAATCTAAACTGACCCAGAGCAGACCCCAAAGCAATAGGCAGCCCCCAAACATGTATTGTCGGTGAGACAAGATGAAAACACAAACACAGATAGAAAAATAGGCTGAGCAAACGATGGGGCCCACACTAACTAGAAAGGACAGGAAAGGAAAGATGCTGTCTGCAGTCACGCACAAAACCCTGCCAAAAAATGTCCAACACTTTCTGATAACAAAAACCTTGAAGTCGCTAGACTTCAATTCCCTATATCAGCACTCTGGTATATTCTGAAGACAGAGTAAAAGGAGACCAATCTGATCAGGGACAAAAAGCAAACTGTAATAAACACAGACATAAGAATGGAAATTCAGCACAGCCCCAGCAGGGGCTGGCTGACCACAAAAACTGAGTAAAACAATCCAAATCTCATGTGAAAAAATAGCAGAGCACACTTAGCTTGAGAAGGCAGGAACAGAACTGAAAACCAGAACCTCAGGGCAGGAAAAAATCACCAGCACAAAATTAGGGAGTCGGCTAAATCCAGTCAGAGACTCCTGATGTCCAATCACAGTCCTCCTCCTCAGGTGGCAGGTCTCTGTCATTTAAATCAGCTTCATTACCTGCTGTCACCACCAGAGGGAGCCCGAATGGAGAACTCACAACTCCTCTGTCAACACAGCCAGCTCCACCACCCTCACCAGAAGCCAGAGGTAAACCAGAAAATGAGTTCACAACAGCTGCCATAGGCTAAATCAGGGATAGCAATCTGAAGTCCGCCATACACATTAGATTTTGAGATGAGCGCTCCTGTGTCCTCTATGAGACAGTCATCTCATATGAATATGTAACAATTGTTTGATAAGGAAATGTTCATAAGAAATGTTTAGTTGTTTTTTTATCTCAAAAGAATTGCACTAATTTAAAGTACTACCGTTTCTTATAGATGGGGACAGGCAACTTTGTTATACAATGCATGGGGACAGGCAGCCTTATTATACAATACCCAAAGACAGGCAGCCTTATTATACAATGCCCGAGGACAGACAGCCTTGTTATACAATGCACAGGGACAGGCAGCCTTATTATAAAATACCCGGGGACAGACAACCTTATTATACAGTACCCAGGGACAGGCAGCCTTATTATAAAATAGCTGAGGACAGGCAGCCTTGTTATACAATACCTAGGGACAGGCAGCCATATTAAACCATACCCGAGGACAGGCAGCCTTGTTATACAATGCCCGAGGACAGGCTGCCTTGTTATACAATGGCTGAGAACAGGCAGTCTTGTTATATAATACCTAGGGACAGGCAGCCTTATTATACCATACCCGAGGACAGGCAGCCTTGTTATACAATACCCAATGACAGGCAGCCTTGTTATACCATACCCGAGGACAGGCAGCCTGTGACGGTCGTCTGCGAATCTGGGCTGTAGTAGGGACAGCACCCCGAGAAACCCTGAGACCCTTAACCCCTATACAGGGATCTGGAATTGTAGCAAGGCCCAGGGGGTAGCTTTCTAGATTAGCAGTGGACCAGAGCAGGACGGCCGCCTAGGGATCAAAACTAAAACCCGTAATCAAGGTCAGGAGGCAGGAGTCAGAGGCCGGAGGGCAGCAGAGGCACGAAATCAGCAGACAGAAGGAGAGTCAAAAGTCCAGACCAGGGTCAGTAAAACCAGGAGGGCAGCGAGGTACAGAATCAGCAGGCAGAAGGAGAGTCAGGAATCCAAGCGAAGGTCAGCATCAAAAAATCGGAAGAGAGACGGAGGTACAAAAACGGCAGGCTATGAATGGTCAGAAATCCAGGCTAAGGTCAGAGTTTTCACTATAGCAAATTACAAAGTAGCACGCAGGGGAACCAAGAATATATCCGGCGGCTTGCAAGACCAGTCCCAAGGTATTTGAGGGATCAGGTCCTCCCTCACAGGTTCCTGGACTGATTATGTAATTAGGACCGCCCCCTGGACCAGGCCAGATGGAGATGCAGTAAGCCCTACATGACTGACAGAGGGGCGGAGCCTGCGACCACCAGATGCCTGCGCAGGAGCCTCTTCTCTGTCACCACCCTCACCCTGGAGCGAACCACGGCGCCTCCCAGTGGCTGAAGCAGGAACAGCCGTCCCTGAGTCCGACGGCGATGTGACGGTCCGGCGCTTTCTAGTGGCCGAGACCGGAACCGCAGGCCCCGAGTCTGGCGGTGATGTGTCAGTCCGGCACCTCCTAGTGGCCGAAGCCGGAACAGCAGGCCCTGAGTCTGGCGGCGACGTGACACAGCCCTGTTATACAATCCCTGAGGACAGTCAGCTTTGTTATACAATACCCGAGGACAGGCAGTTTTGTTATATAATACCTGATGACAGGCAGCCTTGTTATACAATGCATGGGGACAGGCAGCCTTGTTATACAATACCCAAGGACAGGCAGCCTTATTATACAATACCCAATGACAGGCAGCCTTGTTATACAAAAGCCGAGGACAGGCAGCCTTGTTATACAATGCCCGAGGACAGGCAGCCTTGTTATAAAATAGCCGAGGACAGGCAACCTTGTTATACAAAAGCCGAGGACAGGCAGTCTTGTTATACAATACCTAGGGACAGGCAGCCTTGTTATATAATGCACGGGGACAGGGAGCCTTGTTATACAATACCCAAGGACAGGCAGCCTTGTTATACAATAGCTGAGGACAGGCAGCCCCATTATACAATACCCGGGGACAGGCAGCCTTGTTATACAATAGCTGAGGACAGGTGTGATGTACAATGCCCGAAGATATGTTTTCTGTTGCAATGTGCTAACAAATCCTCCATCCTAGGACATTGTAAACTGTCAGTAATAGGAATTCCTTCCCCCCAGGTTTTATCAACCCTGCCACTTCCTCTGGAAGAGCAGGAATGTTAATTAGCTAGACCATCTTCCTCACACCATTTGGCTTCTCTCAGCTGAAAGAGAAAAAAAGTGCGGGAACTAAACTCTTTGTTTGAAACCAGGAGTTTGAATAAAACAATAAGGGATTGTCCCGCGAAAACCATACCCAGCAGAAATATAAAAATCATATTTCTGCGATCCGAGCAGACCCAGCTTCGCTGTGGTGCCTGTTGCAAAACTCTCGGATGTCCAGAACCTGAGATATGATTTGCGCCCAAATGGACGGTCATATCGCATAGATGTTTGATGTTTTCTTGATGGGCTCATTACGCTGGGAAACATGATACCACTGATGAGTCCATACCAGCTTCTCCCATAAAGTTATAGCTAATCTAAGTTTTGTAGCCAAAACATAACTTGGATAAGAGAGGTGGGATCAACCCAGAATGCACCTCTCTGTGATGTCACATAGGAAAGTCTATAAGGCATTCCCTGGCAGAACCAGCTCAGAACAGCTCAAGTCGTCGTGCTAGAAAGATCCAGATGAGCGGAGAAGTGCAGCTCCGCCTCCACCCACCATAGCCGCATGGTCTGCCTAAGGAACAATATGGAACTGTGAGTGTAATCTCTTTGTTTTCTCCACTTTTATTTTATACCTGTACTGTACATATTTTATGTCTCAATTTTATAGCAACTTTTATCTGTAATCACTGTCCTCTTTCGGAAAATAAATGAAATTATTTAGATCTGTCTCCATGCTCTAAGAATCGAACTATACGCCTTTGATAGATAATCGCTACTAATTCAAAGGGTTTGCCACGGACCCTCTTAATTTAACACTGTGAATTAAGTAACCGTGACTGGTGGCAGCGCGTTGTGTACGGCTATTACGGCTTGCTGGCAGTACAGAAGGGTCTTATATTGCTGAATAAGGGTCTGCGGCCACAGCATTGATAATTCCCTTACTGCAGAAGCCTAATTGCCGGTTCACAACAGGCAGCCCGTCCGGCGACCAATTATCCTAGGTGCAGTTCCCTGACTGACCTGAGGGTAAGGGGGGCGCCGGAGAGCTGCGAGTTCCAAAGTGGAACTGAGAAAGTGGGATATACATAAATCCCCGCAGTACTTGGAAGATTGATAGCAGTGGTGGGGCATCCAAATTAAACTCCCCCTGCGGCAAATTGTAGAGCGAGATTAGCTTGCTGGATATTTTTGTCACATGGTGCCGGTGGTGGGATAACTAAGATAAGCCCCAACGGTGCCTGTGATAGCTGTGTGCCGGCATTGTGTCACGTCCCTCCGTCCGCTGATACACCCGTGTCAGTGGTGGGATTGTGACATAGTGGTGACACAGGGTCCGCTGTCCGTCGCGTTTTGGTGGCAGCGGGACCCCCGTTAGTATCGCCCGTAAGTAGACGAACGGCGGTGGGCTGTTCGTCACATATTGGTGGCAGAGCGGTGGGATAATCCTAGAGCATTAGTGATTTGGTTTGAGCAATCATTCCTCTCACTAAAAACCTGCACGGTTCCTGCGGGAATCCTGCATCATAGGTTTTGGAGAACAGACTCAGTGGTTACTAGTCCTGAGACATTAGTGTGTACTTGCAAGTATCCCCCTCCCGTTTCTTCGTTTTTCTTTTTCTATCTTTTATTTGGCAACCATGGCGGCAAAAGGAGAACCTTGGTACACCCGGCAGACAAAGGAAGTTCTTGCTGCGTTATGCACGTACCAAGGCCTTGACGCCACGAACAAAAACAGAGCTCAAATGATCGCGGCTCTAGTGCAGCTGGACAACGACCAGAATCCAGCGAGCGCAGAAGTTGGCCCAAGTTGCAATGGGGCTGCAGCAGAGGCTCCACTCCTGAGCGCTGGCCCCACATTCAACCAGAACGGGGTGGACCCCTATCTGCAAATGGCCTTGGACGAACTCCCCGCCGAAGACAGTGATGGGCGGGTGAGGCTGATCCAGCAAGCTCGAGAGAGAGCAGAGCAGCGAGCCGAGCGCCAGGCGGAGAGAGCTGAGCGCCAAGCTGAGGCTGAGAGAGCCGAGCACCAGGCGCAGAGGGCCCATGAACTGGAGGTACTCCAGCGGGGTGGGAATGCCCTCACAGCCCGAAGCCGTGAGCCCAGCAGCGTCCAGACTCCTAAACCCCGGCCAGAGCATTTTCCCGTGATGGAAAAGGACGGGGACTTGGACACATTTCTGCGAGCCTTTGAGAAAGCCTGCAGACAGTACCAGCTGCCTAGAGACCAATGGGCAAGGTACTTGACCCCAGGGCTAAAAGGCAAAGCCCTGGAGGCATTTGCTTCTCTTCCGCCAGAAGCCGATGATGACTATGACACCATAAAGCAGGCGCTGATCGCCAAATACCGGCTGACACCTGAGGTATACCGAAAGAAGTTCCGACACCTCCAACGTGGCCCACACGATAGCTACAGTGATGTGGTGCAAGGACTCAGGACCCACTTTGACCAGTGGATCCATGGACTGTCCGTTGAAACCTTTGAGCAGCTACGGGACCTGATGATCAAAGACCAGTTCCTGCATCTCTGCCCAGCTGAGGTCCGACAGTTCATCCTGGACCGCGAACCAACGAACGCGGACAAAGCGGCGCAGATCGCCGACAACCACGAGGCCAACCGGAAGCCCGAGACGCGGAGGCCAGTCGCCACCAGCTGGAAAGGGGGTAAGCCAGCAACCAACCCCAATGCCCCAGCTAGCCGTCCCTCCGGAGGCCCAGTCCCTGTTGCCAACAGCAGGCCGGCTACTGACAGTCGCCTGTGTCACCACTGCCAGCGGCCTGGTCACTTCTTTTACACCTGTCCGAATAGGCCGAAGAACCCCCCAGCCAAGGCCCCCGGGCCCAACGCCTCTGTTCTTTTGGTGGGAGGTGTGGTTGGGAGGGCTGACGACAACGTTCAACCTGTTCAGGTGGGGGCCCGTCTTGCTACAGGCCTCAAGGACACCGGGGCTGAACGAACCCTCATCCGTCCTGGACTGGCGGCCCCTGAAGAGTTTGTTGAGGGGAAAACCCTGACTGTCACCGGGATTGGAGGCACCCGTTGTCCCTTGCCAGTGGCACGAGTTTTTCTTGACTGGGGTGCCGGGAGCGGGTTGAGGGAGGTGGGAGTGTCTGAAAATTTGCCCACTGATGTTTTATTGGGGACTGACTTGGGGAGGATGGTTGCATACTATGTCCCTGACACCCTTCCCCAAACTGATAATAAGGGTAACGTTAACCCTGATGATGTTGATGATGGGAAACTGAATGTGTTACCTGCTAATGCCTTGATGAGTAATGATGCAACTAACAACCATTCTTTCCCAAGGTATGATGCTGATGCTGATGTGAATGTACCAAAGCAAACTGATAACCATTCTTCTCCTAGGAAGGATGATGATGATGTTGATGTATCTGTGCCGACTGAACCCGTTAACCCTTTCTTTGAAGCGGTAGATGTGTCCACAGGTACCGAGGTGCTCAGCCCCGTCACTCTGCGGAGTGAGACGGCTGAGGAACCCCTGGCAGGAGCAAGCAACGGTGCTCAAGAGAATGGGGAGGTGCATGGGGACCATGAGGAAGGTAATGCCATGCAGCTGACCAGTGCCACCGAGGAAGGTAACTGGCCCATAAGTAGCACTGCTCCTGAAGTGTTGGGGGTGGATGGGGAGGTAGAGCCCAGGGCAGCACCAGCTGGTGGGTCTGCAGAAATCCCCAGGGAGACAGCATACATAGCAGCTGTCACACGCAGTCAGAGTGCCCAGATCGCAGGTAACGCACTGTCTTCTGGACCCTCTGCTGCTACAGGAGAGACTGAACCAGAGGTGAACCCAGAGCCGGTTCCAGAGGGTCCCAGTAAAGAGGGGACCCTGACGTCACTTCTGGCAGCCTCCAGCATGGAGTTCCAGGCTGCTCTGCACTCAGATGCCAGCCTGGAGAAATTGAGAGGTCTCGCCGAGACGCCCACCTCCAAGTCTGATAAGGAGAGGGTGTTCTGGGAACGAGGAAGGTTGTACCGGGAGACAGTACCCGGAGATCCTAAAAAGGAGTGGTTGAGGGAAAGACAGCTGGTCGTCCCCTATCAGTTCAGAACTGAGTTGTTGCGGATTGCCCATGAGATTCCACTCGCTGGACACTTGGGGATCAGCAAAACAAAGGCACGGCTGTCTCAACACTTCTATTGGCCCAAGATGGGGACAGATGTAACACACTACTGCCGCTCCTGTGCCACCTGTCAAAAAGTGGGTAAGGCGGGGCCTGCTCTTAAGGCTCCCCTTATTCCTTTGCCGGTGATAGAGGAGCCTTTCCAGAGAATCGCGGTGGACATTGTAGGACCGCTGTCCGTCCCCAGCAGCTCCGGAAAGCGATACATTCTCACCGTGGTAGACTACGCTACCCGGTACCCAGAGGCAGTAGCTCTGTCTTCAACCAGGTCAGATAAGGTGGCTGACGCACTGGTGACCATCTTTTCAAGAGTAGGATTTCCCAGGGAGATGCTTACCGATCAAGGGCCCCAATTCATGTCTCGCCTAATGGAGGCTCTCTGTGAGAAAATGCAGGTGACGCAGCTGGTATCGAGTCCGTATCACCCACAGACTAATGGTTTGTGTGAACGTTTCAACGGTACCCTCAAACAGATGCTCCGCATACTGGTTGAGACCCAAGGGCGCGACTGGGAGCGGTACCTCCCACACCTGCTGTTCGCTTACAGAGAAGTTCCGCAGGCCTCGACCGGGTTCTCCCCCTTCGAGCTCCTGTATGGCAGGCGAGTCCGGGGACCCCTTGGGTTGATAAGAGAATCCTGGGAAGATGAGCCAAACCCCACAGAAGTGTCCATCGTGGATTATGTCATGCGCTTCCGTGACAAGATGCAGACCTTGACGCAGTTGGTGCATGACAACATGACGCAGGCTCAGGCTGACCAGAAGCACTGGTACGACCAGAACGCCCGGGAGCGGACCTACCAGGTGGGTCAAAAGGTGTGGGCGCTGGTCCCTGTACCAACGGATAAGCTTCAGGCAGCCTGGGAAGGCCCGTACGTCGTCCACCAACAGCTCAACCCGGTCACCTACGTGGTCACGCTTGACCATGCTCGGGGTAGGCGCAAGGCCTTTCACGTCAATATGCTGAAGGCGCACTACGAACGTGAAGCTTGCGTCCTACCGGTCTGCAATCTGCCAGAGGATGGGGAGGAAGATTCCCTCCTGGACATGCTGGCCCAGGCCAAGGCCAATGGGTCCATTGAGGACATGGAGATAAGTGGTTCGCTCACCGTGTCCCAGCGGTTGCAGTTGATGGCCACCCTGGAACTCTTCCGGCCCGTGTTCACCAACCGTCCTGGGAGGACGGAGTTAGCGGTTCATGAGGTGGACACCGAGAATCACGCCCCATTACGGCGAACACCCTATCGGATCTCTGAGACGGTGCAACAAGTCATGCGCCAAGAGATCGATGAGATGTTAAGGCTGGGGGTGATTCGACGGTCACAAAGCGCGTGGGCTTCACCTGTAGTCCTCGTTCCTAAAAAGGATCTGCGTGGACTACAGGGGGCTCAACGCCATCACAACCTCTGATGCCCACCCAATGCCGCGCATCGAGGATCTGCTCGAGCGGTTGACAAACGCCAACTACATATCCATCATGGATTTGTGTCGGGGATACTGGCAGATTCCCCTGAGCCCTGAGGCGCAGGAGAAATCCGCCTTTATCACCCCCTTTGGACTGTACGAGTCCACGGTCATGCCCTTCGGCATGAAGAATGCCCCTGCCACTTTCCAGCGGATGGTCAACCACCTGCTTCGGGGACTGGAGGAGTACGCCGTGGCGTACTTAGACGATATTGCCGTCTTCAGTTCCACCTGGGAGGAACACCTTCAGCACCTCCAGGAGGTGCTCAAGCGTCTTCACCAGGCAGGCCTGACCATCAAGCCGGGGAAGTGCCAGATAGGCATGCGCAAGGTCCACTACCTGGGGCACCGGGTAGGCGGGGGTTCCATGAGTCCGGAGCCAGGAAAAGTGGACGCAATCGTGTCCTGGCCCACCCCCAGGACCAAGAAACAGGTGAAGTCCTTCTTGGGCACTGCAGGGTACTATAGGCGGTTCGTACAGGACTATAGCGCCCTTGCCAAACCCTTGACTGACCTCACCAAGCAGAGGCTACCCCAAACAGTCAACTGGACAGATGACTGTGAGGCGGCTTTCCAAGCTTTGAAAGCAGCCCTGTGCAACTCTCCAGTGTTGAGAGCAGTCGACAGCAGTCGCCCGTTTCTGGTACAGACCGACGCCAGCGAGTTTGGCCTCGGTGCTGTGCTTAGCCAGGTCGACTCGGGGAACCAAGAGCACCCCGTGTTGTACCTGAGCCGGAAACTTCTGCCGAGGGAAGTGGCATACTCGACCATCGAGAAGGAGTGTCGGGCCATGGTGTGGGCACTGCAACGTTTGCAGCCCTACCTGTACGGGCGCGCCTTCGCGGTGGTAACCGACCACAACCCTCTGAGCTGGTTGCACACAGTGTCCGGAACCAATGGAAGATTGCTCCGCTGGAGCCTTGCCCTTCAACAGTACGATTTTACTGTAAAACACAGGAAGGGCAGTGAAAACGGCAATGCCGATGGGTTGTCCCGCCGGGGCGAACCCGCTGAGGTGCGCATGGCAGATTACCGAGAGGTAATGCCTCCTTAGCGCCCTCTTAAGGGGGAGGTGTGATGTACAATGCCCGAAGATATGTTTTCTGTTGCAATGTGCTAACAAATCCTCCATCCTAGGACATTGTAAACTGTCAGTAATAGGAATTCCTTCCCCCCAGGTTTTATCAACCCTGCCACTTCCTCTGGAAGAGCAGGAATGTTAATTAGCTAGACCATCTTCCTCACACCATTTGGCTTCTCTCAGCTGAAAGAGAAAAAAAGTGCGGGAACTAAACTCTTTGTTTGAAACCAGGAGTTTGAATAAAACAATAAGGGATTGTCCCGCGAAAACCATACCCAGCAGAAATATAAAAATCATATTTCTGCGATCCGAGCAGACCCAGCTTCGCTGTGGTGCCTGTTGCAAAACTCTCGGATGTCCAGAACCTGAGATATGATTTGCGCCCAAATGGACGGTCATATCGCATAGATGTTTGATGTTTTCTTGATGGGCTCATTACGCTGGGAAACATGATACCACTGATGAGTCCATACCAGCTTCTCCCATAAAGTTATAGCTAATCTAAGTTTTGTAGCCAAAACATAACTTGGATAAGAGAGGTGGGATCAACCCAGAATGCACCTCTCTGTGATGTCACATAGGAAAGTCTATAAGGCATTCCCTGGCAGAACCAGCTCAGAACAGCTCAAGTCGTCGTGCTAGAAAGATCCAGATGAGCGGAGAAGTGCAGCTCCGCCTCCACCCACCATAGCCGCATGGTCTGCCTAAGGAACAATATGGAACTGTGAGTGTAATCTCTTTGTTTTCTCCACTTTTATTTTATACCTGTACTGTACATATTTTATGTCTCAATTTTATAGCAACTTTTATCTGTAATCACTGTCCTCTTTCGGAAAATAAATGAAATTATTTAGATCTGTCTCCATGCTCTAAGAATCGAACTATACGCCTTTGATAGATAATCGCTACTAATTCAAAGGGTTTGCCACGGACCCTCTTAATTTAACACTGTGAATTAAGTAACCGTGACTGGTGGCAGCGCGTTGTGTACGGCTATTACGGCTTGCTGGCAGTACAGAAGGGTCTTATATTGCTGAATAAGGGTCTGCGGCCACAGCATTGATAATTCCCTTACTGCAGAAGCCTAATTGCCGGTTCACAACAGGCAGCCCGTCCGGCGACCAATTATCCTAGGTGCAGTTCCCTGACTGACCTGAGGGTAAGGGGGGCGCCGGAGAGCTGCGAGTTCCAAAGTGGAACTGAGAAAGTGGGATATACATAAATCCCCGCAGTACTTGGAAGATTGATAGCAGTGGTGGGGCATCCAAATTAAACTCCCCCTGCGGCAAATTGTAGAGCGAGATTAGCTTGCTGGATATTTTTGTCACATGGTGCCGGTGGTGGGATAACTAAGATAAGCCCCAACGGTGCCTGTGATAGCTGTGTGCCGGCATTGTGTCACGTCCCTCCGTCCGCTGATACACCCGTGTCAGTGGTGGGATTGTGACATAGTGGTGACACAGGGTCCGCTGTCCGTCGCGTTTTGGTGGCAGCGGGACCCCCGTTAGTATCGCCCGTAAGTAGACGAACGGCGGTGGGCTGTTCGTCACAACAGGCAGCCTTGTTATACAATACCCGAGGACAGGCAGTCTTGTTATACAATTACCCATGGACAGGCAGTCTTGTTATATAATGCATGTGGACAGGCAGCCTTGTTATACAATACCCAAGGACAGGCAGCCTTGTTATACACTACCCGAGGACAGGCAGCCTTATTATACAATACCCGAGGACAGGCAGCCTTGTTATTCAATACCCGGGCACAGGCAGCCTTATTATTCAATACCCGGGCACAGGCAGCCTTATTATACAATACCCGAACACAGGCAGCCTTGTTATACAATATTTGGGGACATGCAGCCTTGTTATACAATACCCGAGAACAGGAAGCCTTATACAATACCTCGGGACAGGCAGCCTTGTTATATAATGCACGGGGACAGGCAGCCTTGTTATACAATACCCGAGAACAGGCAGCCTTGTTATACAATAGCTGAGGACAGACAGCCTCATTATACAATACCCGAGGACAGGAAACCTTGTTATACAATTACCCATGGACACGCAGTCTTGTTATATAATGCACGGGGACAGGCAGCCTTGTTATACAATACCCAAGGACAGGCAGCCTTGTTATACAATACCTGAGGACAGGCAGCCTTATTATACAATACCCGAGGACAGGCAGCCTTGTTATTCAATAACCGGGCACAGGCAGCCTTATTATACAATACCCGGGCACAGGCAGCCTTATTATACAATACCCGGACACAGGCAGCCGTGTTATACAATACCTGAGGACAGGCAGCCTTGTTATACAATTCACGAAAATGGTAGATCCACTGTGCTGCCATAGGCTAAATCAGGGATAACAATCTGAAGTCCGCCATACACATTAGATAGTTTTTGAGATGAGCCCTCCTGTGTCCTCTATGAGACAGTCATCTCCAAATATGATTGGCAATGGCTTATCTCTAAAATAGCAAAGTGAACAGCAGTTCAAATTTGGACTAGCCAAATTGACACCCTCCTTACAATTAGTTGGTCGACAACCACATACACATTAGAATTTTGGCCAAAACTGTTATGAATGGGTGATCGAGGAGGATAGCAGGACCAGGCTAAGCCACCAGAAAACCAGAGAGGTTGGTAACTAAGCGGATTGCAGACCCCTGATCCTATCCACACAACTAGCAGTAGCCGTGGAGCGTACCTACGATTCCCTAGACGCCTCGGCACAGCCGAAGAACTAACAGCCTAAAGCAAGAAAGGTGAAATCTAAACTGCCCACGGAGCAGACCCCAAAGGTGAGACAAGATAAAAACACAAACTGAGGCAGAAAAATAGACTGAGCAAATGATGGGGCCCAAACTGACTAGACAGGAAAGGAAAGACACTGCCTGCAAACACACAAAAACCCTGAAAAATCCAACACGTCTAATGCACAAAAAACAATGAAGTCACACGACTTCGCCCCCACTATATCAGCACTCTGATATATACTGAAAGAAAAGCAAAAAGAGACCAATATAACAGGGGACAAAACAAACTGACACAAGCAGTAACATATGGGCGGTAATCCAGCACAGCCCCAGCAGGAGCAAGCTGACCCACACAAAGCAGAGATAGACAAAACCAGATCAAATGCAAAAAGATTAGCAAATGAACCACTTAGCTGAACCATGCAGGAACAGAGCAGGAGACATCAGACCTCAGAAGGCACAGGAAGAAAATCACCAGCAGGGATTGAAGGAAGTCAGCTGTCTTAAATAATCCAGTCAGAAACCCCAGATCTCCAATCGTCATCATCATTATCAGGTGGCAAGCCTCTGTCAATCTGACCAGCTCCACTACCTCCAGTAACCACCAGAGGGAGCCCAGAAAGAGAACTCGCAACTAGTGTTGAGCTTTCCGATACCGCAAGTATCGGGTATCGGCCGATATTAGCTGTATCGGAATTCCGATACTGACTCCCGATACTTTTTTCATATCAGATACCGGAATCAGAAGTTCCCATAATGCTATCAGCCCGCTCGCTTTGATTCAGCCAATGGGAATCCTCAGAAGTGTGGGCACATCCTGTTAGGCATGTAGGCATGTTAACTATTGGCATGGCTGTGATTGGCTGCTGAAATGATGTCATGATGCACTATAAAAGCCACCGCCACCGCCATTTCTGGTCACTACTGTGAATTCAGTTAGGGACAGGCTGCTGTTGAAGACTGTGAGGGACAGTTAGAAATAGCGATTCTCAAAACAATATTGTGCTTTACCCAGGCTACATAAACCACCACTGTAGCTTTCTTTTCCCTAGCAGCAGTGTTCACAGCTGTCTGCAAGGGCTGTGTGAGTCCAGCTCACGCTGTGGAGTGGGTCCTTCAGCCACATCTGGCTGTAGGCCGCCCAGCGTGCCTCACTGCTGCCTCATACATATTTTTCTTTTTGAGCTGCTTATTTTTCAAAAATTATATCTACTGTGCTTCCATCCGTATCCATATACGTTGGTTGCAAGCACTAGTAGTAGACAGCGGAGCCTTTCTGCAGCCTTTCAGTGCTAGTGCCCACTTAGCTGCACTGTTCACGGCTGTCTGAGAGGTCTCTGACTGTGAGTGCAGCTCACGCTCAGTAGTGTGTC
Organism: Dendrobates tinctorius; assembly: GCF_039654945.1. NCBI lineage: Eukaryota > Metazoa > Chordata > Amphibia > Anura > Dendrobatidae > Dendrobates > Dendrobates tinctorius. Next base: position 46,955,053 of record NW_027361698.1, read on the forward strand.
CTGCAGCTACGTCTGGTTGTAGGCCGCTCAGCGTGTCACTGCCTCACACATTTTTCTTTTATTGCAGCTCATTTTTTCTTCTATTAGTGTGCATCCATCCATATCCATATACGGTGGTTGCAAACACTCTAGGAGTACACAGCGGAGCCTTTCTGCAGCCTGTCAGTGCTAGTGCCCACTTAGCTGCACTGTTCATGGCTGTCTGAGAGGTCTCTGTGTGAGTGCAGCTCACGCTGAGGAGTGTGTCCTGCAGCTACTTCTGGTTGTAGGCCGCTCAGTGTGCGTCACTGCCTCACACATATTTTTCTTTAATTGCAGCTCATTTTTTCTTCTCCTATTAGTGTGCATCCATCCATATCCATCTACATTGGTTGGTTGCAAACACTATATAGGAGTAGATAGAGGAGCCTTTTTTCTGGCTTGTGCCCTTCAGCTGCAGCCAGATTAGTATTACCCAATTTTTTTGGAGCCTCATCTTTTGCATTGTAGGTTACCTGCCTGCATTGTAATAGCTCCAGAAAGTTGGTGATACTCTGACTTTCAAATCTTTGGTCACATCCTTTTAGTTTCCCCCCCCCCCAAAAAAAACAGCAAAGTTCACCAAACACTACATTTGAAAGTTGTGTAGGCCACATTAGCTCCCATTAAAGTGTAGTCGACACACACACTTCATAAAATTAGTGTTTCTTATACCTGTAACCAGCTGTTCAGGAATAAGCACACTAAGGCCCCCCTTTGTACTTTTCTGCCTATCCTTCTCAGTCTAGCAAGATGAAGAAGGCAGGGAGTAAGGCACGTGGCCATGGGCGTGGAGTTTTAGCAGGGAGAGGACGTGGGGATTCTGCAGGGAGAGGACGTGGGGATTCTGCAGGGAGAGGACGTGGGGATTCTGTGCCTGCTGTTGGCACCAGTGAGTCAGCATCCCCCAGTTTTAGCAGGCAACAGTCCTTTATGCGCAGCTTTGTAGGACCTCACCGTACCCCACAGCTGTGGGAGGAACAAATTGAAGCCGTTGTGGGATGGATGGCAGCTAACGCATCGACTTCAATTACTACCACATCCTCTTGGCCAGAGCACCGAAGAGCAACCATCTGTCTCTTCACCACCTGCCAAAGTGCCCAGGCAGTCAGAGAGCCCTGGACAGGAGCCATCACAGTCTCTACTTCTGTTCTCAGAATCTGTTGGTTTGGAAAGAGGGGGCCAGCCAAACAGCATTCCAGAATGTGAAGAAGAGGGAGTATGCAGTGATGCGCAACTTCTTTGTCCCTCTGAATCTGAAGAGGCGGGTGGGCCAGTGCCTATGGTCAGCACACCTCAGTACGCATCAGATGATGACGAGACTCAGTTACCACTTTCTGGTGCGTACGGTGCTGGTGAGACAACCCAGGAGAAGCAGGTGTTTGAAGAGGGGAGTGTAGATGATGAGGTCCTTGACCCATCATGGCGTGAGGAACAGGAAGGTGGTGGGAGCAGCTCTGAGGAAGAGATTCCCCGAACGGCCAAAACCGGAGGGAGAGGGAGGGGGCAGACTTGGTTGCCTGAAGCCTCCACTTCGGCACCCGTTAGGAGCATTCCACTTTCAAAAGGCAAAACGGGCGCTCCTAAGACTTGCATTGCGTGGTCCTTTTTTGACACAGTTGCAGATGACATTTGCTTTGTCAAATGCAAGCTGTGTCATCAGTAAAAAGAGGCAAAAATGTCAGCAACCTCAATACCACTAATATGCGGAAACATGTGTGGACCAAGCACGAGGTGGAGTTACACAGACACACTGAAGACGTAGGCCAACGTACAGCACCACCTACCACCTCTTCAGCTCGTGTTGGGGCCTCTTCCTCCAGCTCACACACAGCTGGTTCGGCTTCCTCACAGGATCGCCAAGGAAGAACCTCTGGCACTGTTGTCCGGTGACATTCCACCCACAGCACCACGTTCCAAGTCATCCTCACACTACCAGGCCACTCGGCAGCCATCGGTAGCACAGGCATGGGAGAAAAGGCAGCCATACTCGGCAAACCATCCCCGAGCACAGGCTCTGAATGCTGGCATTGCCAAACTACTGGCCCTTGAAATGCTGTCATTCAGGCTGGTGGAGACTGACACCTTCCGGGACTTCATGGCATTGGCAGTCCCACAATACACCGTGCCCAGCCGCTTTTATTTCAGCAGGCGAGCCGTCCCTGCCCTGCAGAAACATGTGGAGGCAAACATAAAACATGCGCTACTAAACGCCGTCAGTAGCAAGGTCCACCTGACCACTGATGCGTGGACCAGTAACCATGGACAGGGATGATACCTTTCCCTCACTGCCCATTGGGTCAATGTTGTGGAGCCGGGTACAGATCTGGAGAGTGGCACTCTACGTGTTCTGCCAACTCCACGGATTGCAGGAATCCAGTCTGTACATATTGACTCCTACTCAAGTTCCTCTGAAACAGCGCAGCAGAAGCCTGTTACGACCGATATGAGCACAGCCGTGGCCAAACGTCAACAGGCCATACTGAAATTAATTTCATTGGGGAATCGAAGCCACACAGCACAGGATCTCTGGAATGCCATCAAGCAGGAGAGCGACGTATGGTTCGTGCCAGCGAATCTCCAGCCGGGCTTGGTAGTGTGTGACAATGGCCGAAATCTGGTGGCAGCTCTTGGCCTAGGCAACCTCACTCACATCCCATGTCTGCTGGCACATGTGCTCAACTTGGTCGTGCAGAGCTTTCTGAGGGACTATCCGGATCTTGATGCACTGCTGCACAAGGTCCGCATAGAGTGCGCTCACTTGCGTCGGTCCAGCACAGCAAGATCGCGCCTTGCTGATCTGCAGCGCCGATTACGCATTCCGGAACATCGCATCATATGTGACCTACCCACCAGGTGGAATTCAACGTTACATATGTTGGAGTGGTTGTGTGAGCAGCAGGCAGCAGTCATGGAGTACCAGCTGCATCAGGCGCAAACAAGTCGCAATGTGCGCCGGTCACACTTCAGCACCACTGAGTGGGCCTCTATGAAGGACATCTGCTTTGTTTTGCGTGCTTCCACGCGGATGGCGAGTGCAGATGATGCACTAGTCAGCATGACTGTCTCCCTTATCTGCATGCTTCAAAAAACACTGCAAGCACTAAGGGATGAGGTTTTGGAAGAGGCGGAGGATGAGGAGTCCCAAATGCCATCTGCTTCTGGACAGTCTGCGCTACGTGCTTCCTCACAAAGGCCTAGGCAGGGGACACTTTGTGAGGAGGATGAGTCGATGGAGGAGGAAGACATCTCTCCACAGGAGGGAGGTACACAAAGCTGTAGTCAGTATGTACAGCGAGGGTGGGGTGATGCAGAGCAGGCAGAGATCACGCCTCAAGCAGGGGACAGGGGTTCTTTGGCAGTTGGGAGTCTGCAGCAAATGGTTGACTTCATGCTGCAGTGCCTGAGAAACGACCGCCGCATTGCCCACATTCTCTACACAGCTGATTATTGGGTGTACACCCTCCTAGATCCTCGCTACCAGGACAACTTGCAAACCCTCATACCAACGTTGAACCGGGAGCGTAAACTGCGGGAGTACCAAGACACACTGGTGCAGTCCATCATGTTTTCCATTCCACCCGACAGCAGTGGTGCTAGTGCTTTACAAAGCACCTCTGTGCGTCGAGCCAGTGGAGGAAACTCGGCACAAAGAGGGAGCAGAGGCAGCGCCTCAGCACAAGGCAAGACCACTATGGCCCAAATGTGGCAAAGTTTTGTGTGTCCGCCACAATTGTCTACACCATCACTGACGGCTCCAGTCAGCAGGAGGCAACGTTTCCGTCAGATGGTGACAGACTACATGTCTTGCCCTGTGAGTGTACTCCCAGATGGCTCTTCCCCCTTCAAGTTTTGGGTCTCTAAGCTGGATACATGGCCAGAGCTTAGCCAGTATGCATTAGAGGTGCTGGTTTGCCCTGCTGCCAGTGTGTTATCGGGACGCGTCTTTAGTGCCGCAGGTGGTGTACTAACAGACCGTCGCACGCGACTTTCTTCCGATAACGTCGACCGGCTTACTTTTCTGAAAATGAACAAGGCCTGGATCTCCCCAGAATTTGCCAGTCCTCTTCCCGACTAAATAATTGGTTGGCAACTGTATCCAGGTCTCCTATTGTGTTCACGTTTCTACCACCTGAACTTTAATCCCTGGGCTTCAACACAGCCAGTTGTCGCTCAGATGTGTCGTCTGCACAGAGAAAAACACTAGCTCCTGTGTTAGTGGGGTTCAGTAACGCCAGCTGCTCCCCTGCTGTGTGGACGGCAAAGTCTCCTGCTCCATCCACATTCAAAATACTACTGATTTTTAACCCTGCTCCACTTAGGCCTCTGGCTCCACTGTCTCTAGTATTTCCCCTGGCCTCCAACCCTGCTAGTGACAGCTCTTAAGTGGCGTCTGCATAATCCACACTTGTTCCAGTGTTACTTGGCCTCAGTCACGTCAGTTGATCCCCTGATGTGTGTCCGGCAAGGTCTCCTGCTCTGTCCACATTCCCATTACTAGTAGTGTGAATGAAGACAGAGCACTAGAGACAGTGGAGCCGGTGGCCATAGTGGAGCATGGTTACTATCAGTTGTAGTCTGCTACCTCTATAAAACGTACTGCAAGTTGGCCTCAGCCAGCTCCATGCCTCATCCTGGGCTCCAACAACGTCAGTTGGTGTTCAGAAGTGCCGACTTCGCAGAGAAACACACACTAGCTATTGTGTTAGTGGGGTTCAGTATTGCCAGTTGTACCCCTGCTGTGTAGATGGCAAAGTCTAGTGCTGCCTCCACATGCCAACACCATCAGGCCTCAGCCTGCTCCATGCCTCATCCTGGGCTCCAACAACGCCAGTTGGTGTTCAGAAGTGCCGTCTTCACAGAGAAAAACACACTCGCTACTGTGTCTGTTGGGTTCAGTAATGCCAGCTGTTCCCCTGCTGTGTAGACGGCAAAGTCTAGTGCTGCCTCCACATGCCAACACCATCAGGCCTCAGCCTGCTCCATGCCTCATCCTGGGCTCCAACCATGCCAGTTGGTGTTCAGAAGTGCCATCTTCACAGAGAAAAACACACTCGCTACTGTGTCTGTGGGGTTCAGTAATGCCAGCTGTTCCCCTGCTGTGTAGACGGCAAAGTCTCCTGCTGCCTCCACATGCCAACACCATCAGGCCTCAGCCTGCTCCATGCCTCATCCTGGGCTCCAACAACGCCAGTTGGTGTTCAGAAGTGCCATCTTCACAGAGAAAAACACACTCGCTACTGTGTCTGTGGGGTTCAGTAATGCCAGCTGTTCCCCTGCTGTGTAGACGGCAAAGTCTAGTGCTGCCTCCACATGCCAACACCATCAGGCCTCAGCCTGCTCCATGCCTCATCCTGGGCTCCAACAACGCCAGTTGGTGTTCAGAAGTGCCGTCTTCACAGAGAAAAACACACTCGCTACTGTGTCTGTGGGGTTCAGTAATGCCAGCTGTTCCAATGCTGTGTAGACGGCAAAGTCTCCTGCTGCCTCCACATGCCAACACCATCAGGCCTCAGCCTGCTCCATGCCTCATCCTGGGCTCCAACAACGCCAGTTGGTGTTCAGAAGTGCCGTCTTCACAGAGAAAAACCCACTCGCTACTGTGTCTGTGAGGTTCAGTAATGCCAGCTGTTCCCCTGCTGTGTAGACGGCAAAGTCTAGTGCTGCCTCCACATGCCAACACCATCAGGCCTCAGCCTGCTCCATGCCTCATCCTGGGCTCCAACAATGCCAGTTGGTGTTCAGAAGTGCCATCTTCACAGAGAAAAACACACTCGTTACTGTGTCTGTTGGGGTTCAGTATTGCCAGCTGTTCCCCTGCTGTGTAGACGGCAAAGTCTCCTGCTGCCTCCACATGCCAACACCATCAGGCCTCAGCCTGCTCCATGCCTCATCCTGGGCTCCAACAACGCCAGTTGGTGTTCAGAAGTGCCGTCTTCACAGAGAAAAACACACTCGCTACTGTGTCTGTGGGGTTTAGTAATGCCAGCTGTTCCCCTGCTGTGTAGACGGCAATGTCTCCAGCTCCATCCACATGCAAACTACTACAGATTTGTAACATTGCTAAACTTAGGCCTCTGGCTTCACTGTCTCTAGTATTTCCCCTGGCCAACAACCCTGCCAGTTACAGCTCTGAAGTGGCGTCTGCACAATCCACACTTGTTCCTGAGTTACTGTGGCTCAGTCCCGTCAGTTGATCCCCTGATGTGTGTCCGGCAAGGTCTCCTGCCCTGTCCACATTCACATTACTAGTAGTGTGAATGAGGACTGAGCAGGAGAGCTTGCCAGACACACATCAGGGGATCAACAGACGGGACTGAGCCACAGTTACATAGGAACAAGTGTGGATTGTGCAGACGCCACTTCAGAGCTGTAACTGGCGGGGTTGTTGGCCAGGGGAAATACTAGAGACAGTAGAGCCAGAGGCCATAGTGGAGCACGGTGACAATCAGTAGTAGTCTACAACCTCTATAAAACCAGCTGCAAGTTGTCCTCCGCCTGCTGCATGCTTCATCCTGGGCTACAACACAGCCAGTTGTAGCCGGGAAGTGCCGTCCGCACAGATATAAACACTCGCTCCTGTGTTAGTGGGGTTCAGTAACGCCAGCTGTTCCCCTGCTGTGTGGATGGCAAAGTGTTCTGCTGCCTCCAAACTCACACTACAACGCTTTTTCTCCTCGCTCCAAGTAGACCTCAGCCTGCTTGGAGCATTGATCCTGGGCTACAACACAGCCAGTTGTAGCCTGGAAGTGCCGTCCGCAAAGATTGAAACACTCGCTCCTGTGTTAGTGGGGTTCAGTAACACCAGCTGTTCCCCTGCTGTGTGGACGGCAAAGTCTCCTGCTGCCTCCAAACTCACACTACAACGCTTTTTCTCCTCGCTCCAAGTAGGCCTCAGCCTGCTCGGAGCATTGATCCTGGGCTACAAGACAGCCAGTTGTAGCCTGGAAGTGCCGTCCGCACAGATTGAAACACTCGCTCCTGTGTTAGTGGGGTTCAGTAACGCCAGCTGTTCCCCTGCTGTGTGGACGGCAAAGTCTCCTGCTGCCTCCAAACTCACACTACAACGCTTTTTCTCCTCGCTCCAAGTACGCCTCAGCCTGCTCGGAGCATTGATCCTGGGCTACAACTCAGCCAGTTGTAGCCTGGAAGTGCCGTCCGCACAGATTGAAACACTCGCTCCTGTGTTAGTGGGGTTCAGTAACGCCAGCTGTTCCCCTGCTGTGTGGACGGCAAAGTCTCCTGCTGCCTCCAAACTCACACTACAACGCTTTTTCTCCTCGCTCCAAGTAGGCCTCAGCCTGCTCGGAGCATTGATCCTGGGCTACAAGACAGCCAGTTGTAGCCTGGAAGTGCCGTCCGCACAGATTGAAACACTCGCTCCTGTGTTAGTGGGGTTCAGTAATGCCAGCTGCTCCCCTGCTGTGTGGACGGCAAAGTCTCCTGCTCCATCCACATTCAAACTACTACTGATTTTTAACCCTGCTCCACTTAGGCCTCTGGTTCCACTGTCCCTAGTATTTCCCCTGGCCTCCAACCCCGCCAATGACAGCTCTGAAGTGGCGTCTGCACAATCCACACTTGTTCCTGTGTTACTTGGCCTCAGTCACGTCAGTTGATCCCCTGATGTGTGTCCGTCAAGGTCTCCTGCTCTGTCCACATTCCCATTACTAGTAGTGTGAATGAGGACAGAGCAGGAGACCTTGCTGGACACACATCAGGGGATCAACTGACGGGACTGAGGCCAAATAACACAGGAACAAGTGTGGATTGTGCTGACGCCACTTCAGAGCTGTCACTGGCGGGGTTGGAGGCCAGGGGAAATACTAGAGACAGTGGAGCCAGAGGCCTAAGTGGAGCACGGTTACAATCAGTAGTAGTCTACAACCTCTATAAAACGTGCTGCAAGTTGGCCTCAGCCAACTCCATGCCTCATCATGGGCTCCAACAACGCCAGTTGGTGTTCAGAGGTGCCGTCTTCACAGAGAAACACACCCTAGCTCCTGTGTTAGTGGGGTTCAGTAATGCCAGCTGTTCCCCTGCTGTGCAGATGGCAAAATCTCCTGCTGCCTCCAACATCACACTACATGTTATTTTCCACTTGCTCCAAGTAGGCCTCAGCCTGCTCGGAGCATTGATCCTGGGCTTCAACACAGCCAGTTGTAGCTTGGAAGTGCCGTCCGCACAGATAGAATCACTCGCTCCTGTGTCTGTGGGGTTCAGTAACGCCAGCTGTTCCCCTGCTGTGCGGATGGCAAAGTCTACAGCTGCCTCCAACATCACACTACTACTGACTTTTAACCGTGGTCCACTTAGGCCTGTGGCTGTACTGTCTCTAGTATTTCCCCTGGCCTCCAACCCCCGCCAGTCGCTGCTCTGATGTGCCGTCTGCACAATCCACACTTGTTCCTGTGTTACTGGGGCTCAGTCACGTCAGTTGATCCCCTGATGTGTGTCCGGCAATGTCTCCTGCTCTGTCCCCATTCCCATTAATAGTTGTGGGAATGTGGACAGAGCAGGACACCTTGCCAGACACACATCAGGGGATCAACTGACGTGACTGAGCCCCAGTAACTCAGGAACAAGTGTGGATTGTGCAGACAACTCTGCAGAGCAGCAACTGATGTGGTTGGAGGCCAGGGGAAATACTAGAGACAGTAGAGCCAGAGGCCAAAGTGGAGCACGGTTACAATCAGTAGTTGTGTACAACCAATATAAAACTCACTCCAAGTTGGCCACAGCCTGCTGCATGATTGACCCCTGGGCTTCAACATCGCATGTTGCTGCTCAGAATTGTGTTTGCCACGGGTACTCCCTCCTGCCCAGCCGGGTTCCTGCACCGTCAGCTGTTTCTCGGCAGAGCCTTTGGCCTAGGTGCCTCCTTCTTGGTATCCGAGTTCCAGCAACGTCTGCTGGTCCTTGGTAGTGCTTTTTAGCACAAGTAACTCCTGCTTAGAAACCGTGTTCCAGCACCGTCAGCTGGTCCACGGTTGTGCCATTGGCTCTTGTTCCTTTTGCTGCCCCTCCGGGTTCCAGCAACGTCAGCTGGTTCTCGGCAGTGTCTTTGGCACGGGTACTCCCTCCTGCCCAGCCTGGTTACAGCACGCCTGCTGTTTCCGGGTAGTGTCAACGTCACTTTGCCACTGATACGTTGTCCTGTCGTGTTGCGGTCGGGTTAGCCGAGTCTATGGTGCCTGCAGTTTCAGTGCTTCCTATGTGGACTGCGGGTTCTGGTAACAAAGGCTGGTTTCATATTGCCAATAGGAAAAGCACCCCCTGTAGGACTGTGGGTTTCGGTAACTGCGGCCTGCTCGCGGACGCGACACTTTGTTAATCATGGGTACCTTCTGCTACCCATCCGGGTTCCAGCAACGTCAGCTGGTTCCCGGCTGAGCCTTTGGCCTAGGTGCCTCCTTGTCGGTATCCGAGTTCCACCAACGTCTGCTGGTCCTTGGTAGTGCTTTGGAGCACAGGTACCTCATGCTTAGTAACCGTGTTCCAGCACCGTCAGCTGTTCCACGGTTGTCCCATTGGCTCTTGTTCCTTCTGCTGCCCCTCCGAGTTCCAGAACCGTCAGCTGGTCCTCGCTAGTTTCATTTGCTCTTGCAGCTTCTGCTACCCATCCGGGTTCCTGGACCATCAGCTGGTTCTCGGCAGTGCCTTTGGCCTAGGTGCCTCCTTGTCGGTATCCGAGTTCCACCAACGTCTGCTGGTCCTTGGTAGTGCTTTGGAGCACAGGTACCTCCTGCTTAGTAACCGTGTTCCAGCACCGTCAGCTGATCCACGGTTGTGCCATTGGCTCTTGTTCATTCTGCTGCCACTCCGGGTTCCAGTACCATCAGCTGGTTCTCGCCAGTTCCTCAACCTTCTTGTAACTTCTGCTACTTTTCAAAGTTCAAGCTTGTGGAAATGGTTTTTGATTCTCACTCTGGATCTCCCTGACAATGACCCTGAAGACGACGACCCTGAAGACCACACAGAAGAATACCTAAAAGATGACCCTGAAGAAGATGACCAAGAGGACAAAGAACAGGAAGACAACCACCAAGATGCAGAACAACAAGAGACAGAAGACCAAGAAGCATAAAAACCAAAAACAGAAGAACATTAAGAATAAGACTAAAAATCTGAGCAAATGAGATTATCAAATTTATAAGCAGAAGAAGACTAAGCAGTGTATGGGGGTGAGTCCGTTCCTCCTCGTGGTGCCCCTGGAAAAGGCCTGCTGCTGCAGGCCAAACTGAACGCGGACAAATCCTGTTGTAAATCTTTTGTGACAGGCTGAACGGAAGGTGTAATCTTCAAACTTTTATAGATAACAACTACAGGAATGCCTGACACAAATAAGAATATGATGAAGAAGAATAGGAAGAAGATGAAGAAGTAGAATATGAAGAATAAAAGAAGAATAAAAGAAGAAGAATAAAAGAAGAAGAATAAAAGAAGAAGAAGATACTGCTGCTGCTGAAGATGATGAAGGAGAAAGTGTGGGAGAAGTAAAAAAGAAGGTGAAGAGCATGGAAGTAGTGAAACATAAATATCTGACAAAAAATTAAAGACTTTAACATAGTCAATATCTTTGTAACTACGAACATCTTTAAAAAATAAAAAATTCTGCTATTCCATTTGATTGGGCCAAAGCTCTATGGCTTTAATGTCTCCTACACCTCCCACAATACATTATTATTAGTTGTTTTTCTCCATGTAGAATTAACCGACAGGGAAAGAAAGGGTTTTTTTCAAATTCCGATATTTCTGTTCCATTGACTTGAATGGGACTTCCGGGATCGGAATCGGCAATACCCGATACTTTTTTTAGATCGGCCGATCCATTCCGATACGATATTTTTCAGTATCGGGTGGTATCGCTCAACACTCCTCGCAACACCTCTGTCAATCTGACCAGCTCCACTACCTTCAGTAACCACCAGAGGGAGCCCAGAAATTGAATTCACAACCCAAACCCAGTTGACATCGGCGGGTGCAGCCGACATAATCCTAATGTCCATGGATGGCTGAAGAAATTGAATGATTATTATGAGGACTTTTCCATAGGGGATCCCTAGGTCCCTTTCCAAGGTAGTCCACCTTAACAGCTGCTGATGTGAAGATGGATTGATTCTATGGATGTGCTGGAGGAAAAGAGGAATGTATTGTTTAGTTATTGATGGTCCATTTGGATTGCAGGACCATGTGAATTTTCCATCCCTACTAAAAATGAATCAGACTAAGTATGCTGCAGATGACTTTGCGCTTTGTGGAGATGGATAGATTCACAATTTGCAGTACCAAGCCAGAAGGCATAATTCATAGTCAAACAGGCAGTAGTTCAGGGCTGGTGGAAATCTTGCAACTCAGGTAACAAGATAGCTATCGTAAGATCATGGTCTGGAAACTAGCCTGGTCTTAACCAAGAATAGCAAATCTGAAAATACATATATTTAACATATCTGGAACCTATAAACCATATTACGTAGGCAATGAGTGAAGATTTCCTGGGGACTAAAAGAAATCCGCCAGTGGGATCTAGCCTCCTAAGCCTTATACAAGGGTATGCAGGTTAATGAGAGTTGAAATAAGTGATACCTTGAAATCCCCATATTTCTTACATGCAAATTAGCTGTTAAGATCTATGGGCCAGGCGGTCACAGATCTACCTGAGAATCTGCCTCCGAAGCTATTTTAAATGAAAGCAGGTGCTACCATGTACTGACTAACAGTTTACTCTCATAATCACACAGCTCTGCAGTGAGATCAGAACTAGTGATGAGCGAACATGCAGGCAAACAAGCAGGCAATCCCTGCATGTGTTGCAGGTCTACCGCCGCAAAACATGCAGCCGTAGGGTCTCGAATATATTAACCAAGTGCGCCCAAGATACTCGGATAACACGATATCCAAGCACGTTCACTCGTACAGTAGAGCTAATACAGTAAAGCAGAACTGAGCCTTGTCTTATTGCAAACACATTTACGTCCACAGTTTTCCTCTCATAGTGCTGGCAGTTTTTCTACAGAGCTGTGGCTGATTCTAACTAACACAGCACAGCAGAGTTTGACTTTTTTTCATTACAAACACATTTGCAGTTGTCATCTCAGAGTGCTTCAGTTTCAATCTCGCAGGTAGCCAGTGTGGAGGCATGGGTGGCTAGTAAGGACTTTCTGTGCTTTGCATGACAATGGTGATGACCTTGCTGGAAAAGGGGACATGGCCAACTGGAAAGTGGTGTAGTCTAAAGTGCCGCACCATATGAGAAAATGAACCAACATTTTCTAGCCAATTTCTGACCCAAGATACATCAAATAAAAGATGGTGCAAACTTAGAATAGACAGTGTTAAAATATGCCAAATTTACCAAACAGCATGAACCACTATGATAAATCTGGTCTAGTCTAAGTCTGCTCCGTCTAAAAATTAGACCGGATTGATAAATCTTCCCCATTATTTTAATATTATTGATATCAAGTGGTCGAGCGGATGTGTCCTGATTAGTGACATAACATCTAATATAACCCTGATGCTAACTGAATGGCATGTGGGCTAACAATAAGTTTAGAGGCCATGTAATAAATTGTTAAGTCCTAAGCGCTGTAACCTATGCACAGACAGGAGACCATGGTGCTGTTCTAGGAAACGATGTGATAAGTATTTTATATTTAAAAATATTAGAAAATCACATTTTTTCCTATTTTATGAATAAGTAAAATAGAAAATGGAATATCCATTTACAGATCAATAATTAACATGTATCCTGAGCTATAGACAGGGCAAGTACATGATAAATGGTGTGCACCGGGGTTCCTTGGTTGTTTGAATTATCAGAACTAGAAAGAAATCTACTCACAATTGTAATTACACGTATGAACAAATTTAATTGATGACTGGTCAAAATCGATGAATAAGAATGCCTTTATGGCTTAATGTGTTTTTAAGAGGCCTCTCAGTCTTCCCTGCCCAGCAATCACTGCGGTACTTCTATCAATAGCTGTCAGGATCTCCTGTCTCTCCCCTCTAATTCAGTTTATTTTTTATATATAAGGATAGAGATTTAAGATAATTCATTTGCAACCACCATCCAAAACGTATTTAATTTTGACCGTGCTCATTTCTATGTTAAATATGTTTTTTTTTGGCGAGATGATCTCAAAACAGACATTAATAGCCCTGGCTGCTATAACCCCTATCATATGCTGCAACAAAGAACTTAGCGTTATTTTGGAGTCGCATGGTAGTGCTCAAGATAGCATCCAAAAAGTACTACCTTATTGACCATGCTCATTTTGATATTGCATATTATTCGCAATGGCTGCTGTTACCGCTGTGATTTGCTAGAACGAACAGTTTAGCTTTTTCGAGGGCTGCAAGATAGAATGGCGCCAACAAGAGAAGTGGCTTAGTGTTTTCCTAGCCCCATTACCCTCTAGCGATTGGCAGTGAACACAGTGGTCAAACCTCTGCTAATTTTTAATTGCAAACTATCATGAGTTTTAAGAATTTTACTGTATTTCTATGTACATTCATTACTCTAAACATTATCTTTGAATCTGACAATACCATTTGGCAAACTTTTGATCCACTTTGTATTTTTGGATCTCACTACTGTGACGCTGAGTCACTTCTGACGACCAAGCCGTGAGACGGTTTAGTCAGGAGTCCGAGGTCAAAACGCAGAAGGAAGAGACAAAGATGTAGTCAGGCAACGTTCCAAGGTCAGAATACTAGGATCATAGCGGATCAGAGCAGTAGGAGTTAAACAGGTGGATGGTCAGCATGAGGTCCAAAGTCAGGCAGCGAAAGATCTACAAACAGAACGCAAGACGCAGAGAGACAAACCACACAGTAGGACAATGTATGTCTGGCAGAGGTCTGGTAGTAACAGCCCAGTTAAGTAGCATGGCAATCACCTTGGATAAAGAACACCTGGAAACAGCCAGCGCCTCACAGTCTCAGATTGGACAGCCGAGCTGTCAATCAACACACTGACAGCTCAGCATGCCCCTGCACCAGACTAGACAGCTGAGCTCTCAAATTACTGACAGCTTCATCATGCCCCTTTACCAGATTGGACTGCTGATCTGTCAGTAACTGCATCCCAAATGCACTGAGCGATGGACCCATGACAACTACTTTGGAGACACCTCTAAAAAGGTGTACAGATGCACTATAATTATCTAGAATAGCAACGTTACTTTACCAATATGGTGCCATCGACTCCCAATTTGTAAGGTGCATGCGCAGACAAGTCCTTATCAGTGATGTCTAAGCTTTCTACACCAATATGGCGCCTTCAACCTCAAAATCATTGTGCACAGACATGGTCATTGATCACAGGACTGTCTCATCCTTCCATGTACATCACTATAGTGATTTTGACATGTACAGTGGAGCAGTAGAGCACCAAACACGGCTGTATGTGAGGTTGTCTGACCATAATTGTGTAAGTGAACCATCAATCTTAATTCTTCATACACAGAGGAACCATTATTATCAATGTTTGCACTAAATTACTAGTCCACTAGTGATAATCTCCTGCTGATAAAACATTAATTTTATCAAAACTAAAGCAAGCAGCCCAGTAAGTGACCCATCGCTGGAATCAGAGTCACTGCCTCTATATTATTCTGCTCTTCGATCAGGTGGCAAAAATATGGTGACAGATGAATCAGAGCCTATGTATTTGATTTTAAATGACTGTATGTGAACCATAAACAATAATTTGCTAATGATGATTTGTGATTATGCCATTAATGACATATGGGATGTGTAACATAGTAACATAGTAACATAGTAATTAAGGTTGAAGGGAGACTTTAAGTCCATCTAGTTCAACCCATCCTATCCTAACTTGCCCTAACATGTTGATCCAGAGGAAGGCAAAAAACCCCCATGTGGCAAACAGTAAGCTTCACATTGGGGAAAAAAATTCCTTCCCGACTCCACATATGGCAATCAGACTAGCTCCGGCAATCAGACATAGCGTTAACCAGCCTTATCAACGCATAGTGTTGACGGGCTGCGTTAACGCCATAGCAGAACGCGATATGCGCTGTGCTCTACCGCTAGCGCTGATGATTCATCAGCGCCAGCAGTGACATGCTATGACCGCTAGCGCTGATGAATCACCAGCGCTAGCTGTGACGGAGCCTCAGACGCTGCAGCCCGTGTCCGAGGCTCCGTCAGTGCTTAACGGCACATCGCGAACGTGTGCTGCTTTACAGCTATGGCAGCGTTATACGGACTGTCGTAGCGCAGTATGAACCCAGCCAAAACTGCTTGAGAAATGTTCAGATTAAACCCCAACATCACCACATGGGCCAATAATGGTCTCTAACTATTGCACCATATTTTTGGAGTGCTTCCTACATGTTGTCCTTTTATTTAAGAAGCTTGGTTGCTTCCTACGAGGCTCTGCAACCAGACACTCCATAGGTCGGCCTGGTTTTATTTTCCAATCTTTACTTTGGAACATTGCTAAATTCTACCTTGTACCTTGAACGCTCACCAAATGCTTGTTAACAATTCACCAGATATGTTTGTTCAGGTGGCGCTAGCAGCTTTCCTCGCGACATGAGGATATAGTTATTATGTACATGTACTTGTCATTTACCAGCCTCATAAATGAATGTACAATATAATCAAGTAAAGGAAAAGATTAAGTAGAAGTTTATAAGTTGTCGTGTAAACCCTTGTTGATGTTTGTAGTAAAACGACATCTGCTCTGTTAGTATATCGGGGCATAACTTATTACATTGTGTTTATGATCGGTGCATTCCGCCCCTATAGGGACCAATGACATTGTAACCGCCGGCAAGCATCTGCTGTATTAATAAGTTAAAGGGTTTTATATGAAGAAATCTCCGTCACTGGGTTATAAATAGCATGCAAGTTTCTAATATACTTTGTGTTCCAATTATTCACTCTCTACATTGCTTTCAATGTATGGAAACCTTGATGCTTACATTCGATATGTTGACCAGTTTTTATTATCACAGCTCAAACAGGTGTGGGGCTAATTAAAGGGGTACCGGACTATGCCGTGATATTCTGATGGATGGGGGTCTCAGCACCTTTTTTTTTGAGAAAGGGTTTTCTTCAAATCACTGTCCCATTCTTTCCTTTAACCCCTTAAGGACAAGGGGTATTTCCGTTTTTGCGTTTCCATTTTTAGCTCCCCTTCTTCCCATGGCCATAACTTTTTTATTTTTCCATCAATATGGCCATGTGAGAGCTTGGTTTTTGCAGGACGAGTTGTACTTTTGATTGGAACCATTGATTTTACCATATCATGTACTAGAAAATGGGAAAAAAATCCAAATGTGGTGAAATTGCAAAAATAGTGCAATTCCACAATTGTTTATTGTATTTTTTTTACCATGTTCACTAAATGCTAAAACTGACCTGCCATTATGATTCTCCAGGTCATTATGAGTTCATAGAAACCAAACATGTCTCGGCTCTTTTATATTTAAGTGGTGAAAATTTTTTCCAAAATTTGTAAAAAAATTTTTTAAAAAAGTTGCCATTTTCTGAGACCCATAGCGTCTCCATTTTTCGTGATGTCGGGCTGGGTGAGGGCTTATTTTTTGTGCGCTGATATGACATTTTTATTGATACCATTTTGGTACAGATACGATCTTTTGATCGCCCGTTATTGCATTTTATTGCAATATTGCAGCGACCAAAAAAACGTAATTCTGACTTTTCGATTTTTTTTTCTCGCTACATTGTTTACCAATTTGATTAATTCTTTTTATTTTTTTTTATTTTGAATGGGACGAAAGGGGGTGATTTGAACTTTTATTTATTTTTTTAAATTTTTATATTTTTAAAACTTTTTTAACTTTTTACTTGCTTCAATAGTTCCCATGGGAGACTAGAAACTGCGATCAACCGATCACTTGTGCTACATAGAGCAGGGCTGCAGCCCTGCTCTATGTAGCAGATATGCTCACTTTCTATGAGCGTACTCATAGCTATCCGGCTACCATAGGGGTCTCCAGCTGACCCCAGGTTGTCATGCGAACCCATCATTGACCGGCAGCCATGTGACACGGGAGCCGATGGGAGGAGGTAATGACGCGCTTCCTGTGCGTGCATGTTAAATGCTGTTATCAGAGTTTGACAGCAGCATTTAACATGTTAACAGCCGCGGGTGAATACCGATTCCTCCCGCGGCTGTTCCGGGCACATGTCAGCTGATCAGATCAGCTGTCATGTGCCGGAAAAGGTGGGGGCTCATCGCCGGAGCCCGCACCAAACGGGGAGGTGTTCATGTCCATCATTGGATGTTAAAGGGTTAAAGAAGCACTCCTCCCATCAAAATTTTTATCCTCTTAATATATTGAAATCTTCATAGTATGTGGCAGTGTGTACTTACCATTGCTCATTTTGACTTTGTACTCAGTTAATTCTCATGTTTTCTCTTTATCTCTGCTCTATGTAGAAATAGCAAGTCGCTTTTCCCTGAGTTATCACCCTCTTCAACTCTTGATCCAGCTGTTGCACTCTTCCCTCCCTGCCAAGTACATAAGAGCTTGGAAGGATTCAGTTAGTCAGGTTTTAATCACATGATGTCATAACCTAATGGAAAAGAGAATAATTAATTGGGTAGAAAGGCAAAATGAGCAATTGTAAGTTCACAGTGCTATGCTGTTTAATATGATGACTGCAATATATAGTTACAAAGTTACATAGGTTGAATAAAGATCTAGGTCCATATCAAGTTCAACCTTTCTCCACCAACTGTACATGTCATCACTGATCTAACTATAAAACGCAATGTTACGTCCATCAAGGAAATCGTCCAGCCCTTTTTTGAAAGTTGTTATAGTGTCTGCCATATATTAAGAGGATAACAATTTTGCTGGGAGTGCGTCTTTAAAATTTTCAACATTGTCTAATAATACTGGTATTTTTATTAAATTAGTCCATATAAGGGAAAAAATGCATAACTGAATACTAATCTCATAATTTATGTAATTCCTCTGTGGTATAATAGTGTTTGCTAATACTGTAACTCAAGAAACCAAGGTACCATCTTTAGCCAGCGTTCGTAGGGCTATAAAACAAGCGTAAACTGCTTTGAATAGTTGCAAAATTTTTGTGTAAGGCCTGTTTCACACATCCGTTTGTGACCATCAGTCAAAATCCACCGTTTAGGAAAAAAAACGGATCCGCCATTTTTCTTTGCGGATCCGTTTTTTCCCCCATTGACTTTCATTATCGGCGGATTTTGACTGATGGCCGTCTGTAGCATCCGCATTTTTGCGGATCCGCCAATATTTTGGCGTCCGCTGACCTGAGCGAACGGACCCTGTAACGTTTTCTCTCCCTCCGGATCCGCTATTCTGTGTTTTAAACCGCAATTCTGTCTGGCTGCTGGATCTCTCTCTCTCCCCTTACCTGCCTCCCCCATTTGTCGCCCAATCTCCTCGCATCGCGCGATCGCTACTCTCGGCGATCTCCTCCCTCATGCCATCGCGCGATAATGCGCGATCTCCTCCCTCATCTCATGCCACCGCACGATCGCTACTACGCGATCTCCTCCCTCATGCCATCACGCGATACTGCGTGATCTCCTCCCTCATGCCATCGCGCGATCGCTACTGCGCGATCTCCCTCATGCCATCGCTACTCACCCGCATCCCGCGAGATCGCTCACCGCAGATGCCCGCGGATACCACTACATCGCCCGGTATTAATTTTTGATTTTTTTTTTCTTTATTCCCAGCCACGGTTCCTTTCAATTTTTACCATCGGCGGATCCGTACATCCGCCGATCCGCTGTCCCCCGTTTCTGTCAGTCCGCCTGCGGATCCGTTTTCTGCTATTTTGGCGGATTTAGACTGACAGAAAAAACTGATGTCTGAAACAGTCCTAACTTGGAGTTTTGCCACAATTTTGCAACTTTTGGCATTTTCTACCAGCTTTGAAGCAGCTCTTACAAAATGGAAGGAAGCTGGGGAGTAGAATGGGGCTAAGCGAGGCTATGCTTATCCATGAAATTTGGGAAAAGTGTCATCATTTCTTACACACGAAATGTTACTCCAGTCCATGACTAGGGTTGGGTTTCTGGCGAGGAGCAAAGAGGTGCATGTTACTGTAGCTTAATCAATTCAGCAACTCTTACTCCAAATTGCCCCTTCATTAAGACCGACTTGAACGCCAGTCCTAATGAATAAGGCCCTACAGTATTTTTTTAACCTTCTCTATGGAATAGAGAGCTAATGCATAAATAATTAATAAGATTCAGATATGCTAATTGTATTTCCTATTAGTGCATTCTTACATTGGCTTAATATTACATGTATGGGTTTATATATTACTATGAATATTGTGTTTTCCCTTTTAACCATATCCATGGTGATATAAAGCACACGCTTTACCATTTCTCTGCAGCACTGGCATGATGCATTCAAGGAAACTCAAAGACAGACACAGCGACGGCTCCAAATACTATATAGGTTTATGAGCTTTACAGATTGGAGTTCGACAAATGGACTGTAAAAGGCACTATAAATGCCAACTTGTTGTGTACTGACTTTTTATTGTTCATTTCAGGCTGGAATGGGATATCCAGTTCACATTATTATATATTTTTGTCCTTGTATGACATTGAATGTGTGCTGTATGATATACATTGTGCTGTCACAATCTTTCACAATAAAATGTCATTGCCCGAGGTGCAAGGAGTTAAATTGATTTGTTCCCATGGCCACTGGTGTTAGGATTCAGATCAGGTGTAACACTGAACTTCACGCCACTATCGCCGGCGAACAGGAGATTTCACTACAGAAAGGATGTATAGCAGAATGTATTAACTTTATACCATAATCCTGTGAAAAACGAAAAATATGGCAACATGCAGACAGATGGGTAGAAAAAAAAATACAGATATCTATGTACATATTAACACCTCTACGACTAAGATTTTATTCATTCTGGTTTTTTACTACAGTATGTCAGAAGAATACATCTGTTTGGGAAAAAAACAGTATTCGGGTATCCTGTGACGCGTCCTCTTGTCAGGTGTTTTTATATACCATACTTTTATTATTTGTCCAAGTCTAATATCTTGGACCCCACCAACCCCGATAGTTGAGTGGCCAAGGTGCTGATTCAGCTTTCAGTACGGTTCAATTTTCCTCCCTGTTCTGTACGGAGAACTTAGAATGAAGGCTGTGCTACATCAGTCCTTCTGCCTCTTGTGCATATTTGTATTTCCCAGGGAGCATTGCACCTAGAATTTCACTGATTGAGCGCCTTTGCCAGCGGCCGCAGTGTTTTTTTTGACTGGTCTCCCTGAGGTCAGTGATTGTTTTGTGATGTTGGTCTACTAGGCATTGCTCCCACTTAGCCAGAATCCTGCTCCACACTGATGAGGGGCAACACCCTGAAACAGCTGTCTGTGGATGGATACCTGGCCTTGGTATTTCCCTTGTCATATCTGTAAACTCGTAAAGAGCTGGATATTGACTTAAAGGGCCACTTAATATGGTGGTAATGGTGGTTTCCGAAAGGAGCCACTCCTTGGCTGGGTCCTTCCCTGGAGGAAGATCTGGCTATTCCCATGTTTGAGACTCTTAAATGAGGCTCCACGGACTTTATTTGCATATTTGTATTTCCCAGGGAGCAATGCACCTAGGATTTCACTGATTGAGCGCTTTTGCCGGCTGCTGCAGTGTTTTCTTTGACTGGTCTCCCTGAGGTCAGTGATTGTTTTGTGATGTTAATCTTTCACAATAAAATGTCATTGCCCGAGGTGCAAGGAGTTAAATTGATTTGTTCCCATGTCCACTGGTGTTAGGATTCAGATCAGGTGTAACACTGAACTTCACGCCACTATCGCCGGCGAACAGGAGATTTCACTACAGAAAGGATGTATAGCAGAATGTATTAACTTTATACCATAATCATGTGCAAAACGAAAAATATGGCAACATGCAGACAGATGGGTAGAAAAAAAATACAGATATTTATGTACATATTAACACCTCTACGACTAAGATTTTATTCATTCTGGTTTTTTACTATGTCAGAAGAATACATCTGTTTGGGAAAAAAACAGTATTCGGGTATCCTGTGACGCGTCCTCTTGTCAGGTGTTTTTATATACCATATTTTTATTATTTGACCAAGTCTAATGCCTTGGACCCCACCAACTCCGATAGTTGAGTGGCCGAGGTGCTGATTCAGCTTTGAGTACGGTTCATTTTTCCTCCCTGTTCTGTACGGAGAACTTAGAATGAAAGCTGTGCTACATCGGTCCTGCTGCCTCTTTGTTCTCAGGATCAGTAGGGATTCCAAAAGTCCCGATGGTCAATGATGGCTAATCGTGGTGATATACCCTTCTCATCTGTATGTCCCAAACATGGTGGATTAGATTCTTTGTAAATGCAGTTGCTCTCCTGAGTCTGGTGTTGGTTACTTATGCTCCTTTGGTTCTCCATTCCTGAGATATGGTCCTCTCTTCTGCATAGTAGAGTCTTTATATCCAACTGTGAGTGGTTCTTCAGAAGACTTTCATAGAGAAGAGTTGCTCATTTAGCTAAAAAGAATAGATTTACAGGGATGAGAGGGTCATATCTCAGGAGCATAGTGGTGCAGGAACAAATTATTAACAACAATTCCACATTTAGTATAACAGCAGCATTTACACTATAAAAAGATACATATTTCTGGAAAGTGACAGGTCCTCTTTAAAATAGGCTTTGAAAAGGCCCCTTTTGGTGTGAGCCTACATCTGTTCTGTAAGACCTGTGCAGTGTTGTATCATTAATCAACATTTTCCCTCCACTGAATTTATCTGAAAAAGTTTCACACTGACCTAAATATTTTAACCATTTAGAGTGTGATGGATGTGAGACATTTCCAAGGGCAGCTGACAGGGCATGAATTGATTTTCTGCACCCCATACAGCCATAAACTCTGGCCCCTTGAATAACAAGGGGGGAAGTGCCACAAAAAGTGTTTTAGAGAATGTGGGGTAGTAAGTGTGAGACTCAAACTGGCAAGGGCTCTGTGAAGGACAAGGGTAAAGATGTTGAGTTTAGTCCTGTGTGGAAATAAAGGGTTGGAAAATGGAAATGGTGTTGGGGGAGAGTGGAGCAGGACAGCTCTAAATTCTCCCACCATGGCAGGATGCCAGAATGAAGTGTCTCCTTCCTTCAAATGCAGAACTCATGTCACCAGGTTAGACATGTGACTAAACTCCTAAATAAATTCAGTCCTTCAGACAGGGATTCGCCAGTTTCAGACACGGGAATGGAGGGCATGTATGAATTAAATAAACCCGCGGCCAGTGGGCGTGGCCTCCCTCCGTACACTTGTATAGAGCTGAGGCTGCACATTCTGACCAGTAATGTGGACGGCCAGTGGACGTGGCCGATTGGAGGGCGCGAACTTGCTCCATGCAAGTGTATAGAGAGTGAGGCCACGCCCACTGGCCGAGGGTATGAATAACTCGTACATGCCCTCCGTTCCCAGGTCTGAAACTTGTGAATCCCCGCAGCATGCATTGCCTGCACTGGGGGGGATTTACAAGTCTGCAGTCACACAGAGTGACTGCAGGCTTATTGGTTTTGACTGGACAACTCCTTTAATTTTAATGCAGGGTTCCAGCAGCATTCACTTTGCAGAAAGGAACGGGTCCTACAATGTAAGTATGTCTATTTAGTTTTTCAAAGTAGCTAACGCTCAGGCCCTTTTCAGACTATCATGTAACATGCAGTGGTGGTCTGGCCACTTTTGTTATCTTAGGCCTCTTTCACACATCAGGTTTTCGCCGTCAGTCGCGATCTGGCACTTTTGACAAAAACCGGATCCGGCGAAATGACTTGCATTTGCGCCAGATCGCGCCGGATGGCCATGCGTTTCATCCGGTTTTCGCCGGATCCGGCAATGTGTCGCAATCCGGCGTCTGGAAAAAACGGCTACTGTAACGTTTTTTGTCTCCGGCGAAAAAGCCGGACACGCCGGATCCGGCGTGTCCGGCTTTTTCACACAATGAAAGCCTATGAGCGCCGCAATGCGCCGGATCCATTTTTTTGGGTCTGAGCATGCTCAGTAGCTCTGCCCACAGCACACATAGAATCATAGAATCGTAGAGTTGGAAGGGACCTCCTGGGCCATCTGGTCCAACCCCCTGCTCAAAGCAGGATTCTCTAAATCATCCCAGTCAGATGTCTGTCCAGCCTCTGTTTGAAGACTTCCATTGAAGGAGAACTCACCACTTCTCGTGGCAGCCTGTTCCACTCATTGATCACTCTAACTGTCAAAAAGTTTTTTCTAATATCTAATCTGTGTCTCTTCCCATTCAGTTTCATCCCATTGCTTCTAGTCTTTCCTTGTGCAAATGAGAATAAAGTTGATCCTTCTACAATGTGACAGCCCTTTAGATATTTGTAGACAGCTATTAAGTCTCCTCTCAGTCTTCTCTTTCATATATAAAAGCATGACAGTGGGACCCTCAGCCACACCCAACATGCCACCAAAGACAGCAACCAGGCGCAGGAGAAGGCAGGAGACCACTGCAGCACCATCAGCACCACCACCACCCCAAATGGAGCAGGAAAGGGAACATGCAGAGCAACGCGAGAGGAGTCCAGCAGCAGATGAAAGACGGTAATTATCAAATCCCCCATTCCTCAAAACTAGGGCCATGGAATATCAAGATATTCATTGGCCCTTTGTTTCTCTTTATTCAACAGCCGCCCAAGAGATGCAGCAGCAGCACTGGCAGCACTGGCAGCAGCAACGGCAGCAGCACCACCCACAGCCATGGAGTCTGGCCAGCAACATGACAGCACATCTTCTTCTGCGAGCCCTCCCTCGCATCGTCAGCGTTTGACGGTAAGTTTTTATTTCCAAAATCCATCATCTCTGTAATATATGTCTATTCATTGGCTTTTATTTCAAAACAGGAATCACAAGCTGAAGAGGAGCTCTCAGAAGAAGAAGGAAGGGGTGGACAGACACCTGGAGTGGGCTCACAATTGGTAAGTTTTTTGCATCAAACGCAGAAACACAACATCACACTACACACAACACATAGAAAACAATGTACCGCAGACCTCACACAGCAAACAAATGCCAACATCCAAACACATAAATTTTTTTCTTTTCTTCTCTAGTCTTCCCAATCTGGTGCTCGGCCAAGAGGTCCTCGCAGTGCCTCCCAGGGTCGTCGGCGACAGCAACGCGGCGGTCACCAGCGTGTAAGTATAATATTTAAGTTAAATTTTGGTACACTTTTTATTTCATGTCTTAAGTGTGGTGACTAATTTTGCTATTTTTCTATTTTACTTTAACAGCCTTCACAGCGTGCTCCCGACTCAGACGGTGAGGATAGAGGAATTGATGTGGACCACCTCATCGATCTCGTCAGAGAAAGGGAGCCGCTATGGAATATGGCTGACCGCCGCCATGCTGACCTGATTGTTACCCCACGACTCTGGGAGGAAATCTGTTCGCTCCTTGTGGGCTGCTGGGAGGACCTCGATGCTCGGGCCCAGATTAAAGAGCGTAAGTATATACAGTACCGGTTGCTTGATGTAAACCAGTGTTTCCCGAACTCCAGTCCTCGTGGTCCCCACGGATCATGTGTTCAGGATTTCTATTTACTATGGAAATCCTGAAAACATGACCCCTGGGGACCATGAGGACTGGAGTTTGGGAAACACTGATGTTGTATACTAACCACTCCTTTCTCATTTCAGGGAACAGAATTGTGAATCGGTGGCGGTCTGTGAGGGATCGTTTCAAGAAGCAGTTCAATAAAGAGATGCGGGCCCCGAGTGGATCTGGAGGACGCAGGAGCAAGTACAAGTTTGCACGAGCCCTGTAGTTCCTCCGGGATACAATGGTCACCAGAAGGTAAATATTACACACCACATTTTTTCAGCCAGGGCCATGCCATGTCACTATTTTAATTGTTTTTTTTTCTCTTTATTCCACAGCACAGTGAGCAGCACTCGGGAGCCTGCACGACTGGACCCTTCTGAGGCGATCCCTGAGGAGACCGGCACCGAGGGACACTTCGACCGCCCCGGTACATCTGCACCTTCCCACACATTCGACCCATCTGTCCCATCCACTAGCACAGGAGCATCGTGGCCGCCTACATTACATGAAGCTGCTGGTGAGGAGATCGCTTTCCCTTTACCCCACCCTTCTGCCCCTGCCACCTCTAGTACACCTGCGGGTACTGGGCGGCAGCGGCAGAGGGGTCAGGAAAAGACTTATGCGCCAGAGTTCTTGCATCTGAACGCATCTTTCCAGAACTGTCTAAAAGTCTTGTCAGAGCAAATCTCCGCAGGCTTTCAGCAGATCAACTCCAGCATTCTGGAGGTGAAGACACTTCTGCAAACCATGCATTCAGAAGCAAGTTCTTCGCCAAACCACACCTTTTTCAGGTCTGTTGTGGAGCGCATGGAAACGCTCTCTCCTAGCCAGCAGGTGCATGTAATGCATTCGTGCCACGGTGCTCTCCAGCACATTACCTCCCAACCTCCTCCTCCCACCCCAGTAGTTCCTCCACCTGCACCCCCTCCAGCCACTTTCCATCCTCCCCCTCCTATTACATACCAGCCACCTCCCCAGTACCAGCAACCTCCCCAGTACCAGCAACCTCCCCAGTACCAGACATCTCCCCACTTCCAGCAACCTGGCCCGTACCAAACTCCTTCCCCGTACCAAACTCCTTTCCCATACAACTTTCCATCAACATCATCTGCTCCTACAATCCCTGCCCAACCCTCCACTCCACCGCCACCCACCTGTTCTGCCTCCCACATGTCCACCCATTCTGTAGCTTTTTCCACACCTTCACCTCTAACTGTTCCTTCCCCACCACGATCCCAGTCCTCTCTCCACACTCCCAGTGTCGAAGTGTCCCGCAGCCCCTCCAGCACTATTTCCACCCCACACTACACAAATTTATAATGTGTGTATTTTAATAAAAATGACCATTTGGTTTCAAACCTTTATTAAAAAAGTTTTTTTCACTTTAAAAATATTTTACCAAAAAAAAATTTTTTTAAATAAAAGTTAAATTATCGTTTTACAATAGTTGTCTGTCATTTCTTTCTGTGGCGAAATATGTAAAAAAAAAAGGTTAAATACAGGGTATTTAAAAGGTAAAAAGGATCTCAAAACCAGGTATATACAGTAACTGTAGGTAAAAGGTAAATAAATTTTACCTTTTTGCCACAGTTGTGTTCCTGGTTGTGTTTGAAGCAAAGTATTTCACCTAAAAAGTTGTGTTTATTGTTGGTGATTTCCTAACAATGTACACAACTTTTGTTAAAAAGTGAAATACTTTGCATAAAACACAACAAGGTACACACCTGTGGCCTAAAGGTAAAAATAGTAAGACCATGACAAGATAGCCAACTTTGGTTGGCAAAGGTATATACTGTTGGTACAGAAGGTACACAAGTTTGGTTAAGGGCACAAATCTTTCACACTCTGTCATCCTGCCAGTGTAATCTGCCTTGAGGTGACATAAAGTATAGTGCAAAATTGTCCCTCATTACTGAAACCGTCACAGAACTTCTAGTGGTAATGTCATGGTAATCTTGCAAGGTGGTTTCTTCAGAGGTGTCCTCAATGGAAATGGGTTCCTTGCAGATAACAAAATTGTGGAGTACCACGCAAGTTTTGATCACCTCGTCCACAGTTTCTGTCTTGAGAAAGACTGTTTGATCGCAGTCAATAGGACCCGCCATTTGGCTGTCAGAATACCAAAGGTACATTCAACCATTCTTCTTGCTCTTGTGAGGCGGTAATTAAAAATGCGTTTTGTTCTTGACAATACTCTCCTACCGTACGGTTTCAAAAGGTGTTCTGACAGCTGGAAGGCTTCATCCCCTACACAGACAAATGGCATAGGTGGACCAGATGTTTGTGGCAGCGGTCTAGGGGATGGGAACTGGAAGGTGTTTCCATACAGTTTACGCCCCATGGCAGACAGTTTGAAAACTTGAGAGTCATTGGAGTGGCCATAGGCCCCAATATCAACAGCAATAAATTTGTATTCCGCATCAGCGATGGCCATGAGGACAATTGAAAAATATTTCTTGTAATTGAAATATTCCGATCCCGATCCGGCTGGCTTTACAATGCGGATATGTTTCCCGTCCACAGCGCCCAAGCAGTTCGGAAACTGACATATCTGTTGAAACTTTTCTGAAATTTCAATCCACCTCTCTGTTGTGGGCTCTGGTAAAAACTCTTCAGCTAAGGAGTCCCACAGTGCACGGCATGTGTACTTCACTATTCCAGATATGGTGGAAATCCCGAGTCTGTACTGGAAATGCAGTGACGAAAGGGATTCTCCAGTTGCAAGAAATCTGTGGGGAATTAAAAAACAATCAATTAGTTTAAAATCACAGCATTACATACCAAAATTCAGCTATAACACTTGGAGATGCAAACTACCACCAACAAGATTGCAGTGAAAGTGTGCTCTGATGCGAGCATATCCAATAAATGTGGCTTACCTTAAAGTCACCATCAGACGCTCTGCGGGTGAAACAGAGAAGCGGCAATAGGTGTCCGATTTTCTTATGAGGTGTGCAATACGCTCCACCAAGTAATCAAAATTCTCCATTTTCATCCGAACATATCCAAAAAATGTATCCGGGTTTCGTCTAAGGTCCATGCAGAGTGTAGAATAGACCCCACGCGTCATTCTCTTGGCTGTGATGGGGTGGATCCACAAACGTCGTCTACGATGCCTGATGCGCTGCTGTCTCGCTCTCTCCTTCTCCAGAACAATCACCCTCAAACGATTCGCCTCCGCTGTAAAATCCGCCAAATTCTTCAAAATATTTCCAATCACAACATCCATCTTCGCCAGTAACTTGCTCTTCTCTCCAACCTGCACTTTCTCCTCTACAACCTGTCAAAGAAGGGCTGTAGGAACATGCTATATATAGTTTTTCAGTAGCCAATCCCGTTCGGAAGGCCACAAGGGGCGATTTTAAAAACCAGATCCGGCGTAATCCGTCGAAAAACGGATCGAAAACCGGATGAACCGGATGAGACGGATCCGGTTTTGGCTGTCAAGCGCAATATGGATCCGGCAGAAAACCGGATCCGTCACATCCGATTTTACAAAACATTTGCCGGATCCGGCGCTCCGGCACGACGCCGGAACGCGCCTGACGCCGAAAACCTGATGTGTGAAAGTAGCCTTAGTGGTTTGTCTCTGGCGACAGCACCAGCTGTAAGAATGAAGGACTTTGAACATTTGTTCATATTATAATGGCCTTTTACAGTTCAAAAAATTACCAACCAGTAGCCGTTATTTTGCTGGATCCTCACGGAAGCAAAATACAAAATATTTCTGTAAAATTCAAGCAGAATTAATTTCCACTCAAATATATTCATTCGTCTCTCAAATGATCATTTTCATAACACAAAGTTTCATCAGCATTAATGCCATACTTTTGTTGTACAACGGCTTTAGAAAATCTTTGTAGAAAATTCAGGATCACACCAGTCACACTAGGAGATGCTCACATCCTACCTGCTCAGTAACCTCTGCACAGGTCACCGAACATGTCTAGAAAACTCTACTATAGAAGTCAGTGAACATCTCCAGCTTATTGTTTCTTATGGTCCCTGTACAGTAGCTCCTGGATATCTCTGGATGCTGCAAAAAGTGGTTCATACAAAGGAGATAATGGCCAAATATGTCTCATTATTGGGTTTAAAGTGGTAAAAAACTATTGGTGACACATTCCCATTCAAGAGCGGATTTTCAGCAGCTTCCACCATCAATGTCAGCTGATCGCTGGGAAGGCTTTAAGCTAAGAAAATGAGTTGTGAAGGTTTACTTTGTAATTTGTTTGCAGTTTTCCGTTAAATAGAAAAATGTATATTTATATATAAAATAGGATTTGGCACAATTTTAATATGACACAATGATATATCGGGAAATGGAAAGGCATTATTCTAGTAATTAGCCTGGCAATCAATATAGTTTCATAATGTTTAGTGGGTATTTGCTTAACAATGCGAGTGGAAATAACACAAGATCACATCCCACAACTCAGGAGTTTTATTTTCATGCTACATTTGCCAAGGGTCCGTAGCCAAAAGGCTTTAATATTTGAACCCTTATGATTGTCCTGGCCATTTCTACAGCTATCAATTCTGAAAGTACTCAAGGGTATATGTGTCATTAATCATTTCTTTTGTTGGAAGCAGCTGAATATTTTAACAGTTACTTGGCTATAACAAAGCACTTTGAGTATAAATACATGAATCACAGGTATTGAGCTTAAAATTCATCAGAAGGGGTGAAAATGAAGGCTCTGATGATTTTAAGCATTATCATTGAGGGCTGCGCTCATCATCTGCTGTCTAACAGGTATTTACCAATTTTGTCTGTATAGGAAATCTTCATTTTAGTTTTGCTTTGTTTAGATTTCAGCATTAACTCTGGAAACTTATTATTTTTAGTTCCTTGCCTATAATCTATTTCTGTGCACACAATTCTGTAAAGTTACATATATATGTGTGTGTAGCAATGTCCACCAGTGTACCCACTCCTGTCTACCCATTTGAGGAAATATACTAAGTAAAATATAGAAAATTCTGGAATTATTATAGTAGAATTACCAAGACACTTTGAAATATGTCAAGGAAAAATGTAATATTTTTTCCACAATCTGTTTTGGTGTATATTTACTCCGGCCATATGATGACTAGAGATGAGCAAATATCCGTGTTCGGCTGTCCATGTCCGCTTCGGGTAGCGAACTTGACGGGAACTTGACCTCAGACCCTGAACCCGAATGGTGACCCAAACTTCAGAGCTGTAAAATGGCTATATATAAAATTGTCGGAGTAAGGGCTAGGGGGCTACCGAAGGAAGCAAAATGGGAGTAAGAGCTGGACAATTACCCTGCAAACAAATGTGGACAGGAAAATGATGGTTTTGTCATCATAGCAATCATGGAAAATAGGAAGTAAATTAATAAAGTAAACATTTTAGTAGTAGCCCTCATAGAGACTGAGGTTTGCTACCCGCCAACTCAGTTAAAAATTTCACCCACAGAGCATGGGGGAGTGTACCTTTACAGAAGCAGCTTAAAAACGTCACCCCCAGACCATGGGGCACCATACCCCCACAGAAGCTGTTTCAAATTTCACCCACAGAGCATGGATTACAATACCACCACATAAGATTATTAAAAATTTCAGTCTCAGAACATGGGGAACAGTAGCCCCACATAAGATTACTCTAAATTTCAGCAGAGCATGGGGCATGATACCCTAAATCTTAAAACATTTACGCTCCAGTACTGTGTACTGCAAATGCATCTGAGGAAAATCTGGTAAGTCCCAAATCCCAAAGAGTTTACCTTGAAAAAATTAGTGTTCAAAACAGGCAGCCACGCCTGAATTAGGGTTTTTAGCACCAGTCTGGATTAGGCGATTATGCAAACTTTGTGTTTTGACCCCATAAAATTTAACTGACAGAGCATGGTGCACAATACCCCCACAAAACAGGTTTAAAAATGTCAGCCTCAGAGCATGGGGAACAATACCCCTACAGAAGATTTTGTAAATTTTCAGTCTCAGACCATAGGGGACAATACCCCCGCATGAGACTATTAAAAATTTCACCCTTAGGGTATGAGGCACCAATACCTTCACAGGTGCTGATTCAGATTTCACCCCAAGAGGCAATGGGGGCCAGAAATTTTGTGCTGTAAAATTAAGGTTGTAAGGAAGCAAAATGGGGGTAGGAGCAAACAATTGCCCTGCAAGCAAATGTGGATAGGGAAATTACTTAAAGAGGTTCTGTTGTGAGGGCATGGTTGAAGGTTATTGCACCCCTCTAAAAATGGGATATTCCACTGAAATTGGTTTAAAAAAAACACAATGACCATGAACTAAGAGGCCAAGGGCCAAGTGTAGGATGTAGATGTAGCTGTGGTGGAGAAGGAGGTATCTATCACCTTTTTTAATTTATTTTTGGTGGAGGAGGCCACAAAATTAATGGCAAATAGAGTCTAACCATAGCTGGGTGCGACTGGTATTATTGTCTAGTCAGCCAAAGGTACAGAAAAATCCTTTGTGATCCATGCTTGGTTCATTTTAATAAATGTGAGCTTGCTTCGTTGGACGTAGGACATTTGCTTCTGCCTCTGTCCCAGCCGCCATTACATTGACCCAGTTAGCAAATAGGGAGATTTAACGTCCCTGCCTGTGCTTACTGGTGCACGTATCACGGAACTTATAACATGGAGCATTGGTCCATTCTAACATGGACCTTGCTAGTGATGCATTGCGCTGTGCGCATCTTATCTGGTCAGAAATGTGTGTGTTTAGGGTAGGGATGGCCCACCTGGCAAAGTAGTGGCGGCTAGGAACAACATACTCCAGGACAGCCCACAACATCAGTTTTTTTAAACTAGAGGTCTCCTCCAGTCAGAATGGCAATATTTCAAATGCCAGTACTTTAGAAATGCTGACATTCAGGCACATGGCTCAAGGGTGGTTAGGGTGGAATTTCCTCTTTGTCTCGATTGGTTGGGGGATGAAGAGCTGAAAACTGAAATGGGATGGTGTAGACATGGTCGATGACAATGCTAATGGTGGTGGTGTTGCTGTTATATCCTCTCTGTGGAAAAGCAGGTGCCCCTGTTGAACGTAATCGAGAGGAAGAGGCTGAGAGAGCAGCAAAAAAGAGAGCAGGAGGAAGCTCAGATTTGTCCAATCTTTTTAAGAGGTGTACTCCACTGCACCTTGTGCTTGGATGTGAGATGCCTGATCATGCAGGTGGTGCTCAGGTTTAGAATATTTAATTCTCGATTGAGGTTCTGATGGCACAGCGTGCAAACGACCTGCCACTTGTCTTCACTACATTGGGTGAAGAACTCCCACACCAGGTAGCTCCTTTGAGTTGGCTTTTGGGGCTCATTCCCTTGGTGCAGGGGGCAGTGGCAGACAGCGTACTGCATTACCCCCTGCATTATCTTCCACCCAGTCCTGACCCCTGCCCTTCTTGGGAAAGATTTATGTCATACTTTACCTGACCCCACATCAAGTTTTCTTGAAGGACGTTTGAGAGTAGGGAGGCCCTAGGCTAGGCGTAGGAACGTGTCTAGAGGTTCTTCCATGGTAATAGGAAAAAAAATCAGTGATGCTCCACTGTAATGTCTATAAATCCTGGAGATCAACAATTCACTGAACAACTGATGAATTACCCATAAAGCATGACCTTTATTCTATACTAAAAATAGAAGTCACAGTGAGGCTATATCTAGTGCACACATGTTATTCATATCTCTTTCTCATGACTAATTTACACATCACACTTGCATTAGGCTGAGTGATAGTTCATCCTAGAGTGCGTTCTCAACTCTACTGTTGAATGATAGCAGCATTTTATGCAGAGCTCTGTTCTGCGTATTTCTACAGGTTCTACACTGCTGAATCATCTGCAGACCCTGTAGTGCTAGGATTAGTGGTGCCAGTGCCACTGTGCCATTCTCATCTCATTCATTAACAGCATTTCTTGGAGAGTGATTCCAGCTGTGTCAGCGCCGCTGACTGATGGTGTGGGCCATGCGATGTTGAGGAATTCGATAAATCAAATACAGATAATAGGTAGTTAAAGGGGTTTCCCATGTTCAGTAAAGATGACCCAAAACACTGTAAATACCTAAAACAGCAAAAAGCGAGTACTCACTCTCCCCAATTCAGTGCTTCTTCCCCGCCATTGCTTGGGTCTCAGTGTTTTGACTGTCACAGTATTGTCACATTAACTGTATGCATTACCACTGTAGCCAATCACTGAGCTCAGCAGGTTATCTAACCCGGCGCAGCTGTTGAGCTTAGTGATTAGTTTCGTTGTTGATTTGCTCTGTAGACCACATAGAAGAAACAAATGTGTAACAATCCTGCATGGCCTCTCATCCCCCCACACACCAACTTATTCACTGCTCCAGGCCTTGCTGTGTATTCTGTCTGCTTCCAGCTCCATGTTGTGTGCCTCTTGCTTCCTGCCTTCTCTCTGCATGCTTCCTGGCTGTGTGCATAGGGGGGTGGCGCCAGAACTCTCTGGTTCTTATGGAGTCAGGGTGCAACTGTCTAATGTGTCCCTGGCCAATTACCAAGAGGCCTCTAGTATTTAGGGCAGCTCCACCCGGTGGAAGGGGTCTGTGCAATGTCTTAACTCAGTGTATTGCTGCTGAGTTTTCACATCCTGTCCTGTGTTTCGCATTCTCTGGAGGCTTGATTCCTAGTCCTGTGTCTGTCCCTCTCTGTCAGCCCTCCAGGAGGCAGAATATCCTGGTCTCTGTGCTATAGCTCCTGACCTTGTCTCATACTGTCCTTGCTTCCTCCAGGATGCAAAGTATCCTGGTCTCTGTGTCTTTGCTCTAGCCTTGTCTTGTGCCTGTCTTGCCGCCCTCCAGGAGGCAGAATATCCTGGTCCCTGTGTCTTTGTTCCTGTACCTTGTCTCGTACCATTACCTTGTCTGAACTCAGTCATACCTCTGTCTCTCGGTCTCCTCGTCTGTGGCTACTTTCCCTGATGTGTCTATTCTGGTGTCCCCTCCATCTGCTTATGCTCCGCACTCTTGCGGCCCTGCTCTGTACTCTTGCGGCTCTGCCTGTGGTTCGCACTCTTGCGGCTCTGCCTGCTCCGTACTCTTGTGACTCTGCCTGTGCTACGCACACTCTTGCGGCGTTGCCTGCTCCGTACACTTGCGGCTCTGCCTGCTCCGTACTCCTGCAGCTATTCCTGCTCTGTA
Source organism: Dendrobates tinctorius (assembly GCF_039654945.1). Lineage (NCBI taxonomy): Eukaryota > Metazoa > Chordata > Amphibia > Anura > Dendrobatidae > Dendrobates > Dendrobates tinctorius. Next base: position 46,988,847 of record NW_027361698.1, read on the forward strand.
CTTTTGTGACTCTGCCTGTGCTCCGCACTCTTGCGGCTCTGCCTGCTCCATACTCTTGCGGCTCTGCTTATGCTCCTTGCTTTAAACTGCAGCTCCTCTCTGCAGTCTTGCGGTTCACCTGTGTGAACTTGTCTCTACCTGTTCCTTCATACACCATTCCTTCCTGCCAGTACCTGCACCTGCTGTGTGAACAGGATCCTACCTATTCCATACACCACTCCTTCCTGCCCGTGTCCCTGTGCCTTTTGAGTTGGTTCCTGCCCCTGTGTCTCAGCCGTGCCCACCTGCCAGTGTCTCAGCCGTGCCCGCATGCCAGTGTCTCAGCCGTACCTGCCTGTCAGTGTCTCAGCCGTGCCTGCCTGCCAGTGGTTCAGTTGTGTCCACCTGCCAGTGTCTCTGCCTTGCCCCTCCTGCCAGTGTCTCAGCCTTGCCCGCCTGCCTGTGTCTCAGCCGTGACCGCCGTGCTCACCTGCCTGTCTGATAGTCGTGCCTGTCGCCTGCACCGGTCCTAGTGTTCTATCTCCCCAAGTGGGATCAGAAGCCACAGCCAGACACCACCCTGGAGTGGCACCTAGCAGCTACGTGCTGCACAAGCCTGACCTCACCTTCAGAGGCTCCAGTGAAAACCAGGGTAGCTGTCTTAGTCACGCCCCTTCCAGGGTAGTCTGGTTTGTGGCACAGTGGGGCCACAACCCCATGGCTCACACCCACCAGTTAAGGCATGAGCGTGACAAAATGGACCTGTAGAAACATCAGCTAGATGCGAAATGGCCATAGTCCATGTTCCTCACTCTGCCTTAATTCCCTTGTTTTTACCTGCACACTGCGAGGAAGATGTCCACATAAATGCAATAAAGGACTTTTAACCTAAGGATATGGGTGAGTGCTGCTTTTCTGTTGATACTTCATGAATACGATTTGCTCTGTCGACATAACGTCACCTCTGGAGCCAAAATACCAAGACCCGAGCAGTTGTTTTAAGTATATTATAGCGTTTGTGGTTCATGTTCCTGAAAGTGGATAGATTTAGATGGATATATGTATAGAATACAGATTATACGTAGCTGGATAAAGATGACATGAGTAGAATAGTATAGCAGATAGTAAGCAGATTTCTGTCAGCCTAATAAATAACCCCTTTTCTTTATTCCCAAATAAGTGGAATAAAGCGTGCTATTTTCCTCATTCAGAATTCTAGAAATATAAATGGAAATGAGTTTACTTACATCTCCATAGGGTTTGAGGAGTTTAATCATTCACTTTACACGTTCTCCATTTTAAATAGGTCAAAACATCTGTCATGCATGAGGCGGGAGAAACCTTTCCAGCTAATAAATATGTGTCAGGAATCTTAGTTAGCGCCACAATTCATACTTTCTAAGCGCCGTGCCTGCATAGGTAATGAGATCAATGCTAAATGCAACTAAGAGATTCGCGATGACAAATGGAAGTTATGAAAGGCGCATTACTTAGAATGCTGAATGTATAAGTATTACATTCACACCTGCACGCTGGGTCCTGTCACTTTCCTTTCACCATTTCCGAATGATTGTGGTGGTAATAGTTTTAATGATCATCCAGTCTATTACTGCTATTATCAGCCAGAATAATGAAGAAAATTAGTTTTTTCTCCTTTGGCTGCCAACATTGGCTGATTTAGTAAAAATGACGCATTTTATTAAATTTTTAATGTATTTATTTACCCATGTACCGAGTAATAGAAATGAAATATTTCCAGCATACTAAACGCTTCCTCGGCCAGCCTTCATTTTCCCGGGACTGTTCTTTCTGAAATACCTCGATTAAATATTAAACAGCCGCCTAAATGGCTCCAAATTTATTGTAATAAAAAAAGACTACTGTGAAGGACCTTCTGTCACCGCCGCGCATCCTAAATCAAAAATATTTGACTGCAAATTGCTCCCGAACATCTTCTTAGCGCAGTATTAATCAGCCGCTATAAATTTCTTCATTAGAATTGTCAAAAGAGCCACTAGCATCTTTAATCAGTTGCCGAGCAATTAGTTGAATTCACTATCACTACCTGCATCTAATTGAATTTATTGTTATTTTGTCAAGATAAATAGCGTTTTGAAAGTCATCTAGTTTGGTTGCCTAATTCATCATTGTTATACCCGGCAATAGACTCGAGAATAAACAGATTAATTTTTGTAGGCAGTGAAAAATGGACGTGCCAAAAAAAAAGTCTGTGGTACCAATAACATCTAGGTCCCTGTCAGCAGTCTCATGTAGTGCATGAAATGAAATCTGGATGTTAATATGTTCTTCTGCCGCGTACGATTCAGCCGATCAGCCGTCTTCATGTTGTCACGTACATGGATTTAAAAGTCCTTTTCTTCCGTTTCATCTAGTAACAGAGAATTGTAATTACAAACTAGTCGGAGTGAATCTCGTTTGCTTACAGAGTAGGAGGACGAGTTGTTTCTGATGCAGATGTAAATCGCTGCTTCTTCATTTACCCTATTTATCATCCGCCGTCACTTGACACTGGCGGGAGTTTCACTTTGATAGGTGAAATGGCACACCTCCTGGAGACTGATGATTAGAAACTTTAGGCTGTGACTGCTCTGTATCACTAATTTCTGCTTACACGGCGGCAATATCATAAATATGGGATTTTCGATTCCTTGTAGATTAAAACAAGAAAAGATGCTTGACAAGATGGCAAATAAGCTGTGTCTGAGAACTTAAATAGCTCTAAATGGTAAACTAGATGTTTTTTAAAATTATATACATTTCTGATTATTCTGCAACTGGATGCAGTTAAAGGGTTTGTCCAGATTTGGGACAAAATTCTCCAGTCACTCTAAGTGACTGCAGACTCGTTAATTCTCACATCATGCATAGTGCGCACTGTCAGCAGGCTCATTAATTCTCACATCATGCATAGAGCGCACTGTCACCATTCTCTGCTGGTGGCTAAACCGGTCATGTGACATCATACATACTTCTGGCCACCTTCCGTCTAGACATGTGCAGCCTGTCTTAATTCAGCTGTATTGAGATAGACCACGCACTTCTAGTCAAAGTGTGGCCAGTAGTATGTATTTCGAGTACCTGCAGTCATATGCCCACCCACTACCAGCACAGGAGGATCTTGAAAGCACATGCTGTGCGTTATATGGCGATATTGTGACTGCAGACTTGACAAATCTGAGTAACCCCTTTAAGTCGACAGCCATGCCTATGAGGATTGTATGTGATTACATGTGTGATGACAACACAAAGATATTTTTGATCATTTTGTTTTATAATATTGAGCACTTTTGGGAGTTCCCAAAGAACTTTATGGCCTGCAGTACAGATCAGTCAATGGGACAGCTGACAATGACAACAGAGTATGGTTGAAAGCAGTGGTCTGTAACTGTGGTGTTTATCACTTATTGACTGACTTGTAATATTCACCGGAGTGTACAGAGAGATTGAGCAGAAAATGGCAAACAATAGTTGGTAGTGCTCCGGGGTAGTACTCATGGAATTTGGAGTGGTGTTACTTAGAGCATAGAACTGGAGCACCGTTCCTCTGGAGTAACAGTCACAGAGTATTATTGAAGACTAGGTGAAGAGCCCAGCGCTGCCCGGGCATAGTAACTAACTGTGGTTAGTTATAACAAATTATAATTATCCTCCATCCCATAGTCCCGTGCCCATATACCCCTCATACATATCCACGATCCCATAGGCCCGTGCCCATATACCCATCATACATATCCTCCATCCCATAGTCGAGTGCCCATATACCCATCACACATCCTCCGTCCCATAGTCCCATGCCCATATACCCATCATACATATTCTCCATCCCATAGTCCCATGCCCATATACCCATCATACATATTCGCCATCCCATAGTCGTGCCCATATACACATCCTTCATCTCACAGTCCCATGCCCATATACCCATCATACATAACCTCCATCCCATAGTCCCGTGCCCATATACCCATCATACATATCCGCCATCCCATAGTCCCGTGCCCATATACCCGTCATACATGTCCTCCATCCCATAGACCAGTGCCCATATACCCATCACACATCATCCATCCCATAGTCCCGTGCCCATATACACGTCATACATATCCTCCATCCCATAGTCCAGTGCCCATATACCCATCACACATCCTCCATCCCATAGTCAACCATTATGACATCATAATGAGCGGCGGGGCTTGCAACCTATGATTACATCAGCGTCGCCATGGCAACCATTATGACATCATAATCAGGGGCAAGGCTTGATACACACACACTTTTTCCCCATTATGTAGATAGGGGCAAAAATGTTTGGTGAATTGGAACGCGCAGGGTTACAATTTCACCTCACAACATAGCTTAGGACACTCTCGGGGTCCAGATGTGTGATTGTGCCAAATTTTGTGGCTGTAGCTGCGACGGACATACACACACACATACACACATACATACATACGCACACTTGAGCTTTATATTGAAGATAGACCTGCAGCAGGGGTCAAGCTGATCTGGTTTGAGAAAGTGTAGAAATTTTAGGATCAAGCTTATTGCTATGGTCATAATTGTTGATGACGATTCTGAGACTTTTAATTATGTTTTAATGTAGATTATGAAGATCTAATATATGCTGCCAAAAGCACTTTTTCAATGTAAATTTGGAAAATGCTCACTATGAGAGATAATACCAGGAACATACTGTAGCAACACCGCACCTAAACCAAATCCAAAGCCAGCTTAACAATTCTGATATGGATATTGGGTCCCTTCAATTTCCAGTGTTTGTAAACCTGATTGTTACTCCATCCCTAAAGTTAAAGTGGTTATCTAACCTCAGTATAACGTTGATAGGTGTGGACCCACTGCACCATGGGCCGGGCTTACCTTGGAGGGGCGTAACTATGTAACTACCAGGTCTTCACTAGAGCCTCTGATGTACAATGACATGCTTTGCCGCCGGTAGTCACTCGGTAGTACTCCAATGTAGGCCATAGATCTGCAGCTGCTAACCGGAAGGTCAGAGGCGCAGGTACTCAGTATAGAGGGGTAAGACTGAGAAGCTTAGTCAGACAGTCAAAGGTTGGGAGGGAGGCAACACAGGATCAGTAAACATAGCCAAAGTCAGGATCAGAGAGGTCGGGCATTACAGGTAAACAGACTGGGATATTAACGGGAAGCGGAATACAGGAGAATGCATAAACGTGTGCTACAAGGTAGGAACCAACGTTTGGGCGGGGAGTGGTAGCAGGAGCTGCCTAATAAAGGCCCTGCTGGCATAGGATAGGCTGGGGAACATAACCTCTGCAGGACCTAGCAGGTTAAACCCCTGCAGAGACCAGCCACACCCCCTATGACTAAATGTGCCAGAAGCGGAAGCAGCAGTGACACATGAGGCAGAATAGGGGAATGTCCTGACTCGGGGAGTAGAGAGGCGCTGAGGAGGCACTTGAGTTACTGCTGTGACACCGATTCAACACCCTTAAAAGAGCGCTTTTATGGCAATCAGCAGAAAACTATTGATCTGACTGATATAGGGATCTAGAGCAGGGATCGCCACTCTGAGATGACTACATGACTCAGTTACTTATTTAGACAGTGACTTCCCTGTAACACATACAGTATATCTAAAGACTATATTATACACTGAAACCATGGAGTAAATGTCCAGAAAATATTTATATGTAAAAATACCAATTTATTGAGATAACAGAAGCATAATCATATATATGTAAAAATGACAGGTAGAACAGTATCAGAGTAAATGAGAACAAAAGGATCAGGTAGACACCAGCATGTACATCACTAACTACATCTGAAAACATTAAGATCCATAAAAAAATGCATAATGCTAATATGAGTCAGAAGATACCAAAGGTAGGATGGTGGGGGAGAGCAATGATGCTCTGTTTTAAAGCATGTGCTTAGTATTGGATCTGATGTGAACCCATTCCACCATGTCTATGCAGGCTTTTACCCATGGTCAGATGTAAGTGATGCCACGCGCCTAGCCCCAATGAATGTTTTGCTTCAGCTTCCTCAGGGGGCCATGTCCATCCTTGTCCATGGCCCCCTGAGGAAGCTGACCCAAAACTCCCACTGTTGTGAATTCCTTTGCTCGGACTTCTGAGCCAGAGCTCCCTCTGCTCCCTCTGGTGGTTACTGGGAGTAGTGGAGCTAGCCAGGTTGATGGAAGTTTACCACCTGACGACCATAATTGGGAATCTGGGATTACTGGCTGGGAGCATATAATTGAGCAGGCTTCCCTTGGTGGTTGCTGGTGATTTCCTCCTTGTGCATTTGGAGTTATTTTGTCTCCTGCCTGATCTGCATGGTTCAGTTAAGTGACTCTTTTGCTAATCCTTTGCATCTAATCTGGTTGTGCCTTTTTTTTACTTTCTGCTTTGTTGCTACGGTTCAGCGTACTCCCTGCTGGGGGCAGCACTGGGCCCCGCTCTTATGTTACAGCGGGGAGTACGCAGTTTGTTCAGTCCCCTATTATCCTATTATGTTAGTATCTTTTGCTTTGCTTCCAGTTCATACCAGAGTGCTGATCTAGCAGGGGTGAGGTCGTGTGGCCTCAGGTTTTTTTGCATATCAGATGTGTTGGATTTTTTTAGGGTTTTGTGCGTGATTGCAGACAGTATCTTTTCTGTCCTGTCCTGTCTAGACAGCTTGGGCCCCACCATTTGCTCAGTCTGTTCTCTGCCTGTGTTTGTGTCTCATCTTGTCTCACCGACAATATATGTTTGGGGGCTGTCTATTCCTTTGGGGATCTGCTCCGGGGCAGTTTAGATTTCACCTTTCTGGCTTTAGGCTTAGTTAGTTCTCCGGCTGTGTCGAGGCGTCTAGGGCATCGTAGGAACGCTAAACGGCTACTGCTAGTTGTATTGATAGGATCAGGGGTCTGCAATCTGCTTAGTTACCAACCTCTCTGGTTTTAAGGTGGCTTAGCCTGTTCCTGCCATCCTCCTCGGTGACCCATTCATTCTGTAGGTATTAGGTCCAGTTATAGGCTATTTTCTGTTATGTCTTCTGCTCTAATTATAAGTCTTCATATATCTAAAGACTTAGTCATGTGTTTTTTATCTACTTTGCACCCATAAAAATTTACTGATGGGATCCGTGTGCAGCATTTGATCTGTGTGCAGCGTTTTTTTTTGCAGAGATTTTCACAGTACACTACATACTAGCTCCATTTTTATGCTGTCCACAAAAAAAGATCAGTCAAGTACATAGCCTCAGAATAAAATGTGCCCTTTTCTTTTCCTGGAAAGCAGAACACATACAAACAGCGAACACAGATGTCTGAATGAGGTCTAACTAGCTCAGTCACCCGGTACTCTGAAGGTCTTATAACCCATTCTCATTTAGAGTTGTATGTAGAATTCTTTAAAATTGTGAACCTTTCTGGTTCAGGATCTATGGAGAGCAAGCGTGCCTGATTCGTTTTATAAAGGTCTAGGCAGCTGTATACAGCAGGATTTTATAGAAAATAATGAAAAAGAAAAAATCCAGACTGGCACATCTTGGTGAATTACCTTAAATTAAATACTCCTCTAATTGGTAGGCTACAGCTCTTCGGAACTTTTTTGTTGTGTGATGGTAGCAACAACATTATCTTTCCATATGGAGGAAAAATCTAATTGACAATCGCCCAAATTTTGGATAATCAAAGAGCAATAGTCCAGTAATAAATGCTAGAATACTAATAAATCTTTGGGGAGCACTTTTTTTAATAGATAAGATAAGTAACACAAGTCTTTTTAACAGATCACTGGAAATTTGATGTAGAGTTTATTATTTTTTCAAAGTTATAAGATGGTGTTCAAAAGAGTATGGAATGGAGGGCTCAATTATAAAGCCATGTTATGATCTCATTGACATGTCAAGTCTTCTAATAAAAAAAATGATGGCTACATATTTCCTCTCCGTATTAATTTGAATACTGAGTGAAAACTGACAATCAAAAAAAAAGACTAATGATAAAAAAGTCATTGTGACCCTATTAAATATAAAGGTAAAGGGCATGCCAAGGTTAAAGAACAAGCAATTAGACATTGGAATAAAGTAGATTGCATTAACATTTGTGGCTTTTTATAGTTATTACAGACGTGCTTATATATGGGTAAAGGTGCACGTAATAACCTTTTAGAAGCTGTTCAAGAATGATTGCTTTTCCATTCAAAACATTTACCTAATACAACTGTGCAGAATTTGCTTTATATCCTTTGCTATGTGTAGAAATAAGGCAAATCACATTATAAGACTCATATAACCAAGGTTGGGGTAAAAAACGCAAATATTCCAAGGTTACCTCCAGAGGCATCCAGTGCATGCACAGAAAAGACTGTGCTGGCCTTGCCTTCACTTTCACACTGCCTATGAGTTAGTTGTTATTTCAGGTTACTTGTGATGGTTGTAAAGCATAAAAACACTTCTATATTTTGGTATTGTACACTATTTTTTTTTAAAAATTCAGCAGCTTTTGGAAATTAGAAAGGGGAGGTATATTAGATGACAAGAATCATAGAATGTTAGAGTAGGAAGGGATCTCCAGTGTCATCGTGGCCAACCCCCTGCTCAATGCAGGATTCACTAAACCATCTCAGATAGATGTCTGTCCAACCTCTGAAGACCTCCATTGAAGGAGAACTCACCATCTCTCATGGCAGCCTGTTCCACTCATTGGTCACTCTCACTGTCAAAAAGTTTTTTCTAATATCTAATCTGTATTTTCTCCCTTTCAGTTTCATCCCTTTGCTTCTCGTTTTTCCATGTGCAAATGAGAATAAGGATGATCCCTCTACACTGTGACAGCCCTTCATATATTTGTAGACCGCTATTAAGTCTCCTCTTAACCTTCTTTTTTGCAAGCTAAACATTCGCAGATCCTTTAATCATTGACCTAGTTTGCAGTCCGCTCACCATCTTGGTAGCTCTTCTCTGAACTTGCTCCAGTTTTTCGATGTCTTTTTAAAATGTGGTGCCCAGAACTGGACAAGCTTTAAAACAAAACCTGATTTTGTGATAGTCATTGGTGAGTTGTGTATGCCATATTTATCTATGTGTAGTTGGCCAGTGGTTGTGATCTAATTTGCAACCTGTTGAGAGTTTTACTACTATGTTGCGATAAAGTATTAAATGAGTGCCATGATAAATTGGAGTTCTTATCGAAATTCAGAAATAGTCAACGGTGGATGTATCTGTAAATCATACGATTGAGACTAAGAAGCCAATGATTGACCAGAAAACCTTTCTGTAAGGCTCCTGATGAATTTTTCCCCTGGTTTTATAGTTGTGATAAATCTTTTTCAATGTTGTCCACTGATCAGCAATCTTGATCACAAATTCATAGATACAGTTTTAAAAACTCATCTCACCCATTTAAATGGTGTTGCCAAAGGGCCGCATTTTGCCGATATTCACTGCTAAATTACCAGGTTGTTGATAGCTCATTACCAATGATTACTTTCACCGATGTGGTCCAGCAGCCTCATCAATCAAGCAAGAGTGTCCACCCATCTACCAAGAAGTAGGCAGGCTGTACAACACGACGCTTCTGGAAAGTTAGGTATAGGAGATCTTCTAGAAAAAGAAGGCATTATAGGAGTTGGTAGGAGAGAAAGGAACGGAGCTGCAGACGCTATCCAGGCAATGACTGAGTACGTAGAGTCCAATTCAAAAACTGGATGGGTGCCCTATCCGCTGGTGAGCACAGCAAAAATTGTAAAGGAATAAGGAAGTGAAAGCACTCCCACTAAACATTTTTTCAAAAACCGGCAAGATAGCTAAAATGAAAAAAAGTATGCTTCCCTTACTGCTCTTTTTCATGCTTCACCAGTTTTCATACTGCTACTATTCTTTTGGCCAGAAGAGCACATGAGCGCTGCAGCCAGTGATTTGTTGTAGTGGTCACATTCTCTTCCAGAGGAAAGAAAAAAATATGGAGTCAAGCGGGGACCCCAGGCAACACTAGAAGAAGAACAGTGTGTGTGTGTGTGTGTGTGTGGGGGGGGGGGGGTTGGAAAGGTGAGCATGCTTACCATAATTTTTTTATTTTAGAGCATAAGGTTGCACTAGATATAGATCCTGAAGACAACATTACATCCATTTCTCATCTATGTAAGATACAAGATCTTGACTCTCAGTGAATTCAAATCATTTACATCCAAATGTATTTGTATTCTTTTTAATGATATTTAAAGGGAATCTATTACCAGGTTTTTGCTACGCCATCTGAGAGTAGCATATTGTAGGTATTGTAGACCCTGATGCCATCGAGTTATCATGTACTGGGCTGCTTGCTGCAGTTTTGATAAAATTAGAGTTTTATTTGCTGCAGATCTACCAGTTCTCTGAATGCTGAGCTCTGCACAGCCCTGTCCACACCACTGATTGACAGCTTTCTGTGTACATTGTGCATAGGCAGAAAGCTGCCAATCAGTGCAGGGGGTGGGGTTGTACATAGCTTATGAATATGGAGGACTGTATGGCAGCAGATTTACTAGTCATCTACAGGGTAGGCCATGTATATGGATACACCTGAATAAAATGGGAATGGTTGGTGATATCAACTTCCTGTTTGTGGCACATTAGTATATGGGAGGGGGAAAACTTTTCAAGATGGGTGGTGACATGGTGGCCATTTTGAAGTCAGCCAATTTGGATCCAACTTTATAAGTGGCCCACCCAGGTGTATCCATATTAATGGCCCACCCTGTAGTGATAATCTGCTGATAAAACTCTGATTTTATCAAAACTACATTAAGCAGCCCAGAAAATGATACATCGCTAGAGTAAGGGTGTCTGCCTCTGCATCATGCTGGTCTGAGATTACACATCGACAGGTTCCCATTAAGAGTGAACAACCATGATTTTAGGGATTGAGATCCTTGTAAAATTCCTTCTGCTTTTTTATTTAAGGGAAATCCTTCAGCTGTTATTAGGGAACACAAAGAAGGGAGGCGCTGTCCATTGCTCAGCTGGGTGCATTATTTTATGGAGGGACAGATCCTCATTATGTGTAATGATAGGATCCCATAGCGATCTAGAGCTTACATGCACTATGTAGAAGAACGGTGTGTATTGCAGATGAGACATGAAGCGCACATTACGGATGATTTCAGTAAACAGGGAATAGCTGCAGCTAATTACTTATGTATCACAGATAGCCATCTTAGCTAGCGAAGTCCGAGTGGCAGGTCTCCATCAGTATGCAAGGGCTTCACTGCGTTATCAGCACGCTCGAGCTCTGTGCATGTCTCCACCTCATATCTCTGCTGCTTGGGATTCATGAAGTTCATATCACTCAGTTAAGAGAGGAATCGCAGCATTGTCCTGTACAAACTCTGCCTGAAGCTGAGATACTGCTAATTAATGTACTGTAGCTGCACAAACAGGATTGCGTGTTTATTTCCTAGACTCTCTCTAGCATCAGAGATGAATCACTCTTTACTTTTGCATACAGGGCCCAGGCTGATTCTGTTATCCAGAAGATCAGTAGGCCGGCCCTACTGTCACCATTCAACCTTATAGCCAGAAACTGGTCTTCATTGGAAGCTGTCATTTGAAGGAAGCAGATGGATGATCATATTAATATTGAATTCTAAATGACAACTTCTTAATTATTTAAAGGGAGCCAAAACAGATCCTGTTAAGATCAGGACCTGCTATTGATGACCTGATAATGCCCAATTAGTGGCCTCCAGAAGTGCTCAATAGGGAGAGGAAGATGACTTGTCATGTGTGCTCACCACGACAATGTCCACATGTCCCTTATTCATTATTGGCTATAAAATATTAGTACACAGGGTAAAGCTTATTGCTGAGCTGATGTCCTGGGTGATAGCAGGAGTTAAGTGCAGCTTCTGGCATAAATTCACTTAAGAATATTAGGGATGAGTGGACCTGACGATGTTATGGTTCATTGGGTTCTACCAAATTTTAGTCCAAAGTTTGGTTGGGGTACCAGAACTCTAACAAAACCTGAACCCCATAAAAGTCAATGGGGACCTAAACTTTGGACCTGTAAAATGGTTGTAGTAAGGGCTAGGAGGCTGCAAAAGTCTCTGTCAGCATCCGAACTTCGAACACTAAAACGGACTTCCAGGAGAGGTCCATGCTCGGGGTTCAGCACTGGACACTAGATGTCCGGTACGAACCCTGTACTTTACAGTTCAGGTTTTTTCATCTCTAAAAAAATATCAAATGAAATGATACTTATGAACCCAACGTGCCAAATATTCACCAACATTTAGTAAATGTGCAAACATTTAAAGGTTTTTTCCAGGGAAAAATATTCCTATATTAAGCATAACTAGTAAGTTATGTAACTAAATAACATAGTTCTATTAGGCCAGGTGCCCCAATCCTCCAGTAACGGCTCCATTCCTGGTCCCAGGAGTTTTGCTTTTGGTCCTGTTCTTCATACAGAAGAGTACTTAGTTGCAGACTGACTAGTTTAATAGCTAAGCCAGCCCCCTTCTCTGTCTATACGCCTGCTGTTGCTGAGATCTGGTTGGGACACAATAAGGCAAAACCTTAATAGAAATGAGAGAGGGTGACAATGATGGTTGTGCTCACTTGGGGTGCGATGTTTATGGCCATAACACAAGAGCCTTGGGATCCCCAGTTGTGGCCGGTGGCTAGGGAAGAAATTCTTCCAGATATCAATTTACTTCTGTGGATATATTACAGTACCTGGGCTGCACTCGTGGGAATGAAGAATCCTCAATGGTATAAAATTAAGGTTTTTGTAACACTAACGCATTTCCACGCCAGTCTGTCACCTTTTTCAAGGTAAAAAATCAAATATAAATCTGGTGTGATAGACAAAGGGGCTTGGCTAAGCTACTTAACTAAACAGTCAGACTTTTGACACAACAGAAATGCTGTCCTGTATCAGGCACAGGACAAGAACCCAAGACACTATGACCAAGGATGCAGCAACTGCCAGATCAGTGCACCTGGTTTAATTGAACTATTAGTAAGTTATGTACCTATTTACAGCCATTTTCTGAATATTTTTTTTCCTGGAAAACTCATGAAACCTGTTGCAGATTTTAGCTTTCAGCAGAATCATTGAGCACTTTAGGCGTTATGGGAAAATAACTGTTTTACTTACATACGACAACCATTATCTTCATCATCACCACGTGGAGGGTTACAGGAGAGATCGGACACACACGAAGAAAAGATATTATACAATACAGTATTACTGCACATTGGATTGAGGCTAACTTTCCAAATGCTGGGGGTTCGACAACTGGGACTCCTACTGATCACAAGAATCGGGGCTCTCATGTGAATTGAGCGGGGTTCGATCATGCACACTACTGCTCCATTAATTCTTGTTGGGACCTCCAGAGATAGCCGAGCTGTGCGCTTGGCTGGACTTCAGCACTCCCATAAGAATGAATGAAGAGGCAGTGTGCATAATCAACCACCGCTTCATTCACAGGGGACTCTTCAGTGCCCTAGTTCTTGGAACAGATGGGGGTCCAAGCAGTCGGACTTCACAATTGCTGGAGGTAAAAATGCTAGGAACCCCGCCAATCCTGGAGACCATGGATAACTTTCAAGCTTGAGAATGCCCCTTTAACCAGCTCTAACTACAATCTAATTTGCTGCCTGCACAGCACAGTCCCACAGCATAAGCCTGCAGCTGTTTTATGTTCCAACATAATTGTCTGTCGAAAAAAGTACAGTACAATACTTGGAATAGGCTAGCACACCACTTGGATGGTATCCCAATAAATCTCCCCCAGTGTCTGTGAAGTCAATCAGCACAGAGAGCTAGCAGCCTGCAAGAACATTATGCCTTATGCAAATATCCCAGGACATGTGTTGTATTCGTCCCTACAAACTCATATTGCCAGCTGCCATGTACCTTGGGTCATAAGAATAAATGACAAGGTCTTGTGGGACAATCGTATTGGTAAAATGAGAGTCTGAGCCGGCGATATGGAAGCACCTGGCTTACCATGTAATAATGGGAGCGTGAATCCCCTGGCTCCTCTGACTGTCCCTGATCTTTGGAGAGGAGACACCTGTTTTCCTCATATTCCGAAGCTCTTCTGTTTCCTGCAGTGCCCAGTAATCCTTGCTGGTAATTGGCAATATTGGTATATTTTATCATGTAGTGGGTTAGGATTTTCACCCCTTTTATCAAAAGCATCATAAATTTTGCTCATACTAATGCACCTATTTTGCCTTTTCGTGCTTTTGATCTTTGCAGGTTTTGTTGTATGTAATAATACTGCATTCTAGCCAATTATTCCCATGTTATACCTCTTTCCACCACTAGATGGGAGAAGCAGCTCAGACGAAAAAGAATCCGACTCTTATTTGTGCTTTTTAAAATCGACTTCCTATAACAGCTGCATATTAATGCAATTTCTGAAGTAATACAGAAATCACTTGTATATGTCACAGAACTGTCAAGTCAACCAGGCTATTGCCTTTTTTTTTTTTTTTTTTTTTTTAATAAAGAAGCCTGTATATATATTTTTTTCTTATCATCAGCCATATTCTCTTACATGTATCACCCTGATAAAAAAAAAAATAACCCAAACATGAACCACTGACTAGTGGCTATCATCCTTAGGGCCCATTTTCAGTTGCAGCTTTTTAATCTGCAGCAGTGAATAGTTTACATTTAATATTCCGACAAGCCAGATTTTCTGATAGTTTATTAAACTTTCATGAAATACATTTAAAGCCGAGGAATATCTCATTTAACATGCTGAGTAATTACGGCCCTTTAAGAGATCCTTTAAACGGATTTTACAATTCTAAGCCTTCCTAATCCACTGGCTGCAATAAAATGTGTTCAATGTGACAGCTTGGTGGAAGAAGCATCCATCTTTAATATCGGATCTGTGTGCAGCCCCCCACATCATCAGTTGTAGGGGGAGACGAAATAACGGACAGCTCCTTACTACGTCACACGTAACTATGTCTTTTGGTTTTATATCAAAGGGAACGTGTTCTCCAGACCAGGCTAAGCCGCGAAGATGCGGGAGAGCATCCAGAAAAACAGGTGAATACTCATCAATTTGTTTTCTTTGCATCCATCATAAAGGATAATGGAGCACATTAGTACACATTTGCAAAGACTATTTATCAGAGTAGGAAATGGCGTCTCTACGTGCGGTGCATTTCTATCATCTCTGGCTGTCACTTTTTCTAAGGCCGGTTTCACATGTCCTCTTGTGTTTTAATTTTGCTTGAATGTGAAAAACTCCATTTGTCATTTGGGATCCATATACCAATTTATCCGTTTTTCAAATATGAAAAAGACTAAAAAATGTATTTTCTCAATAAACAGTGAAGTACAGACAACACACAACTGGCATCTGTGTGATATTTGTTTTTTTCATGTAGCCATTGACTTGCGTTAGCGCAACTCGGATCTAAGAAGGATACGTCTCCTTTTATTTATTTTTTTAAGAAATCAACCTTATAATGGGTCCGTGATCTAAAGTATATAGCAAAAATAACAGATAGTCCACAAGCCAAAAAAACTGATGTGTGAAGCCACGTTCACATGTTCAGAATTTGGTGGGTTTTTGACCTCAGTAATTGCAAGCAAAAACCAGGAGCGGGTGATAAATCCAGAAGTGGTGACGTGTTGCTATTATACTTTTCCTCTGATTGTTACGCTCCTGGTTTTGTCTTACAAAGACTAAGGTAAAAAACTGACCGAATACTCAACGTGTGCGCCTGGCCCTAAGCCGTCCCAATCTTGTGACTACATTTCAGAGCAGGACTTGCTATTTTCCATCTGATGGAAGGTAAGTTCAGTTGGATCTTGGCATGGCTGTCGATATTTGCTAATGTGCCACAGAAAAGGAAAAGGAGTTTGGCTGTGTTCACGTTTGTGTTTTTCAGTTTCCATTTAAAAATGAGATCACGGAATACGTTGGCACTATATGATCAAGAACAATAACTAAATTTTACAAACCTTGAACATTATCTTTGCCGCTTTATTCGATGTCTATGGGGCTGACGAAAATAGTACCTGTCTGTCTCCATGAGTCCAATTCACCGAACGACCGGCTGTTTGATTCAGTGCAGTCATGTAGTGAGGAGGAATAGTGGGCTTAGTACCCCCATTCTAGGCTGTGTTCAGGAAAAGCTTGGTCTGTATGGATTAATAATTCATCGTTGATAATACTTTTTTGCATTACATGAGATTATTAGGGTACATTAGATTCTTCCTCACCTTAAACCATCAAGTAGCCCACCTTTCCCTGACTGCGAAATTCAGGAAAACCGCGGGTCTGCATATACCTATCACTAAGTAACTTTTTGGTTGCAGGATAATTTTTAAAATACTGTTTTACTCCAGTGCCCACCGCTCCCACAAGTGCACTGGAGGTGCCCAATAGACCTGAAGCGCACCCCGGTCTCTGTTCTGGGCTCTTCCCCTCTACTTTTTTGACTGATGATTTGATTAAGTGGGGACATTATAGCCATCAATCAAAGGCAGAGGTGAGTTTTGGGGAGTGCTCAGTGCAGAGACTGAAGTGATCTTTAGAGCAAGGGCTGGCTTCCAGTGCACTTTTGGGGGTAAAGCAGTATTTCAAAACTAATACTGCTACCAAAATGCCACATAGTGGTACATTTATGCAGATCATCAGGTCTCCTCTCTATCCCTATCAGCTTTTTTTGTCAAACCTGCTGACAGTTTACTTTTAAAAGGTTTTAGTTAATAGAATAAATAGTACATTTAACCTAAGAAGACTTGATGCAAGTGTACAACCCCAATTCCAAAAAATGTTTGGCCGCTGTGTAAAATGCAAAGAAAACAAGACTCAAAGGCTGCGTTCACACGTTGCGTTTTTTCATGCTTTCGCAGGACTCTCCGCTGCGAAAATGCTGCAAAAACGCTAAGAAAATGCATCCAATACAATCCTATGGGATTCCGCATTGCTGTGCTAATGCTGCTGATTTCACCGCTGAGGAATCTCATCACGGTAAAATCCGCAGCATGCTCATTCATTTTGCCGAATTGCGGTGATTCCGCACCCATAGGAATGCATTGAACCGCTTACTTTCCGCATGTGGCGATGCCCATCATGCGCAAAGTAAGCGGATCATGTGCGGATGGTACCCAGGGCCTGGAGGAGAGGAGACTGTCCTCCAGGCCCTGGGTACCATAATCCTGTAAATATAGAATAAAAATAAAAAATAGTGATATACTCACCCTCTGGTGGCCCCCCGAAGTCCTTCCCGCCTCTCACCATGCTGCCGGCATCTTCCGGTCCCAGTAATGCTTTTTGCGAATGACCGCGATGACGTCATGCTCTCGCGAGAGTGACGTCATCTCAGGTCCTTTGCGCAAAGCATTACTGGGACCGGAAGATGCCGGGAGCACCGCAGAGCAGATCGGGGGGCCGTCGGAAGGTGAGAATAACAATATATATATTTTTTAATTATTTTAACATCCTACCTATCACATTCCAAGCTATGCTATTCGCTTGGAATGCGCAAACATTCTGCAAGTGGAAAATGCTTGCAAAACGCTTGCTTTCCGCGGAAAAACGCATGCGAATTCGCATGCGTTTTACCCTTTGGCGGGAGTGCGGAAATGTTGCGGAAATTTCCGCAGCATTTCTGCAACGTGTGCACATAGCCTAATGATTTGGAAATCTTTTATAGCCATATTTTAGACACGATAGAACATAAAACAGATCAGAAGTTGAAAGTCAGATATTTTTTAATTTAATTTAGAAAAATTAACTCATTTAGAAATTGATATCAGCAGCACATCTCAAAAAGGTAGCACAGAACCATTCGTACCATTGTGTAGCATCTGCTCTATGTCTGGGAAGTGAGGAGACCATATAGCTGAAGGTTTGGTAGAGGTACATTGCCCAATTCTTGACTGATATAAGTTTCTAGCAGCTAACTGTGCTTGGTCTTCTTTCCTTCCATAATGTACCAAATGTTTTCTATTGGTGAAAGATTATCTTCTGCAGGCGGCCAGAGTTCATCACCCGAACTCTTCTGTGAAGCCATGCTATTGTGATAAATGCAGTACCGTATTTTTTGGACTCTAAAACGCGCTCCCCCCACCAATTTGGGGGTAAAACAGGGGTGTGTCTTTTAGTTGGAATGTACTTACAATTAGTGTGGTGGCAGCAGGAGTCGGTCGATTCTTCCGGTGGTCCGACGCTGCAAGGTCTTAACCTCACTCCCATCCCAGCTTGGTACAGCTGGTGTGGCACATTTGGCAGTGCTTCGTGGTGTGGGGGCTCCAGCAACATTTTGTGAAAGCCTGGAGCCCCCGCACTTCCATTGCCTCGATGCTGTGGCCTCCTGGAAAATGGCCGCCGGAGGCGGTGCATGCACAGATTGAGATCCCCTCACCGAGATCTCATCTCCTGAGTTGCCATTTTCCCAGAGGCCACAGGATCGAGGCAATGGAAGTGCGGGGGCTCCGGGCTTTTGCAAAATGTCACCGGAGCCCCCACACCACCGAGCACTGCCAAATCTGCAGCAGCAGCCTGGGATGGGATTTCCCAGAGATCACCACATCGCAGCAATAGATGTGCGAGGGCTCTTGGCTTTCACAAAATTTTGGTGGAGCCCCCGCACCATTGAGCACCGCTGAACCTGCCGCACCAGTCTGGGTCATATCATCGCTGGACCACCAAACACCTCCTGTGATTCCGCTCCACCAGCACTGCTGATCCCCCCAGGGTATGCTGAATACAGGACCCCCATTTGACACATTAATCTTTTCCCCCCATTTTCCTACTGAAAATTTGGGGTGTTTCTTATTGTCCGGTGCGTCTTATAGTTCGAAAAAAATGTTATGTGGTTTAGCATTGTTTTGCTGAAATATGCACGGCCTTTCCTGAAGAAGACATTGTCTGGATAGGAGCATATAAAGTTCTAAAATCTCTATATAATGTTTAGGATTGATAGTGCCTTTTCCGACATGTAAGGGACGAGACTGGCCGATGATTACTGCTGCGTTCCTAAACACCCTATATAAATGTCCCTGGGTGTGTTCACTGTGTATGCTGATTTTGCTGCCACTCTCAGTCTGCATATGGCTATATATTGGAGCAAGTTGGGATCCTTTGTTATCTTAAAGAACGAGCCAGACATGGTTAATAAATTCAATTCTTATTTACTTGTTCCTAAAACTACATACATAAGGTGGTAGGTAGAACACTTCTTATAGCCTTTTGTATTACACAAGAGGCACACACATTTCGGTTATGGAACGCTAGTGTAGCACAACAGGTTAAGTTGAGGACCTCCATCTGCCCAGTACAGGGCCACACAGGTCAATGTGTTTCGCCTTGACCACTATACTCTAACTGCACTTCTGAGGAACAAATTAACCAGCCCCACCAGCTACCACCTTACTAATATGCCCCAGCCTGGCTGACCTTTTCTTCATTCACGCTGATCTCCAGGTCTGGCTAACACTAAAAATGTACCTAAAAATCAACTTGCTTGCTGACAGGAGAAAATTGCTATCTCTGTTGCTGGATACTGCAGAATCTTAAGGCCCCTTCACACATAGCGATATCGCTAAAGTGTCACCGATTTTGTGACGCAACAGCGATATCGGTAGCGATCTCGCTACATGTGACACTTACCTCCGACCCGGCTCCCCGCTGGATATCGCTGATCGCGCGAGATCATCCTGGTCCATTTCTCGTCATCGGCTTCCTGCTGGCGCCGACGAGCGATTCCATGGACGCGGGAGGAAGTCGTCACCATAGCTGCCGTCTGACAGGTAAGTAACAACTGCCGACCGCTGCTGCATCGCTGGTGAGATCTGCCTGTTTGGCAGCTCACTAGCGACCATTTAGCGATGCACCAGCGATCATGACCGGGTCGTATCGTTGTCGGGATCACTGGTGCATCGCTAAATGTAATGGTACCGTTACTAACTCTTCTTTTTGCACACATCCAAATCAGCTACAATACTGAGAGTAGACCTCCTTTTCCTCTAGCTAAACTTGAATCCTTTAAAAACCAGGAACTATCTTCCATTGCCTAATTAACTTCTATCCATTGCCTTGGCTGGCTCTGTAGTTAACCCTGTCTAAACCTTTAACAGGAAAACTGCAGCCTTCAAGAGGATAAAACATCTAACACAAAAATCACATATAGAGTTTTGAGCGAGGGGTGTTCCAAATCTTTTTCACCCTTAGACGCTGATAGCATGCTGGATGGTCCCTCTTCTCTTGTGTCTGCAGGACATGTTGTCCATGGCTTCCATACAGAATTTCAAAATTTGATACATATGACAACAGAACAGTTTTCTATTTTGCTTTATTCAAAGTCTTTGCAGTTTTACATTGAATATTTTCCTGAAATAGTTCCACAGTTTTTGGACACAGTTGTTCACAGATCAGTGACCATTTGACTATCCTTTTGAGTGACTCTGCCTCTCTCTTACATGCACTTTTTTTTTTTACACACGACTGATTGATGTGACCCCTGTTTTTCAATAACCCTGTTTATTTTTCCAGCCATTTATTAACCCTATCCCAATTTTTTTAGATATGTTGCTGCCATCAATTTCTGAATGAGTTTTTTTTTTTTTCAAACTTAGTGGAAAAATTTGTGTTTCCCAAATCATTGCGTTCTTGTTTTCAGTACATTTTACACAGCGTCCCAACTTGTTTTTGGAATTGGGATTGTAGTTTTTCTTTCTGCTTGACTGTTTCAAACTGCATGCTGTGATCTTATTGACCCAGCATGATATGCATAGCACTAGAAGATGTTTGACCAGCAAGAAAGAGCACAAACTTAAAGGTGAATAAAATCAGGAGTGTCAGCTACACTGTCCTTCAACTGGAGCAAAAATTCAGATTGCAGCTTATTACTGTATGTAACTGTCCTGGTCAAGGCACAATGGTGTGCTGGCCTGTCTTTCCCTCTTTGCATCCAGCACCTACAGTATATGATTAAGAAACAAACATAAAACATAAGAAAAGCCAAGAGTTCTCTTAACTTGTGAATAAAACTGATTTACTGAACTTTATCACTACTACAAATCGAAATGTAAGACTGACATGGAGAAAGACTTGAGCCTAATATATATATACTATTGAAATCAGAAGTTTACATACACTATATAAAAAGACACATATGCATGCTTTTCTCAATATCTGACATGAAATCACAATAAACCTTTCCTGTTTTAAGTTAACAAGGATTACCATAATTATTAATATTTGCCAAATGCTAGAATTATGAGAGAGAATGTTTTAAGGCATTTTTATTATTTACTGTAAAGTCAAACATTTACATACATTTCATTAGTGTTTGGTACCATTGCCTTTAAACTGAATGACTTGGGTCAAACGTTTGGGATGTCCTTCCACAAGCTTCACAGAATAGTTGGTCAGAATTTGGGCCCATTCCTCCTGACAAAACTGGTGTAACTGATCCAGGTTTGTAGGTTGCCTTGCTCGCACCTGCCTTTTCAGCTTTACCCATAAATTTTTAATAGGATTGAGATCAGGGCTTTGTGATGGCCACTCCAAAACAATCACTTTGCTATACTTAAGCCACTTTATTACCATTTTGGCAGTATGCTTTGGGTCATTATCCATTTAGTAGATGCATTTCCCTCAAGCTTTAGCTTCCTGGCTGATGTCTTGAGATGTTGCTTCAGTATTGCCTCATACTCTTCTCTTATTTTGATGCCATCTATTTTGTGAAGAGCACCAGTCCCTCCTGCAGCAAAATAACTCCAGCAAAACAACACAAAGATTGTGTCAATATTCACAGGGAAACGAGTACTGCATCAACATGGGCTGAAAGGCCACTGTGCCAGGAAGAAGCCATTACTCCAAAAGAAACTTTAAAAAAGCCAGATTAATGTTTGCAAATACACACAGGAACAAAGACCTTAATTTTTGGAGACATGTCATGTGGTCTGATGAAACTAAAATTGAACTTTTTGTGTATAAAGTCCATCGTTATGTTTGGAGGACATAGGGAGACGCTTGGAAACCTAAGAGCATCATCCTAACTGTGAAACACGGGGGTGGCAGCATCATGTTGTGGGGTTGTTTTGCTAAACTTTTGACTTTGCAGTAAGTAATAAAAATGCCTTAAAACATTCTCTCTGTCTGATTATTCTGGTATTTGGCAAACATTAATAACTATGGTAATCGTAATCGACCTAAAACGGGAAAGGTTTATTCTGATTTCATGTCAGATATTGAGAAAAACATGCATATGTGTCTTTTTTCCATTTTTATATTTTCTATAGAGTATGTAAACTTCTGGTTTCATCATGTTGAGAAGTATATATATATATGTGTATGTATGCTTCTCAACATTGTTAATTATTTACCAATGTTGAAAAATGTAACATTTTTTGCAACCTCATTCATAGCAGCCAAAGCGTGGAAGCATGTTTACAGTATATTTGCACTTTGGAGATGGAAATGGAAAATTTTGTTTCCATTTTTTCATCCCTTTATCATTACCATGTCAATTGATCCTGTATTTTCTATAATTTCACAACTTTTCCTTCTTAGTGTCACTATACATATATCTATACATGTTTATTCACACACTTGCACCTTTAACGAGTTCTGACCTTATCCCTGTTTCCATGATATTTGTTATTCACGAATTGAACATTTTTGAGTTAGATAGATCCCTATGGCTGCCACTTGGGCATTATTTGCATTGTGTAGCCTTCGTGTAGCCTTGATTTTTAATGGATGGTGAAAAATGATTATAAAAGCAGCCAGCAATAGGTAACATGGCATTTGATAAAAAGATGCAGTGGTTGTACATAACAGAGACCAGCAAAAAAGACATAGAGAAAATACCAACATACTGTGAAGAAAGACAGAAAGAAGAGGATGCTGAGATCATGGGCTATGACTTCCTGAGCAGTCCCCAGGACATTCCTTATTGTGCACCTGTAAGTATAGGAAGATTGTGCCTTGAGAGCCTTTTGATTCGTGTGCACTATGTGTAATGAGCTTTGTTTTATCCACTTTTTATTTAGCTAATTAATATTGCCTGAAAATAATGAATTGATTCCAATGGTTTTCCTATAGTTTACCTACAGAATAACTACAACATGGGATAGCAAACCAGTATTACACGAGCCAGTGACAATAACTTTTAAGCCACATCAAGATGGACTGGTAATGGAAGTGTATGCCCTTTTCTTTGAAGAGCCTACGGCACCAAGTGGAAAACCTGGTGAACCCTTTAATGGTCTTTGGGATTACGAAGGTAGACTGCATCGCATCTTACTTTGTTTCATAGTTGATATTTTGATAGTTTTGAGGTGGGAATAAGATACAAGTCCATTTTTACTGAACACGGGTTTGTTTGTTATTTGTGTTGAAATACAATAGCCCCTCAATTTGCAATAGTAACTTGTCCCATGATGACCATTGTAACATTGTAATTAGTAATTGGTTCTAAAGTCCCCACAATGTGTACCTGATATAATAAGAAATACTGATTAATGACACATATAAATATAACAAACCTTTAAACATAAATAATTGTATGGATCAAGTTTTGGAGGTGGTTGACAATGACAAATTTCACAAACAATCCAGTTATAAATCTCCAAAGTTGTCTTTTTTTAATAGAGTCTAACATAATAGGGGCTTTTCAGCAGACAAAATTTTCATGAAAATGAACAAAATAATCTCTTGCAACTCAATAAAAATAAAACAGGCTACTTCACCTATGGAACAGTACAGCATATCTATAGATCAAGCATATAAACAAAATGAGGGTGGCACTCACCAGTCTAAAAAATTCCAACTTTTATTTCATTTCTTAAAACATCATGACCCATAGAAGCGCAACAGCGCGAAACGGCCGTCGTCGTCCTCACACTCCCTCTTCCACTACCCCGTTGAAGATGTTTTAAGAAATGAAATAAACATTGGAATTTTTAGACTGGTGAGTGCCAGCCTCTTTTTCCTTATATGCTTGGACTTACAGTTTTGTGACTTCCAGGGTGAGCACCCGAGAGTCTGGGTTTATATGCCTACAGCGCTCACAGCATCAGACGTGTGTACAAACGGTGAGGATTTCTTTCATGCTTGTGTAGACTGATTATATCTATAGATCACGCTTGATGCACCAGATTCATGTGATGTTCATGGTTCTGACTGTCTCAACTACGGACCATACAGAAGTCTTGTGCTGGATGGAGAGGGAGTGGCAGGCCCCACTAACAATTTACCTAACACTCCGTAAAAATCTGGGCTGAGAAATAACATATCCACAGCTCAGATAGTTTTGCTGAGAAACTTCTCTTTCCAGATTTCTTTATCATACCCAGCTTAACATCTTGAGTGGGATATAGTCTTCTTCTTGTGTGCTTCTAATGTTGAAGTCATAGACAGCTACTGGAAACTGGGGAGTCCCTTTCTGTTTTGGAGAAAAGAGCTTCTTTAGGGTCTTGTACAGCAGGGTAAGCAAATTTTTTAAGTATGGCGTGTCCACAGACTTTAAATTCTAGACTGTCCATATTTTACTTTGCACTGACGTTTGAAAACATCAATGCAGAGAAACCAGCTTGCAGAAGACTGTTTAGCTGAAGCTGGAAACGGCTGCCAGACACAGCCAAACTCCCCACAAAGAAGGCACACATGATTTATTATATTATGATTAAGAATCAGTGACAGCACTTTTTCATCAGAAACCATTGATAATGTGATTGCTGTTTGTTTGGAGAGAGCAGGAACTTCTGTAACCTAGGAGACCCAGTCAACTTTACTATGCAGTTAGGAGACTGTTACAGTTACAGGGTAATCAGCAATAAAAAGAAAGTTATAATATGCTAAAATGCCTCCCAAAGGGTTTTTAAGATCTTATGGGGGGGACACAGTGAGTAAACTAAGTGAAAAGAAAAAAGGAAAAAAAAAAGAAACGCCGTCAGTTCAAATTTGCTGCCCCATCCATGTACAAAGCATAAAAATAAGAAAATGTCCAATGTATAAAAAAATTCTAAAGAAATGGGAACACAGTTTGAAACGTTTTTTAGTGATCCTTTGTGGTCATAAAACATAAGAAACTGTGAAAAATAGACACAGATTTCCTATTTTTCCTTACATTTTTCCTGATCTAAGCAAAAACAAAGTCTATTGACTCTACTGTAACCTGAACGTGTTATGTATAGGGAGTGTGAGAAGCAGTGCCACTGAGCCTCCAGGAAGGGGATAATGTTTTATACAAATACAATGAATATAAAAGATTAAAAATATATAACTGTATTCTTTTAATACTTGTGCAAGATTCTTTGTTGTATACTATGTCACAGTAAAACGAATTACCATATGTAATGCCATCCAAATACTAATATGATTGCTTTTTTCCTTTTTGTAATCTAATTTTCTTGACTGCACTGTCTTCTTTTGAAACATATAATAGGTAGCTTCTTACCAGAAAAGACCGGATTAAAAAACGGTGGAAATAAGATATCTTTTTTTCAGAGATTGAATACATTTATACTTGCAAGTGCAGGCTCATGTAGAATTTTTTTCCCTCAAATTAATATTTCGCTGTCAAATCATGTTCTATAGTATTTTGTAGTCGAATATCAGGTAAGTAGATAATAATGCAGAACCGAGAATCTATAAAGCATGGATACCTTTGTATCAGACCTTACTAGATAACTTTCCCGGTTAATACTTCTGGTGGGCCATAGAGTGAACTGATCATGGTCTTGTGGTTGACCACACTTTTAATCATGTCTGAGCTTTATTGTGTCATTTTAAAGGCATCATTTATATTAGCTACATCTTGCTTAGGGACATAGTTATCTTCCACATATTATTGATGGATGCCACCGGCAAAGACTGATGAGAAAGTCAATAACTCCAATGGCCTAAGATGTCACCTTTACTGTCTGGATCATTGCTTGGCAGTGGAGCATAATATCCCTTTATCATCATAAGGAACATATCTAAAGAACAGCAGGCGAAGAATATGTCAGTACAAGAACTGTGGGCATCTCCAAGAGGCATTACTTCTTCATGCTATGAAAACAAAGGCTTTTTACAAAAATGGCTTCATCCTATGTGTCACTTAAGCTCCATCAAACTAATAAATCTTCATTTCTCTTCCTTTTACTTGCAGTGGTTGAATCTTTTTTTCTGAACAGCAAGACCACTCAATATCTGGAAGTAGAGCTGTGCCCGTAAGTACATTTCTGCCTTTGTACAAAATCATTTTTAAGTGATGAAAACAATGACTTAAAGCCGACAGCACTGAACTGTGAATGCTATAGACATTTAGCAATGGAGCAGGTACAACATTGACTGTAAATGTACAGAGTTTTTATAAACTGTTAAGCTTTGACAGCCCTGACCCTTTGTCAATGTAAGTCAGAAAAAAATGGCTCTATTTTACACTGTCAGTGAAACTCAGCCAAGAGGGAAGCATTTTGGATTAAGACATGTTTTAGTTGGCTGATGTACAAGCGAGCGTGAAGTCTTTAAATCTTGCTACCGAGAAAGACTCTGAATGACATATACACACTTCTCTATCCACATGCAGCAGTGTCTGTGGCAGCCAACCGTTGTAAATGTTGATGTTTTAGGGAATAGGATAGTGAATATGAGTAAGACATACTATCCTTTCAGTGACTTTAGTAGACTTTAGTATCAATTATGTTTCTCCCCTTAATAGGTTCTTTACTTTAGCCAAATCTATATATTTGATTACCTTCTATTACTACTATGTTGTATCTATCTATCTATGTATCTATCTATCTATCTATGTATCTATCTATGTATCTATCTATCTATCCAAAAGAGAAAAAGGCAGCACTTCATAGTCCAATATTCAATGGTTTAATGACCCATCATGCCAGGGCAACATTTCCTTCCAAGTGTGGAACTTTTTCACACTTGGAATGAAACGTTGTCCCGGCATGATGGGTCATTAAGCCATTGAATATTGGACTATTGAGTGCTGCTTTTTTCTCTTCTGGGTATTTTGAGGTTTGGTTTTGCCTAAAAGGCTTTTGTTGCACCCAATTTTTCATTTTTTTTTGCCTCTGCTAGTGTTACACCTGTATTATCTATCTATCTATCTATCTATCTATCTATCTATC
The DNA here is from genome assembly GCF_039654945.1 of Dendrobates tinctorius. Lineage (NCBI taxonomy): Eukaryota > Metazoa > Chordata > Amphibia > Anura > Dendrobatidae > Dendrobates > Dendrobates tinctorius. The sequence continues at coordinate 47,015,935 of NW_027361698.1, forward strand.
TATCTATCTATCTATCTATCTATCTACAGCAGGGGTCTCAAACTCAATTTACCTGGGGGCTGCTGGAGGTAGAATCTGGGTGAGGCTGGGCCGCATCAGGTTTTCCACAAGAAAAGCTCTTACAAAAACATTCCAATGTTATCTAATGTCTTTATTTTTTCATCTTATATTTTGTGTTAAAAAATAAAAATAAATTAACAAAATCATAAGAAAAAACTAAATCAATCAGTATTAAATAAATAAAATGAAAATGATAATAATACAGCAGATATAGAAGACTGAAGAAGCCACATATAGTTGCTGACTAGAGAAATGTAATTATTATTATTCAGATTCAGATGTCTGTGTTAACAGTTCTTTAACATTTAACTTTCTGAACATGAATGGAACATTGAACGTAAACTGTTTTGAACATGGCTTCTTCTGCCTACTTCTTGCTGCTAGAGATCTGGCAGCGCTTACTCTCGCATAGCCGAGCCACATTTGGCTTAAGGGAGGAAGCAGTTGAGACCCTCAGTAGGGCTTGAAGATGCTCATCAGTAAGTCTGGACCTGTACTTGGACTTATTGAGTAGAGAAGAGCTTTTTGCACAAGTATGTGCTCCCAAAAAGACACATGGTCCGCTTGAACATTCGGGAAAGCTCAGGGAAGCTGGAGGGCAATTCTCTCAAAAATTGCCCGAGCTTGTCTACTTTTCCACTCACCTCCCTGAACTTGGCTTTGAGTTCAGAGTTGCACTGCAGGTCAATGAGCTCCATTTCAAGCACAGGAGGGGCATCTTGCACATCAAAGGAGAAGGGGTCCGCAAAAACTTGAAATGTGGCTCTGTGCATCTTAAAGTCTGCAAATCTGTGATCAAATTCCTTCTGTAGCTTCAAAATGACATCCATATACTCCTCACCACTGAATGGTGTGCCTGCTTCCATGAGTGCCTTGCATGATGGGAAATGGCAAAGGTTTGCCTGAGAAAGCTGGGCTTTCCACAACATAAGTTTTGTAGAGAATGCTCTCACGTTGTCATAGGCAGCACTGACAAGTTGCCCCTGGCCTTGTAACTTCGTGTTCAGTACATTAAGCTCATGTGTGATATCAACAAAAAATGCTAAGTCCATGAGCCATTTTGGATCACTTAGCACAGGAACAGCAGCCCCATCTTTCTCCATGAAGGCTTTCACTTCGGCTCTCAACACAAAAAATCTCTACAATATGTTTCCCCTGCTGAGCCAACGTACCTCGGTGAAGTAGAGCACATCCCCATATTCTGACTCCATTTCCTCTAAAAAAGCACGAAACCTGTGGTTTAAGTCCCTGGATCTGATTTGGTTGATGCATTTCACAACGAAAGACATCACATTGTCAGACTTCAGGCATTTGCTGCAAAGGGCCTGCTGATAGATAATGCAGTGCAGAGCAATGACCTCCTCCACACCTTCCTCTTCCAGTTTTTTTTTTAACAAGTGCCACCAGTCCATTTTTCCTCCCTGTCATTGATGGGGCTCCATCAGTTGTTATTCCAACAAACCTCCTCCAAGGTAAACCGGCATTCTCAATGGCATCACACAGCTGGTGAAATATCTCCTGAGCGGTGGTCTGGCCATGCATTGGAATCACTGTGAGCAACTCCTCTATGACTTCAAAATTGTCATCAACACCACGGACACAGATTGCGAGCTGGGCAGTGTCGGTGATGTCTGTGGTCTCATCAAGAGCGACTGAGTATACACTGAAACATTTTGCTTTCTCACACAGTTGATTATAAATGTCACTTGACGGGTCAGAAATGCGCTCTGCTACGGTGTTGGCAGAAAGGCTGATGTTGCTAAACTGACCTTTCTTTTCTGGACAGACAATATTTGCAGCCTGTAATATGCCCTTTTTTACAAATCCACCTTCTTTGAATGGCTTTCCTGCTTTAGCAATCATCTCACTAACCACGTAGTTAGCTTCGACTGCTGCTTCATTCTCTTTGGTTGCTTTCTTAAAGAAATCTTGTTGCCTCAGTAGATTTCGTTTAAGATTAGCAACCCGGTTGACTCTTTCATCTCCCTGGTATTTTGCATACTCCTCAGCATGTCTAGTTATGTGATGACGTTTCAAACTGTATTCTTTGTGTACTGCAACTTTCTCTGTGCAAATAAGACACGTCGGGATGCCCCTGTGCTCAACAAAGAAATATTGCACTTCCCACTTTTCCTGAAATTGTCTGTGCTCATCACCAACCTTTCTCTTCACTGGAGGCTTTGAAAAAGACATGTTTGGGTCTGTATAATAGATAATTCCACTTGGTGTCACTGTTTCAGTGTTAGCCGATGCGTCTTTTCTTCTTTTTTTTTCTGTCCCGCTGAGCAGAAATTTTCGCGGCCGCCTCAGCTTCTGAGCCCGGGGTAATGGCGCAAGTTCACAATAAGGCCGGCTGATGTCCCGCCTCCGAGAGCAATATACCGCACCGCCCCACCGCTAATTCTGAACCCGTCGCACCTGAGTCTGTGGCACGGTCCGGTCCCTGCTCGGCTGCTCCTGCTGCATGTGTTGTGAGTGTGACTCATACACCTTGCCTGCTGACAGCAGGCTGCTGTGACTGTCTAGTCATAATCATACTCACCTCCTCCTGCTGCAGCTCCGATGGTCCAGCGCCGACATCTTCCTGTATGAGTGCGCGGTCACACCTCACGTGGTACCGCTCATTAAGCTCATGAATATGGGCACCATGCCTATGAGAGTGGAGTGGCATCCATATTCATGACCTTAATGAGTGGTACCATGTGTGACTGGGATTTCGCATGCGAGACTCGGCCGTGTTTCTCGCATGTGTGATCACGGCCGAGGTGAGGGCCGCAATCTATTATCCCGAGGCCCATGAGGTGAGGGCTGCAAACTATTGTCCCGAGGGCCCATGAGGTGAGGGCCGCAAACTATTGTCCCGAGGGCCGCAGTTGGCCCGCAGGCCGCGAGTTTGAGACCTCTGATCTACAGTGTCTATCTATCACATATCTATCTATTAAGTATCTATCTATCTACAGTGGGGGAAAAAAAGTATTTAGTCACCCACCAATTGTACAAGTTCTCCCACTTAAAAAGATGAGAGAGGCCTGTAATTGACATCATAGGTAGAATACATCTATGAGATTCAAAATGAGAAAACAAATGCAGAAAATCACCTTGTCTGATTTGGCAAGATTTATTTTTCAAATTATGGTGAAAAATAAGTATTTGGTTACCTAAAAACATGAAAAATTTCTGCCTCTCACAGACCTGTAACTTCTTCTTTAAGAGGCTCCTCTGTCCTCCACTCATTACCTGTAGCAATGGCACCTATTTGAACTTGTTATCAGTATAAAAGACAGCTGTGCACAACCTCAAACAGTCACACTCCAAACTCCACTATGGTGAAGACCAAAGAACTGTCAAAGGACACCAGAAACAAAATTGTAGCCCTGCACCAGGCTGGGAAGACTGAATCTGCTATAGGCAAGCGGCTTGAAATAAACTGTGGGAGTGTTAGGCGTCAGGTTTCTGCGACTGCTCTGCAGGAATCTAGAGCCTCACATTCTGCGGTCTCCTGCTGTCTTTCTACTACAGAGGAGATTACTTTGCAGCAGACCACTCCAGAGACTAAGTCCCTCTGTGCTCCTACTGGGCATGCTCACGGGACGATCTCCCATTGGAGATCGGTAGTCATGTGCCCAGGTCCTGTTCCAGATCTCATTGGTCCATCTTGGAGATCTGGAAGGTCCCGCACGGATATAAAAAGCGCGCATGGCCGTTCCGCCATGCGCTAGTATAGACTATACTGCTATGTGTGAATGGTGACGGATGTATGACTCTGCTGACTGACTCATTTGAAACCCCTTCCCTCTGATATTACGCATGGTGATAGGGAATTAGTTTAGTAGTCAGTGCCAGTCAGTGGCAAGCCTTAAGCCACTGTGCTGACTGCACTGCTACGCTGGCGTCAGACGTCGCGCTTGCCTTCCCGCCTTGTCGTCGAGTGGCAGTGTCCTACGCCACGCTGCAGTTGCAGCCCCCCCTTGGCGCCCGTAGTAGCACACACGGTAGGTCTAGAAGGACGCAGCTCCTCTGTCTTAGGGCCTGCTCCTGTGACCAGATACCGTGTGTGCATTTTCACTGAACTCTGTGACACTAACAGGTTCAGTGTTCTTTGTGTTTTTTTGTTGAGGCATCTCTGTGTGTGAACAGAGCCCGCACTGCGCACTACGTGTGAAGTTGAACCCGTGCGCATTATACCGCCATATTGCTCCTGTCATTACTCAGCAGCGGTTGTAACACCTACTGCACGGTGGACCCCGAGCGGCGAACGCACTTTATTATTATTTTTATTTAGTGCGTTCCGCCCCTCCTAACATTATACTAGCGCCAGGGTCTGGCTAGTGATGGTAGATCAGCAGCAACTCCTTCAGTACATTCGCCAGCTAGAGGGCCGGTTGGCTACTCTTGAGAGTGTCATCGCAGTGGCGAAGTCTTCGGAGGCTGCTGTACAGGCGATCGCCGAGGCGGTTTCCCGTATGTCCACGTCCTCCCATGCGCCGACAGTTACCTGCCTCCCGTTGCCCGATAAATTTTCTGGCGATGGCGCCTCCTGTACGGGTTTCGTCAGCCAGTGCTCTATCCAGCTGGAGTTACTGGCTGCGCCATTCCCTACGGAACGGGCCAAGGTGGGGTTTATTGTTTCCCTTCTGTCGGGCAAGGCGTTGGAGTGGGCTACACCACTTTAGGAGCGTGGTGACCCGAGGTTCAGACCGCTGCTCAGTTTTTAACAGCTATTAAGCAGGTCTTGGGACCACGGGTCACACACGACACCTCTCTACAGCTACTGGCTTTGACTCAGGGATCCCTCTCGGTTAGTCAGTATGCCGGTCGTTTTTGGACACTGGCTTCCGAGCTGGAGTGGTCTGATAAAGCCCTCATCCCTGTGTTTTGGAGAGGCTTAGCTGAGCATGTAAAGGATGCTCTTTCTACCAGAGAGGTTCCTGCAAATCTGGAGGAGCTGATTGCCATTGCCACCTGTATTGATCTCCGTTTTTCGGAGCGCGGGCTGGAGCGTGCTCAATCCAGACGGAGGGTGACTCCGGCTCCCTACCTCTTTGAACCTCTGGAACAACCCGAGCCAGAGATTCCACTCCCAGAGCCCATGGAGGTGTCTCGCGCCGTTCTCGAGGCACGTCCGGCGCAAAACTCCATTTACGGTTACCATTGTCAACGTGCTGTTTCTCAGGACCACAGTGTCCTGCAATGGCCAAACTCTGTGCCGCCGGGCAAGACCTTTGTCCCTCCCCACCTTCGGCAGAAGGTCCTCGCGTGGGCACATGCGTCCAGGAAGGGTGGTCAATGTGGCTACATGCAGACCACAAAACTCCTGGCGGGGTCGTATTGGTGGCCGCACAGGGCTCGGGACATTAAGAAATATATTCAGGCATGCGCCTCATGTGCTCGGGTAAGCCTCCTTAAACGGAGAGTGGAGACGTACGCCGACACACCACGGCGTTCCATTTCAACTTATGCTCCGGGCGGTTTTGCCGCGCCCGTTGTCTCCCAAGTGTCCCTTCTTAAAACTGGTGATCTTGCCGCCTCTCATACCTTCCACGTGTCCCGGTTTTCCGTGTCACCTACCGGGACATCAGACTTGCCTTCGGACGAGTCTGAGGCCTATGCCTCTGATGGGCAAAGGGTGGTGGATTGGAAGGCTCAGAGAGGAGGGGGCCACAGGAGGGGGGGTAATGTTAGGCGTCAGGTTTCTGCTTCTGCTCTGCAGGAATCTAGAGCCTCACATTCTGCAGTCTCCTGCTGTCTTTCTACTACAGAGGAGATTATTTTGCAGCAGACCGCTCCAGAGACTAAGTCCCTCTGTGCTCCTACTGGGCATGCTCACGGGACGATCTCCCATTGGAGATCGGGAATCATGTGCCCAGGTCCTGTTCCAGATCTCATTGGTCCATCTCGGAGATCTGGAAGGTCCCGCACGGCTATAAAAAGCGGGCATGGCCGTTCTGCCATGCGCTAGTATAGACTATACTGCTATGTGTGAATGGTGACGGATGTATGACTCTGGTGACTGACTCATTTGAAACCCCTTCTCTCTGATATTACGCATGGTGATAGGGAATTAGTTTAGTAGTCAGCGCCAGTCAGTGGCAAGCCTTAAGCCACTGTGCTCACCGCACCGCTACGCTAGCGTCCGACATCGCGCTTGACTTCCAGCCTTATCGTCGAGCGGCAGAGTCCTACGCCGCGCTGCAGTTGCAGCCTCCCTTGGCGCCCGCAGCAGCGACGCCGCACACACGGTATGTCTAGACGGACGCAGCTCCTCTGTCTTAGGGCTTAGGGCCTGCTCCTGTGACCAGATACCGTGTGTGCATTTTCACTGAACTCTGTGACACTAACATGTTGTGAGTTCATTTTCCCCTTCACCGTCGATGTCTGATGAACTCCCTCTTCTGGTGAAGGAAGGTAGTGAGGTTGATTACCAAACACCTAATCTGGTAGATGATGACTGGGTAACAGGAAATTCTGACTGGATATAAGGCAGCAGACGCCCTTCTGAGTTGCTGGTGATTTCTCTGCTGGCCAAAGTCGGGTTTCATGAAACGAAACCCGACCACAGTGTGAAGTTGGCCATGCGGTCGGCGACCCAAGCGTCAAAGTCCGGTTTGCCGAATGCTTGCACGTGACTTTTTTCAGCCAATGAGAGAAGCGGAGCGGAGTGGGAGCATAGCTGAAGTGGGAGAGAGAGAGGGAGAGGGAGAAAAAAGAGAGAGAGATTTTGCCGCCTCTGGGGTTAAAATTCATGCCAGGTGTGTTTACAGTCCTCCACTCACTGCCGACTTTTCTCCCCATTGACTTGCATTGGGTTTCGTGTTTCACGACTTTTCCCGACTTTTCCCTATAGTCGGCCAATTTCTTTCGACTCGACTTTTGAGAAAGTCGAGTTTCATAAAACCCGACTCGACCCTAAAAAAGGCAAAGTCGCTCATCTCTAGTCTGCTGTAATCTTTGTATTATATACACTGCTGGTTGTTGTCCTGATGTAACACTCATTTTCTTTGCTTTTCATTTGTGAATATTGTTATAGACTGAGTGTTAGTTGTAAATCGGCAGCTTCCCACACTCTGTTATGACCCGAGAGAACATTGTTGGTTTCTATGCTCTCTATTGTTAGCACTTAGTGCATTCGTATCAGTTTTCTAGTGCGTGTGCAATGTGGGATATGTGGTATGAAAAGGTTGGCTTCTGTTCATTTATTTAGCAACAGCCCCTGGCAAATCTCCAGGCTAATATGCATAAGAAAACCTAAAGCATAAAAAGACATTTTAGGCCTCTGGAGAATTAGCTAAACATGTTTGGCAATCTGTCGCTGGACTGTTATCATTTTTACCGACACCCAAACGCATATTTACTTGTCTAAATAATGTCAAGGCCCAGCCGCTTTCAGTGCCGTCTCATTTTCCCCTAGTGACACTTGTACAAGTTTCAGGACCTGCCACATGTATAATTTATTGTCATACTGAGAATACATGGCATTCGGAGTTTGGTCTAACTTGTAATATTAATCCTTTGCTCGATAGTAACTTTAACAGTTTTTTTCCTGGCTGAGGAGTGTTGAAATACTGTACCATTTTTTAAGAGGCCTGCATTTACGAGGGAATGACTGTAGAAAAAGGTAAAAAACAGCAGGGTTTCTCTAAGGTAGTATGCGCTGACAGAGCAGGAATTAACACTTGCGCGTCATATGCTCACCTGTAAGAATTGTGCTAAACTTAGACATAACTCTACGATGTGTGAATAAAATCAGCTCCAGGCTGCTCCTCTTTGCTGTGACGTGGGTTGGATGAGGCTGCTTTGGAAGAGAGTGTTAAATTATTTGAGAAAGTCAATGTGGATAACTGGGAGCCAGGAGCTTTGTTGAGCTTATGGATGAATCGAGATATGGAGGCTGAGATGTAGGAGATGTATTTATTGATAATAAGGCCACACGTTTTGAAAGCGAACCATTTTCTTCCTCAAGCCATCTGGCTGAACAAAACTCTAAAGACCCAGTCACACTGATCTTCTGGTATATTTTTGCATTTAAGAGATGGCCCAGATGATAATAAAGAGGGAAGTTCAATATAGGTTCTAGGTTTTACTAGCTCTCATCCTCGAAGAGCTTCCTGGAGAATGAGACCATTCTTTCCAGGAAGACTTTCATACACACATGTAGCTGACCAGCTCTATCATCCCAAACGTGGGTGACTCTAAAATTAATGACTGAATTGTCTACTATTTTTGTACTGTGATAATTTCTGCTGAATAGGTCATGGTTGGATTAGAAAGCTCCCAAAGAAACGTCATGGACCATTATGAAGACATGTAACTCAGAGGCTCTGAAATGTTGTACTAGGAGGCTGCAATGGTGATAGTATGTTCCTATACCAAGTAAAGGGCTATTGTAGATAAGGATCATCATCTTTACATCTAGAATGCAGTTACCCATGGTCGTCTCATCCTCCAAAGTACACCTCACATCTCATGTCAGCCTTTCAAATGTAGATTGCCTGCCCTGCATCATCATGCTCCAGGCCAGTTTCTCAAATGTGTGGTTGAAGACATCCTGATCTATTCCCCAAGAAGTGAATGAGCTGCTGTCCTTGTTTTAAAGTCTCATGTTGATGCATGTGAGCAGGTAGCGGGATGCAGTGACAGAAGGAGGCAGAGCAAGGGTTAACGTATTTTACTTTAACAAAGATATACTCCTTACAGGGAGATAAAGAGTTAAACAGGGGTAATGCAGGTAATAGGCAGCAAAGGATATACGGTTGGGAAAATGGTAGCAGTTATTGAAGAGTATGACTTATCCAACACGACGGCTTCCAGGCTGTAAAGTCCATGAAGCCAGCATTGGCGCCAGCAACGGTCAGCGCGGGGTTAATCCGGTGTAGTCCTGAAGACAATGACGAGCTAAGAGCTTCCAGCACCGGTGAGTCTCTGATGCCTTCTGCAGGATCCTAAGTTCTGTGCTGTGGAGGGTAAGGCACAGGCCACAGCAATGTCGGAGCCTAACGTGGCCCGACAAATAAGCATCGGGGGATTAGGGTTCAGTTCACGGTCACACATCCGGTCTTTCTTAGGTGGCACGCGCGTGATACTCACGGGCCCGGAGCGTTTGGCACCTTGCTTTTCCAGAGCCGACAAGCACCCGGTACTTCTCAGTTCACAGTCTCTGCGGGTGGCAGCGGGGATGCTGGAGCATGGGCCTATGCTGCTCGAGGGATGGAGCACTCACCTCCCCCTTCTGCGTGCTATCAGTTCCCGCCAAGTCTGTCTGTTTCCTCGCGCTTGTGCTTTTTAACCCCAGGCACACCCCATGCTGGCAAGTGTAAAGGAAGGTACGGTTCTCTAAGCTTTGCCCCGGACAACAGAGGTGACAGCCCTGACAGTTCCGGACCCGGTGCAAGAAAGGTACCCCCAGCTCAGATCTTCTGCTTACAACTACTCAGATAACTTCAGGGGGTAGAGTGGGATAGCTCGTTCACACCTTCAGCAAGCTAGTATGGAGATTGGTAAAGTTCATGTTCATGTGACCACTGACTAGCGCAGGGAGTACGAGGGAATTGTGACAATGTCTGCACGGTGTTACGATTTGCCAATCTGCAATCGCATATAGTGACTGCACACTTTTCCCCTTTAAAATAAATAACCAAATAAGTCTAGCTCACCATCATCATCTCTTCATTATCAAATCATCCAAAATGCTCTTTCCACTCCCTCCTCAGCCCTAAAATGCAGGTCCCTAAAACTGATATCACATCTGATGATCTGGCCACTTACCTCAAAGAAAAAAAGGACAATATTTGACAGAAAGGGGTCTCTTGAACCCTCAACACTATTGCTTCTCTTCTCTCCACTTCCAGTCCGGTGACCACTTTTGTCCCAGTCACAGAAGATGAAATCTTCAAGCTCTTTCCTTTTTTTGCCCTACTAAGTGCTCAGATGACACAATAACTTCTCTGTGAATCAAATTTCCTAGGAAAACCTGTACAAACAGGCAACCTATTGCTAAAAAATATAGATCCCCATTCTGTTCTTCTAGTATCAGACCTGTCTCTAATCTCCCCTACATTTCTAAACACCTGGCATTTCATAGCTAATATAGTTGGGGATGTGTTTTTCCCTAATGGCTGCCCCTTCTTGGTACTTGCTGAATGAATGTAGACAGGAGTGTTCTCTTGTAATTATAAGTTATGCATTAAGGATTATGGCACTCGAGTCCTCTTCCATTAAATACAATAAACATTTCAGACTATTTTTAATCTTTTGTTCACGGATGTACATTTTTATTTTTCTAGGCATGGGCAGCATCTGGTTCTACTGCTGTCTGGAGTTGGAAATGCTTTTAAGGTGAGTACGACAATGCAGAACCATGCAACTATATGCAATGATTACAGATGAAAAAAAATCATCTCAGAAGGCATCATGTGTAGTAAACAGAGGGGTGCATTGGCACAGACATCTCAACCTGGCATTATCACACTGTGCATGTCATAAAAAGGTCTGATCCATAATCGCTTATGAATTATCAGTTGCCTAAAACTGGAATCTGCCATCTCCGAATAAGCGTTGCGTAGTAGCAGGTAATTCAAAGGGACATTAGCACCGTGCCCTGCTCCTTCATGGGGTGAACCGTGATCAGCCACGTTCCCTTTTCATACCTCCTTCCCACTGGCAAAAAATCAGGAGATGTAATCAGGTCACACATATTTAGAAAATGCAAAACTCATATGCAATTCATAGAGCCGTCAGTGTTAGGTGTATGGGACTTGAGTTTTAGATATTGTAATCCTCGGTGCTAGAAAGGGCCGATACACATGGGAAAGTGCTAAATGTGTTTTTCTTTAACATGCATTATCATGTCAGTAATTCATTAACATTAAGGATTCTTTAGACATTAGATATCTTAGAGGAGGAAAAAGATGACTTTCCAACACATCTTTTGCCACTTAAAGGGAATCTGTCACCAGGTTTTTGCTATATAATCTGTGCTGGAGAGGACACAGACAGAATAGGGCCCCTGTATAAGAACAGTATATGGGCCCTTAAAAGTCCTATATCTCATCATAATGCACAATTCCACCTGATTTGGAGGCCAAAGCGAGCCCCCTTACCTCTCGGGCCCCTGTGCGGCTGCACATATTGCACCAATAGTGTATCCATCTCTGAATCTGAAAGCAGCACCATGTAGGGACAAAGACTCTGATTCCAGAGATGTGTTAGGTGCTGAGCTGCTTGCTGTAGTTTTGATAAAATCGGTTTTATGTAGTGCAGATCCACCAGTTCTCTGCATGCTGAGCTCTGTATAACCCTGCTCACACCACTGATTGGCAGATTTCTCTGTATCTGTGCATAGGCAGAAAGCTGCCACTCTCTGCTATGGACAAGGTTACACAGATTAGGAGGACTACATAGCACAAGACAATTAGTCCTCTAGAGATAATTTCCTGCTGGTTAAAAAAATGGTTTTAATTAAAACTATAATAAGCAGCACAGTAAGTGACATATCACTGGAATCAGGGTCACTGCCCCTACATCATGTTGTTCTCCGATTAAATAGCAAAAACCTGGTGACAGATTCCCTTTAATACATAAATTGAGCTATGTAGACAATAATTGTGCCATGTCATATTATCTTTGAGACGTAGACAAAGTTTCACACTTGACCCATCTGCGATCTAGTCATATGACCATAAAATTACAGGGTCATAAAGATGACACATTTCTTCAGTTATTGTTTTATAAAATGAAGATTACAATTACTTCAGATCTGTGTATTTTTCAAATTAAGGTGATTTCCAAAAAAGTGGGAAATTTATGCAGGAAATGGCAAACTTCTGCTGCTTCTACTTATTGAATAATAATTAATTGGTAATTATAAATAAATCATCTACTTGTTCGGGAGTTTAATAGCTGTAATAGATGTTTTGCTTCTTTATGGTGTTCTTTTCCTGCTTGCAGTAGGTATACTTTACACCATGGTCAATATTACACAGTTTCCATCCCTCTTTGACTTGAAAAATAGATAAGGATGTCTGAACTGTTAATGTATACAAATGGCTCACCGAGAGCCTTTTAAAGGACTGCGAAGCCTAAAATTGCAGTTGTCTCAGATAAAAGAGCCAAAAGTTACATTCACAAATAGTGTCAGTAATGTAGAAGGTTCTGGACTTTATCCAACCAAATCCAGTTTGATCAAACAGTCTTTTGATCACATAAAACAGGACTCACACTGAGCAATAGTTGGTCAGTTTGGTTGAAAGATATCAAACTGGGAGATCAAAAGCAAAGGGAAGACACTTGTTTTTACAGATCAGCCCTTGTCACAAGGCTTAAAGGGAAATGATTCATGTTAGAAGATAATATCTGCGGGAGTCCATGAGCTCGGGATCTGCACCTATTGCCAAAACACAGCTGTTCTGGTACTGAGTAAAGCACCATATCTCCTTTGATGCTTATCAGAGCCTTTTAATACTAATGATGAGATGACAAACCATTGTCAAATGTCAGACTCAATAAGTTAGGACCCCAATTTATTGCTAGAATGAAGATGGTGCCTAAAAACTTGTTACAAGTGGAAGAACTGAAAATAGCATGTAAAATAGTCTAGATACAGCTCGCCGTCTTCAATTTCCATGTCTTACATATTCTGATATATGGACTAAACCTACAAGAAACAAAATGGTCATATACCCTGCTGTAACTAAATAAGTTAAAAAGCAAAAATGCATTTAAATAACACAAAGTTCTTAGTAAATACTGGTTTTGATCAAAAAAGCATAAAAGCCATCCCACCTGCGACAAGGAGACCCAGTTCAGGATGGTCCTACGCTTTTTAATATTAAAAAACTTACCATGTGTTAGAGCGGACCTAAATGTGTATAAGGGCAGACGATGGACTGGTTCCCAAACCGTGGACATCAGCCATGAGAAGCTATTTAAATGTAATATCCAGCTGAAGTAAGGGAGGCCATGCCCCGGCTTTCACAAAAAAAAAAAAATGTTCACGATGGCCATTAAACAGACAAAATCTCCCAAAAACAAAATGATAATATACCCTGCTGTAACTAAATAAGTAAAAAAAGCAACATAAATACCATAGGGTTCTTAGTAAACACTGTTTTTGATAAAAAAAGCATAAAAGCCATCCCACCAGCGGCAAGGTGACCCTTTTGGTGATGGTCCTACTATTCCGATCTATGGGCAATCCACTATTCTGTGAACAGATAAAGCCTGTGAAGCATCAAGTGGCTCTGATTAGAGTCATAACAATAAGTTTATCTGATCCAGCATGAGATTAAAAATGAAACTATTTTTATTGCAACTTCATAAAAATATGCATGTAGACATCCAAAAAAATATTATCTGACGTGTTTTGAGTCTATTTGACTTAGTGGTAGATCACTAGACCTGACATGTGTCAGCTAACATCAGATATTTTAATGAAGTCGCAGTAAAGATATTTTTATTTTTAATCTAGTGCTGGATCAAGAAAACTTTTGTTATGACTTTAAATAGTTTTGAGATATTTGTGGCTGGATTATATATATTGCAGTTTGTTTGCACTTAAAACATTGCAGGATCCATCTTTGAATTTCTACACTCAATATAAAGCAATAGTCACAATTTCAAAGCAAGTTATGTATTTAGATGGATGTAAATTACCAATATAGACAGGCAATATAAAATATCAAAGGACAAGAAATCTAAAAAATATATACGGTATATATATAAAATAAGTTTTTCCTTTAATCCACTGGATTTCAGCTTCTTTTTGTAGATTTTATATTATCCATTCCTCTCTACAATGGGACTAGCTAATTAGCTAACCTCTTTCTCTTTAATTAAAACGAGTCTTTCACCACTGAATGACTGTTCAAACCAAGTTGAGACTCTCGTTTCTTCATGGTGGAGCTAATCATTTCTATACACCTTTCCACTTACTTGTTTTCCCTCTTTTTTGTCCCCCATTTTCTTTGTTTAACTGCAGAGGCTTCATTTAGCCAGAGAAGGGTGGAACGTGATGGAAAACAAGCAGATGGGAAGGTGTTTATTATTATTATTATTATTTATTTATATAGCGCCATTGATTCCATGGTGCTGTACATGAGAAGGGGTTACATACAAATTACAGATATCACTTACAGTAAACACACTAACGATCACAGACTGATATAGAGGGGAGAGAGGACCCTGCCCTTTCGGGCTTACATTCTACAGGATGGTGGAGAAGGAGACAATAGGTTGGGGGGTTGCAGCAGCTCCAGTGATGGTGAGGCGGTAGCTCCAGTAGTGGTGAGGAGGTAGCGGGGTCATTGCAGGCTGTAGGCTTTCCTGAAGAGATGGGTTTTCAGGTTCCATCTGAAGGATCCGAGTGTGGTTGATTGCCGGATGTGTTGGGGCAAAGAATTCCAGAGGATGGGGGCTATTCGGGAGAAGTCTTGGAGGCAGTTGGGTGAAGAGCAAATAAGTGTGGAGGAGAGAAGAGGTCTTGGGAGGATCGGAGATTACGTGAGGGAAGATATCGGGAGATTAATTCAGAGATATATGGAGGAGACAGGTTATAGATGGCCTTGTAGGTCAATATTAGTAATTTGAATTGGATACACTGAGGGAATGGAAGCCAATGCAGAGATTTGCAGAGGGGAGAAGTGGAGGAGTAGCGAGGAGAGAGATGAATTAGTCAGGCAGCAGAGTGAAGGATGGACTGGAGAGGTGCGAGGGTGTTAGCAGGGAGGCCACAGAAAAGGATGTTGCAGTAGTTGAGACATGAGATGATGAGGGCATGCACAAGCATTTTAGTAGAGTGAGGGTTGAGGAAGGGACGGATTCTGGAAATATTTTTGAGCTGGAGGCGGCAGGAGGTGGAGAGAGCTTGGATGTGCGGTTTGAAGGACAGGGCAGAGTCAAGGGTTGCTCCGAGGCAGCGGACCACTGGTATGGGGGAAAGCGTGATGTCGTCAATTGTGATAGATAGGTCAGGTAGGGAGGATCTGTGAAATGGTGGAAAGATGATCAGTTCAGATTTGTCCACATTCAGTTTGAGGAAGTGGGAGGAGAAGAAGGAGGATTTGGCTGATAGACACTCCGGGATTCTGGACAGCAGAGAGGTGACGTCTGGGCCAGAGAGGTAGATCTGAGTGTCATCGGCATAAAGATGGTACTGGAATCTGTGGGACTTTATGAGTTGCCCCAGGCCAAGTGTATAGATTGAGAAGAGTAGGGGTCCTAGAGCAGAGCCTTGGGGGACTCCAACAGAGAGAGGGTGGGATGAGGAGATAGTGTGGGAGTGGGAGACGCTGAATGTGCGGTTGGAGAGGTATGAGGAGATCCAGGATAGGGCAAGGTCTTTGATGCCAAAGGAAGAGAGGATCTGTAGTAGGAGGCAGTGGTCATCTGTATCGAAGGCAGAGGACAGGTCTAGAAGGAGGAGTATAGAGTATTGTCCGTTCGCTTTGGCTGTAAGTAGGTCATTAGTAATTTTGATCAGGGCTGTCTCAGTGGAGTGATGGGGGTGGAAACCAGATTGTAGATTGTCAAAGAGCAGGTTAGATGAGAGATGGGAGGAAAGTTCAGCGTGGACGTGCTGCTCCAGGAGTTTGGAAGCGAATGGGAGCAGCGATATTGGGCGATAGCTGGACATAGCGGTTGGGTCGAGGGTTGGCTTTTTGAGGATAGGCGTGATTGTAGCATGTTTGAAAGCAAAAGGGTAGGTACCGGAAGTTAGTGATAGGTTGAAGAGGTGGGTTAGAGATGGGATAAGAGTGGTGGCGAGGTTGGGGAGGAGGTGGGATGGGATGGGGTCAAGTGCACAAGTGGTGAGGTGTGATTTGGGGAGAAGATGAGCAAGCTCCCCTTCAGTGATGTTGGATAAGGAGGTTATAAATGTTTATAAATGTTTGGCCATGCCAAGGGTGTATGATCACCTGTACTTGATTTGAACAGTCATTCTGATCAAACCAAGAGTCCCTTTAAGCCTTCCTATTTAACCCCTTGACGACCGCTGAGGTGCATTAAAACAGCAGCCGTAAGGGGTCTTATTCCCCCATTGCCATTTTAAAATGGTGCTCGGGAATAAGGGTATAGTCCAAACATCTCTGGGGTCTGATCTACCGTGGGTAGCTGAAACCCTGGAGAACAGTAATCAGGGATGGATTTTACAGTCCTTGATCACGTGATCGCCGTTATTTAGTGAATTATGACAATCACGAAAATAAAAAACTATTAAAATCATTTCTCTCTCTTCTAACATGATGTACATGTCAGAGGAGAGAGAAATGAGGTCCCCAGCTCCCCCTGGTGCCTCTGCCATCCCCTGGACCTCCTGCTTTGTCCCTGGCCCTCTGCATCATCTTTCTGAAAAAAAGGAGAGCGGGTGCTCAAGTGAGATGCTTGAGTCTCCGCCCTGCATGTTTTGCATCTGTTAGACAGCCAATAAAACATGCGGGCATTGTCTGCCATACATGGGCAATCCCCGCATTTTTTTGTTTAGTGTCTAACAGCCGCAAAACATGCAGGGCAGAGACTCTAGTATCTCACTCGAGCACTTGAGATACTAGTTGCGTACCAAAACACCTAATACAAACCTCGAGTAGTGAGCACTTGCGCTCAACACTAATGATGAGATATTCAATGTGATGACCTATGTTATCAAAATCGGTGTAGTACCTTTGGGTTAAAAATCCTCACTTTACTCCTGCATAAAATCCTTGATAGTTGTATTTTCCAAAATGGTGTCAGTTGCGGTGGGTTTCTGCTGTTTGGGCATCTTAGGGGCCCTGTAAATGCAAAATTCAGATATTTCTCCTACTGTTCCGAGCCCTGCCTTTTGTCCAAACAGAAAGTTTTGACTACATGTGGGGTATCGTCACGCTCATAAGAAAGTGGCTAACAAACTTTGGGGTCCAATTTTTGGTGTTATCTCTTGCAGAAGTAAGAAATTTGGGGCTAAAGCAAGATTTTTGTTAAAAAAATTACATTTTTCAATATGACGACCTAATTTTATCAAATTCTGGGTCATACCTTTGGTTTCAAAATGCTCACTATACCTCTGAATGAAATCCATGATGGATGTAGTTTCCAAGATGGGGTCACTTGAGGGGGTTCCCACTGTTTAGGCACATCAGGGGCTCTCCAAATGTGACATGGCATCCGTTTGAGATTCCAGCTATTTTTGCATTCAAAAAGTCAAAAGGCTCTCCTTCTCTTCTGGGCTCTGTTGTGCACCCAAGTAGTGGTTTGGGGTATCTGCATGCTTAGGAAAAATTGCACAACAAATTTTGAGGTCCATTTTCTCCTGTTACCCTTGTAAAAATTAAAAATTGGGGGCTAAAGTTACATTTTTGTGAAAAAAAAAGTTAAATGTTCATTTTTTCCTTCCATATTCCATTAATCCCTTTGAAGCACTTGAATGTGGTTTTGAGCACCTTGAGGGGTGCAGTTTTTAGAATGGTGTCCCTTTTGGGTATTTGTTGTCATATAGGCCACTAAAATTCACTTCAAATGGGATGTGGTCCCTAAAAAAAAATGGTTTTGTAAATGTTGTTGAAAACTTTAAACCCTTCTAACTTCCTAACAAAAAAAAAAGTTTCAAAAATTGTGCTGATGTAAAATAGGCATGTGGTAAATGTAATTTATTAACTATTTTGTGTGATAGAACTATCTCGTTTAAGGGCATAAAAATAAAAAGTTTGAAAATTGCAAAATGTTCAAATTTGTTGTGAAATTTTCGATATTTTCATAAATATACGCAAATCATATCAACCAAATTTTATCACTAACATGAAGTACAATCAATCAATATGTTATGAAAAAACAATCTCAGAATGAGTGGGATACGTTGAAACGTTACAGAGCTATTATCACATAAAGAGACACTGGTCACATTTCAAATATTTAGCCTGGTCATTAAGGACAAAATTAGCTCTGTCACTAAGGGGTCAAATAAACCACATTTGCATTGCTAGGGATTAGAAGAGGTGACCTTCCTATTTACTCTTCAAATATGTATTTATTATATTTGCTTGCATAGCACCAACATATTCCATAGCACTTTACATACATTTTTATCACTGTCCTCAAGCTTCCAATGTACATTCCCATTGTGGGAGAAAACCGACAAAAACACAGGGAGGACATAAAAACTCCTTGCAGATGTTGGCCTTGGTGGGATTTGAACCCAGGACCCTGGTGCTGAAAATCATCAGTGCTAACCACTGAGCCACCATGCTTCAGAGATAGTCTTGTAATCCGACATATGAACAATACATATGTATTACTGACTGCTTTCATATTTTTTATTTGCAGTTTTACAATGATGATGATGCATCAAGCATATACGAAGACTTGCATATTTGTAAAGTGTTGTAAAATACGAACTTAAAAATAGCAAATGGGCAAAATTTACAAACCTAGAACTGGAGATTATTACTAGGATTGATCAAATAGCTTCGGATAAGTCCTTATCTGAATAGCTATAGCGCTTACCGAATAGCTACAGTGCTCCCGATGATCAGCTGTTCGGCTCCGCAGATACATTTGTCCCGCCTGTGTGACAGTCACAGCACATGAATGGAGAGCCCAACAAACAGGCTCATTTTTAAAACGGACCTGTCAAAAGTTCAAAAATTGACATTTTTGGCTCCTGTTTTCTTCCCGCCGCTCCCTTGAGTATTCCACTTTTTGTTTTATATAAATCCACCATACAGTTATAGCGATATGGCCATGTTTACTTAGTAGTAATTTTCATTGTCTCTTTACCAACGGGGCATGGTTCAGAGGATTCTCTGTGGGCGTTTCTTTAGACTGCTTTGCATAATTAGCCTTGGTAAAAATAAAACCATAAAAATCACACTAAATATTTCCTTTATTTTCCTTTATAGCGCCATTAATTCCACATTATAGCGCCATTAATTCCATTATTGGCACTGTCCCTGATGGGGCTTATAATCTAAATTCCCTATCAGTATGTCTTTGGAGTGTGGGAGGAAACTGGAGTACCGAGAGAAAACCCACAAAAACACAGGGAGAACATACAAACTCCTTGCAGATGTTGTCCTTGGTTACATTTGAACCCAGGACCCCAGTGTTTGCAAATTAACAGTGCTAACCACTGAGCCACCATACTGCCCTATAATGATATAATATACGAGGGCTGTCTCTAAATCATAAGGAGTATTTAGAAAAAAAAAACCAAAAACTGAATATCCAGGGGAGCAGCGTAAATAGATAAGGTCCGTACACAGCCACTTTTGCAATGGTAACAGGTCCTATTTAAGGAGAGAGCAGAGAATATAAATTCCAACAGTGATATGGTGACCAGAAAATCACGTATCATTTGCTGCTCAGTCAGTAAGTGTAGAGAACTTGATAATGCATATGATAAAAGTTTCTGTGGGGTTTGGAAATGTGTCTAAATGGATCTATATTTGCTTTGAATTTTTTTTTAATGCACCTTTTTATACGAGTACAAAATGGAATATCCACAGATCCACTCTCCAGAGAATTTCAGCTTTGAAAAATATCTGAATATTAGGGTGTTTGATTAATGTTTCATTGAATAATATCAAACCAAGTCAGAAGTGTGAAGAATGTTTCGGCTATGATAGGTGCAATATTATCGTCACCTAAGGCATTGAAAGGCCTGTGATTATATTAACCGCTAAAGTCATACAAATCATTAAATTCCAATATTTTACAGGTGACTTGGGCACCCTTCAAACATCTCTATTATTGTTCTTCATTATCATGAAGTATGAAGAGAAAATCCATAGATCAGGGAAGATAATAAGTAATAGTCTGATTGCTACTGTATATTCAGCAATGTGGGGACATGTACAATAGGATACTTAGCAAGTAAAAGTTGTAATGTTAATCATGTAAGATAGGCAAATATAGGGCAGTGTGAATTACATGAAAGTAATATATATATATATACTGTATATATTTCTATATATGTATCTATATATATTATACAGAATTCTATATACAGTATACAGTATATACATTAAGGGTTCCCATTATTATCTGTATTCCAAATGGCAAATTCAAATCTAGAGACATCAAGTACATAATGGTTCCTGCTATTGCTATCTCTATCTGCCAAAGTGGCAGACAAGTTCATTTGACACAAAAAAATAAAAAATTTGCTCGTTTCCCTGCATTCATTCTTTACAGTAGTGAAGGATGCTCAGCAGCACTTGCCCTTTACCTTTTGCCAATATGTACAGCAATATCATCATTCTTCATCACGCAAAGCAATAACATTAACTAAAGATAAGTGAATTGATTAGTAGAAAATCAAGTTTGAGTCAAATTTCCAGAAATTCGCAAATTTGAACATTTTGAGATTTGATTTGCAAAAAAACCTCCAAACCTTGCCCAACACTATTTCCCACACTGCTAAAGCATCAAAGAGCTGGCTAGAATCATGGCCAGTACTTCAGCCATCACAGATCAGCGGTTTCCCTTGGAGCACAGTTTGCATGACAGAGTAATTATCAATCTCTAGAGTCACTGGGTTAGGCTGGGATCACACATGCGAGAAATACGGCCGAGTCTCGCATGTTTATACCTGGCACTGCCGCTGGCACTCAGGAGTGGAGTGTGTGGCTCCATGTATTGCTATGCGGCCGCACGCTCCGCTCCTGATTGCCGGCGACAGTGCCGGGTATTAACTTGCGAGACTCGGCCGTATTTCTCTCATGTGTGATCCCGGCCTAAGTCTCTGTCTCTGTAAAGTGTAATGTCTTATGATCTGCATGGTCCTCTCTCTCTACTGTAAAGTCTAAGGTCTTATGATCTGCAGGGTCCTCTCTTACTTCTGTAGAGTGTAAACTCTCGTGGTTAGCGGGGTCCTCTCTCCTGTAAAGTCTAAGCTCTTATGGTCAGCTGGGTCTTCTCTTTCTCTCTCCTATAAAGTCTAAGATCTTATGGTCAGTATGGTCTTCTCTCTCACCTGTAAAGTGTAAGCTCTTATGATCTGCAGGGTCCTCTCTCACTTCTACAGAGTGTAAGCTCTTGTGGTTCGTGGGGTCCTCTCTGTTTCCAAATTTTAAAGTGTAAGTTCTTATGGTCAACAAGGTTCATTCTCTCTCTCCCCTTGTGTATATTAGGAGGAATTACAAGCTTTCCAGTGTTGAGATTCGAACACATCTTTCTGCTGCAAATCAAATTGTTTGGGAAAATTCGTCGAAGTGAACAAATTTTAATTTCAAAAGATTTGCTTTTCTCTACCATTAACCCATTACGCAAAGTTGTCCCAACAGGTCCTTCCTCACCACTTCCAATGTAGTCCTTGTCGTCTTATTTCTGTAGTATGGACAATCTAGTCCCACTGATGAATGTAAATGACATTTTACCTATTAGTGTCTGTCAACAGAGGTCAAGTGGTCTTCACGTCTTCACATTGCTTGACAGCTGCTGCTCTCTGCCCTGCTTATTAGCTGTTAGCTACACTTGGTGTTAATGCATCAAGCTGGCAGACAGCCCCGAGCCACACATCAAGGACCCACGAGCCACATGTGGCTCTCAAGCTACAAGTTGACGACCCCTGCTCTATACTCTATATATTTGGTATGATCACCTTAGATCCACCAAGACTTTTTTTAAATAGTAGTATTTTTCTGAGAGTATACACACATGCAATTCCGTTACTAAACTGTTCTGTTGATGTTTGCTGCAATTACAAAGTCTATCACTTTTTCTGCATATACAGTTTATAGATGATATGTAATAACGGGACAGAATAAATTCGGGTCACTTGTAAACTGATTGCTAGTAACACCTGTCTTTGTATGGACAATCGCAGGCATCATAATTGTCAGAAGTGCAGCTGCTTTGCCCTGTGGACACAATGTCTGTTTTTGTCAATCTTTACAATTCTTAACATCAGCCAAGTTGGTATCTGCATAACCAGAATGACATTGCATTCACTCTAGAAACGTGATTATTGCAGAGCCATTGTGCGTAGTGACCACTTTATTATGTCTCTTCTTCAGTCTCTAAGGCCATGTTCCCATGTAGCGTAAATGCTGTTTTTTCTGCAGCCATTTTTGTGTGCAGAAAATCTGCATTTAACAGTTTAAAATGCAAAGTGGATGTGATTTTATGAAAACCGATGTCCATTCTGTTGAACTGTGAATTATTAGTGTATGGGGAGCCTGAAAAAAATACATGCAAAACCTTGACGGCATTTTTAAGGGCAGAATCCCAGCAGTTCTGTACTAAAAAAAATCACACATTTCAATAAAATCTGCACAAAAAAAGGGAAAACTGCAAAAAGAAAAACAGCAAAAATGCAATAATCTGATGAAATTGCTAATGTATGCTTTGCTGCAGACTTCTGCAGAAAAAAAGCAGTGTTTTCACTAGGGAACATGCCCTGAGAATGCCCCTATAATAATTTTGAAATTAGGTATGGACGGATGCAACAAACTGCTTTTTTTTCAGGATTTGTTGCTGTTTTCAGCCACCAAGGCTTTTAGTTTTTCTCTGGCATCATTTGGGTTATATAGAACTTATTGGTTGACTCAATCGTTTTGGTTGAGATTTGATGAAAAGAACAGCTGAGACTGGGCAGTTTTAGCATGTATCGTAAAATAACTGCAGCCCACTAGTACTTGTGCAGGTACAGCACCTGGGGAATAACCCATATACATAAGCCGATGTTCCTTAATAATGTTTTCATACTGGGATATATTGGGATTTGTTTTCCATGTCGCCTGTCATTTATGCAAAAATGACAATAAAATCTGATGCTTTATTGGTTGTCACTTTTAGATTAGCTTCTCATCGGGCATTTTTCAGCATGTATTGCTAATGACAATGTGACAGCAGGTCATCCGTTTCTGAGAAGCTAATTCATAAATGACAGCTAGAGATGACAAATTTTGCGAAATGGTTATTCGATTCACTGACTATAGGATTGCATTGTTCAGATGCAAAAAAAAAGGAAGAACAAGTGCACCCATTGTATTCTATAGAATGGTGAATTCTTGAAGCTGGTAGGATTAGGTTTTATATGGCATTCTTAGATTTTAATGGAGAATGATAATGCAAATATCTAAGCAGCCAGCCATAAATGTATATACTCTCAAAACTTGGTCAAAATGCTCAGTCATTGCTCAGATTAAACATAAGAACCAGGATAAAAGTGATCTGAGTGAATTTGACTGTGCAGAGATTGATGGTGCCAGATGGGGTGGATGAAGGAAATCAGAGTTCAAAGAGAATAATGAAAATCCAGTGTGCATCACTTCTGGGGTCGAAAATAGCTTTTAGGTGATAAACATTAGAAAAGACATTGTCTCAGGTTGGCTAGAAGACAACAGTGACACCAATAATCATAGCTGTGGTATACAGAGACTTTTCTGAGCTCAGGGATATATTATAGCTACTGAAGGCCCTATCAGATTCCAATAGGAACATATTGTTACCTCTATGCAAATCACTAGTTATACATACTTTACAATTGTGGGCATCAATGTACACGGAAGATTTATAAAACTGGAACTGGTTCAGAGGTGGACTGCTAAACTAATGCAAGAAATGGATTAACTATACTACTTAGATTGTCAAAATTGGGGATACTCCCTTTGAAAAATTACATTTTACTGGTGACTTAAAACCTAATATTCTTCATCTCCTTTTCCTTCTCTTCCTCCTCCTTTTTCTTCCTTTTCCCCATTTTTTACTTCTCCTTTTCCTTCTTTTTCTCCTTTCTTCTCTTATTGTCCTTCTCTTTCCTCCTCCTCTTTCTTCTCTTTCTTTTTCTTCTAATCTTGCTTTTTCCTTTTGCTCTTTCTTTTTCTCCTCATTTTTATTGTCGTTCTATTTCTCCTTTTTCTTGTCAGCCTTCTTTTTCTCCTCTTTCTTCTTCCATGTTCCACATTTCTTTGTCTGCTCCTTCCCTCACTCTTTTTTCTCTTTTTTTCCCCTTTTTGTCTTTCACTTTCTTCTTCTTCTCTTCCTCTTCCGTCTTTACCTTCTCTTTTTATTCCATTCTTATTTTTTTCCTTCTTCTCTTTAACCTTCTTCTCTTTCTCCTTTTTGGCATCTTCTTGTCTTCATTCTTCTGTTTCTGAGATAATCCTCATTTTATATATTGTATACCTGTTATTTTAAGCAAACAACAGTAAGGTTGCAACATAATTTACCAAGAATGATTACTCTAGAACATTGAAACTGCATTGCCGCCATAGAAAATGGGAAAAAAAAAGCCCTATATGATATATATATATATATATGAAATATTCATCTGCAAAAATTGAAATGAAAAAAGGAAGGTACTTAGCACATAGATTGGCCAATATATGTGTGCCCAATTGCCACGTCAAGGCGTCCTTCGAAAATACCTGTTATTTTATACATATATCTTAAACTGATATTCAATAATTTCTCCCCTTCCCACTCCCCAATAAGACAAGAGACGGCCTCTAGTGGCTACCAAGTTTTTGAATATGAACATCAGAACGTAAGCGATTCCATAATCTTTTGAAATTACTTTAATTTATGTTAATGGCTATTTCCGACTAATATAGTAAATGCCATCGTTGTAAAGACTGAACAATCTTTCAGCATAAAAATGTAATAACAATCATTTGCAAATCATCTTATTCTCCAGTATAATTATTATTTTTTCGGAGACATTGCTTAATGTTTTTCAAAGCCAATTAAACGCAGAAGAGCTATCTTTTCTGCCTTACAGCTAAAGGTAGCAAACTGAAATAGATATTAAGACAATGTTATTGAGCTTTGGGGCTTGATACGGAATGAGAGCGCTCTACAGTGGAGGATTGTCAGAGAAAAAAAAACGAATGTGGAAGGTGATAGCGTTGATACGTTATGTCATTTCTCAAGGTCATCATTTTAATTGCGTTGATAACATAACTCTGAGTAATTTTCATTATCACTTCCTGTCATTTGCGGACTGCTGGCAGTTGGCGTATTGCATATCAGCTCTTTATTCTCATTTTGTTTGCTGCCGAGGATAGTAAATTTCTCTGATCATTTATGCCGCTGCCTGAAACATATATCTTGTTAATAGTGGACCATTTGTTAGAATAATGCCACAAAGTCTTCAAATCCGTCGTAAATTGCTTTCACGGATTTTCTTCAATCAAATTAATCAACAAGCCACCTGAATAGCGAACCCGAGACACGTCATATAGATTTTCTTCCATAGAGCAAGGGCCTGTTTTAAGCATCTGAACTCCTGAATCCTCCCCCCCGGGGCACATCATGTTTTGAATAATGGAGTAATTTATTCTGCATAAGATATTATAGAATATGTAATGGAGCTTGTCTCAAACTAAAGTATTCCTTTAATATATGGCAATAATGTTTTCCGTTGCCCAGAAGAATATTAATACTTCATTTTTTGATTAGACGTAAGGGTTAGGGCAAATATCTGATCAATATGCATTGCAGAAGCTGACAAACATCCAGCGCTAAGAATTAGAGTAGATGTGATTGTTTAGTGTTGGCAGTAAGATGAATTTAGCTCGTAGCGTGCAGTCAAGCAATCAAACACAGGAATTAGAATGGAATCTGTTTGCTAAAAAAAAAAAAATGACTGCAGTTGAGAGTTTCTGAAATCACTTAAAATGTCACACTGGTTAACAAAAACTACTATTAGGTTTGACTGGTGTTGAAATAACTCCGGTAACTCTTTCATATTGGCAAGTGGCGCAGGCTTCCTTAGAACCCCGCAGCAGACGAGCTTCTGGAGCTAGGCTTTGAATAGTCCTGGAGTTCTTACAGTTCGGGTTTGATTCAGAGCAGAGGGAATGCTACAGTTGTGTTAATGTTATTTTTCAGTAAACTAAGATGAAATAACTTTCCAAAAGAGGAACACTTTCTATCTTTTCTAAAGATCTGAGGTGAAAAATGCGGCAAGGTTGAATATCCTGTCCAAGCACTTCAAATGAAAGAAAATGTGGAAAAAAAACAGCCTTTAGGTATTTGCAAATGAAACTATGGAATTTTAACTTCAAAGTTAATTCCTTAATGCTGTTTTAGCATTAAAATGTCCTATATGGGCAACCAGTGGTGGACACAGACAGAAAAGCGACCCTGTGCAAGAACAGTATGTAGGCCCTTTAGAGTCCAATAGTTCTTCTATGACAGAAGCTCCTTGCTGCTTTGGACGTGGAAAGGGCCCCCTTACCTTTTGAGCTCATTGCAGCTGTACCAAAGTTATGTCCACCATTGATTCTAATGTAAACTTAGAACAGATGGTAGAGGGAACTTTTTATTTTTTACAGAAAATAAAGGCATTTTTTGCCAATAACAAAGTACATTTTAATCAACAGATTTTGGAATAAAAAAATAAGTTCCATAATATACCACAGCTCCTGGGCAGGGGAGGACGCAGGAGAGTGTAGTGTACAGACAGGACAGTAAGTGATCACAGCAGTGAAATATTTTACCTCACAGAAAGAATCAGCTGTGATCCCATGCTGTAATGTCTGTATCCTCTCTTTTGCATCCTCCCCTGCCCAGGAGCTGTGGTATGATCAGACCATATTCCTGCATGGTGAGACACAGTCATTACACAGTACACAGCAGGGGCTCATTTATAAGATTATCTCAGCACAGGAACATTATTTTTAACACATCCAAATGTGGAATTTATTTTTTTTCCATGTTCTATTGATTAAAAATGTACTTTGCTCATGGGAAAACCCCTTCATGTCTTTACGATGTCACAAACATAACTTGGCCTATTTTATTACCTATCCTATCTGATGACTATGGGTCCCATCACTTGTATGCCCCCCAATCATTACTATGGGGGTTCAGAGCTCCCTAATCCTTTTCACTGCTCCTACCACTGCTTGCAGCAATTGAACATGCACGCTGCCCCCTTTTTTAATGTCAATGGCGCTGACATAAACAGCCAGGTGTGGTACTGAACTGTCTCTTTATGTTTCATTGACTTTACATAGCTCAACTATCATTACTTTCAAGCTCCTCCTCACTGCTTAAAACTTTCTTAAGACCCATAGATAGTAAATGGAGTTTCAAGGTGCATGCTAGACGTAACAAAAAACACTTTTTAAAAAACTAGCAGTTGGTGACCAAAAGTGTTTAGAACCACATGACCAGAACCTTACTTAAAACATGTAATTTTATTAAGTATGCATTAAAAATATCAGAGAATCATATATTTTTCATACATGTCTAATAAAATTACATGTATTAATTTTTTATTTTTTCTTTGTGGTTCTTGATGCATGTCAGACCTAAACTCAATTTTATTATTATTTTTTATTATTATTATTTATTTATATAGCGCCATTGGTTCCATGGTGCTGTACATGAGAAGGGGTTACACACAGATTACAGATATCACTTACAGCAAACAAACTAACAATCACAGACTGATATAGAGGGGAGAGAGGACCCTGCCCTTTCGGGCTTACATGCTACAGGATGGTGGGGAAGGAGACAGTAGGTTGGGGGGTTACAGCAGTTCCAGTGATGGTGAGGCGGTAGCTCCAGTAGTGGTGAGGAGGCAGCGGGGATCACTGCAGGCTGTAGGCTTTCCTGAAGAGGTGGGTTTTCAGGTTCCGTCTGAAGGATCCGAGTGTGGTTGATAGCCGGATGTGTTGGGGCAGGGAATTCCAGAGGATGGGGGCTATTCGGGAGAAGTCTTGGAGGCGGTTGGGTGAGGAGCGAATAAGTGTGGAGGAGAGAAGGAGGTCTTGGGAGGACCAGAGATTCCTTGAGGGAAGGTATCTGGAGATTAGTTCAGAGATGTATGGAGGAGACAGGTTGTAGATGGCCTTGTAGGTCAGTATTAGTAATTTGAACTGGATACGCTGAGGGAATGGGAGCCAGTGAAGAAATTTGCATAGGGGAGAAGTGGAGGAGTAGCGAGGAGAGAGATGAATTAGTCGGGCGACAGAATTGATAATGGACTGGAGAGGTGCAAGGGTGTTAGCAGGGAGGCCACAGAAAAGGATGTTGCAATAGTCGAGGCGGGAGATGATGAGGGCATGCACAAGCATTTTAGTAGATTGAGGGTTGAGGAAGGAACGGATTCTGGAAATATTTTTGAGCTGGAGGCGACAGTAGGTGGAGAGAGCTTGGATGTGCGGTTTGAAGGACAGGGCAGAGTCAAGGGTTACTCCGAGGCAGCGGACCACCGGTACGGGAGAAAGCGTGATGTTGTCAATTGTTATGGAAAGGTTGGGTAAGGAAGATCTGTGAGATGGGGGAAAGATGATCAGTTCAGATTTGTCCACATTGAGTTTGAGGAAGCGAGAGGAGAAGAAGGAGGATATGGCTGATAGACACTCTGGGATTCTGGAGAGCAGAGAGGTAATGTCTTGGCCAGAGAGGTAGATCTGAGTATCATCGGCAATTTAAGCCTCCTTCTTAATGTGGGGGTGCAGTAAGCAAGGCTGAGAAGTCAGTAAACCAAACCTTCGACTCCTCAATTTCATTGACTGTTAACTCCGACACCACAGCACTGATCACTACTAAGCATGTACATAAAGTGCAGCACAGATTCATATCAACTAAAAGCTGAGATACTTAGATCAGGAACAAAGCAGACAATTATAGGACATTTCATAACTTTTCCAAATTCTTATGAAAACATTTACAGCACATCTTGCACTGCAATACTGTACCCAATTTATGATATATTTTAGGTGTCGGAGTAAGTCCATTTTAATACCGATTCTGACTCTGACTCCACCAAAATGGACACCGACTCCAACTCCACAGCCCTGGCAGTAAGGACGTACGGAGGTAAAAGATATTAATAATTTTATTTTCCATAGCACCAACATATTCCGCAGCACTTTACAATTCAGAGGGTACTTGTACAGACAAGATAAGATATCAAAGGGCCTACAATGATCAGATATTTATCACATATCCTGAATAAAGTTTACAATTTTTTTATGGTATAAAAGCCCCTTTAATAGAGGGAAATATAGTTAGTAAAAAGAAGGTATTTTTGTGGACTCCATGCTCCCAAAATACAAGGAAATTAGAAAAATGTACTTGCGCATGCCCTATTGTTTTATAACTCTGTAATACAAGATTCAGATATTCTATGACATCAATAAAAGTCTATGTGCCCATAATGGCCCTTCCATAGTCCAGAATCATAAGTTCCACCCTTAAACTTTTTCTTACTATTCCTTTTAACATATATGTAATATAAGTCATCACATAATGTAAGATTTAGGTAGTGCAGCACGTAATTGTCCAAATTTAGCATCCATACAAAATAGATCCACCATCAAATTTGACCTGAAATATTACAAGTGGCAAAGGAAAGACAAAATGGAAAAAAAAAGCCCTAAGGGAGTTATATAAATGGTGGTCCAAAGAAAATGTAAAATCATCCACAGCGAGCAATCAGATTAGAAAATGTATGTGTTAAAGCTGACTGCACATAATATTGAAAACTTTTTTGGACACTAGTTTTTTCAATGTGTGGGCATAACAGAATTTTTTAACTTTGGTCTTCTTGTAAACAAAAAATTACGGAGAACAAAATGAGTTTACCATATACAATGAAAATATTTATTATGAATCAATCCTTCATTTACATAAATAGTAAAATTTACAATAAAATATTTTATAAGTCAATTTAATATGTATGGATATACATGATCCACAAGACTAGGGGTCACATGCTACAAGCATAATAACAGTATAGAGCACTAGCATTTCCCATTTCATTAAGCCAGTGGTGGTTGAAAAAGTTAATGTAACAAACAGCTGATATAATCAATGTAAGGTGGCTACACAAGTCAACCATGTAAATATAAGCTGTAATAGATGTCCTCAATTAATAAGCCCCACCACGGCGACAATAGTAAATATATAAGCACATGTGCAAAAACTGCTACAAAAAAGAAAAAAATGAAAGGTTAATTACCCATAATAACTGCTTATGCTGTGAAAGCGTTCCCCAACGCGCGTTTTGTGAGATGTTTAATTGCTTCCTCTCTGGTCCCCGCAGTTGGCGGCGGGCAAAAGCAGTTGCTGGTCTGTGTGTGACTGGTGCTCCCCGGACGGAGCATTTCTCTCTCTTGCTGCTGCAACACCAGGCTCAGATCTGCTCTGTGTGCATTGCTCTGCACCTCTCTGCTCTGCTGATATGGCTCTGCATGGCTCTGCTCTGCTGGCACGAGTCTGTTCTGCACAGATCTCTCTGCAGGCGACGGGGACTCCTTCTATATGGCCTGTTGCCACACGGGTACTCTCTGGTGGAGAAAGCAGAGCGCGCTCCTCACCGCTCTGCTCGCTGCTCTCTGCACTGCTCCCTGTAGGAGCCAGACTGCCCCGCTCTGCGTGCTTTTTCCTTATATGCCTCCTCTGCTGCTGAGCGCCCTTTTCTGGCTCTCCCCGCCTTTCTCTGTCCCAAAGAAGGTCCTCCATGCTCAGGCTTCCCTCAGACAGCAGGGGAAGGTCCGCCCCACTCAGGCTTCCCCCCGGGAACAGTGGATGCAGCCTCTTCAGTTCTGGACCCGGCATGCAGGTACCCAGTCTATCTCCTTACATTTGCACTGGAGTAGGATGTGCCAAGTTCATTAACAAGTGTGCGCCATCTTTGAGCTTCTACAAACCCTTGCAAGAAATATACTGGAGTACATTTTTGTCATAATTTATATCTCTTTTGTAGTGTAAATTATGATGAATTTGTTGGCTGCTCTTAGCCACACTCCCAGGTTGTGCAAAAAATGTACAACATTTCAAGCAGTTTTACTCTTGAATTCTGGAAAAACTCTGATTAATCAGTTTTGAAGGCTGTAAGTGATCTGATAATTATGAGCCAAATTCAGAAAGTTGGAACTTCATTACCTAGACTAGAACTTAAAATGTATAAACAGAAATGTGTGTGGTGTTTCTGGTTTAAAGGAAATATATAATCAAAAAATTACCTTTTGCTCAAATACTTTTTTAAAGTTTTTTTTTTTAGACAATTTTAGCAATGCTCTTTTTTTCATATCAAGATTTGCTTAAAAAAAAAAAAAGTAGAAATCTTGCAGTTTTCTCACTGACTACAGGGTTTATTTTAGTTTCCTATTTCCTGTCATTTACAGAAGACTTTTCAGCAGTCTCATTATCATCACAGGTATGATAGGTAACAAATATCTCTATAAACAGTTGATAATACAGGATAAGTGATGTCGCAGCTGACTCTGGTCCCCTTCACAATGACTTTTGCACATGCTCAGATGCTGGCTAACTGAAACAATGGCATGTGATCTGAGTTAGTCTATTGCTGCTAATGTACATGGGAATTTCCTGAAATAATTAGTCTAAAATAGCTCCAATGGTCTGTGTGAAAATTGCATGATTTTTATTTTTTAACCCCTTAATGACAGCCAATACGTCTTTTACCTGACCTGAGATACTGTATAAGAGAATATCATCCCCATACAGGTGACAATCCAGCAGCTGTCAACTGTATACTATAACTGACAACTTGCTGTATCATAAATGATCAGTGTTGTCACCATCCATATCTGTTTGACCCCTTAGTTGCTGCTGTCAAAAGTGACTAGTGGTGGATTAAGGGTAGCCAGGGCCCCGGGCTGTTCCGACTCTGTGGGCCCCCCCCCGGTCATGTGACGGGGTCGGAAAGTCACTAGTTTTCATGACGCATACTGTGCGTCAAGGAGAGGGAAGGGTTTAAATACTGAGGTAAAAAACTCAGAAAATACACGTGTGCACGAGGCCTCACAAATACTGAGGCAAAAAACACCAAATACTCAGCGTGTCCATGAGGTCTTACAAATACTGAGTGAAAAACTCACCAAATACTCAGCGTGTGCATGAGGCCTAAAAAATCACCAAATACTCAGTGTGGGCACGAGGCCTTATAAATACTGAGGTAAAAACTCACCAAATACTCAGCGTGGGCATGAGGCCTTATAAATACTAAGGTAAAAACTCACTAAATGCTCAGCGTGTGCATGAGGCCTTACAAATACTGGAAGGCTTCCACCCAACATGTAGTCCTGACTCACCTGTACCTAACATCGAAACCAGCTAATAGTCTGCAATCACCTGCTGACCTGGACCCATGACCTGTCAGACAAGTTACTTCACATGAGTCACACAGAGGCTTCTGCTTCATGAACTTCCCCAGATAGAAGAAGCAGCCTCTGGTGTGCAGCCTGTGCCCGGATACACAGGAAGAGACGCTCCTCGCCACAGGCTGTGCCCAACATGGCAGCAGAGGGGTTAACGCCACAGACAAGTCACCGTCTCCTCACACACTGGACACGACGCTGCATCTGCCGACGAACAAGCGCACATTGTGCAATATTAGTCATGTTCCAGATGTTCGGAAATGGTCTTCCAACAGTCTTGAAGGAGTTCCCAGAGATGCTTAGCACTTGTTGGCCCTTTTGCCTTCACTCTGCAGTCCAGCTCACCCCAAACCATCTCGACTGGGTTCAGATCTGGTGACTGTGGATGCCAGATCATCTGGCGTAGCACCCCATCACTCTCCTTCTTGGTCAAATAGCCCTTACACAGCCTGGAGGTGTGTTTGGAGTCATTGTCCTGTTGAAAAATAAATGATGGTCCAACTAAACGAAAACCGGATGGAATAGCATGCTGCTGCAAGATGCTGTGGTAGCCATGCTGGTTCAGTATGCCTTCAATTTTGAATAAATCCCCAACAGTGTCACCAGCAAAGCACCCCCACACCATCACACCTCCTCCTCAATGCTTCACGGTGGGAACCAGGCAGGTACAGTCCATCCGTTCACCTTTTCTGCGTCACACAAAGACACAGGTGGTTGGAACCAAAGATCTCAAATTTGGACTCATCAGACCAAAGCACAGATTTCCACTGGTCTAATGTCCATTCCTTGTGTTCTTTAGCCCAAACAAGTCTCTTCTGCTTGTTGCCTGTCCTTAGCAGTGGTTTCCTAGCAGCTATTTTACCATGAAGGCCTGCTGCACAAAGTCTTCTCTTAACAGTTGTTGTAGAGATGTGTCTGCGGCTAGAACTCCATGTGGCATTGACCTGGTCTCTAATCTGAGCTGCTGTTATCCTTCGATTTCTGACGTGACTCAGATGAACTTATCCTCCGCAGCAGAGGTGACTCTTGGTTTCCTTTCCTGGGGCGGTCCTCATGTGAGCCAGTTTCTTTGTAGCGCTTGATGGTTTTTGACAGTGCACTTGGGGACACTTTCAAAGTTTTTCCAATTTTTTGGACTGACTGACCTTCATTTCTTTAAGTAATGATGGCCACTCGTTTTTCTTTACTTAGTTGCTTTTTTCTGGCCATTCAATAGGACTATCAGTTGTGCATCCACCAGACTTCTGCACAACACAACTGATGGTCCCAACCCCATTTATAAGGCAAGAAATCCCACTTATTAAACCTGACAGGGCACACCTGTGAAGTGAAAACCATTTCCGGTGACTACCTCTTGAAGCTCATCAAGAGAATGCCAAGAGTGTGCAAAGCAGTAATCAAAGCAAAAGGTGGCTACTTTGAAGAACCTAGAATATAAGGCATATTTTCAGTTGTTTCACACTTTTTTGTTAATTGTATAATTCCACATGTGTTATTTCATAGTTTTGATGCCTTCAGAGTGAATCTACAATTTTCATAGTCATGAAAATAAAGAAAACTCTTAGAATGAGAAGGTGTGTCCAAACTTTTGGTCTGTACTGTATATATACACACACATATTACTACATGCGGGCAGTGCACACATGCACAATCCTCAGGTTGTATAAATTTCAACTAGTCAAAACATTTCTCTCAGTAGGCCAAGAAAGAAACGTGGCAGGAATAAAGTACACCTCACACTAACTTATGTGTGAGGCAGAGGTGACATGACCCGCCATCTCGTGCCCACCTTACTAGAGGTGCCCACTGCCCACATATAACAAAGTTGATGGAAACAGACGACTTCCACTATGATGATTGGTTAGCGGCTGCCCGACCACACCCATTTCACAACTAGTCACACCCATGTCCACGCCACAACCACACCCATTTAGCACTGCTGATCACACTGACTGGTACTGAGGGCACAGTGGCTGGCATTATGGGCACAGTGGCTGGCATTGTGGGCACAGTGGCTGGTACTGTGGGCATAGTGGCTGGTACTGAGGAAAAGAAAGAACAAAGAGAGAGAGAAAAAGAAAGAGGAAAGAACAGAGAGGGAGAGAGAAATAAAGAGGGGGAAAGAAAGAATAGAGAGAAAGAAAGAAAGAAAGAAAGAAAGAAAGAAAGAAAGAAAGAAAGGGGAAAGAAAGAGAGAACAGAGCGAAAGAAAGTAAGAACAGAGAGAGAGAGAAAGATTAGAGAGAGAAAGAAAGAGGGGAAAGAAAGAGAAAAAGAACAGAGCAAAAAAAAGAACAGAGAGAAAGAGAAAGAACAGAGAGAGAGAAAGAAACAGAGAGTGAAAGAAAGAAAAATTCTATAAAGATACCATACCAGTCTGGCTCACATTGTAGTGCTTACCTGAACCTCCTGGTGCAGAACATATCATGATCCACTCACATGGCCGACATCCCCGAGTACAAGGCGATCCCGCTGTCCGCGCTGTCGGAGGAGGACACGGTGATGGATCTGAAGCATTCCCTGAAGTGCCTCCATGGTTCCGTCACAATCTCCTCTCAAAATTACCTCATTTATGGTCAGATTCCAGCACGTCACTTCCAATGGAACATCACGTACAAGTTTTCAAGTGCTTCTCGGAGCTCCGCCGTGTACTCCTGTGTCCGTGGGAAAAGTCAGCTCCCGGTCGGGGCAGTGGCGCAGACTCTCAAAATCTGGAACGGTTGGGAGGTATGAATGCTCCCCATCATACATCTTGTACATGCATGGCTCCGCACACCTCATACACACACGGTTCCGCTTTGTATGCCTCGTACACACACGGCTCCACTCAGTACACACATGGCTCTGCTCTGTAAACCTCGTACATGCGCGGCTCCGCTCCGTACACCTCGCACATGAGCGGCTCCGCTCCATACACCTCGCACACGAGCGGCTCCACTCAGTACACACATGGCTCTGATCTGTAAACCTTGTACACATGCGGCTCTGCTCCATACACCTTGTACACACACGGCCACGCTCTGTAAATCTTGTACACATGCGGCTTTGCTCCATACACCTGCTACACACGTGGCTTCGCTCCGCTCCGTAAGCACACGGCTCAGCTCCATACACTTTGTACACACACGGCTCCGCTCCGTACACCTCGTACACATACAGCTCCACTCCGTACACATATGGCTCTGCTCTGTACACGTCTTACACACGCGGCTCAGCTCCGTACACGTCCTACACACGCGGCTCCGCTCCGTACACGTCCTACACACGCGGCTCCGCTCTGTACACGTCCTACACACGCAGCTCTGCACCGTACATGTCCTACACATGCTGCTTTGCTCCGTCCATGTCCTACACACCCGGCTTCACTCTGTACACTTCGTACACGCGCGGCTTCGCTCCATACACCTCGTACACGCGCGGCTTCGCTCCGTACACCTCGTACACGCGCCGCTCCGCTCCGTACACCTCGTACACACGCGGCTCTGCTCCGTACACCTCGTACACATGCGGCTCCGCTCCATCCACCTCGTACACACGCGGCTCCGCTCCGTACACCTCATACACACGCGGCTCCGCTCCGTCCACCTCGTACACACGCGGCTCCGCTCCGTACACCTCGTACACACACGCAGCTACATCCACCCTGTAAACCCCTCCTGACCCAACACATACTTAACTGATTCAGCACGATGACAACCTGCACAGCAGAGTCTGCATAGTTACATACATCGAGGGCTGTGCGTGCGCACAGGACCTGTAATAAGGTCATAGGAGGGGAGGAGTCAGGGGTTACATGATCAGGGGCCTCCGACTGAGATGCCTGATCATGTGACCCCTGACTCCTCCCCTCCTGTGACCTCATCACAGGTCCTGTGCGCACAGAGCAGGGATTTATCAGTGAGGGGCTGCGGTGGCCGTGGCGGATTATAATAGGGCAATTTACCCTGGGCTGGTGGGCCCCCCCACCCCACTGGGCAATGAGCTACCGCCCATATTTACCTCATTTTAATCCGCCACTGCATCAAATAAATGGTTAATAGATTGTGGGGGCTTCCGCTTTAATCTAATTGACACACAGAAATCATGATTGTGTGGTCCTGATGTTTGACAAAGCAGTTCATGGCCAAATAGCGGCCTTAGAGTCTCCCGGCTATAGCGGTCAGTTCAGAAGTTAGCGACATTTAGGTGGTAAACAAACACTTTTTCATTCCTGCTATACCACTTTGCATTAATTCCTGAAAATCACATGAAGGGTTAATAAACTACCTGACAGCACATTTCAATATGTCAGGGTGTGGTGTTTTTAAAAAGGTATCACATTTGGGGTTTTCCAGTATATACGACCCCCAAAGTCTCTTCAAACCTGGATAGGTCCCTCAAAAAAATAAATTTTGTAAATTTCCTTGAAAAAATGAAAAATTACTGCTACATTTTTAAACTTTCTAAAAGGCTAACAAAATAAGTTACTGTTTTAAAAATGGTTCTGATGTAAGGCAGACATGTGGGAAATGTTATTTATTAATGTTTTTCTGTGGTATCACTATCTGGATTAAAGGGATAATCATTCAAAGTTTGAAAATTGCAATTTTTTTTTTACATTTTTGTCAAGTTTTTGATATTTTTTATAAATAAGCTAAAAACATGTCAACCTAAATTTACCACTATTATAATGTGGCACGAAAAAACAGTCTCAAAATAACTGGGATTTGTTGAAGCGTTCCAGAGTTATCACCACATAAAGTAACACTGGTCAGAATTTAAAAAATTGGCCCCATCACTAAGGGGTTAATCAAATTGTTATATGAAAAATATTTGTAAAAAATGGCAAAAATTTTGAAAAAAGACATTGAACATAAAAAATGTGTTTAGACCAAAACTTGGCTCAAAGATCAACGGGATAGTCTCTTCTACTTTTTTTGTGGATTTCTTTCCAATTGTATGCATGAATTAGTAATTTTTGCCCTGGAAAGCAAAGTAAAGTAGAAAATGAACCAGCAAAGAGTCTCGGATTTTCATTCCTCGCCAGCCTGTCTTCTTAACATCTATTTTTTATGTCAAAGATTTTATGCAGTGATGAGGTTTATATTGAAAGCGTGGTGACATATTGCAGCCATCACGGGAGTCTTCTTTGATATTAAAATATGAATAAACTTTCATTTGATGCTGTCTTCATCCTTCAATACATAAGGGCCACCAAACCTCAGGATTGATTGCAGTGTTAAAGGATTAGATCAGTGGAATTAGATTTCCCTATCAGAGGCATTGAATTCATCCCAAGTGTCTCATTGATATTATGGCTTCTGGAGGGAAAGCAGGCGCTCGGCTCTGAATGACTTCAAGCAATCAATGTCACTATCCTTTATGTGACTTTTTACAGGTGTGTTTTCGATTTTAACTCAGCCAAAAAAAAAGAAAAACAATGAAAACTCAATTAATATTTTTTATTTATTATTTGTGTGAAAGACGACCATTTTTTACTTTGTTTTTGTTAAAATGAAAATTGATGGTAAAGCATTCAAAATGTGCAATAATGTTAAGCAGTTTATATGGAATTCTAACTACATTTGTCTGATTGATAAATGGTTGAAGATGAAGCCTTTTTATAAGGTCAACAATTCCCTTAGAAAAATCCCAAGACTATACGAGAAAAACATGAACTTACTTGCCAAATATTGAAAGATTTTTTTTCCGTTATATTAACGTGGTTCCAAAGTTCAGTGCTTACACAGTGAAGCCTCATGGACACAACCAGCAAGTTGTACTCTGCCTATACAATGGAATGGACAATTTTTCAACTTTGTAAATGTCCTCTTTCATAGATTTTTTTCAGTTGAAATCGTATCAATTCTCCAATTATGATAAGTGCAGGGACTAGAAATTGGCAAATGAGGGTTATAAGACCCCAGTCCAGGACCAGTACCTATCATCCTTTAGATATTCCATAATTTCCTTTAACTTTTCATAACATTAAAATGTATATTTCTCTTATGGGATCTAAAGGGTAACGTTTCTCCTTCGGGAGAATGACATGGCAGGCTTGGCATGTCAGAGTGAGGAGACTTATACGCCATGCATTCTCCTCTGGAAAATTAAACATGCATATTGCCTCTTGAAATGGCCCCTTGTCAGTGCAAAGTATGAGATCTGTCTTTGCTAAGTGAGAGGCTTAAGACTGGGATCTAAGGGATCAAGTTTCTCCTTGTGGAGATCCCAATCTCAAGACTTTCACCTAGCCAAATCAGATCTCACTGACAATGGGCAACACCCCAAAACACCCTGTCTGCAAATTGAGATTCTGGTTTGGCTTTTATTCTAAGTTATATGGCAAAGATTCTTAAAGGGTTGTGATAAAACACTCCGGGATCGCCTTTGCTGGGGTCAAAGGTCACGTGCATTCAGCATGAAACTCAGGCTCAGAGCTGGGATTCGTTTATAACTGAACCTGGGTCAGGTTTATTAACGGTGAAAGCAATGCAAAAGGAAATAAAACATAAAACAAATCCTTGCCTGTCCGGCACTAACTAAACAATGGACAACCTAACTACCAACTGGCGGGCTTCTCCCGTCCAGCCAAACCACAGTTGCAGTGGGCACTGCTTCCACTCACGTGTGTCTCTCACACAGACAGGCTCTCTGTGTTCCCAGGCTGAGACACTCACACAACCACCTTGCATCCTTTTATATCCACCTCCCATTATCCATTAGTAAGCAGGTGCGATACTGACCAGACTAGGCCACATAGGAAAGGAATCTGGGCGAGATATACCTGCCCTCATCCACTATTCCCACATGATTCTCACATATCCCCCCTTCTGCTCAGACCACTCCGGTCGAGCAATGACACCCGCCAAACAGTGCACTCGGGACAGGGCATCTGCATTTCCCATCTGTACCCCTGGGCGGTGCTCCACCGTAAAAGTGTAGGCCTGCAGGGCAAGGAACCACCGGGTCACCCGGCTATTCCGTTCCTTGTTCAAGTGCATCCACTTGAGAGGGGCATGGTCAGTGATCAGCCTGAACTTTCGGCCTACCAGGTAATATTTGAGGGCCTCTAGAGCCCACTTAATGGCGAGGCACTCTTTTTCTACGACTGCATATCTTTGCTCGTGTTTATTCAGCTTCCTGCTGAGATAGAGGACTGGGTGTTCCACTCCGTCCCTCACTTTTGAGAGTACAGCCCCGATACCGGTATCAGAGGCATCTGTTTGTACCACAAACTCACTGGGGAAGTCCGGAGTCACCAGTACGGGCTGAGAGCAAAGTGCCCGTTTTAGGCTATGGAAGGCTTCTTCAGCCGCTAAGCTCCATTTAATCATGACGGAGTCTTTCCCTTTTGTAAGATCCGTCAGGGGGGTAGCGATGGCTGCAAAATTGGGTATGAACCGGCGATAATAACCGGCGATCCCCAGGAAGGCTTGCACCTGCTTCTTGTTGACAGGTTGTGGCCAGTCCTGAAACGCCTGAATCTTATCAACCTGGGGTTTAACAACACCCCTCCCAATTACATACCCCAAATACCGGGCTTCTTCTAGCCCGATGTGACATTTCTTGGGGTTCGCGGTTAGACCTGCCTCCCACAGGTCGTCAATCACAGCTTGTACTTTCTGGAGATGAGTCTCCCAGTCCAAGCTGTAAATGACAATGTCGTCCAAATAGGCCGAAGCGTACTGCCTATGTGGCCTCAGGACTCGATCCATCAGTCTCTGGAAGGTCGCCGGTGCTCCGTGCAGACCAAACGGCATATACACATACTGAAATAAACCTTCCGGCGTAGCAAATGCCGTCTTTTCTCTGGCAGCCTCCACCAGAGGGATCTGCCAATACCCCTTTGTTAGGTCTAGGGTTGTAATATACCGGGCTTTTCCTAACCGATCTATTAACTCGTCGACCCGGGGCATGGGGTAGGCATCAAATTTTGAGACCGCATTCAGTTTCCTGAAGTCATTGCAGAACCGGATGGTGCCGTCCGGTTTAGGAATTAGCACAATCGGGCTGGACCACGCACTGTGCGATTCCTCAATGACTCCTAACTCTAACATTGCCTTCACTTCTCGGGAAACGGCTTCACGGCGCGCTTCCGGGATTCGGTAGGGCTTTACGTGAACTGTGACACCAGGTTCCGTTACGATGTCATGTTTCATTAGCATAGTCTGCCCGGGTTTTTCTGAGAAAAACTTTTGGTTGTGAAGTAGAAACTGCCTGACTTCCGTCTTTTGCCGCTCCGAGAGAGTCTCTGCAACCCGTACCTCCGGTACGGTATGCGAGCAGACAGGACGGGCCAGCTCCGCTGACAAGGCAGACCGATCCTTCCAGGGCTTTATCAGGTTTCCGTTTACCTGCCTGGTATACTTTGTAGTTTACTTCACCAACTCTTTCCTTGATCTCAAAGGGGCCCTGCCACTTTGCCAGGAACTTACTGTCCACCGTGGGGACCAGGATCAACACCCTATCTCCGGGTGCAAACGTACGGATCTTGGCGCCCCTATCATAGATTCTTTTTTGGGCTCCTTGAGCCTGTATCATGTGTTCTTTGACGATAGGCATAACAGCCGCAATACGGTCCTGCATTTGTGTGACGTGATCTATCACTGTTTTAAATGGGGTGACCTGACCCTCCCAGGTTTCTTTTGCAAAGTCTAACAGTCCGCGAGGACGTCGGGCGTACAATAACTCGAAAGGCGAGAATCCCGTGGAAGACTGGGGTACTTCCCTGATGGCAAATAGCAAATACGGAAGTAAATAGTCCCAGTTCTTCCCATCCTTGTCTATCACCTTTCTCAGCATCTGCTTCAGAGTTTTATTGAACCGTTCAACCAACCCGTCTGTTTGAGGGTGATACACGGATGTGCGTAACGGTTCGATTTGTAACAATCGGCAGAGCTCCTTCATTATTCTGGACATAAAGGGGGTCCCCTGGTCGGTGAGTATCTGTTTTGGTATACCGACCCGACTAAACACATGCACCAGCTCCTTGGCAATCGTCTTGGTGGCCGTGTTACGCAAAGGGATGGCCTCCGGGTAACGAGTGGCATAATCCAAGATGACCAGGATATGTTGGTGTCCACGTGCAGACCGTGAAAGGGGCCCAACTAAATCCATCCCAATCCTCTCAAACGGGACCTCAATAATAGGTAGGGGTACCAAAGGGCTACAGAACCGGGGCTTAGGTGCAGAGGCTTGGCAGTCAGGACAAGACTCGCAATATACACGAATATCATGATGCATGCCTGGCCAAACAAAACAGTGTAATATCCTTTCGGTGGTTTTCTGGACTCCCAGGTGACGTCCCATCACATGTCCGTGGGCCAGGTCCAGCACCTGCCGCCGGTAGGGTTTTGGTACGACTAATAGTTGCACCGTATCTTCCCCCTTTTTCTCTATCTGATAGAGTAAATCATTCTCCAGAACCATGTAAAGATATGCCAGCCTAGAGCCAGGTTCTACGGGTACCCCATTTATCACTTTTACATTTGTCCTAGCCTGAGAAAGGGTAGGATCCTTTATTTGCTCGCTTTGGAAGTCATCTTTCTGAACTTCTAAATCCGGCAAACGGGGAGGTGGACGGCTGTCAGCCTCCTCCTCTTCCCCGGTCTCCTCATTATCACCCGCCATGACTGAAAACGGGAACTGCAGGTCATTTCCCGCAGACTCTTCCCCAGAGTCTTCCGGGGAGACCTCTTCCAGGGGTTCGGGACCCACCCGCTCCCTGGGAGAAGAATCATGTACACTATTACCCGAGGGCATCAACTGATTCTCCCACAATTGCCAGAAGTGGGGAAAATCCCGGCCCAGGATAACATCATGCAATAACGCCAGGACGAGTCCCACTTTATGTTGCACAGACCCATAGGAAGTAGTAATGCATATGACCGTGGTGAGGTACGAACAGGTGTCTCCATGCACACACGTTACAGAAAATTTGTCTGATGGTCCAGTCGGGGCTGACACCAGACTGGCCTTCACCAGAGTCACCACACTTCCCGAGTCTAACAATGCCACCACATTTTTGCCATCAACAGTTAAATCACACAAGTGTTTTTCCACATCCTTTTGACCGGCATTCACACTCACTACCCGTGCAACCATAGACATGCGGTTTTTAGAGTCTGTGATGACGCACTGCATGGGTTCAGTAGTGACCGGACAGTTCGCAGCAATATGTCCCATCTCTTGGCAGCAGAAACACCTAACGGGCCCCTTGCTTAGACCATAGTTTGTTACTCTCGGCCTCGCAGTGCGGGCAGTCCCGTTTTCCTCCCCCACTGTCTTAGGGATTTTTCCATCTCCCCTACTCCCTGGAACAGTCTTACCGGTT
Source organism: Dendrobates tinctorius (assembly GCF_039654945.1). Classification (NCBI taxonomy): domain Eukaryota; kingdom Metazoa; phylum Chordata; class Amphibia; order Anura; family Dendrobatidae; genus Dendrobates; species Dendrobates tinctorius. Next base: position 47,058,361 of record NW_027361698.1, read on the forward strand.
CCACGTGGAGATGATGAAGAACGAGGTGGGGTAGCGTCATCTCGGAGTCCTTCCGCCACGGAGTAACGTTCAACCAGATCCACCAGTTGATCTGCCGTCGTAGGATTTCCATGGCTTACCCACTTCCTCAGGGCTGGCGGTAGAGCTCTCAGGTACTTGTCCATGACGACTCTCTGGATTATCTCTGGCGCTGTCAACACCTCGGGTTGTAGCCACTTCTTCGTCACGTGGATCAGGTCGAACATCTGGGACCGCGGTGGTTTATCCGGCTGATAAGTCCATTGATGCACTCTCTGTGCACGGACAGCGGTCGTCACTCCCAGCCGGGCCAAGATCTCGGCTTTCAGTTTGTCAAAGTCCTGCGCGACTTCAGGCTCTAAGTCATAATAAGCCTTTTGGGCCTCACCGGAAAGAAACGGGGCAATCAGGCCGGCCCATCGTGCCTTCGGCCATTTTTCTCTCACCGCTGTCCGTTCAAACGTGGTCAGGTATGCCTCGACGTCATCTTCGGTCGTCATTTTCTGCCAGTACCGACTCACGTGAATCACTCTCGACTCGGCTTCCAGGTTAAGCTCAGGTAAGCTTGCCAAGCGCTGCGCCACCTGCTGGAGAAGCGAACGATCGGTAACTGTCATGTCCACCAACTCCTTCAGCTGGGCCATCATCACCCGATTAGCTTCTTGCTGGACGGCGGTGGACTGTACCAGCGCTTTCACCACGTCCTCCATGCTCATGCTTGCAACGTGATGCCCGCGTTCTCCACCACAATGTGATAAAACACTCCGGGATCGCCTTTGCTGGGGTCAAAGGTCACGTGCATTCAGCATGAAACTCAGGTGCAGAGCTGGGATTCGTGTATAACTGACCCTGGGTCAGGTTTATTAACGGTGAAAGCAATGCAAAAGGAAATAAAACATAAAACAAATCCTTGCCTGTCCGGCACTAACTAAACAATGGACAACCTAACTACCAACTGGCGGGCTTCTCCCGTCCAGCCAAACCACAGTTGCAGTGGGCACTGCTTCCACTCACGTGTGTCTCTCACACAGACAGGCTCTCTGTGTTCCCAGGCTGAGACACTCACACAACCACCTTGCATCCTTTTATATCCACCTCCCATTATCCATTAGTAAGCAGGTGCGATACTGACCAGACTAGGCCACATAGGAAAGGAATCTGGGCGAGATATACCTGCCCTCATCCACTATTCCCACATGATTCTCACAGGGTCTATATTGACTTTTCGCATTGCTACTTCCAAAAGGTGGCACTAGAGTTTAGGTCCTCTTCTTCTCTGAAGAGGCAGTTTGCATATTTCACTTATGTCCATGCATACCTTAAATCACAACAATGGATGTCTTCATAGCTTGAGAGTACTTATTCATCCTACCTGGGATGACCTGTTACTTCACCAATGTATGGCTAGGGTCACTTGATAGTATTTTCTCTCATTAGAGAAAATCAGTCCGATTATGCTAATGACACTCTGATCAAACCCTGATCAGAGTTAGATCAATGCGTGATAATACTGGATTCTGATTTTCTCAGATGAGGAGAACATGGAAAAAATAAAAAAAAATCACCATATTCTCCATTCTGTCAGTTTGAGAAAATTGGACCACACACTGTCAAGTATTACTAGTGCTGTCCGATTTTTTTCCACTGACTAATTGACTTTTATGGCGGAGTGCGATCCGATTTATGGATGAAAATCATACATGCTGTGATTTTTTTCCTTGGACAGACTTGGACCCATAGAATAACATTGATCCGATTACGATCTGATGTTTTGTTGGATTGCACTCGTACTGAAAATACGATCTCCTGCAGGAGCCTTAATACAGATTTTTTTAAAGGCTAAATAATGTGTTTTTTGCTAAATATAATATTCCAAAATACTTAAAGAGGACTTGTCACTACTTTTTGCCAGCCAGCCAGTTTTTGCTTTTACTTTATGCTCCCCCTATGGGGGGAGCAAGGGTTTATGAGGAATCACTCCTGTCAAACCAATCTAATCAGTTTTTATTAAGAGGTAAGCTATAGATTGGACCCAGGTGAGATATTGTATGTGGTATATCTTGATATTTGCAAAGCGTTTGATACCGTGCCACACAAGAGGTTGACACAGAAAATGAGAATGCTGGGGGGAAATGTGTGTAAATGGGTAAGTAACTGGCTTAGTGATAGAAAGCAGAGGGTGGTTATAAATGGTATATTCTCTAACTGGGTTCTATTCTCTTCAACATATTTATTAACGAACTGGTAGAAGGTTTACACAGTAAAATATCGATATTTGCAGGTGATACAAAACTACAGTTAGGTCCAGATATATTTGGACAGACAACATTTTTCTAATTTTGGTTCTAGACATTACCACAATGAATTTTAAACAAAACAATTCAGATGCAGTTGAAGTTCAGACTTTCAGCTTTCATTTGAGGGTGTCCACATTAAAATTGGATGAAGGGTTTCGGAGTTTCAGCTCCTTAACATGACACACTGTGTGCTTTAGCATGCGCGCCTGAGGACGCCCGATGCAGATGCTAAGTTCAAGCAGGAGTTCCCACCCTACACTGCAGGGTGGTAAAGTAGCCACCAGCATACCAAACACACAAGATACTAGTGCACCGGCATGCGCTCCTGAGGACCTTTTATACACAAGGCTCATGTCCAGCCAGACAGGACCTTGCCTGTGAACCAATCTGAATCTCCCACATCACCAGATCAGCTGACGTTCAAGCACCAATGAGAAGGCACCACATCATGGTCATGCTCAGTAGGGTGAAATCTGGAATTAGGCTCCAAAGTGCAACACTGCATGTGTATACCAGTAGTCACCATAGGCTTAGTAACTCCCGTGCAGTGGGAGAATCCCAGCGCCTCACAGTAATTATGCAGAGCAGTCTAAATACACACCCCTGAGAATCCTGTGAGCAACGCCCCCTTAGTACTAAGTGCCATAAAAATTAGAATTAAAAAAGGCCTATACAGTCCTGCTCACTGTTATTGGCACCCCTTTATTTTTTTCATAGTCTGTACAATATGTTCATAAATAAATGGAAATGTACCAAAGTTATATCCTCACAATTTTTTAATTAGTGGTCCAAAGTAATACAACAATAGAACATTATTTTTCAACTTATATGTTGCAATTTCAAAGAAGAAACAGAATAAACAGCATGTGCAGTAATAAAGACACCCCTAATTAATACTTGATTGCACACCCTTTGGCATTGATGACAGCCTCCAAACATTTTTTGTAGCCATTTATAAGCTTCTTGCACTTCTCAGCTGGTATTTTCTCCCACTCTTCCTTTGCAGTTTATTCAAGCTCTTGAATGTTTGCAGGGTTCTTTTTCCCAATGGCAGATTTCAACCCACCACAAATATTTTCAATGGCATGGAGGTCAAGACTTATTGTTGGGCATTTTCAAGCAGTCCATTTTTTTCTATTTCAACCATTCCTGTGTACTTTTGGATGTATAATTTTTGGTCATTGCCTTGCTGAAGAATCCATGATCTTTGACTCAAATAACATTTTCTTACACTCCATGATCTTCGACATTTTGCTCTAAAATATCTTGATAATTCTCTGATTTCATTATTCCTGTGATAAGGTCAAGGACTCCAGTACCAGGTTCAGCAAAGCAACCCTACAGCATTATGGATCTTCCACCAATCTTAACTGTTGGTAGGGTGTTGTTTTCCTTATAAGCTTCATTGCGCTGTCTGTAAACAAACTGTTGCTTTGCATTGCTAAAAAGCTCTATCTTTGTTTCATCTTTTCCACAGAACATTTTCCCAGAAGGATTGTGGTTTGTCAAGGTACTCTTTGGCAAAGATCAGTCATTCCTTTTATGTCTTTTCTTCAGCAATTGCTTCTTCCTTGACCTTTGCCCATAAAGCTCTGCTTGGTTTAATGTGCGGCATATGGTACTTGTTGAAATCATGACTCCATACTGTTCCAGTTTGGCCTTCAGGTCTTTGGATGTTTGATTTGGTGTTGTTTCCACCATTCGCACCAACCTTGGAAGATAACTCTTGTCAATTTTCCTCTTTCCCCCACGTTCAGGAAGATTCTCTTTAGTTCCATGCTTGGAACACATCTTAATAACATTGTGCTCTGTTGAAACTGGGATACCAAGGCCTTTGCAGATGGCCTTACGCCCTTTGAAAGTCCTGTGTTTGTTAATAATAGCAGTTTTGATGTCTTCAGACAGCTCCTTTGTCTTCACCATTTTGACAAAGGATCAGGGCCTCCCATGTGGCTCTTTAAAACACTGAAGTCATCATTCATTGGCTAATTCATGTCACATGGGCACTGACAATTAATCACAGGTGATTCCCATTTGTGATTTACCACAGTCAAAATGTGTTTCTATACTAAATTAATGTAAAGGGTGCCAATACCAGTGTCACAGCAAGCTTTAGGTTTTTCTATTTTTCCGTCCCACTGTTTTTTGTTTTAAATTACTGTTTATCCTTTGCCCTTTTGTCTTTAACACAAGTGTTCTATACAAAAAAACTGTTTCACTTGAATCTGTTTTTTTTCAGGAGATATTCCACATTATGTACTTAAGCTTCGTGGTACCAATAACGATGAGCAGGACTGTTTCTCTGTACTCATATGGCAGATTAAAAAAATAAATGGATAACTCGGGTGCAGCAAGATTAAAATAAATGCTAAAACTAGCCATTTAAACCTATTTAAAGGGAACCTGTCACCTGTTTTTTTCTCATATTATCTACGGCCACCACCTTTCAGCCCTGTTTTATAGCATTCTTGAATGTTATATACAGTATAAGCAAAGTACTATAGTGTGCATGTGCCGGCGCTCTTTGGCCTTTCACTGCACATGCGCAGAACAGTACTTTGCTCTGTCCTCAGCAGGGGAGAAAGAAGTGTGACTGCACAGGAGCGCGACAGGGAACACTGTGTGTATGACTGTGTGTATGACGTAGGAAGCACCATCCACATGAAGGAGGACGGTGATCGCAAGGAGAGAGGAGGCACCAGACTCAGATCATCAGTACTACTCATCTGACCGAACCGCCCCAAAGGTGAGTATAGCAAAAAGGTCTTTTTTTTTTATTTTGCAATGAGTCTTGGAGACTCATACATAACATTCCAGAATGCTGTAACACAAGGCTGAAAGGTGGTGGCTGTAGGTTATGTGAGAAAAACATGATGATAGGTTCCCTTTACGTCCAGAGCAGTAGAGGTCAATGCCTGCTCTACAGCAGATACATCAAAGTTAAAGGATTATGACTACTATACCATTCCGTTCTGTAGGATACATTATATTAGAAATCAACTGGTAATTTAAATTTCCTCTGAGTACAGGAAAGCAATGAGTAGCTTTATTTCAGTACGGAATATTAACCTGTGTTATGATTCATAGCAAACACTAAAGAAAAGACCTGCCAATATCAACGAAGTCCTGCATGAATGCAAACCATTTCGGGAGCTCTGTGCCTCTGTTCTGATAGCTTAACAATACCAGCTTCAGGGCTAGGAAAGTTTATTAATAAAATATGAGCTGGATTTAGGAGCAAAAAAAAGTTATATGGAAAATATTCCCATGTAGATAGCAGAAAGGTATTAATAAAAAAAATATGTTCTGAGCATAATGCAAGAAAAATGGAAGTGTCACAAAATGCGATCTGTTACTGGAGACATTTCAGACCCATACCCAACATGAAGCAATGAAGAAGTCATGCACTTCAATAGCAGGTGATACATTTCCCTGCTAATAAAATATATTTTAAATACAAGCTTTCAAGAGCAGAGTTTTTCCCTCGGTTTCTTAAAAATCCAATCACTTTTATAAGTTCTTATCATCTGGGGCCAAAATACATTATCATTTTGTGTTCTTGAACAGATTTCAACATTCCTTTGAGGATGTGACTGCTGATATAATTTTATAGTGATCTGCATTTTGAGAAATAATGTCCGACCACTGTAGCTTTTATTATAAGCTTAGTAGTACGACTGTCATCAACTCCCAGAGAAGCATAGTCTGAAAGCCCAATTGAAATCTTTCGTCTTTAATGCAAAACTGGAGCTGTAGTCACTTTTTGACCTGAGCTGTATCTTTTATTGATGATTGGACTTTTGAATATGGACTTAGGCGTATTATTTTATTTTCGACTGCAGCAATGGAAATTATCCTCTCTACTTGCAAAGTTTTCTATAAAACTTTTTTTGTATTAGTCTAGCCTGATGAAGAGACCTGAGTAGTCTCGAAAGCTTGCAATGTATTACCATCTTTTCAGTTAGCCATTAAAAGGTATCAACTACTGAGGACTCTCAATCCTGAATATTTTTCTATCCACTGGCTAACACGGTACAAAGATATACATCTTTCCTCTATAAAACTTTATGTACTTACCACAAGTGACAGGTATGAAGAAAAATCTGTGTAAGGCGGCATAAATGTTTCTTTGGAACAGTTTGACCAGAACAGACCAATCTAATCTTCACTATAATAGTCTTATCCCTAATAAACATTTTTCTAATGTTATTCTGCATAATTTGCAGTGACAATGAAACTTGTGTATTTCCTATAATTGTCCCGTTATTTGTGCTCTTTGGAATTATTGTGAACGTCACTGTTTGACTCTTAAACATATTAGCCAAGCCATGAACCTATCTTTAGGCAGCTCTTTTGGGGTACTTGCCCCTTGTGAGTTTTGAGTAGAGCACTGGCTGGATGAGATGCCTTTGATGAAGCTCTGGGAAATACTGGAGACTTATCTAATGAATGGAGACTTACAAAGAGGAAGTACCCCTAAACAGATGGGTTTCTGGCTAGGCTTAAATTCCTAGTCATGTTATGAGACTTGTTAAGGCGCCAAACATTCACTTATAGGGTAGCTAACTTTAACTGGTGGCACTATAGAGTCATTTTTTTTTTTTTCTGTAGGATGGTTAATTTATATACGTTTTCTGTTAGAGGATTGCCTGTAAGTCTCTATACACTATATATGTCTCCTTAAGAACCTGTCACCAGGTTTTCCCAATATGAACTATGTTCACCACCATTACTGCCTCTTTACAGTAGTCTGGCAAGCTTTATATAAGTCCCACGCACCCTCTGCATTTCCCAAAAATACATTTTATTGTCCTCCCAACACCATATTTCCCAGGTCCTACATCATCCACATAGTGTCGCCATTTGCTAAGTGCAGAGAAAAGTACTGGAATGCACATGCACAAGGTTTTCATCCAGGTTATCTTCACTTTTTGGCCTCTCCAGAGCATGTGCATTACAGTACTTTGCTCTACCCTCAGGAAGGCAAAGGGAAGAACGCCTGCTCAGGAGTGCAACTGGGGACACTGTGTGGATGACTTGGGATGCATCATCCACATGAAGCAAGCGGGAGGACTTTGATTATGATGAGAGAGGAGAGGAGGCACCAAAGCAAGGCCAGCGATACCTGTTGTGAGTTCATTCTCCCCTTCACCTTTGATGTCTGATGAACTCCCTCTGCTGGTGAAGAGAGGTAGTGAAATTGATTGGGATGGGAAGAACCTGTCATCTGAACAGGCGGAGTGTGATTGGACATCTGGAATTTCTGAGTGGATATAAGGCTGCTGGTGATCCTTTCTGCTCTGAGCTCTTGCATCCAGCTTAGTTCCTGTCTACTAAAAGCTAAGTTTTTGCCCTGCTATTATTCCATGAGATTTTGTCTGGTTTCCTTAGTGTTTGTATTCAGCCAGTCCTGGTTGGGACTGGCTGAATTCCATTTTTGTCTCTGATCAGTTGATCTCTTTGCTCTGTTTTCAGAATATACCTGAGTGCTGATATAGTGATTTTGAAGTCTAGCGACTTCAGGGCCTTTTTCCCTATCAGACGGTTGGGACATTTTTGGTAGGGTTTTTTGCGGATTGCAGCCAGCATCTTTTCTGTCCTGTCCTATCTAGTTAGTTGGGCCCCATCGTTTGCTCAGCCTGTCTTTCTGTCTGTGTTTGTGTTTTCATCTGTTTTTCACCGACAATACATGTTGGGGGCTGTCTATTGCTTTGGGGTCTGCTCTGGGGCAGTTTAGATTTCCCCTTTCCTTCTTTAGGCTTATGTAGTTCTCCGGCTGTGACGAGGGGTCTAGGGCACCGTAGGAACCCCCCACGGCTACTGTTAGTTGTGGTGTATAGGATCAGGGATCTGCAATCCGATAGCTACCAACCTCTCCGGTTTTCTGGACTTAGCTTGTATTTTTGTTTTTTCCTCCTCCGGTGACTCATTCATAACAGAATCACCAGCCATACCACAGATTCTAGGGTGCTCAATAGCAGGAAAGAATTATAAAAGAAAAAAAAAGTGTCAGAATTTTTTTCTTTTTGGTGTATATTTTTTCCTCTATTTCTCTGAGGCCGTAGGGGGAATTTTTTCTCAATGGAGATTAAGCAATTGTCTGATTGTGTGGAGCAGCTTGCTGCTGAAGTGCGGGGAATTTCTGCCTATCTTGCTCATTCACATGCTGCTGAACCAAAGATCCCTACTCCTGATGTGTTTTTTGGGGATCGGTCTAAATTTCTGAATTTTAAGAATAATTGTAAATTATTTTTTGCCTTGAAGCCTAACTCATCGGGGAGCTCCGTGCAGCAGGTTAAAATTGTCATCTCTTTGCTGCGCGGCGATCCCCAGGATTGGGCGTTTTCTTTGAAACCTGATGATCCTATTCTGACTGATGTGAACGCATTTTTTCAGGCCTTGGGGTTGTTGTAGAATCATAGAATCATATCATATCACCTCTGTGGACACCTATCCCTTTGAGGGGTATTGATGCTACTCCATTGGCGAAGAACGCAGCCGACAGGGAGGACACTGCGGACCGCTGCATTAGGTGGCCCGGACTGCACCCCCTGCCGGCTGCACCCGGGGCAACTGCCCCGGCTTCCCCCCCCAGATACGCCCCTGGGGCTGTCTATTGCTTTGGGGTCTGCTCTGGGGCAGTTTAGATTTCCCCTTTCCTTCTTTAGGCTTATGTAGTTCTCCGGCTGTGACGAGGGGTCTAGGGCACCGTAGGAACCCCCACGGCTACTGTTAGTTGTGGTGTATAGGATCAGGGGTCTGCAATCCGATAGCTACCAACCTCTCCGGTTTTCTGGACTTAGCTTGTATTTTTGTTTTCTCCTCCTCCGGTGACTCATTCAAAACAGATACCCATGGGACTGTACTGCGATGTTTGTGGGGGGATAACAAAAGGTATATTTGAGGCAGTGCAGAGGGCCTGTAATACTTATATGCAGCTTGCTTGACTGCTGTAAAAAGGATGTAACGGTGGTAGCCATATTTTATATTGGGAAAGCCTAGTGACAGGTTCCCTTTAATGACAAAAATGTGAATTTCCCTGTATGCTTGTATTTTCCAGAGCAAAATGATTTGCAACGAAGATATTCTCATATATTCATATTCATGAATTTAATGTCCCTTATCTTGCACTGGGGTCTCTCCAGACTTCAAACCGTATCACACATAACATTTAAAAAATGAAAAAAAAAAGTCCTTATACTAACCACACCGCTCACCTCTTTGGCCCCTCTGATCCTCAGTGCATTTTCTTATCACCTCCGCCAATTGCTAAATCCTCAGATCTCTTCATGATAGACCAGGATGTCTGGGTCTGATGAGGCTTGGCATGAATCATATCATCATGATGTATGCGTTGATCCTGGGTAGGGCAATCAGCACCTTGTGTAACTACTAAGAAAATCCACCAAAGATGGACCATGTGACAGTGAAGAGACAGAGAGTTGAGCACTAATGTGGGTAAAAGTGTTTTTTTTAACCCTTTTCGGTTCAGCAAAATGTTGTCTGGCTGTTGCCATTTTGATGAATGAGCTTAGAAGCGTATTGCAAAAAATTTGCAGATTGGCAAATTGGATTTCTGAACAATTTAAGTAGCATTCAATTTTACTTGAATGCATTCACTCATCTGAAATAGCAAGTATTTGATTTACATGCCTGAAACCTATAGGCACAGATTATTAGGTAAAAAAGAGAAAATGCCAGCTACAGTTAGTTCAGTCAGTATGGAGGCAGGCGATCAACGCCACTGCCCTGCGTACGATGCACGCTCGTAAAGCATCTGGTTAATGCTACGAGATTCCCAAGTCTCCCCTAACACCTCTGGACTGTTGGTGTGTGTTTCCTTATTGCTCTTTTTAATTTTTGAAAATAAAGGAATTCATTTTACACATATCTTAGACTAGAAGCTGGGTTATTTTTCCTTCTACAGATTATCGGGCACCTGTGAACATGTATGGCTGGAAATATCGGTCTGTTATTAAACTGTAAAGTACCTAATTAACATGTAAATACACACATTTTACATATGAGTAAGCCTTCTTCATTGATACCATAACTGGCTCTTTTAGCAGGTATCCCTACCATAGGTTCGGGCCTATTTTTGCTTTGTGTAAAACATAAAGGGGCAGTTTTCTTAAGAATAATATGTATTATAATGAATGCAATTAAAATATTCATGAGTTTCATGCTAATTATATACAGTAGTATCCTTCATATTTGATAAATTTGGGATAATGTACCACTCACCATACACTTTACAAGTACCTTGCATGGCCCATGGAAATTCTTCTTTTAGATTGCAATACATATTGTGGTGTAGTGACCACTGTGTCCGCTAGGAGGCGCTGTGTGGGTGTCCCAGGACAGGCGTATAAGCATTTCCAGTGTCCTGATAGGAGTAGGATGCTGAATGATCGTAATGTATCTCAAGGTGGGTGGCCTTGAGATGAAGGCTTGCTTATGTGCTGATCAGCAGAGCTGATCTTTCGCTCCAATGTGTCAGGGAGAAGCCTTCAGATGATTGATGAGAAGGGTGGGATCAATCATCTACAAATCCACCCAGGGGTGTGTTTAAGAACGACATAGTAAAGTGTATATGAGTGTGTGTGAAGGACCTGTGATGAGGTCATAGCCATGTGACCCGGTGGGCGTGGCTACAGACCATATAAGGTGGCCAGGGTAGGTCACATGGGGTGAATGCTTGGACCCGGTTGGTCCGTTGTGGAAGGTCCCACTAGGAGATGGGGCTTCCTGCCTGACAGCACGTGAAGTGGCTGTGTGTAATGGCTGCCAGTATCTGAGGGTTCCCAGGGAGAGGGAATGAACGTCTGGAGTCTGAAGCAACCATGAGGTAACCCTGACGGGGTGAGATAACTGTGAGGCTGAAGAGCCTGAGTACTGGACATTGTGTAACCTGTGTGACCACAGAGATAATAGAGGGAAGTTCTGTCATGAACATTATGCTATGGAAATGAACTTTATGTGGCTGCTGTGGGTTTATGATGCCTGAATAAACCGCATGGACTGTTATGGTTTTATGGAAAATCCATGCTGGATCTGATTATTTGGCTGCCAATCGAGTGTCCCCAACCTTGAATGACAGCGCTACCTTACAATATGCAGAAGTAATTTATACCCGCCAACATGTAATAATTATACCCCCTTATACGTTATGCCGCTTTTATATTCACATAACATTGAAATTCTGACTTCGTAACAAAGTACCATAATCCACATTAATTGTTGCCTATGTCTCATACGTGACCCCATATGTCTTATGGCTCTTAGCCTTGCCAACTGTCTCCTGTTTGCAGCATTAATTTCTTTGTAATGGTTCTGGAAACCATTAGTGAGACACATTACCAAGACCCCCCCTTTGTTAGGGCATCTTTCAGAAAACATATTATATTTAGTATAATAGGAATGCATTAGGGAATATCTTCACAACAAATGGCCTCCAGGATAAAATCACCAGCACATACAGTATATATAGTGTGTATAAAAATGTGTCAGGCATAATCCTTGTAGTAATTGTATTATTGTATGATTTATTAGAGAGAGCTACCGCTGGAATTTGCAGCAGATACCACATCAGATTGGGGCAAATGGCGTGGCACTACTCTGATCCCCTGGTCCTATTTCCCTCCTGGTGTTAACATGATGAATTCCTATGCTATTCACGGCGCTGGGATTGGCCGAGTTTATGAGTCCTTATACCCAATTCCTCCACAGGAGATAGCAGAAGGGCAAGGCCCCAATTTGTAAGTATGATTATGTTTATGTATCACTTTACGATGATTGCAGGGAGGACTGCAATTTGAGGTTTGAGTAGATGTATTTACTATTCAGTACTGAGGAACACTGAGGTTTTAAGCACAGAAAGTCAACAGCTGTCTACCGCTTCTTAGTCTAACTTGACTACATTTAGTGAAATGTCTTTAAAATGAACATCCCAAATTGCAGATCGCCTAGAAGTGGCTCTCACACAAAAAGATAAATGTAGGAAACAAATTATTTACGTCCCAGGAACTTACAGATTAAGGCCGCCATACACATTAGATGGTCTGGCAATCCAGGCAAAATTATTTAATGTGTGTGGGGGCTTTCAAGGGAATATGCCTCCAGGATTTCTCACCAAATCTGAGAGTAGGCTAATGCTTGCTGTATGATTTATGAAATCATGACTTTATCCCCAGATAGAGGACTAGTAAACCTGCTGTCATGTAGTCCTCCATATTCATGAGCTTTGTATAACCCCGTCACCACCACTGATTGGTAGCTTTGTGCCTATGCGCAGGTGTTCGAAATCTGTCAATCAGTGGTATGGGCGGGGTTATACAGACCTCAGCATTCAGAGAACTGAAAGATCAGCAGATAAAACTGATGTTATACAAACTAGAGCAAGCAGCCCATTTCACTGCAACTAATCTGACTCTACATCATGCTGCTCTCAGATAGGGTAGCAAAACCTTGGTGACAGATTCCTTTTAAGTCATGTATGACTCACGAATGTTGGTCTACTTGTACAAAATAAAGTAGTATGCCTCCTCCTGGGTATCCTCCTATCAGTTGCGTTGCTTGGTAAAGTACGCCATTAAGGCTAGTTTCACATTAGCGTTTACGGCCGCAGCGTCGGGCTGCGCATGGCTGCCGCTAAGACCCGCCCCCTGCCGCGCCTCGGCCGGTAGCTCCACCTACGGACTACGGACGCATGACGCTGCATGCGTCCTGCGTCCCCTATCTTTAGCACTGTAGTCCTTTTGATGCTGTGCCGACCAGCGCCAAACGCAACAGGTTGCAATTTGGTGCACTCGGCGCAGCGTCAAAAGGACGCATGCGCCACCAAACGCATACTGCGCACGGCCTGCGTCCCCAGTGCTAAAGATAGGGGATGCAGGACGCATGCAGCGTCATGCGTCCGTAGGCGGAGCTACCGGCGGAGGCGTGGCAGGGGGCGGGACTTAGCGGCGGCCGTGCGCAGCCCGACGCTGCGGCCGTAAACGCTAATGTGAAACTAGCCTTACAATTTACAAATGACTATGACATCTTATAAGATACATTTTTTTGCACAGCAGATGTCGTTCACCTAAGGGTACTTATAAACAGAAGCCTATTTTGCCTTTATGTAAAAGATAAAGGGGCAAATTTATTATTTATTTTTCCAGTAAAAAAAGATTGTTCAAGTAAATTGTTGGATTGCTCTAAAGTAAGAAAATAAAATCTAAACCTGAGATATGGAGTTGCAGATTTAAGCCAGCGTTTGTGCCATTTTCTGACTTTAGGATAAATGTTGACATCTATTCTTTAAGCTTCTGAAAAGGTGGTAAAAAAAAGCAAAAATGTGTGCGAAATGTGTGCATTTTAGAAAAGTATGACCTCGGTTTATGGCAAAAACAGGTATAATCTGATTATCAAGTGTGGACCATAATGTAGAAAGGTGTGACACCGGCGTTTTGTAACAAGACAGATGAACATGTCACATCTAGGGTGCATCAAAAGATTGCAATCAATTTCTTGCTTCCGTACCGCAGCGACATCATTCCATTCAGTGACAAAAAGACATTTATTGCTCTAATACCAGCACAGAAGTGTCACTTCTCCGTTTTTGCCATCAGGCAGGATGTTCATGCTGACATTTGTGTTTCAGAAACTCTTCCCCATGTCAATCTTCCTCATAGTAGTGCTGTATCTTATTGTTATCCTCATGATGAGTCTCCACATCTCTCACACCCAAATCTACTTTATTTACATGAATTTGCTTCTTGGACTTTTACTGTTGGCTCCGGAGATACAGCGTTCTTGGACAACATTCACGTGAGGCACCAGAAATATTCCATGTAGAAAGACGTAACTATAAATGTGTTAAGTTCACGCAGATTTCCATTAGCTATTTTTCCACTTTATTCATGTAGAATCAATAGAATACATTTTTTAATCTAGAGCTATTATTTAAAGACTTACACCTTTCATATACAATTATTATCCTGAAAGGCGGGCACGGGCTTGCTATTTCTTTTCACAGAGTAGTTCATAGTGTGACATGTGTATTGAAGTGTACAATTAATGTAATACATTTATGCACATTGGTAAAAACCTCAACATGGAATGATTGCATAAATGATGCACTTTTAAAAAGATTTGCTATTGTGATATTAAAGTGACTGCATGGGAAATGGGATTCTATAGGTTTGTATGGTCTATGTGACCTGGTGTAGACACACAACGTCTGCTATGCATTTTGATGAGTAACTGACTCTCGAGCTGCTTGTTCACTAATTGCAAACAGCACAATGTAATCAACCTCACAATCATCTTTATAGCACAACCAAGAAAGGAAATGTAATTAATGTTTTCTCTACTTTTTTTATTCTTCATTTTTTTCTTTCCATTCATTTTTTATCTTTGATTCCTTACTTCCCATTTCTCTTACTTTTCACTAGTTTTTTTTCTTATCTTTTTGTTCCCTCCTTGTTGCCACATTCTCTTCTCCTTTAACTTTTTTTTTTGTTTTCATTTTTTCCCTGTACTTAGTCATCTTCTTTATCTACTTGTCACCTTCTGTCATACCTTCCCTCCCATATCTCTTGTACTTTTCTTTGCTTTCTCCTTCTCTTTTTCCTTTCCTTGCCTTTACATATCTATTTCTCAAGTGATAATGTGGTCTTCTTCTTCAGCTTTTTTCTACTTAATGGTTTATATGTTTTATTAATCTCCATTCCTTGTCTGTCTTCTCCTTGCCTGATGGTTGTCTCTTCTTCCACTCGTTTTCCTTGTTTGTTCTTTGACTTTACTTCTTCTTTTACCTTTCTCCTTGCTTTTTCTTTGCGGTGTCCTTCTTTGGCCCTCAATTCTATACCAAGACGAGAAACAAATCAATAAACTGAACATAATAAAGCACTAAATACCAAATGAAACAATACATACGAAGGTAGAAGTGCTTGCTTAAAGTGTGCATCAAGGCCACATAATGCTGCTTAAACCGGCTATCCAGACAGCTTCTTCTGAGCAAACACAGATGAATCAACAGTAGATTTGTGAAGTATATAACATAAGCAAGATTCATTGAATACTATCGTCTTTTCCGATTGTCTAAACAAGTGGGTTTTAAATCAAGAAATCTTTGAAAAATCGGAATAACATACAGAAGTAAGACATTATAGAGTCAAGGTACCTTTAATGAAACAAAATGTTTAGTGTAAAGTGTACCTATTATTCAAGTTAGATTTTTGATGTGGTATACTAAGTTAAAATTGTTGCCACAAGTTGGTCAACTAGAAACAGTCACTTTCATGGGCAGAAGCATTCAGCTCTTGCACGAATGAGCACAGATTGGTGTCTGGGCCAATAGACTTTCATTTGTGCCTGTGTAAGGTGGTGGTATGAGACTATCTCTCCTACATGTGTTGACCCCGGGTCTTTTATGTGAATATGATATGTCTCATGTGTATTGGTCTACTGTATTACATGTGCATGTCATCTAATTGTATTGATTTACTTTATATTGCTGTGTTATATCTAGATTGCTTTATGGTGTAGGTCTCCTTTAATTGTCTCTGTATGTCTTACCATCTGTAGTTATGTTAGGGACAGTGAATAGATAAAGGGGGTCCTGGGCTAGCAGCTCAGAAAAGATTTCAGGAAGCTGCTGCTGGAAGTGAGTAGCCCGGGCACGTCGGTCCAGGGCAGATGCTTTGCAGCAGCCGGGGCATTGCCAAACACCCAGGAGGGGAGAGACTCTTTTGCTGAAGGACAATAATGCGGGGCATTTCCAGATCCCAGGAAGTCACCGAATCTGCTGCCCCGGATTATAGACTTAAAGACCGCCACACGGCCCCTGGATTTTGGAAGGGACTAAAGCATCCAGATCCCAGCGAGTAGATTGCTGCTCAATTTTGGCTACCGTGGCTGTAGTGGGTGCGGCCGTGGAAAGTGTCATGGAAAGACCAGGAAGCCAGTATTGTATCCCTTGGGCTCATCATCATTGTATTAAAGTTTATTCCCTGTTGGACTGCAGCTGTATTCTGGAGTTTTATTGCCTGGACTGCCGTGGCTGGGAGAGAGCAAAGGTAAATTGTGTGAGCTACATCCATCCTGTCCGTTTTTATGTCTCCAGGACCAGATGAATTACACCCCAGAGTACTGAAGGAGACTGCAGAAGAAATTTTTGAACCACTCTCCATAATCTTTGAAAAGTCTTGGAAAACAGGAGAAAAGGGCAAGAGGGTGGACCCAGGGAACTATAGGCCGGTGAGTCTGACTTCTATACCAGGAAAGATCTTTGAACAAATTATTAAACAACATGTACTGTATGTAAGTACCTGAATAAGAATGAAATGATTAAACAGAGTCAGCATGGGTTTGTAACTACAGTAATAGGTCATGTCAGACTAACTTAAATTCTATCTATGACAGAATCACTGACTGGGTGGATCAGGGAAAAGCTGTAGATATAGTATATCTTGACTTCAGCAAAGCATTTGACAAAGTATCTCACAAAATCCTTATTAAAAAAATGACTAAGTATGGAATGGACAAGGCAACTGCTAGGTGGATTCATAACTGGCTTAGTGATTGGACCCAAAGAGTGGTCATAAATGACTGCACATCCAGCCGGAAGAATGTCTCAAGTGGGGTACCACAGGGCTCTCTCCTGGGCCTTGCATTGTTCAACATCTTTATCAATGATTTAGATGAAGGAATTGAGGGTAAACTGATTAAATTTGCTGATGACACAAAGCTAGGAGGGATAGCTAATACTAGAGAAGAGAGAGATAGGATTCAAAAAGATATCAATAAACTGGAGCAGTGGGCAGCAACTAACAGAATGGTTTGTAACATGGAAAAATGCAAAGTACTACATCTGGGCATTAAAAATTAAAAAAAGCATATACAGAATGGGAGGAATAGGGTTAAGCAGCAACACATGTGAAAAAGACTTGGGTATACTAATAGATCACAGACTGAACATGAGTCAACAATGTGATGCAGCAGCAAAAAAGGAAAATACAATTCTAGGATGTATTAACAGAAGCATACAGTCTAGATCACGTGAAGTCGTTATTGCCCTCTACTCCTCTTTGGTCAGACTTCATCTGGAATACTGTGTCCAGTTTTGGGCACCACACTTTAAAAAATACATCAACAAAGTGGAGCAAGTTCAGAGAAGAGCGAGCAGAATTGTGACCAGTCTGCAAACCATGTCCTATGAGGATCGGTTGCAGGATTTGGGAATGTTTAGCTTGCAAAAGAGAAGATTGAGAGGAGACTTAATAGCTGTCTACAAATATATGAAGGGCTGTCGCATTGTAGAACGATCATCTTTAGTCTCATTTGCACAAGGAAAGACTAGAAGCAATGGGATAAAGCTGAATGGGAGGAGACAGATTAGATATTAGAAAAAACTTTTTGACAGTCAGGGTGATCAATGAGTGGACAGGCAACCACGAGGGGTGGTGAGTTCTCCTTCAATAGAAGTCTTCAAACAGAGGCTGGACAGACATCTGTCTGGGATGATTTAGTGAATCCTGCTTTGAGCAGGGGGTTGGACCAGATGGCCCAGGAGGTCCCTTCACACTCTACCATTCTAAGATTCTATGTAAAAGGGGGTTGGGGTGCTCATTGACCATTGGCCCAGTGGGCTCTTTTTGTGGACTATGACTTTAAGTTACCCGGCCATAACTACCACCCCAGTTCCCCCTTGTTACACCTGTACACATCTATGAGCATGTGCTCATGGAGGGACTGATTAATTTTGCATGCTGAATTGTGCACTTCTAAGCAGTCATTTGGGCAATTTGTGGGAGTCTTAGAAGCTGGCCCTTAAAAGGTATATGTTACCAGAATTTTACCCGCCAAACTATTTATATGTGCATAACTATCACATACAGCATTTCCAGGTGATGCGATCGTGGATGATGCAGCGTGGCTTACCCAGCCAACGCTCCCATGTCGTTGAACTATAACGACGACAGGGTATGCGTCCTAAGTGATTGTGGAATGTGGACCCACTGGACCACAGGGGGAACCCGGGCCTACCCGGACTAGTGAAGGGTAGCTACCGGGGTCTGTGGCAGCTGAGCTTATGGACAAGATGGCCATATGCAGGACTAAAAGACACTACACAACTTCAAGTATGAAGAAACATAAAGTTTACTGAAATAAAGCAAAAGACATAAAAACACCAGGTTCCGGAATACGCACATCATGAAGGAAACATATCTCAGGTTGACAGACGAAGCAAGAGGTCATCACGGTTGACGCAGTCCAGGGTCATCTGGCACGGGCGTACTAGGTTGGCCTCTCTCTCAGGCCTCAGGTGTAGCACAGGCACAGTGGGAGAACATCAGACACTGGCCTTGGACTAGCTTCAGATGATGGTAGGAGGTCATCATGAGTTTATGCCATCCAGGGTTATCTGGCACGGTCATACTAGGGTGGCCTCTCTCTCAGGCCTCGGGTGCAGCACAGGCTCAGCAGGAGAGCATAAGACATCGATCCAGGACAGACGTCATCACAGGGTGGACCCCAAGGAACCGGCGGAACATTGGGATGCAGGCAGAACAGGAACAGAAACACCGGCATGGCAACACAGGTCATCGGCTGGTTGGATCCAGGCAGAGCCGTCACCGAGAAATAAGGCTGGAGACTCCCCAGGAACACGAGGGAGGAGTCCATCCAGGAACACAGGCGGGACCGTTTCTGGAACACAGTCTGGACAACCAGGACCACAGCCTGGAGATCGGGACACATCAGGACACAGAAGGACATCAGGACATCGGACACAGACAGGACATCTGGACATCGGAACACGGATTGGGCATCGGAACATGGACTGGACATTGGAACACGGACTGGAGATTGGAACACGGACTGGACATCAGGACATCAGGGCACAAGCCGGACATCAGGACATCAGGTCATCAGGAAGGACATCTAGACATCAGAACATCAAGGCACCAGGCAGACATCTGGACATCAGATCTCAGACAGGGCATCTGGACTTCAGGACACTAGGCGGAAATCAGGACATCAGGTCTCAGGCAGGACATCAGGACTCGGATCCCGGATAGAACATCAGAACAATGGCATCAGACTCCGTACATCTGGCAGCGATCGACAGGCTCCGGACATCAGGCTCCAGCCATGAGGCCGCAGTCATCAGGCTCTGGACATCTAGCAGCGATCGGCAGGCTCCGGGCATCAGGCAGGGAAGAATAGGATCCGGACATCTGGCGGAGGACGTAAGGCATTGGACATCTGGAAGTGGTCGTCAGACACCGGACATCATGCTGCGGTCATCAGGCTCCGGACAAGAGGCCACAGTCATCGAGCTCTGGACATCTGTCTGCTATCTAAAAATGAACTCAAGCGGTCTGGTGCAAGCCCCGCCGGGTTGGACTGGAACCGGCTGGGGATTGCACCGAATAACAAGCTGAGCACAGAGTAGCAGAAACTCAGCGGACACACCAGACTCCTACTTCCAAGATGAACCCAGGTTAGATCACAGAAAGTCAGGTAGCAAAGAGTCACAGTCACTGGGCACTGGGTTCAGGACACAGAAGGACTTCAGGAGCATACAGCAGGAAGCAGGGCTAGGATTTTATAGCACAGCAGGAATCAGAACAAGGACTTTGGTACCAACGCATAAACAGGATTAGTCCAGGAACTCAGACATCAGCTGTCCCAAAGCTGATAACAGAAACGGATCTGGGAATTTTGCCCCCAGAGCAGGCGGAAGACAGGCATCAGCTCACCTAGAACTGCAGGCAGGGAAGGCAGGTGCTGAACACCAAACAGACATAGCAAGACTCATAAACTTGATGCGGAGCTCTGGCACGCCCCACAGGGCAGGGAAACTTTATATAGGAGCTGCCTCACAGCGATAGGCTGGAGCAGCAATTCTAGCACACACCCATTCCTCATAAAAGCAGGGGGGGTGTGGCCGCATGCACCCTAAGCACAGCCAGACACAAATCAGCATTGGAAAGAACACCTGGCAGGGGCTGCAAGCCTGAACACACGTAGTAGGTCATGCACAAGTGCAAAGGACCTTGCAACCCATGGATAGCTTTCCACAGCGGCAGCCAGGGACCACACAAATGCGTGGTCATGCAGCACAGCGGAGCCACACACGCATGTACGGCTACATAGCGGAGCTGGGAACTGAGCAGCATCCACACAGGTAACTGACAACAGCATTTCCGCTCATTAGAGGGAAAGGAGCGAAGGGTTAAAGCAGAGATAAGCAGAGTCATGCCAGGTAAACAGAGTACAAACACAGTGGCGTTATACCAGGTTGGGAATATAATCAATTTCTGTGTTCCCCATAAGTAAGGAGGCTTATTCACCATGCAATGCTCCTCTAGGAAATTTAATATGCAAATTGCCTCTTCAGAGAGAAAGAAGACTTGAACTCTATAGCGCCACCTGCTTGTAGTATCGATCCTACAAGTCACAATCAACCCTTTAACAAATCTTGTAATATGACTTAGGATAAAAGTCAAATCAGAATCTCAATTTGCAGATCTGTTTATACCAAGGAAGGTGACAGTCCCAAGGGGGCATTCTCTGCGTCTGGAGGAGAAAAGGTTTTTCCACCAACATAGAAGAGGATTCTTTACTGTTAGGGCAGTGAGAATCTGGAATTCCTTGCCTGAGGAGGTGGTGATGGCGAACTCAGTCGAAGGGTTGAAGAGAGGCCTGGATGTCTTCCTTTAGCGTAACAATATTGTATCTTACAGTTATTGTTAGGTTCTTTAGAAGGACGTAGATCTGGGGATTTATTCTGACAGAATTTTATAGGCTGAACTGGATGGACTAATGTCTTTTTTCGGCATTACTATGTTAACTATGTTACTATGTTAGACACGGTGTTTCGGGCTATTGGCCCTCGCCAGTGCAAAGTATGAGAATTGATTTGGCTAGATGAGAGGCTCTGGACTGAGGTCTAAGGGGTAAGGTTTCTCCTTGTGGAGAGTGACATACCAGCTCTGGCTTGGCAAGGTAAGGAGGCTTATTCGCCGTGCAATGCTCCTCTGGCAAATATAACATGCAAATTGCCTCTTCAGAGAGAAAGAGTGCTTGAACTCTATAGTGCCACCTGTTAGTAGTAGCGATCCTACAAGTCACAATCAACCCTTTAACGAGTCTTGTAATATGACATAGGATAAAAGCCAAATCAGAATCTAAATTTGCAGACACGGTATTTCGGGCTATTGGCCCTCGTCAGTGCAAAGTATGTTATATGACTTAGGATACAAGCCAAATCAGAATCTCAATTTGCAACACCATGTCTGCAAATTGACATATTACAAGACTCATTAAAGGGTTGATTGTGACTTGTAGGATCGCTACTACCAACAGGTGGCGCTATAGAGTTCAAGTCCTCTTTCTCTCTGAAGAGGCAATTTGCATATTGTGTTCCCCATACCAATAATGATAAATTTATAAAGGGTGGAGTACTCCTATAACATCATATACCCCCAAAATACAGTACAGCTGCTAGAATAGCCAAAAACCACCAACATTTATTAAAATGTTATAATTCTATTGAAACATGATTACAAATTTTCTATAATATAATGGTCTTTTGCAGAGGAAAAATGTAATGGAGGAAATTCCGTAGCCACATAAAACAAATGGGTATAAAAAATAATTGCATCCCAATTTATATTAGCATAAAATAGAGTAATTACACAGGGAATTATTACATCCTATCCCATGGTGAATATCATTATTGCACATAGATACCCATAAAGTTGACAGTAAAATGCAAAAATGAATGTAAAGTGCACTGCTTACTCATAATATGCCAGCGATACCCTGGTGGTTTGTGGCTAGTGGCTACTGCAACAGCTGTCTTTTTTGGGTATATAATATTATATGCGCATGTAGCTCTTCCAAAGACAAGTCCAACAATACCTGCACAAGGTAAGTCTGTCTCACCCCTTTAGAGAAAGCAGTGTTTGAACTGATACGTATGAATCTAAGGCTGTAGATCTGAAGCTTCTGTCACTCCAGCTCTATTACCCACCCAGAGCGTCAGTGAGGTATTAGAAGGTGGAGCTGGGTGGGGAATAGAGCTGAAGTGATAGAAGCTTCAGATATACAGCCTCCTTTACATATCAATTAAAGTACCACTCCAGCGAATTTTTTTTTAATTTTAGCTCTGGATTGCGGCCAGTAATGTAAGTTCCTTGCCTTTAGTATTATACTTACCTGCTACTGTCTTTACCTCTTCCCAGCGCCGGTCCGCACCGCCATGCTGTGACAGCTATTTCTGACTGACCTGAAGTCAGAGGTAACAGTCGCAAACTCTCAGTGTAAGTCTATAATGGTCTCATTCCGGCTCTTATAGACTCACATTGGATTGCCCAGCAACACTGGAGTGATCCGGCAGGTGACAAATTGCAGAAGACCAACCGATAGCCTGGGAAGCTCCATGTTTATTACGCCCTTCCCAGGCTATAAACATCTGCCCCCTGCTCTCGGATTTCCCTCTTCTGGTTATTAAAATTTCTGGGGACCCCACGCCATTTTTTTCTTTAAGTTATTTAATTATTAGCTAAATACATGAATATTAAACTACACACTGCAGCAATTATTTATGTGACTGACATCTTTCTATCTATTCTATTTATATATCTATTCTATATATTCTATTCTGAAGGGTTACACAGTGAATTTACTGTACTCGGCTGATGAAATGTTGGATTTTCTAGAAGATGGGCGCATAGAAATTGGACGGCACACACATGGTCTTTGTGCCATGTGATTTTTTTCTCGCACCCATTGACTTGCATTGGCGAGTCTTGTCCGATATATGCAGCAAATCGCAGTATGCTGCAATTTTTTTTTCTCAGTCCGATCTAAGAAAAAAAATCGCAGATGAGCTGCGACTATAACATTAGTCAGACTGCAACCCAATTTTTTATCTGATTGCACTTGTCCATTTTTCTCGCAAATGAGCTGGTAAGTATAAGACTGGGAAAGGGAACTTAAATTAATAGCACCACTCCAGCAGTAAAATAAAAAAGCAGCAGGAGCGGTGTTTTAACGTGCTGATTTCTAATGAATGAACAAATTGGCCATGTAAAAGTCTTGCTGGACTTGTCCTTGAAAGAGCTTCATGCACTTATACATAGGTTGGGATGTGAAATCCCATTGACAGATTCCCTTTTAGCACGTGTAACATGCCAAACATTATTTTAAATATTTACACTTTCTTACTGTTTTGAACTGTTTTCTTTGGCGTTGTGCTTTATTTTGTTGCTATAACCATTTATTATATTCAAACGATTTAACAAATCAGTGTAGCCATTTTATGAAATATGTATGCCGATCTCAGTAATTTATGCTTCAACTGCTGTAGTTCTATGGTTGTGACTTGGTTTTACGTCACTGCCATGTCATTTTACATGAGATATTTAAGGAGTCGCTAATTAGGTTCCCGATGTTTAAATAGCCTTTTAAAGAGTTCTTAGTTTATATCGGAGAGGAATAATTCAGGAGCCTCATATATTTGCCGGTGCAGAGAGTGGCTACACACACCGTCTGTTAGATCAATGAGTGGAGCGTCATGGTGCAGCAGGAAAATTCAACACTTGCTGTCGGGTGTCCCTCACATTTTACAGCTACAGGCACTTTGTGGTTACTTTAATTTTTAAGGGTTCTTCCTAGAGTTTCATAGATTTTGAGGATGAAGGCAGACATAAGTCCATTGAGTTCAACTTATGTCCAAACACGTTGATCCAGAGGAAGGCAAACACCCAATGGGGCAGACACTAATAGCTCCACGTAAGGGAAAAAATTCCTTCCCGACTCCATGCTCCAATCAGACTAGATCCCTGGATCAACGCCCCTTCATAGATCTAGTGCCATAGGCCTTTCTTGTACTTTTTAAGTTAACCATCCATTACCACATCAGGTGGCAGAGAGTCTCATGGTCTTACTGCTCTTATTGTAAAGAATGTGCGTCTATGATTATTATTAAGCCTTCTTTCCTCTAGACTTAGACACCTCTTGTCACCATTGCAGCTCTTAGAGCTAATCACTCACAAGCACATTCAGATCCTTTACATGTTGATCTTCTATCCTTAGGGTACCGTTACACTTAGCGATGCACCAGCGATCCCGACAACGATATGGATCGCTGGTGCATCGCTATGTGGTCGCTTGTGAGCTGCCAAACAGGCAGATCTCACCAGCGACATAGCAGCGGTCGGGGGTCGCTACTTACCTGTCAGACGAGACGATCCTGACGTCCTCCCGCCCGCGTCCACGCGTCGCTCGTCGGCGCCACAGGAAGACCAGCAGGAAGCTCCCGGCGAGAAATGGTCCAGGACCTTCTCACACGATCAGCGATAACCAGTGGGGGAGCCGGTCGGAGGTAAGTATCACACATAGCGATATCGTTAGCAATATGGCTGCTGCGTCACAAAATCAGTGACGTTACAGCGATATTGCTATCGATATCGCTATGTGTAACGGGCCCTTTAGCTGCAATACAACCTGCAATGGACTGCAATGTCTGCACAAGGTGCAACAACACGTAACTTTTCTCTAATAGAGGACTATAAAGCACATAGCAAATATTTTACTTCTGATTTTTACATAACAATATAACGATATTAATGTCAACCTTACTAACTACCGTAATACTATTCAGGTTATTCATGAGAAACATGGAGTAAGAGACCAATAGCAATGGGTCTATAATACATATCAATGAGAAAAATCCAAAGAAATATAGTGGAAATGCTCTTTACATCTTCAATGGGTGGCAAAAAGCTTTTAAGAAATTCTTGGAAACAAATGGCTACTTGTCACTTTCTCAGCTTGTTATCTCATTAGCAAAGATAGAATGGACCATTGCTTGCTGAGAAGTTCATTTCAACGTGGCAATCAATATGGCTTCACTTCCTGTTGTAAATTTAGCAAAAATGACTACCATAACAAAGTAGCTCACAAAATAAAACAAAAAACACTATGACCACGTTTTACTTATTGCTCTAACTTTTGATTAACCATACTGGACAGAAATCCTCTTTAAAATTGTTTAAAGTGTATTCCCTTTAAGCTGTGAGTTTTGGACTTGATTAAAAATAAATGTTAAAAATACTAAAACCTGGTACAACTACCATTTGGTTCAAAATCTCATTAGAATGTTGATTTAACTCTTTCCTTTTCAGAGCGCACAGTTTAAGCCCCCGTCACACATAGCGATCTCGCTAGCGAGATCACTGCTGAGTCACATGTTTTGTGACTCAACAGCGATCTCACCAGCGAGATGGCTGTGTGTGACACTGACCAGCGACCGGCCCCCCTGCCGGTTATCGCTGATCGTCCTGGAATGGCTGTAGGGTTGGTGGGCCCAGACTGGGGGGGTGGTCCCTCGATATACCGCGCAGTAACGCACAGACACAATTTGAAGCAGGTTTCGGGTACAACAGGTCCAAGTTTATTCTCTTGCCGTCCGGCTGACGGCCTCCGAAGTACACCGCACTTCAATTCACTTCACTTCACTTATTGGCGCTCCGTTTCCAGGGCCGCTTCCCGCACACCGTACTTTACACCGGGGACGTACATATACGCACCGTCCCCCTCTTCACTCTTCGACGCTCCTGTCAGATCCGTCACTGTGGCCGCCTTAGGCCCGTAAACCAACAGTACTTTTACTGAACAGTCATCTCTCCTTCAGTACGGTATGCTTTACCTCAGTGCCTCGTCTATACTGCGGTACTCTTGTGTCAGGACCACCCCCCTGACTTTCTCTCTCCTCAGTCCCCCTGGTTTGGTTTTCCTCACAGTGCACAAACTGTCGTAGTCCTCCTGTCACTGGAGCTCCCCCTGGGGACTGGAACTTTCTGGAACCCTTCTGTCAAATTTTTATCATTCCCGGTTCCCTGTAATTCCGCCCCCCATGGCCAACAGTTTCCTAAGCCCTAAGCTGATTTCAAGTCCTTTGCTCACACTCCTCCCTGCCCTCTAATGGTCAACTCAAGGTACTGCATGTCCACTACACTTTCTCAGCTGTTTCCTCACTGTAGTAACTGACACCTGTCTAAACTGTGCAAACCTTCCTTTCTCTATTCTGACAAGTCTGTCCGTCCGTCAGGTCACCTTCCCTACACTCTCCCTTCCTTTGTCTATTGTCGTCCTCGACAATCGTAATCCCTGCCTTCGTCGTTCTGAAGCTTCACCTACACTCTGTTGTCGAACCAGTTGTTGGGCCAAACCCACTACCCGCAGGGGCCGAACCATACTGGGAGCACCATGCTCTGAGCAGCCTACTGCTACTCACCAGCGTGCACGCCACATGACAACGTCTTTCAAATTGGGCTAGGTACACCCATATTCTTTCTATGGCATGTACCTTCCCCTACTCTCCCCTTCTGTCACCTTCCACTGTCCGGTACGCCATGATCAAGGCCTCACACCTACCAGATCATTGCCGGCGTCCACCTTCCTTCTTCAGGGGTGTCCGTGGTGTTGGGGACCTGACCTAGGACGGCTGTCTTTCTCACGTCTTCCATCTCTTTTACCTTTCTTTCAGTTACATGTCATGGTCGGCGTCTCGGTCTCCCAGACCTTCTCCACACATAGACCCCTTTCGGATTTCACACTTCCCTTTGGTCCCTCAGACCTTCCCTTACCCGGACCTGTTGCATTTACTTGTGCATATTATGCAACAAAACAACTTTACAATATCACAAGTACCCCATTTATATATATTTTTTTCATTTTCCTTTGCTTTTAAAACCAACATATAACAACATAACATTGCATAACTCCCGACAGTCTAACCCACTTTTAGTGGTCAGAAGTGAGGGGCTCCACAGCCGTGGCACTCCTGGGGTAACGAGGATGTCCACACAAGTCCTCTTTATGGGGGTCCACATCCTTCGGGTTCTGCAAGTACGGCCACCGCATAATAACCGCGGGGACAGTACTCTTTGTAGTACGACACTAAGTCTTCTTCTTCCAAAGCCCGACCGTGACGAATGGAAGTCACGTTTACATAAACTTTCTGGCCAGTCTCATCCCGAATAAAGCCGTACCCTTTGGTGATGTTGGTATACACCAACCGTCCCATAGATCTCTTAGCCGCCATACCTGCCTCTCCCTTTTCATGGAGCAGGTTCCATATCTCCTGCTCCCGGGCCTTTTTCTTAATAACCTCCGCGACCCAGACAGAGGGGATAGCACAGGCTCTGGAGTCCGGTGGGTGGGGCTCCGCTGAAGAAGAGATCGGTGCAGAGGCGGCCGATGATGTCAGCGGACCAGCAGCCGCTGGGGCCGGGTGGCGGATGGGAGCGGCCGTGTTCTTAGGAGATTGGGCCACAGGGTCTGTCACACAGGCCCCAGTCGATTCCAGTGCCGGCATAGCAGCCGCGGCCACAGGGTAGGCCGCACCTGAAATTTCATCCGGAGCCGGGGCAGCGGCCGCCTTTGAAGATGTGGTCGCTAGCGGCAGAGGGGACACAACAGCGTCTTCTACAGTCTGACTCCGCACCGGCACCACCGGGCGTGGCACCACCGGGTGGAGTGGTTTGGGACCAGGAGTGGAGGCCCTGCTCAGCTCTGCGTATATGGTAGGGCCCTCCTTGGCCGGGCTCTCGGGGACATAGGATGCTGCGCGCTGCGGCTGAATGGTGGGGGCCGCTTGCGGAGCCACTGTCGGGGCCGGGGGAACTCTCACCTTCCCTGGTGCCGTGGCCTCCGTCACATCATCACACGGCTCTTCCCACAGTCTCCGCTCTTCATCCTGCCATCCGGCGGGGCTAGCCTCCTGGCTCAGGGGCTCCGCAGGGAGGCTCTCCGCTGGTAACTTCGGTGGCTGTTCCCACTGGCTCCGCACAGGCTCCGCTTCTCCAATCAATAGCCAGCTGCCTGTCCGTGGCTCTGAGGGAGATGCTTTCTGGCGGGGCTCGACCTCCCGCCGCCATCGCCACTCCAGGCGCCCGATGCCTCGACACCCGCAGTGTCTCATAACGTCCGCTGGGCAGCAGTCGAATGGAGCCAAGCAGCCACAGCCAAGCTTTTCCTCTGTGCCACTCCCTCTGCTGGGTGGGGCGATGGCAGGCCTCTCCACCCATCTACCAGGGTTCAGTCTATGGGAACGTCGGCCTCCAGGTACATACCGCTTCCCCCTGGGGTACGTTGGAGGGGGTCCCAGTCCATTCAGAACAACTGCAAACACCTGGACTTCTCCTCTGCAATGAAGCAACACGGCCATACTGCACAGCACCTGGTACCACCCCGGATCCTCTGCTGGCAAAGCAGATCCACCACAGTGTTCCCAATTTGTACTCCACAGGTGGGTAATTTGTAATCCACAGGTGTTTGTAATCCAAGCAGTGCAGTCCAAGTCTTTCTCCATTCTTTAGGGCAGGCCTGCCGCAGAAGATGAAGTATTAGCGGCGGCGATCCTGCCGACTACGCCAAGCGTAGGGTTGGTGGGCCCGGACTGGGGGGTGGTCCCTCGATATGCCGCGCAGTAACGTACAGACACAATATGAGGCAGGTTCCGGGTACAACAGGTCCAAGTTTATTCTCTTGCCGTCCACCTGACAGCCTCCAAAGTACAACGCACTTCAATTCACTTCACTTATCGGCCCTCCGTTTCCAGGGCCGCTTCCCGCACACCGTACTTTACACCGGGGACGTACATATACGCACCATCCCCTTCTTTACTCTTTGACGCTCCTGTCAGATCCGTCACTGTGGCTGCCTTAGGCCCGTAAACCAACAGTACTTTTACTGAACAGTCATCTCTCCTTCAGTACGGTATGCTTTACCTCAGTGCCTCGTCTATACTGTGGTACTCTTGTGTCAGGACCACCCCCCTGACTTTCTCTCTCCTCAGTCCCCCTGGTTTGGTTTTCCTCACAGTGCACAAACTGTCGTAGTCCTACTGTCACTGGAGCTCCCCCTGGGGACTGGAACTTTCTGGAACCCTCCTGTCAAATTTATATCATTCCTGGTTCCCTGTAACTCCGCCCCCCATGACCAACAGTTTCCTAAGCCCTTAGCTGATGTCAAGTCCTTTGCTCACGCTCCTCCCTGCCCTCTAATGGTCAACCCAAGGTACTGCACGTCCACTACACTTTCTCAGCTGTTTCCCCACTGTAGTAACTGACACCCGTCTAAACTGTGCAAACCTTCCTTTCTCTATTCTGACAAGTCTGTCCGTCCATCAGGTCACCTTCCCTACATGGCCAGGACATTTTTTTGATCACTGGTCTCCCACTGGCCAGCACGCATCACTGCGTGTGACAGGCGGGAGACCAGCGATCAGCCAGCTGGTAACTAAGGTAAACGTCAGGTTTCTAAGCGGCGCGCAGCGCTTAGAAACCTGATGTGTCCCTTAGTTACCAGCATGCTGATGTAGGGAGCTGGTAACCAAGGTACATATTGGGTTTCTAAGTGCTGCGCGCTGCTTAGAAACTCGATGTGTACCTTGGTTACCAGCTCCCTGCACCAGCGCGCTGGTAACTAAAGTACACAGTGGGTAACTAAGCGACGTGCGTTGCTTGTTACCCTCCTGTCGCTGCTGCTGAACGCTGGTGAATCTGCCTGTTTGGCAGCTCACCAGCGATCATGTAGCGACACACCAGCAATCCTGACAAGGTAATATCATTGTCGGGAACGCTGGTGCGTCGCTATGTGTGACGGGGCCCTTAGAAGGAACTTTTATTATGTTACAAATGGCACCACCATAGTCTGATAAAAAAAATAAAAAACTTCAACTGATTAGCTGCAGTGGCCTTCCTCTGATCCTGCGAGAAAAGGATGAGAGGAGACCAGCGGATCACCTTCACAGCGATATGGAGAATCTGTAGGTGATTGAAAGGTGTTTTTTTTATTATTAGACTGTTCTGGGCCAGTTTGCAAAATTAAAAAGGAGCAAACAATGCTCAAATTTAAAAATTAACCGTCATTTTAATTTTTATTCATTAATTTAATAGTACATGTGAAAATAGAAGCATAAGAATAAGAAATATATCAGAGAAATCTGCTTCTTTCCGTTCTTGGACTGATTATTCATTTTCAAAATGCAAAATTTTGAGATAAAATTTGTCTTCAGTGAAGACAGATTTTTAGATTACTGGGATAGGAAATGGCAGTCACTAGTGGGGGTGAGGGAGTAGCTTTACCTCCAGCTCCTCTCTTCTCTTCCTCTCTATAGAATTTTATCAGTAGCAGCTGCCAAAACCATATGTCAGTAATGTAAAAATCTGTCTTCACTGAACACAGATTTTACCCAAGAACTGAGATTTTTTAAAATAAATGATCAGTCCTGGAGGAGAAAGAAGCTAATTTCTCTGATGAGATATGGCCCAAAGCTTCTTATTTTCATGCGTACTATTGATTTATGAAATAAAATTTAAAACGACGGTTAAACTCTTTAAATGAGAGGAAACAAAGACAGAGTAAATACAGTACCCTATTGTACTTCCTTATTATGGTTCCAAACACATCTGTAATATGTTCAGATGTAGGAGGCCACTGGTGCAGTGACTCATATCTTTATCTTTGGTAGCTGCACTACTGCCTCCTACCACAATGAATAACCATAAGGTTTACCACGTTCATAGACTGACTGCTCAGTGATACTGGAAGTAATTTAATGCTTGAGAGAAAGGCAGGAGAATAGAAAAAAAGGGTGATTTTGACAGGTACATCCCAAACAGAAACATAGTTTTACTAGCATAGTTAGATTTTAACTAGTGGTGAGCGAACATGCTTGGATAAGGTGTTTGGGTGCTGACCGAGTGACTTCGGCGGCTGCATGTCTCACAGCTGTTCAACAGACACAACACATGCAGGGATTATCTGTTTGTTAGTCAATCCCTGTATGTGTTGTGGCTGTCGAACAGCCGCGGGGACTCAAACATATTATTAGAGCATGCTGATTCACTAGGTTAGCACCCGTGCATGCTCGGATAACACCTTATCCGGGCACGTTCGCTCAAATATTAATATTATTTTTATATGTTTCTTTGCATATATTTATATATTTATCTATGTGCTTACTTTTATAGTCATCGTCTGGAGTACTTCAATGAATTTCCCCTAAAATGGCTTATGGGAGAAGAATGGCAACAACCCCACTCTTCCTTCTGGGAACCTACTGTTTGATAACTTCTGCTTCATATTAGAGCAGTGTTCCAGTGCTTCTTATACCCAATGTTAGCACAATATTAGATGTCCTCTTTATTTTACAATGTTTGTTGTCAGTGAATGAAGGCTGCCCTGTACATTCAGAGGCAGAGAAGTGGTACATAGCTCCTCAAACAAAAAGGTTAGAAGTGGATACAGCTGAGTCCAGTCTGGACAATCTTTTGTGAGTTATACAGATGAGCATAACCTGCCCGCGCCTCATTGATCAATGTACTGTGTCTAGTTCTCAGGCTGTCTTGCTCACAAAGTATTGCATAGACTGGAGTGACTGATAATAGCCACTACTTAAAATGGACCTTTCACCACTTTTTAGATGCTAAATTGATTAAGAGATTGAAATGCAGAATAAAAAATAGTTTTTATTTTCTAATTTCTCAACTCCATTGCAGACATATTTGCTTGTAAAGTTTAGAGATTCTTCTCTAGGAGCATCCAACCTTGTCACACTAAGATCTCACTGCCAGTGCTTACTGACAGGCAGGGCCGGATTAAGGTTGGTGGGGGCCCCTGGGCAGAAAATCTGGTGGGGGCCCCCATATCATTAACATTTTAGCCATAACAGTAGAGCGCGAACTGTAGCACTTAGATGTACCATCTAATCTTATCCTCTTGTTCTGCCACATTTCCACCACCACCATCATTGCATTCTCACCCACCACCCCATCATTGCCCTCTCGATCATCACCCCATCATTGTCTTCTCCCCATCACTGCCTTCTCCATCACCCCATCACTGCTTTCTCCCCATCACTCCCATCATTGCCTGCTCCATCACCCCATCACTCCCATCATTGTCTGCTCCATCACCCCCATCATTGCCTGCTCCATCACGCCATCACTCCCATCATTGCCTTCTCCATCACCCCATCACTGCGTTCTCCATCACCCCATCACTGCCTTCCCCCATCACTCCCATCATTGCCTGCTCCATCACTCCCATCATTGCCTGCTCCATCACCCCATCATTGCCTGCTCCATCACCCCATCATTGCCTGCTCCATCACCCCCATCATTGTCTGCTCCATCACCCCATCATTGTCTGCTCCATCACCCCATAATTGCCTGCTCCATCACCCCATCACTCCCATCATTGCCTTCTCCATCACCCCATCACTGCGTTCTCCATCACCCCATCACTGCCTTCCCCCATCACTCCCATCATTGCCTGCTCCATCACCCCCATCATTGTCTGCTCCATCACCCCATCACTGCCTGCTCCATCACCCCATCACTGCCTGCTCCATCACCCCCATCACTGCCTGCTCCATCACCCCCATCATTGCCTGCTCCATCACCCCATAACTCCCATCATTGTCTGCTCCATCACCCCGTCACTGCCTGCTCCATCACTCCCATAATTGTCTGCTCCATCACCCCATCATTGCCTGCTCCATCACCCCCATCACTCCCCTCATTGCCTGCTCCATCACCCCATCACTGCCTTCTCCATCACCCCCATCATTGTCTGCTCCATCACCCCATCACTGCCTGCTCCATCACCCCCATCATTGCCTGCTCCATCACCCCATCACTGCCTTCTCCATCACCCCCATCATTGTCTGCTCCATCACCCCATCACTGCCTGCTCCATCAACCCATCACTGCCTGCTCCATCACCCGGCCCCATCACTGCCTGCTCCATCACCCCCATCATTGCCTGCTCCTTCACCCCATCACTGCTTTCTAGACCATCACTCCC
The DNA here is from genome assembly GCF_039654945.1 of Dendrobates tinctorius. NCBI lineage: Eukaryota > Metazoa > Chordata > Amphibia > Anura > Dendrobatidae > Dendrobates > Dendrobates tinctorius. The sequence continues at coordinate 47,091,555 of NW_027361698.1, forward strand.
ATGTCCCATCACTGCCTCTGCCTGCTCCATCATACACACAGATATATACACACACAGACACAGACATACATACATACATACATACATACACTGATACACACATACATACACACACAAGACACCACCTCTCTCCTCTCACCTGTCCTCCGCAGCATCGCCAGCGCTTCCTCCCTCACACAGCAGCGGCCGCTGAATGATGACGTGTGAAAACAGGAAGCGCGGCCTCCGGGCAGGAAGCAGGACGGACCCTTGCCGGCCGCTCTGTTCCTGCTATTCACTGACGGCGTCTAATATTTATCCTCGCGCTGCGTTGGCGGTCGCTGCCCAGTGGTGGGGGCCCCCTTAGAAGCTCTTGTGGTGGGGGCCCCGGGGCTGAAGCCCCGCCTGCCCCTCCTATAATCCGGCCCTGCTGACAGGATAAGTGAAATGACAAGAGGATAGCTGCATTGTGTGTCGCTACATACTCTGCATCTATCCCTGGCATTGAGAAATAATGCACGGGTGCCTTGCATAGATCCATAGAGGGGTATGTGACACGCTGCTGACATCGCGCTGTTCTCCTCAGTCATGTTATTAATTATGGAATGAGACAGAAGAGCAGCAGTGTGCAAGTGGAATGTCATTTACACTCACGGCCGCTTGGTCTGTCACCTCTGCGCCCGTGGACTGTATCCTGCTGACTAAGCCAAGTGTAGGCAGGTTGCGGGATGCAGTGACGGACAGGAGACAGAACAAGGGTTAACAAGTTTAACAATTTAATTTAACAGAGTATAAGATCCTCACAGGGAAATTAAGGGTTAAAGAGTTAATGCAAGAAACAAAACAGAGGGTAAAGGATGTGGAATAGCAGCAGTCCAATTGTCAAAACTTATCGTGCTCCTTAGGATCCTCCTCAGCTGATCCCCCAGATGGGGTCCTTTAAGCAATGGGCCGTCTTCTGGCGGTAGCAGTCGGCCTCCGTTACCTTCCGCTGAGCCTCCAGTCCATTAACTTGTGGGGTCAAAGTAAATAGGGCCGCAGTCCTTTCTGGCACAATCGTGGGCTGAAATGTAGCAACTGACGGGCCCAGCCGCGTGTTCTTGTCCGGCACCCAGCTCTCTCCCTTCCACACGTGCACGGTACTCATAGTCAAGGAGCGCACGGAATCTCTCTTTCTAACGGCTCCACTGCAGACGGCAGGAGCCAGTGGGCATGACTGGTTGCAGCGCTGGTGCTCAGGGGACAGAGCACCCTGCTCACCCTGCTGGTTCGCGCCAAAACTGCTGCTGACGCGTGTGCTTTTGCTTTTATCTGGCCCCTCCTACTCGGGTCATGAGGTTGGTCCGGTCCCTCATTCCTTCCCCCAGGCAACATGGGAGGCAGCCACAACAGTTTCGGACCCGGCTCGCTACAGGTACCCGCAGCCCGGTCCATCTCCTTACAGATGTACAAAGGGTCCAATATGACATGGGCATTTCTTATAGACTTCGGACAGTCCATATACTCTTAAATATTGCATAGTCTTTTAACGGGTAAGTCACCAGGTTATTGCTATCCCATCTGAGAGCAACATGATCTAGATGCAGAGACCCTGATTCCAGTGATGTATCACTTTTTGATCTGCTTGCTACAGTTTTGACAATCACTGTTTTCTTTGCTGCATATCTTCCAGTTCTCTGAATGAGTTATTTATAACCCATCATACATAGGAACTTTTACCTATTTTATAGATACCAATCAGGCGAGGACATGCAGGGGGCCAAGAGGTGAGAGGGTCCATTTCCTCCTCCAAAACAGGTGAAATTGTGCATTATGATGAGTTATTAGACTGCAAAGGGCCTGAATAGTGTCCTTGCTCAGGGCCCCTCTTCTGTTTGTGCCCCCAGGGGTTCCATGCACTATAATTTGCATTTAGGGCATTTACAGAAACCTCATGAGGAAATAATACCATTTGCAATTTACCCAATGTTACCACAATATTGTTTCTCCATGCCCCCAGAGCCATTGTAAGAAGATGTTTCTTCCAGTACTGACTTAATTTAGTAACCACAGACTAATAATAATCTTTATTTTTATATAGCGCTAACATATTCCGCAGTGCTTTACAGTTTGCACAGATTATCATCACTGTCCCTAATGGGGCTCACAATCTAGATTCACTATTAGTATGTCTTTGGAATGTGGGAGGAAACCGGAGTACCCGGAGGAAACCCACGCAAACACGGTGCTGTGTTGGGGCCGCACGGTGTCTCAGTGGATAGCACTGCAGCCTTGCAGCGCTGGGGTCCTGGGTTCAAATCTCACTAAGGACAACATCTGCAGGGAGTTTGTATGTTCTCCCTGTGTTTGTGTGGGTTTCCTCCCACATTCCAAAGACATACTGATAGGGAATCTAGATTGTGAGCCCCATCGGGGACAGTGATGAAAATGTGTGCAAATTGTTAAGTGCTGTGGAATATGTTAGCGCTATATAAAGATTATTATTCATATATCTTTTGCGGCATTTCTTTGCTTTCTTCTGCAGAGCGGCTCTGTATTTATAGTGCAATCTTTATGTTAGGTTTCAGAAAAAATAAACTAGAGGGCAGGTCAGGGCCATGTTTGCCACATGCATTCATGAAATGTATCATTTTGCCTTGGTGTCCAGCTACTGCAGCAGACAGTAGTGAGCAGCTACACAATTCTAGAAGACTTTCCCATTTTCTCAGAAACAGCAGGACACACAAGTGGAAATAAAGAGATCTTCATTTCTCCCTCATTTCACTCGCAGCATAATCCGCTTGATGCTTCCCACACATATATACAACAAACACAGGCACAATGCGGAATGTAATCAGTAAAATAAGTTCTTATATCCTTATGAGTCACGCAGTTATTTTCTCCACATCTCGAGGGACTGTCTGACAACTTTTTAGCTCAACTGCTTTCACAGTCTGAACATAAAAGTTCTCCATAGAAGCGGAAAATACATGGTTGCAATATAAAGTCATACATTCTACACATAAAAGGAGAACTAACCGGCATTCTTACTTCTGGAAGCCAAATTCTTAGGCTGAGTTCACACGTGGCTTTTTTTCGCGTTTCCGCGGCGGTTTTTACCGCACGATTTTGCCGCGAAAAATAAGAATCCCATGCATTCCTATGGGATTCCGCAATGCTGTGCTAATGCTGCGGTTTTTACCGTGGCGGAATTGCTTCGCGGTAAAAAACGCAGCATGCTCATTAACTTCGCGGAATCGCGGCGATCCCGCACCCATAGGAATGCATTGTTCTGCTTACTTTCCGCATGTGGCTGTGCACACCATGCGAAAAGTAAGCAGAACATTTGCGGATGGTACCCACGGTCCGGAGGAGAGGAGACTGTCCTCCGGGCTTTGGGTACCATATCCCTGTAAAAAATAGAATTTAAAATAAAAAATTCTCACCTTTTGACATCCCGCGCAGCCTTCCTGCCTCTCTCCACGCTCCCGGTCCCAGTAATCCTTTGCGAGCGATGACGTCCGTTCTCGCGGGATCGCGAAGTCTCACGGTCATTCACGCGACGTCATCGCGAATGACCACGAGACGTCGCGATCCCGCGAGAACGGACGTCATCGCGGTAATTGTCGCAAAGGATTACTGGGACCAAGAGCGTGGAGAGAGGCGGGAAGGCTGCGCGGGACGTCGGAAGGTGAGAATAACAATATTTTTTAAAAATTATTATTTACATTCTATCTTTTACTATTGAGGCCGCATAAGCGGCCTCAATAGTAAAAAGTTGGTCGCACTCGTCAAACACTATGTTTGACGAGTGTGACCAACCTGTCAATCAGTTCTCCAAGCGATGCTACAGATCGCTTGGAAAACGCTAGCAATTCTGCAAGCTAATTACGCTTGCAAAATGCTAGTTTTTCCGCGGGAAAATAGCGGGAATTTAAAATGCGATTTTCCCGCGGAATGGAATTCCGGAATTCTCGCGGTAATTTCCGCTACGTGTGAAGCCAGCCTTAACCTTACTATCCACTGAATGTTTATAAAACTTTCATAGACTTGAATGGTTCATAATATGAACTTTTCTAGATTAGTTTCTGTACTGAAATTGTCTTTAGTATAAAGATGTTGCCTCAATTGGTCTTTCACCCTCAACCAGTCTGATTCGTAATATTGAACTTGAATTTGAGTACTGGATCATGGGACACCAGACATATATTTCCAGTATTTTCTATAGCTGTGTGTAGAAACAAATGTGATTATTGGCCTATTTTACCATACACTCTTCAAAGCCTAAAGGTCCCGTCGGCTCCTAAATGATCTATGAGCTTTAGCTCCATCCATACACTTTCTATTGGATTCAGGTCAGGTGATTGGCTGGGCTATTCTAGTAGCTTTATTTGCTTTTTCTGAAATCAATTGAGAGGTTCCTCGGTTGTGTGGGATCATTGTCTTATTGAAATATCCATCCTCATTTCATCTTCATCATTCTGGTAGATGCCAGCAGATTTTTATCAAGAATGTCTCGCTACACTTGTTCATTCATCCATCCTCCAATTATATGAAGTTTGCCAGTGCTGTATGGTGAAAAACAGCCCCACACCTTGAAACTTCACTGTTTCGTATCATGTTTTTGGGGTGATATGCAGTGCCTTTTGTCCTCCAAACATGATGTATATTATGGCATCCAAAGAGTTCAATTTTGGTCTCATCTGACAGTCTATATTCTCCCAATATTTCACAGGCTTGTATAAATATTGTTGAGCAAACTAAATGCACTTGAATATGTTTTGTTTTTTTGTTCAGCAATGGAGTTTTGAGTGGTGAGTGTGCATACAAGCCATGGAGGTTGAGAGCATTACTTACAATTTTCTTTGAAACAATTGTAGATGCTGATTCCAGTTCTTTTTGAAGCTCTCCACGGTTCTTGGACAATCCTTCTCATAATTTCTTTCACTCCTCTGTCTGTCTGAAATCATATAGGGGGCACCTGGTCGTTGCTAGTTTATGGTGAAATGATGTTCTTTATACTTCTGGATTATGGTCTAAACAGTGTTCACTGGAGCCTTCAGTAGTTTAGACATTTTTATATAACCAATGTAACCACTATGTTTTTTAGCAATAAGGTTGCAAAGGTCTTGAGACAGCTGATGTTTCTTGTGTAGCACTTTGGTAATGAGACACCTTTTTAAAGGTCATCAGTTGAACCAGCTGATATTATTTTTACTAAGTTGCAAGATTTCGTTTTAATTACTGATAGATTTAAGCTGGTGTAATTACTTTACGTGGCATTTTGCACCTGTCTTTCTTCATGTGTTCAAAACTTTTTACCTTTGTCATTTCTCATCATTAAACATAATTTAATTTTTTTTGCCTGTGTAGATTGGATGGATTGCCTGTGTGAATGTACTGTGTAAACCAGACGTTTACATACACTATATAAAAAGACACATATGCATGTTTTTCTCAATATAGGAAATGAAATCAGAACAAAACCTTTCCCAGTTTAGGTCAATTAGGATTACCATAATTAGTAATATTTGCCAAATGCCAAAAAATGAGAGAGAGAATGTTTTATTGCATTTTTATTACTTACTGTAATGTCAATAGTTTACATACACTAAGAATAGTATGCCTTTAAACAGTTCTGAACTGCCCATATGATGATGTCATGTGTTTAGAAGCTTCTGATGAGATTTGTGTCCCAGAGATGAATATGTTTTGGACCGACATGTGCATATCAACCCAAGGACAAAAGCAAAATACCTTGTGAAGATGATGGCGGAAGCTGGTAAGATTGTGTCAATATCCACAGTGAAACGAATACTGTATTAACTTGGGCTGAAAGGCCACTCTGCCAGGAAGAAGCCATGACTCCAAAAGAAACATAAAAAACAGATTAATGTTTGCAGGATTGAATAATTTAATTTTTGGAGACATGTCCTGTGGTCTGATGAAGCTAAAATTGAACTTTAGGGGCATAATGACCATCGTTTCATTTGGAGAAAAAAGGGAGAAGCTTAGATGTCTAAGAACACCATCCCAACTGTGAAACACGGGGGTAGCAGCATCATGTTGTGGAATATTTGCTGCAGGAGGGACTGGTGCACTTCACAAAATAGATGACATCATGAGAAAAGAAAATTATGTGGCAATACTGAAGCAACATCTCAAGACATCAGCCCGGGAATTTAAAGCGTGGACGAAAATGGGTCTTCCAAATGGACAATGACCTGAAGCATACTACGAAAATGGTAACAAAGTGGCTTAAGGATAAACAAAGTCAATGTTTTGGAGTGGCATCACAAAGCCCTGATATCAATCCTACTGAAAAAGCCTGTGCAAGCAAGGCGACCCACAAACCTGGATCAGTTACACCAGTTTTGTCAGGAGGAATGGGCCCAAATTCTGACTAACTATTGTGAGAAGCTTGTGGATGGATGTCCCAAACGTTTGACCCAAGTCATTCAGTTTAATGGCAATGGTACCAAATACTAATGAAATGTATGTAAACTTTTGACTTTGCAGTAAGTAATAAAAATGCCTTAACACATTCTCTCTCTCATTATTCTGCCATTTGGCAAATACTAATAATTATGGTAATCTTACTTGCAAAAGAAAAACATGCATATGTGTCTTTTCATACAGTGTAGGTAAACTTCTGATGAATGTAGTGTAGTGTAGGTGTATTAATATACCATACTCACCAGTCTTCCCCAACTTATATTGTAAAAGTGACTTCCTGTTTCTGACCTTGTGTGATCTGGAGAGTTAGAACTTCAGTCATGTGACCCAGGAAAGAACCGGAGAGAGGTTGTGTGCATTAAAACACCTACACTACACTAAATATATATTCACACAGGTTTAGCTAATAAATATTTTAATGGGAGTGTTTCTTTAAGCACTGTAAAATGACAAAGGATATATAGGGCAGCACGGTGGCTCAGTGGTTAGCGCTGCAGCCTTGCAGCGCTAATATGTTAGCGCTATATAAAAATAAAGATTATTATTATTATAGGGTGGGCCATTTAGATGGATACACCTAGATAAAATGGGAATGGTTGGTGACCCAGATTGCCGTGCTGAATTTGCAGAATGGGCAAAACAAAAATTGGAAGAGGGCCCTCAGTTTACACAGAACATTATATTCAGTGATGAGGCAAATTTTTTTTGGGTGGGCCATTTATATGGATACACCTAAATAAAATGGGAATGGTGACAGTTTTCTTGCCTAGGATGTCTTGCATTGAAATCTGCTGCAATGACCCGGCAACTGTGTTCACCAGACATCAGCACAATTTCTATGAACTCCTCACGTGTTAACCTCTGTGACATGTCAAAGGCTGTAAACAAAGAGAAACTTGTAAATAACTCATGAAAGAATAGAGTTACATTAAATTCAAGCACACCATTGTTTTTCTTGTGAAATTCTCAATAAGTTTGATGTGTCTCATGACCTTCTTCCTACTGAAAAAAATAAAGTTGGATCCAAAATGGCCAACTTCAAAATGGCCGCCATGGTCACCACCCTTCCTGAAAAGTTTTCCCCCTTCCATATACTAATGTGCCACAAACAGGAAGTCTATCACTGCAGTGCGAGCTTCAGCCTGCTAAATGAGACACATTTTGCGCAGTACTGCCCCTGCCAAGCACGTGGTGTGCTAATGCAGTAAGAGACGTGCGGCGGGCAGAAGGACATTCCCTGTTATGAATGGGTCACAGAGGAGGAAAAAACCTAAACATGCTAAGCCCAGAAAAACCAGAGAGGTTGATAACTATGCAGATTCCAGATCCCTGATCCTACCACACAACTAGCAGCAGCCGTGGAGCGTGCCTATGATGAACCTAGACGCCTCGTCACGGCCGGAGGACTAAATAAGCCTAAAGCAAGAAAAGGGAAAACTAACTGCCCCAGAGCAGACCCCAAAGGAATAGGCAGACCCCACACATGTATTGACGGTGAAACAAGATGAAAACACAAACACAGGTAGGAAAATAGGCTGAGCAAACAATGGGGCCCAAACTAACTAGAAAGGAGTGGAAAGGACAGACACTGTCTGCAATCTGCCCAAAACCCTACAAAATAATGTCCAACACTTCTGATAGCAAAATTAACCCTGAAGTCACTAGACTTCTCCCACTATATCAGCACTCTGAAATCTTCTGAGACAGCAAAAAGAGGCCAATCTAATAAGGGACAAAAAGCAAATTGGCAAACACAGATAAATAAGAGTGGAAATTCAGCACAGCCCAAGCCGGGGCTGGCTGACCACACAAAAAACTGAATAGAACAACAAAATCAAGTGTGAACATTAACAGAGAAACTTAGCTTGAGCTGACTGGAACAGAGCTGAGAACCAAGACCTGACAAGCAGAAGGAATCACCAGCAACTGAATAGGGCGTCGGCTGTCTTAAATCCAATCTGAGACTCCTGAGATCCAATCGCCATCCTCATTCTCAGGTGGCAGATCTCCACCGATCAAATCAGCCTCACTACCTCCCGTTACCACCAGAGGGAGTCTGGAAGGAGAACTCACAGCTGGTGAACCAGAGAATTAACTCACAACAGTTCCCAGTATGATCAATGCATGCGTCATTTGCTGCATCAGCGCACCATGTGACCTATACACACCTCCACACACCTATACACACCATTGATTCGCTGCCCATACTATTTAACCGGTCTCACCTCTGCCCAACACACGCCTCCTGATGTAGAAAAGAAACATGTGTTGGGGCAGCGGGGGCGACATACACAACTCCTACATTCATGTAAGTGATGCCTTTTACATTGTATCAATAGCCTACAGGGAACAGTATATCCATCTATTAAATGAAATGTATTAGTGGCTCCAATTACACTGCAATGTGCAGGCACCTCTATCACTGTATTATATAAAGTGTGCTGTCTCTCACCGCTTGGTATGCAGTTGCCTTGAATACGTTAGTGCTATGTAAAAAAAGTTTAATATTATTTAAAAAAAATTGGTTTTATTGGCATCAAATACTGTACCTCTCTGTTGTTTATATTGGAAAGAAAACATGCCTTTGCCACTCTACTAATATAAACAGCGAAGCTGGTAAGCAACACTGTTACTGACCTGTCCTAGCTCTAGCGCTGGCCTGTCTTCCTCCATTGGCACCCAGCTTCTTCTGCTCCTTTGGACTCTGCCTCATTATAAATGTGTCCCTTGACAAATCCAGCTCTGCTGTACCTCTGTGCTTTGCATCTTCACATGTGTGAATCCCCACAATCTCAGCTGTGCTGTGCTGTTCAGCTTTACATTACTACAAATGTGCTTCTGGACAATCCCAGCTCGCTTGGATTATGCAGCATTACAACTGTACCTCCTGACAGACCAAACTTTGCCCTGCCTCTATGCTCTGTATCAACAAGCCCCCTGACATCCACACATCTGCTGCGCTACCAATCCCTGCTGTATCACTACTTGTGAGTCTCCTGATTAACCTAGCTAAGCTACATCGCATGGCTCTGCTACCTCATCACAATATTGTCTTCTGATATACCCAACTCTTCTGCGCCTCTAGGCTCACATTGCTGCTAGTTTATTCCTTTGTGATTTCACTGGGTGCTGCTTCGTTACTCAGCTCGGCTATTTTCTATCAGCAGCCTTCCTGCCACCAGAATCTCCTCTTCTTCTGTTGCCATCCATTCTATACTTTTCCTGCTTCATCAACCTTTCTGTTCCATGCTCCATATCCAGACCTATGCCTCTGTGAATCCCCCTCACCAAGGGAGTCCTAACAACCAGGACAGAGGAAAAATATATTTTGTTATGTTTGTTCTAGTGGTCAGTGTAAAACTGGAATATTTAAAGTGTTTTTATGGATAGTCACATAAATAATTAATATTATATAAAAAAAAACATTATTATTTAAATAATGTAGTCTCTAAATATATTAATTGAACAATAAAGATTCTAATGCTTTCCACTAAATCAAAGAAACCCAACAAATGGAGACCTTTGGCTCATATAGAAGGGTTATTCTACATAAGCTACACCATTGTGGTCATAAAGAGTGCTTAATGCAAACATTTTAAAAGAGATGAAAGAATCTTTCCCTATTCTAGCTATTTCACAGGAGATTATGCATGCCAAGAACATTGTGTAGACATGAATAGGTGCATAAAGATGCTATGTAACGAGGCATTCATTAATGCATGGATCAGTTATATGCTTTATTTATTTATGGTTTATTATTCTGCTCTTTAATCTACACTCATTTATATCTATCAGAGAGTGTCCTAACTTGGTCTTTAAAGTTATTAATTAGCCTGATGAGTGCCAACAATAAATGTACTCTGTAGTCATCCTTGCACTACTCTCTCATCTCTCTTTTTTCTGATGAGCCATTGAAGCAATTTTTATGTGCATTTAAGAATGTCATTATCGGTTAGTTTAAAATACAAATTTGCATTAAAGAGGTTGTCCCATGAATAAAGTACATTTTAATGAATAGATCTTGGAGTAATAATAGGTTCTACAATTGAATGTGTTAAAAAATGTTCCTGTGCTGAGCTAATCTTATAAATGTGCTCCTGCTATGTACTGTCTTATTGACTGTGTCTAACCATGAAGAGATGTTCCTGCGCATGGTCAGCAAATAGCACAGCTTCTGACAGGGACTAAAGCCTAATAGATTGTATAGAAGACAGCAATGTTAGCAGCTATTTCTTTCTGTGCTTTCTGCCTGTTTTATCACAGGGGTGAGTGTTTCTGTCACATCTCCTACCTTCCAAGCTCATCATAAAACAAATCATTGATGTACGAGCTCCATCGGCCACTGATCTCTTATGTCACAGACTTGAATAACGGAGCTCAGAGGGCTGGTAACAAGGTAAAAATAACTTGTTCCTGTGATAAAGCAGGCAGTAAAAAAAAACATCTGTATAGTCTCTTGTGCTTCCTCCCCTTGGCAGGAGCTGTGGTGTGTGCCAACCATGAACTGGAACAAATCTGTTTGGTTGGATACAGTAAATAAGACAGTACAAAACAGGGGCGCAATTATAAGATTACTGTACCTCAGCACCGGAACATTTTTTTTTAACACATCAAATTGTGGAACTTATGATTATTCCAAGACACATTGATTAAAATGTACTTTCTTTGTGGGATAACTCCATAATGTAAAAACTATTATGAAATGTTGTTGTTAATCTTGCACCACATACTTGAGGAAATGCTTAGCCAAGAGAAAAGGCAAGGAAAGACATAACTGCGCAAATGGAATGAAAAGCTGTACAATTTAAGCTAGAAATCTCTATCACCCACTTCACAAACCATGAAAAACTTATCCCTGATAAAAAAAATTAGCATACACTGTGTGCACAATTACTAGGTAAGGCTAGTTTCACACTTGCTTTTTTTTGCAGCGCGTTTTTCCCGCAAAAAAACGCATTGAAAAAACGCATACATAAGCATACAACTGCTGCGTTTTTTTCAAGCATTTTTATGAGCATGCATGAAAAAAACACAGCGTTTTTATGCGTTTGTATGCGTTTTTAGCGCGTTTTTACCGCGTTTGCGTTTTTTTCCAACATTTTTAGGTGGCCCCTCACACTACCAAAACCATGACTTTACTAACCCTAACCCTGACCCTAACCCTAACCCTAACCCTGACCCTAACCCTAACCCTGACCCTAACCCTTAACCAAATCATACTTAACCCTAACCCAAACCCTAAACCCTAACTAACCCTAACCCTAACCCTAACCCTGACCCTAACCCTAACCCTAACCCTGACCCTAACCCTAACCCTAACCCTGACCCTAACCCTAACCCTAACCCTTACCCTAACCCTTAACAAAACCATACTTAACCCTAACCCTGACCCTAACCCTAACCCTAACCCTAACCCTGACCCTAACCCTTAACCAAACCATACTTAACCCTAATCCTGACCCTAACCCTAACCCTAACCCTAACCCTGACCCTAACCCTTAACAAAACCATACTTAACCCTAATCCTGACCCTAACCCTGACCCTAACCCTTAACAAAACCATACTTAACCCTAACCCTGACCCTAACCCTGACCCTAACCCTAACCCTGACCCTAACCCTAACCCTGACCCTAACCCTTAACCAAACCATACTTAACCCTAATCCTGACCCTAACCCTGACCCTAATCCTTAACAAAACCATACTTAACCCTAACCCTGACCCTAACCCTAACCCTGACCCTAACCCTAACCCTAACCCTGACCCTAACCCTTAACAAAACCATACTTAACCCTAATCCTGACCCTAACCCTGACCCTAACCCTTAACCAAACCATACTTAACCCTAACCCTGACCCAAAACCCAACCCTAACCCTGACCCTGACCCTAACCCTAACCCTAAACCCCCTTAACTAACCCTAACTCTAACCCAAACCCCTAAATTCCATGGTTAAAAAAAAAAAACGCATATGCAAAAAAACGCTTACATGAGCATGCCAGTGCGCACATATGCGCATCCATAGGCTATAATGGCCATTTTTAGCGCAAAACGTGCGCATATGTGCGCATGCGCTTTTTTGCAGGGCCAAAAAATGCAACATGATGCGTCTGGAAAATCCAATCGCACACCCCAAAAAAACGCAGCGCATGAAAATCGCATACATGCGCTTACAAGCGCGCAGGTATGCGCACCCATGTTAAATATAGGGGAAAAAACGCATGCGCAGGTTAGCGTTTTTTTCCAGCGCTAAAAAACGCAAATGTGAAACCAGCCTAAGTGAGTATTTCGACCATATCATCATTTATATGCAAAAAATATGGAGAGTGAGACAGCACATCCAGTGAAATTAACCTTTTATTCACTCATGTAACGTTTTAGCACTATGAGCTTTCTTCAAGCATAACAATTAAGTAGCAGTGACCAGTAATTATACATGTCCTAACAATCAGTGATTACATCATCATGATCATCATCAAAAATGGAGGTGTCAATGAAATATCACATGGGTGAATAAAAGGTTAATTTCACTGAATGTGCTACCTCACTATCCATATAGTTTGATATAGGTGACTATTAGATAAAGTTCACAAAGTCATGCACCCCCTCTTTCAAATTATCAGCACTGCTGCTTTACCTTTAACTATCATTTTTATGCAGATTTTCCAACTCCAAGCTGTATAGCTGTATACACACTGCTCAAAAAATAAAGGGAACACTAAAATACTGGTCTCCCTGAGGTCAGTGATTGTTTCATGAAAAAAACTTAATAAGTAACATTTCACATATGTTTACTTTATATCAGCACAATTTTGGAACCAACATTTTTTTTGTTAGGAAGTTATAAGAGTTAAAAGTTGACCAGCGATTTCTCATTTTTGCAACACCATTTTATTTTTACTGACCACATCACATTTGAAGTCACTTTGAGGGGTCTATATGATAGATAATACCCAAAAGTGACACCATTCTAAAAACTGCACCCCTCAAGGTGCTCAAAACCACATTCAGGAAGTTTATTAACCCTTCAGGTGCTTCACAGGAATTTTTTGAATGTTTAAAAAAAAAATAAATGAACATTTAACTTTTTTTCACAAAAAAAATTACTTCAGGTCCAATTTTTTTTATTTTACCAAGGTGTGGTGTAGTAACCACTGTGTCTGCTAGGGGGCGCTGTGTGGCGGTCCCAGGAGAAGGGATGAATGGCAGAGTGTTGAGTGGCCATTATGTATCTCAAAGTGGGTGGCTTTGAGATGGAGACTTATGTATGTGTGATCAGCAAGGACATTGCTGAGGTGTTGCGTTAATATGGGAGGGAGAAGTCTCCAGGTAACTAGAGAGTTGGGGGGCCTGATTATCTACAAACCCACCCAGGGGATGTGTTTAAAGCACGGTTGTAAAGAGTGTGAAAATGCCTGAAGGACCTGTGATGAGGTCAGAGTCATGTGACCCAGTGGGCGTGGCTATGAACAATATAATGTGGCCGGGGTGAGTCACAAGGGGTGAATGCAGGGACCTGGTTGGTCCAGAGCGGAAGGTCCCGTGAGGAGAGCTGTCTCATGGCTAACAGCCTGTGGAGTGGCTGTGTGTAATGGCTGCCAGCATCTGAGAGTCCCAGAGGAGAGAGTGGATGTCTGCAGCGTGGAGCAACAGCCATGAGGAAACCCTGACGTGGGTGAGATAATGATGAGGCTGAAGAGCCTGTGTATGCTGGACATTGGTAACAGAGGGAAGCTCTGTAATGGACGCTATGCTGGTGAAATGAACTGTCCGTTGCTGTGATGGTTTATGCTGCATAATAAACCGCATGGACTGCTATGTTTTGTTGGAAATCCTGTGCCGGATGTGATTTGTTCGCTGCCTAGCGAGAATCCTCTACTTAAATGACAGCGCTACCTCACATTTGGTGGAGAAAGCTATGGGCATTGTTGTAGCCTTGTTGCTGGGAGCGATGGAAGAGGACTGCAAAGTTTCAGTTGCTAAGGGCAACGGTTTCCAAAGGCGTATGTTGCAGTGCTGGCAACGCTGAGCCAGGAAGGCTGACGGTCGGGGAAGCCACTGCCCGGCTGTGGTTCTGGAACTGTGGGGCGGCCTAGTGAGTAAGGCACTGTCTGGATCGGTGAGCCCAGTGCAGCCGTTTCCCCAGGAGAAAGAGACTGGTGTTTGCTAGGAAACCTCTGCGGTAGAGGGGTCCGAGAACCTGTGCGGCCAGCAGGTGACAGTCGTGAAAACCGTGTTGTACTGACCGGGGTCAGTGAGAAAGAGACTGTGGATTGCTGTAGGGTGACTCTGCGGATAAGAGGTAACCGAGGACCTGTGTGGTACTGACCTGGGTCAGTGATAAAGACTGTGTACCTGGAGGGTTCAGTGAGCAAGGTCCTGGAGGGTCAGTGTTGGGAGGTTCTGGAAGAAGAATTGGATCCCTGGAGCACGTGGTATGACCTTGTACCTGGTGAGGCGTGAGTGTTGGGTAGTCTCAGGTGGAGACGAATGTCCTGAAGAGCACCCGCTAAACCCCTGGACCTGGTGAGGCTGGTGTGTTGGGAGACCCTGGGAGGAGGGTCGGCTCCCTGAATAGCACCCGGTGCGTCCTGTGTGTTGGACGGTCTCAGGCGGAGACGGTACATCCTGAATAGCACACAGACAGGACACATGAGTTTTTTGTATGGTGTTTTTTTTTTTTTTTCCTTTTCTCAACTCAGCCTGCGATGGCTCAGTGGCAGGCACGAAGGTGACAAGCGGCTTTCTGTAACTCGGCGGGGTTACGAAGGGGACAAGCGGCTTCCGGTGGATCGGCGGGTCCATGAAGATGGCGCAGCAGGAGCTGCAGTGACACCAGCCGATGTGTGTGTGAACAGCAGCCGGTGGTGCCGGTGATTTGTGACAGCAGGAGCTGTGGCAGCGCCAGAAGGAACTGGTGTGGTGTTGTGCTTAAAGGGCCAGTACCAGCCCAAAAAGACATAAACTGTACTGTGTGAACTCTGGCATAAGAAGTTCTGCAGAATGGACATGGGGAAATCCCAAAAGGGGGCGGTGGCCCAAATCGGGGTGGAGTCCCAGAAGGGGGAGGTGACCCAAATTGGAGTGGTAACCCAAAAGGGGGTGGAGTCCCAAAAGGAGGCGGTGACCCCAAATTGGAGTGGTAACCCAAAAAGGGTGGAGTCCCAAAGGGGGCGGTGACCCAAATTGTGGTGGTAACCCAAAAGGGGGTGGAGTCCCAAAAGGGGGCGGTGACCTAAATTGGGGTGGTAACCCAAAAGGGGTGGAGTCCCAAAAGGAGGAGGTGACCCAAATTAGGGTGGTAACCCAAAAGGGGTGGAGTCCCAGAAGGGGCGGTGACCCAAATTAGGGTGGTAACTTAAAAAGGGGTGGAGTCCCTGGAGGGGGCGGTGACCCAACTTGGGGTGGTTCAAGAAATGGCAGCACTGCACTGGTTGACTCAGTGGGTATGTCTGGAGTACCCCAGTGTGTGTGTATGAGTTTTGAGGAGTGCGGCATGGATTTTCCAGATAATGACGGGCCACAGGTGTGTACTGTGATGCTGCACCGGGAAGGAGCCTCTGGTCGGCTGGACTCAGAGAGTCAGGTGACTCTGACAGGAACTCCTCTCGTTTTCTCTCTGACCGAGAAAAACGTCAGAATTCACTGTGAACACGGGGTCACGTTGAACTATGCAGTAGACAGAGTAATGTTCGAGGGGACCAAAGGTGGTGCTTGCCAAGGGTGCGGGATACCATGGGACTTAGTCTATGCCTTGGAGAGGGGCCGGGACTTTGTTTTGTTTGATGACGTATGGTCGGACGATGGAGACGTTTCGACTGTGGGGCCAGTAGACACTGAGACAGTGACGGCTCCTGACGTGGACAGGTCAGGGGTAGAAATGACCAGAAAAAGAAGTACATCTGCCCAACGTACGGACCTGATGTCTCGTGATATGACGGATGGTGGGCTGGGAAATGACTAGACACATTGGTGGACGGTAACTGGAGGGTTCACTCGACAGATAGGGCTGACCCAGTGATACCCCTTGAAGATATAATTAAAGAAGCAGTCGTGCGACACGTGATGGCAAAAAAAGAACAAGATCATGAGATAGAATTGATAAAAGAGACAGTGGAAGAACATCTCGAAAGAGAAAAAGTCCTGAGCCAAATGGCCAAGCACAGGGTTGAGGGGCTCGAGAAAGAAGTCTTGGAGCTCAGAGGTCACTTGTCCGCCTGGCAAAGTGTGAACAAGAGCCTTAAGGAAGAGAAGGAAGAACTCAGAGGAGTAGTAAAAGGTCTTCTGCGGGAGAAGAAGTTGGACGAAGACTTACCGCGGGTGAGCGCGACTGATAATAAGACAGAACTGCCAGTAGCCATCGTGGCAAAGGGTCCTGAAGTGATCACATCATGTGAAGTTGGTGAGTTAAGAACTGAAGAAGACAGTCACCCGGTCGGGTCAATGGTAGTGAGGGAAGTGTCCGTGGTAAGGCTAGAGCCTTCGGTCCAGGAAGAAAGCAAGACCACGACCTTCCAGTCTGAGATTGAGGTACCCGAAGACATGCAAGAAGCCTGTGTGGAGGAAGGTGTATATGAGGCTTTCAAAGAGGCGGTCTAAGCGTGTGAGGTGCACTGGGCACCTGAGACTCGGCAGTTGGTGGTAATATCAGTCAGAGAGGATACATCAAACCGAGTAGCTGTCTTGAAGGAGATGCATTTGCAGTGTCTCCACGCCAAACAGTTGGTCAGGCAGAGTAATGTGAAAGCTGCTCGACGCCTAGAGTTAGCAAGGGAGGCTATGGATCGGCGGGGTTTGCGGAAAGATGTGGTTCCGGTACCCAAAGCTCTGATTGGAAGAATCATTGGAATATCCGGGAAGGTAATGCAAGACCTTGTGAATATCTCCGGTGTGGTGAGTGTGAGGATCCCTCCTGATGATTAAGACCAGATATCCAGTGAAGGGGGTAGGATTCCCCACATCGTGGTTGGTTCTGTGGAGAGCCTGAGAGACTTTCGAATGCTAGTGGAGTATCGAGTGGGGTACCTGCAAGAAATTGAGCAGTTGAGGCTGGACCACCGGCAAATTGATGAAGTACGGAATACCAGGTGGTGGCCACCTCCAACCCAACAAGATGTAAGGACCCGAAGGGTTCCACCAAGAAGTGACCGGGCAGGTGGCCGAAGAATGTCAGTGTGTGGCAGTTCGATGGGCCATACGAGGCTGAGAGACATTAGTTCCTTTGAGACACTGAGTGGGTCAGACTCAGGTCAGACAGTACACTCAAGTAAGACGGATGACCGTACCAACCGGGGAAGCTGGTCGGGGAACGGAACAAATAGAGAGATGAAGGTGGTGACTAGACAGTGTCTGATGACGCAGACAGACTGTAACTGGAGGGTCAAAGATCAGGACCGATATTTTGACCGCTGGGGGCGGGGAAGGCCTAACGTAGAGAGGAGGCCGTATGACAGATGGAAAAGGTTCTCTCGATCTGTAGGGCAAGGGGTAATGAGTGCCCGTCTCGAGAGCCTGATGTAATGTTGTGTGTTCAACCCCACAAGTTTGAACAGAGGGGGGAGGTATGTGGTGTAGTAACCACTGTGTCCGCTAGGGGGCGCTGTGTGGAGGGCCCAGGAGAAGGGAAGAATGGCAGAGTGTTGAGTGGCTGTTATGTATCTCAAAGTGGGTGGCTTTGAGATGGAGACTTATGTATGTGTGATCAGCAAGGACATTACTGAGGTGTTGCGTTAATATGTGAGGGAGAAGTCTCCAGGTAACTAGAGAGTTGGGGATGCCTGGTTACCTACAAACCCACCCACCCACCCAGGGGGTGTGTTTAAAGCACGGTTGTAAAGAGTGTGAAAATGCCTGAAGGACCTTTGATGAGGTCAGAGTCATGTGACCCAGTGGGTGTGGCTATGAACAATATAATGTGGCCAGGGTGAGTCACAAGGGGTGAATGCAGGGACCTGGTTGGTCCAGAGCGGAAGGTCCCGTGAGGAGAGCTGTCTCATGGCTAACAGCCTGTGGAGTGGCTGTGTGTAATGGCTGCCAGCATCTGAGAGTCCCAGAGGAGAGAGTGGATGTCTGCAGCGTGGAGCAACAGCCATGAGGAAACCCTGACGTGGGTGAGATAATGATGAGGCTGAAGAGCCTGTGTATGCTGGACATTGCTAACAGAGGGAAGCTCTGTAATGGACGCTATGCTGGTGAAATGAACTGTCTGTTGCTGTGATGGTTTATGCTGCATAATAAACCACATGGACTGCTATGTTTTGTTGGAAAACCTGTGCCGGATGTGATTTGTTCGCTGCCTAGCGAGAATCCCCTTCTTAAATGACAGCGCTACCTCACAAAGGGTAACAGGAGAAATTGGACTGCAAAAGTTATTGTGCATTTTCTCCTGAGTACGCTGATATGTGGGGGGAACCACTGTTTCGGCGCATGGCAGAGCTCAGAAGGGAAGGAGCGCTGTTTGACTTTTTCAATGCAAAATTGTCTGGAATTCAGATCGGATGCCATGTCACGTTTGGAGAGCCCCTGATGTGTGTAAGCAGTAGAAACCCCCCACAAGTGACCCCATTTGGAAACTAGACCCCCCAAGGAACTTATCTAGATATGTGGTGAGAACTTTGAACCCACTAGGGCTTCACAGAAGTTTATAACGTACAGCCGTACAATTAAAAAATTATATTTTTTCCACAAAAATGATCTTTTCACCCCCAATTTTTATTTTCCCAAGGGTAACAGGACCCCAAAAGTTATTGTGCAATTTGTCCTGAGTGCGCTGATACCCCATATGTGGGTGTAAACGATTATTTGGGCACATGGCAGAGCTTGGAAGGGAAGCAGCGCCATTTGACTTTTTTGGCTGAAATTGAGATCGGACACCATGTCGCGTTTGGAAAGCCCCTGATGTACCAAAACAGTGGAAACCCCCCACAAATGACACCAATTTGGAAACTAGACCCCCCCAAGGAACTTATCTAGATGTTTGCTGAGAACTTTGAACCCCCAAGGGCTTCACAGAAGGTTATAACGTACAGTGGTAAAATTAAAAAATCACATTTTTTCCACAAATTATCTTTTCACCCCCAACTTTTATTTTCCCAAGGGTAACAGGACCATAAAAATTATTGTGCAATTTGTCCTGAGTATGCTGATACCCCACATGTGTGGGTAAACCACTATTTGGGCGCATGGCAGAGCTCGGAAGGGAAGCAGCGCCATTTGACTTTTTTGGCTGGAATTAGGATTGGTCGCCATGCCGTGTTTGGAAGGCCCCTGATGTGCCTAAACAGTGGAAACCCCCCACAAGTTACCCCATTTTGGTAACTAGACCCCCTAAGGAACTTATCTAGATGTGTGGTGAGCACTTTGAACCCCCTAGTGTTTCACACAAGTTTATAACGCCCGGGCATGAAAATAAAAAAATCATATTTTTTTCACAAACATGATCTTTTAGTCCCCAATTTTGTTATTTTCCCAAGGGTAACAGGAGAAATTGGACCCCAGAAGTTGTTGTTCAATTTGTCCTGAGTACACTGATACCCCATATGTGGAAGAAAACTATTGTATGGGCACACGTTGGGGCTCGGAAGGGAAGTAGTGATGTTTTGGAATGCAGACTTTGATGGAATGGTCTGCGGGTGTCATGTTGCCTTTGGAGAGCCCCTGATGTACCTAAACAGTGGAAACCCCCCATAAGTGACCCCATTTTGGAAACTAGAACCCCTAAGGAACTTATCTAGATGTATGGTGAGCACTTTGAACCCCCAGTGCTGCATAGAAGTTTATAACGCCCGTGCGTGAAAATAAAAAAATCATATTTTTTCCACAAAAATGATATTTTTGCCCCCAATTTTTTATTTTCCTAAGGGTAACAGGAGAAATTGGACCCCAAAAGTTGTTTTGCAATTTGTCCTGAATAGGCTGATACCCCATATGTGGGGGTAAAACACTCTTTGGGTGCATGGCAGAGCTTGGAAGGGAAGGAGCACCATTTGACTTTTTCAACGCAGAATTGGCTGGAATTGAGATCAGACGCCATGTTACGTTTGGAGAGCACCTGATGTGCCCAAACAGTGGAAACCCCCCAATTTTAACTCCAACCCTAACCCCAACACACCCCTAATCCTAATCGAAGCCCTAACCCTAGCCCCAACCCTAGCCCTAACCCTAACCCTAGCCCTGGCCCTAACCCTAATGGGAAAATGGAAATAAATACATTTTTTTAATTTTACTATTTTTCCCTAACTAAGGGGGTGATAAAGGGGGATTTGATTTACTATTTATGGTGGGTTTTTATGTTTGGCACCTGTCGCACGCTAAAAGACGCTTTTTATTGTAAAAATAGTTTTTGCATAACCATATTTCGAGAGCTATAATTTTTCCATATTTTGACCCACCGAGTCATGCGAGGTCTTATTTTTTGCAAGACGAGTTGACGTTTCATTTGGTACCATTTTCGGGCACGTGGCATTTTTTTATCACTTTTTATTCCGATTTTTGGGACACAGAATGAACAAAAAACAGCATTTCAAGAATTTCTTTTGGGGGGTGCGTTTACACCGTTCCGCATGCGGTAAAATTGATGAGGCAGTTTTATTCTTCAGGTCATTACGATTACAGCAATACCTCATTTATGTCAATTTTTTATGTTTTGGCGCTTTTATGAGCTGAAAACAATTTTATATAAAAAATACTTATTTTTACATTGCTTTATTCTGTGAGCTATAACTTTTTTATTTTTTCACTGATGATGCTGTGTGGCAGCTCGTTTTTTGCAGGACATGATGATGTTTTCAGAGGTACCATGGTTATTTATATTCATCTTTTTGATCACGCGTTATTGCACTTTTTGCTCGGCGGTATAATAAAGCATTATTTTTTGCTCTGTTTTTTATTTTTATTTCTTACGGGGTTCGCTAAAGGGGTTAACTAATGGGACAGTTTTATAGGGCGGGTCGTTACGGACACGGCAATACTAAATATGTGCACTTTTATTGTTTTGTTTTTCTTTATTTCCAAAAAAATGAATTTATTAGGGAATATTTTTTTTTTATTTAGTGATTTTTTTTTTTTTTTTTTATAAATTATTTTTACACTTTTTTTTTAACTTTATTATACTGTCCCAGGGGGGACATCACTGTCATGTGAAAGATCGCTGATCTGTCACATCACAGATCACTGTGACAGATCAGCGATCTGTCACAGGCAGTGCTGAAGGCTTCCTCATGCTGGTGCTTTGCAGGCATGAGGAAGCTGCCTCGCTGCAGGCCCCCGAAGGTCCCCGCCACCATATTGGATCCGGGGACCTGCAGGGAAGGAGGCCCCCACAGCAGCGCTGCACATCGCGCTGCTGCAGGGGTCTCAGGGAAGCACGGAGGGAGCCCCCTCCCTGTCGATGCTTCCCTAAACCCCCGGTACACTGCGATCGTGTTTGATCGCAGTGTTCCAGGGGTTAACGTGTCAGGGGCAGTCTGTGACCGCGCCTGACACATAGTGCCGGGTGTCAGCTGTGATAATCAGCTGACACCTGGCCACGATCAGTGGCGCTCCCCCGTGAGTGCCGCTGATCGCGCTAGACGTACTATCCCATCCATGGGCATTGGGGCCCGGGGCCCATGGACGGGATAGTACGTCAGATGGCAGAAAGGGGTTAAAAACTTTATTTGGCCAAAAAAGTGTTCTTTAGTGTGTGATAAGAGCAAAACATAAAAAAAGATAAAAATCTAGTATCGGTGTAATCACACCAACCGAGAGAATAAAGTCGTCTAATAACTTATATCGCACGAGGAATGGGGTGAAAAATAAAACCAATTCTTCACCGACTGTTGATTTGTAATTCTGTCTTCCAAAGATAGCAGTATGGCTCGGCGCACATTTATCCTGCGCTCTACGCTGAACACTTACATCGGGGTTTCCGTGTAAATCTCTGTTCCAGGTGATTCACTCTGAACCACCAGTGGAAGATTCCCTATAATGAGACAGATGGAGGCACTGTGATCTGAAAAGAAGAACACAGCTAAGCAGAAGACAGAGAAACTCTGCTGCCTCATTATAGTGAATGGATCATTTGGGGTTTCATCCACAAAGAAAGCAAGTCCTCACTCTGGATTGTCATTAGAAATATATGGGGCTTCCACATTACTGGTAGTACAAACGCTCTGGAAAAGCACTATGGCTCCCGTACTCCTTTCCCATTGTCAGAATACTACTCGGACAACACAGGGAGAAGGTAACACACTGTGGCAATACTTTATTGAACCAATAGACAATTACATATAGTACAGATCCCACAAGTACATACGATTGTGCAAATGACAGAATCTCACCCTTAGAACATCTGTAACTTCGAGGCTTCCAGGACGACCTAAAACAACAAGTAGTACACCTCTTTTGGTGGGCATTCACAAGGAAGGCGTAGGGGAAAGCTTAGGTTGCTGACAAAGTCCTTTGATGTATATGGATTGGTGACCTGATTGCCCAAACCTGAATTCTCCAAACACCTTTGAGGGTTGAGTGATGGTCAATGGAGCAGATGTGTATTCCTCAGCAGTAGCTGTGGTTCCTTAATCTGACATCCTGTAGCGTGTCAAATCTCTACTCCTCCGGTTGGAGCCATGGTGCCTTGGCTATTGTCATGTAAAGTCTCTGGAAACAGAGGTAGATCCCTCTTTTATAGTCCACAGCTTTTATTCAGGCTATTATTTACGTGTTTAGAGGAGGTGGGAGGAGGTTATATCTCTTTGTTCGAGTGTTCAAATAGCCTGTATAGTTTGTCCTTCAATGTTTGCAGAACAACAAGCTGTTTGAACTGATTCAATAGATAATGAGCATTATAACAAACAATAACCCCTTAAAGTCCAATGATGGACACAGTCCATCATTGGACGTCTTCCCCGCTATGATGAGGGCTCCGGCGGTGAGCCTGCATCAAAGCCGGGACATGTCAGCTGTTTTGAACAGCTGACATGTGCCCTCAATAGGCACAGGCAGAATTGCGATCTACCTGCGCCTATTAACTATAAAGCATGCACATATTTGGTATCACCACATTCAGAATAGCCTTATCTATCAATAAAAAAAAGGATTAACCCGATTGCTAAACGGCGTAGCGAAACAAAAATCAAAACGAAAGGAATTATTTTTTTTGTCGCTGTGACATTGCATTAAAATGCAATAATGGGTGATCAAAAGAACGTATCTGCACAAAAGTGGTATCATTAAAAACATCAGCCTGGCATGCAAAAAATAAGCTCTCACCCGAGATCACGAAAAATGGAGATGCTACGAGTTCGGAAGATGGTGCAATTTTTTTTTAAAACAAATGTTGGAATTTTTTTTCACCACTAAGATAAAAAAAAGCCTAGACATGTTTGGTGTCTATGAACTCATAATGAGAGAATCATAATGGCAGGTCACTTTTAGCATTTAGTGAACCTAGCAAAAAAGCCAAGCAAAAAAACAAGTGTGGGATTGCACTTTTTTTTGCAATTTCACCTACTGGGAATTTTTTTCCCATTTTGTAGTACATGACATGGTAAAACCAATGGTGTTGTTCAAACGTACAACTCGTCCTGCAAAAAATAAGCCCTCACATGGCCATATAGACAGAAAAATAAAAAAGTTATGGCTCTGGGAAGCAGCGGAGGGAAAAATGAAAATGCAAAAGCAAAAATACCCCTGGCCAGTAATTGGCTAATTGTTTATTTATCCTGCATGCTTATTTCCCAAGGATAGCTGAACAATAAGCTGCAAGGACTGATACAATAGGTAAGCAGCAGCCATTCAACAAACATCAATTCAATCTACAAAAAGTGTCAATGTTCAGACACATATATAGCTCATGTCCTTGGGCCCACTGAATGTATGTATGACATAATTAAGAATAAACTTGGTGCCTTCACAGTCACTTATGGGTATTTTTTGTCATACAGGCCCCAAAAAGTCACTTTGAATGTGTTTGAAAAAAGAGAAATTGATGATCAACTTTTAACCCTTCTTACTTCCTAACAAAAAATGTTTCAAATATTGTGCTGATGTAAAGTAAACATGTGGGAAATGTTGTTTATTAAGTATTTTGTGTGACAAAACTCTTAGGTTTAAGGGCATAAAAAATAAGTTTTAAAATAGTGAAATTTTCCAAATTTTTGACAAATTTCTGATCTTTGCACAAATAAATGCAAGTTGTGTTGAACAAATTTTACCATTATCATGTATTACACTGTATGTTATGAGAAAACATTCTCAGAATCACTAGGATTTGTTGTAGAGTTCCAGAGTTATCTATGTATATAAGAGGCATTGTGATTACTCGCTAATCCCGCCCCCTGCACAGTAGCTCCACCCCCACCACATCACCACACACAATCCCGCCCCCCACCACATTACCACACACAAAAGCCGCCCCCCACCACATTACCACACACATTCCAGCTCCCACACCACATCACCACACACAATCCCGCCCCCCACCACATCACCACACATAATCCTGCCCCCCACCACATTACCACACATAATCCTGCCCCCCACCACATTACCACACATAATCCCGCCCCCCACCACATCACCACACATAATCCCGCCCCCCACCACATCACCACACATAATCCTGCCCCCCACCACATTACCACACATAATCCCGCCCCCCCACCACATCACCACACATAATCCCGCCCCCCCCACCACATTACCACACATAATCCCACCACATCACCACACATAATCCCGCCCCCCCACCACATCACCACACATAATCCGGCCCCACCACCACATCACCACACATAATCCCGCCCCCCCACCACATCACCACACATAATCCCGGCCCCCCACCACATCACCACACATAATCTCAGCCCCCACTACATCATCACACATAATACCACCCCCCACCACATTACCACACAAAATCCCGCCCTCCACCACATCACCACATATAATCCCGCCCCACCACCACATCACCACACATAATCCCGTCCCCACCACATCACCACACATAATCCCGCCCCCACCACATCACCACACATAATCCTGCCCCCCACCACATCACCACACATAATCCTGCCCCATCACCACATATAATCCCGCCCCCACATCATCACACATAATCCCGCCCCCCACATCATCACACATAATCCCACCCCCCACCACATCACCACACATAATCCCACCCCCTCACCACATCACCACACATAATCCCGCCCCCCCACATCACCACACATAATCCTGCCCCCACCACATTACCACACATAATCCCACCCCACCACATCACCACACATAATCCCGCCCCCCATCACATCACCACACATAATCCTGCCCCCCACCACATCACCACACATAATCTCGCCTCCCCACACATCACCACACATAATCCCACCCCCACCACATCACCACACATAATCCCGCCCCCCCACCACATCACCACACATAATCCCGCCCCCCACCACATCACCACACATAGCTATTATTAAGGTTGAAGGGAGACTTTAAGTCCATCTAGTTCAACCCATATCCTGTCCTAACCTGCCCTAACATGTTGATCTAGAGGAAGGCAAAAAAAAACCCATGTGGCAAACAGTAAGCTTCACATTGGGGAAAAAAATTCCTTCCCAACTCCACATACGGCAATCAGATTAGCTCTCTGGATCAACGCAATATTAAGGAAACTAGTGTATATACTCTGTAATATTATACTTTTCAAGAAAGGCATCCAGTCCCTTCTTAAATTTTAGTAGGGAATCACTCATTACAACATCATATGGCAGAGAGTTCCATAGTCTCACTGCTCTTACAGTAAAGAATCCACGTCTGTGAGTATGCTTAAAACTTCTTTCCTCCAGACGTAGAGGATGCCCCCTTGTCCCCGTCACAGGTCTAAGAGTAAAAAGATCATTAGAAAGGTCTTTGTACTGTCCCCGCATATATTTATACATTGTAATAAGATCACTCCTAAGCCTTCGATTCTCCAAACTAAATAACCCCAAGTGTAATAACCTGTCTTGGTCCTTGGTCGCTCTTCTCTGCACCCGCTCCAGTTGAGCTATGTCTTTCTTATACACCGGAGACCAGAACTGTACACAGTATTCTAAGTGTGGTCGCACTAGTGACTTATATAGAGGTAAAATTATGTTCTCCTCCTGAGCATCTATGCCTCTTCTAATGCATCCCATTATTTTATTTGCCTTTGCAGCAGCTGCCTGATACTGGCCACTAAATGTGAGTTTGTCGTCCACCCATACACCCATGTCTTTTTCAGTGACAGTTTTGCCCAGTGTTTTACAATTAAGCACATAATTATACATCTTATTCGTTCTACCCAAGTGCATGACCTTACATTTATCCCCATTAAAGCTCATTTGCCATTTATCAGCCTAAGCTTCTAGTTTACATAAATCCTCCTGTAATATAAAATTGTCCTCCTCTGTATTGATTACCCTGCAGAGTTTAGTGTCATCTGCAAATATTGAAATTCTACTCTCTATGCCCCCTACAAGGTCATTAATAAATATGTTAAAAAGAAGCGGGCCCAAAACTGACCCCTGTGGTACCCCACTGCTAACCGTGACCCAGTCCAAGTGTGCTCCATTAATAACCACCCTTTGTTTCCTATCCCTGAGCCAGCTCTTAACCCACTTACACATATTTTCCCCTATCCCCATTGTTCTCATTTTATGTATCAACCTTTTGTGTGGCACCGTATCAAAAGCTTTTGAAAAGTCCATGTACACCACATCCACTGCATTCCCTTGGTCCAGCCCGGAACTTACCTCTTCATAAAAGCTTATCAGATTAGTCTGACAGGAACGGTCCCTTGTAAACCCATCTTGATATTGGATCATGAGGTTATTCGTCTCCAGATACTCCAGAATAGTATCTCTTAGAAAACCCCCCAAGATTTTACCCACAGTTGAGGTTAAACTTACTGGCCTATAATTTCCGAGTTCAGTTTTTGTCCCCTTTTTGAATATGGGCACCACATTTGCTATACGCCAGTCCTGTGGTACAGAACCTGCTATTATGGAATCTTTAAAGATTAAAAATAATGGTCTATCTATGACTGTACTTAATTCCTGCAGTACTAGGGGGTGTATCCCATCCGGGCCCGGGGATTTGTCAATTTTAGTGATTTTTAGACGCCGCCGTACTTCCTGCTGGGTTAAGCAGGTGACATTTAATGGAGAATTTTTATCCCTGATCATGTTATCCGTCATGGGATTTTCTTGTGTAAATACTGTTGAAGAAATGTCATTTAGCATATTGGCTTTTTCCTCATCCTCATCCACCATTTCACCCATACTATTTTTAAGGGGACCAGCACTATCATTTTTTTGTTTCTTACTATTTATGTAGTTAAAGAATATTTTGGGATTATTTTTACTTTCTCTGGCAATGAATCTCTCTGTCTCAATCTTTGGTGTCTTGATTTGCTTTTTACAGAATTTATTTAATCTTCTGTATTTAGTTAATGCCTCATCACTACCTACTTGCTTTAATTCTCTAAATGCTTTATTTTGATCTCTTATTGCACCTCTTACAGCTCTATTTAGCCATAGTGGTTTCCTCCTATATCTCGCATGTTTATTCCCATACAGTATATATTGTGCACCGGTCCTATTCAGGATGCTAATAAACATCTCCCATTTTCTTTGTGTATTTTTATGTCTCAGGATATCGTCCCAGTTAATTGCACCAAGATCATCTCTCATCCGTTGGAAATTTGCTTTCCTGAAGTTTAGTGTCCTTGTAACCCCTCTACTACACAATTTATTAAAGGATACATGAACATAGTCCCGCCCCCCCACCACATCACCACACATAATCCCGAACTCCCCAAAACATCACCACACATAATCCCACTCCCCCACTACAACACCACACATAATCCCGCTCCCTCACCACATCATCACACATAATCCCGCCCCCCCCCACATCATCACACATAATCCCGCCTCCCCACCACATTACCACACATAATCCTGCCCCACCACATCACCACACATAATCCCGCCCCCCACGTTACCACTCATAATCCCACCCCCCACCACATCACCACACATAATCCCGCCCCCCACCACATTACCACACATAATCCGGCCCCCCCACCACATCACCACACATAATTCCCCCCCACCATATCACCACAGATAAGGTACCTGGTAGAAGTCAAGGAAAAATCTTTGAAAATGACAAAAATGACTATACATTTAATTGTGTTTACAGAGAAATTTTAACTTAATTTATGTTTTGTAATGAAATTTGTTTAGATGCTGAAATGAATAAAAAATGCACATCTTACTGAATCCAGTTTGTTTTTGATTTTACACTGTAAATAAAATGTATCATTAGTATTATTCAGATTTTTAATGATTATTATTGTTATTAACTTCATTTTAATTTTATTTTTCCACCTGCATAAGCGCTATTGAATGTTGTCATTATTTACTTTAGTTTCATCACCAGCAGCATTAATTAGATAGCAATGAGAGTACCGAGCGTTAGCTGGCTGGAAACAGCTAGTTACTAAATAGAGTGATACTGCTCAGAATAGAAAAAAATTGGCCTGGTCAGGAAAGTGAAAACAGGCTTCGGGGTTAATAATGAGCTAGTTAGACCTTTACTGATTGAATGTCTACTCAAACCAAATTCCCAAAACTAATGCCAGATTTTATTAGAAACTTTCTTCAAGCAGCGGTACAGGAGAAAAAATCTGCATTTTTCAAGAAAACCATGATTTCTATGCAGAACAATGCTACATCGCAGTGAAATACTACACAACTTGACTTGCCAGTAAAGGACTAACAGATAAAAGAATAATGACATGGCCCATTCTTGACCTGATCTAAACCATATTAAGAACTTGTAGGCCCATCTTAAATGGGAGTGATCTTTCTTTTTACACATTCTCACAGTGGGCAATCTGACATAGAGCATAAACTTTCTTTGTCTTCCAAAATATGCAGACCATTCTCTGTAGTTTAACTTGTTTATTGGTCAACAGATGGATGTATACAATCAAAATGTATGAATGTGGATGGTAAAACTATAAGAATACAAATAACAGGTATAAGTATTGAGCTTACAAAATCACATATGACATTTACGATTAACAGTGAAAGCACACAGCAAGATGGAGCTTGTACATATGAACACATGACTTAACTTAGTAACAATCTCTGTCTGACAACAGTTCTGAATACACAATAACACAGAACAGAGATAGTTCCTTTACCAGATATACTTTATCCAGGATTATAGAGTTTTAGTAACATAATTCAGGAGAGTGTTTTACATAACTGTTCTGCTAAACTGCTTCTTATGAAATTACTGCTTCACCAGGACATTATTACCCAAAATGCATTGGTTTCTCCCACAATGCAATTGACATCTTTACAGATAAACAAATATGTGATGCAATTGAATATGACCAGATGGTGCTATTATCACATTAGACATCACTAACAGAGTATTACAGCTTATTAAAATGACAACAGTAATTTGGACCTTGTCTTTTGCACCAATGGGTAGAAAAGTGAGATTTACTCTAAAAGAAAACAGAACACCTCTCCGAACAGTGTCTAGGAAGCTGTGGTTGGTGCAACCCAAAAAGTTGATCATCAATAAATTAAGAAAGTGACAGACTTCACAGATAAACCTTCTATCACTATTATTGAGAAGAAGGAAGGGGGGCGTATTTTTGGCACTGGTATATTTTTTTTAAATGTATTTTTGTTCACTTTGAGCTGTCTGGTTATTATTCTCACTTTATCAGATGAAAATAAACAACTGAGATGGAAAAATGTAAGTTTTTCATTTATTTGCACAATAATTCTACTAATAGTTGCCCAATAATTCTGCACACATACTTGTAGATATTCTCACAAGAAAGACAAAACTTCACTTTTACCTTCTTAAATATTCAAGTTTCTAGTTTATTAACTCTTTGGATTGACAGGACTGTAGTTGTTCCATAGTAAAATTAATCATCAGCAATACAAACTGCATAACAATTGTGCACTCAGAATATAACTTTTGATTTAGGATCATAAACTTTATCTACATTTCACCTTTACATTGTTTTAGAAAGAATCTATAATGGTACTTTAAAATATGCATTTAATTTACACCCTATTTTTTTTAATTTTGGGTTTTTCAATGTTATTTTAGAAAGCAAATATTTATGTATTTTCATCATTTGTGCAATGCCTGTGAAAAATAGCAACATTTACATTATGAAACTAGCCCGCTGAAGAGAAAGTTCACTGCTATAGCTCGGCCTTTAGTTTTGCACAAATTATGGCACGGGTGCTACCAGTGACACAGGAGATACTATCCATTACTAAATGGATATTTTAAGGTCATCATACATATTAGACTAAAGTTGGCCGAACCCACTGACATCGACGGGTTCCGTTGACAGTTTAATATGTATGGACAACTGACTTTTTGGGAAAATGAATTAGGCATGTCCAGTATTGAATTACTAATCACTTTGTTTTCCTGGAGATTGTGTCTCACATAAAGAACACAAGAGTGCTCTTTCGAATGAGTGTTCCAGTGTATGGGAGAGCATGACTGTCTGTAGAGTGATCGTCCAAATCTTCATTCACCCACAAGCCATCTAATTTATATGGCCAAATTTACACCTTTTGTGGCTGGTATACCTTCTCTAAAAATCCATGTCACATACGGCTGTATAATTCAGATACTTAAAATGAGTTCCAATTGTATTCAGTGGCTGCTCATCCAGTGATAACTTACAGTTTCCTCAGCAGCAGGGAGGAAGGAAACTGAGAAGCTGTCAATCTGGCTTGGTAGGTGGAAATTCATCAACAGTAGTGAGAAGCAACACTGAAGAGCTAGCAATAAGGCTATGTGGGCAAAGACTGTGACAAAAACATAGATTTTCAAAGTAAGTGCACCAGTCTCCTCAGTTCAATGAGATCTATATAATGTATGTAGTGTCTATTGTGAAATCTGGTGACAGATTCACTTTTAGAAGCAGCTCATCGCAACCAGCTTCTCTTAATTGATAGAGAAATCATCTGATATGTGTGTCAAAGAAAGTTGGGTAGGATTACTGCAGTCCTGTGATCTTATGAAACTTCATTTTGCAACCTATGTCTTGTGCACCAAATTGCATACAGTGTGGGATACATATTTTCTAAGTTAACCTTTGGCACTGAGATATATTTAGTATTAACACATCTGCACTAGGGATGGGCGAATCCTGAAATACTCGGAATCGCTAGACTCTAACGAGTCCGACTCGGAAACTCGCTACTCGTTGCGAGTCTAGCGAGTCCAATGTTAATGAATGGGGATGCGAGTATTGCAGCGATTCCTGTGCTGCCATTTTTTTTGTTCCGCTTACTTCCCGCATGTGGCTGTGCACACCATGTGGAAAGTAAGCAGAACAATTGCGGATGGTACCCACGGTCCGGAGGAGAGGAGACTGTCCTCCGGGCTTTGGGTACCATATCCCTGTAAAAAATAGAATTTAAAAATAAAAAATATTGTTATTCTCACCCTCCGACGTCCCGCACAGCCTTCCCGCCTCTCCACGCATCCGTTCCCAGTAGTCCTTTGCAAAAATGCCCGCGATGGCGTCCGTTCTCGCGGGATCGCGAAGTCTCGCGGTCATTCGCGCGACGTTATCGCGAATTACTGCGAGACATCGCGATCCCGCGAGAACGGATGTCATCGCGGGCATGATGAGAGTGTCTATACATTAATGTAAAGTGATAACTGCATGATCAGCACAGTGTGGACCAAAGGAGAGAAAGGCAGGGGCAGATGCTGTCAAGTTTGAGATTAATGGATCTCTTTTTTTCCTCATTCAATTTCAAAATATACATTTCCAGTTCACTGCGTGCATATTTTAGAGGTGAGGGATGTAAATGCCATGGATTCTTGTTTGAATTAAGTTTTCCATATATAATCTAATATGCATTGGGCGAAAGGACAATGAAAACTCCAGCAGGGAATTGAACTGTCTTAAAAAAAAAATATAATTCAAAACACATGTTGCCTCGGGCGCAATGCTGCTATTATCTCTTCTGAAGCACTGCAGATTATGAGATACCATTGGAGAGCAGAAATGCCTCTTTCTCAATGATTCCATTGCGTTCTGGGCATTTTATTTTGTACTTGTTATAGATATCGTAATTGGTAAGAAAAATAGCATTTCCTTTACTACTGTTTCAAGAGTCACTTCAGTGTATTTTTGTGAGCTTCAATTAGACTTTCTCTCATACCCTCTCCATCCGGAAAATAAGACTTACTCATTCATAACCATCTAAAGATTATTGCCGTGCTCTGCTCATCGTGGCCGGTATGTTTCCTTTGACTCTTCTAGAAAGATGTCTTAGGTCACTATTCCTTCTTTATCTTCAGATGGTTCAAAGGACAAGACTATGACGTTCATCCACGACTTTGCCATGCAGAGTGCTTTGACCTTTGATTATTCATCTTCCTCAATGTTTATGACTGGTCCTTCCATTCCTGATGTCATGATGCCTTTAGATTTTCCCACCTGATATAAGTATATAATATAGTGAAAGATGGATAAGTTATTATTGGATTTATCTATACACCCCTGGTTAAAAAAAAATTAACAATGAAACAATAAACCCCCCCTGCTCAACTTTCTTTCCAGCACATTTCGCGCTTCCTCTTATATAAATATCATGTTGTGCAGTGGGTTGATGTACTCTACTTTTTGGCTTGATGTCTAGTTCATACATACTTGTGAAAAGTCTGACAGTTTAATCTCAGAGGGAGATGTAGACAGGAAAATAAAAGGTGCAGACAAGATGCAGAACTGAAGAGATAACTGGAAGTTGAAACGTATCAAGCTTACCAGTGTGTTGCGGTTCATGCGGGAACTGAAGTCTTTGACGAGTCACTTTATAGATTTATTTCAAATAAATTTTTGTTCTGTTGCAATCTGATGAAAAACGCTCCAAATGATCAGTAACTCGCTTGTACCCGATTTTGTTTTATGTAAAATGATCCTACAGGTTATAATATATAAAGTGCAGAATAAGATTCTTATTAACCGGCAATAAATTGAGCAACATGTATCATCTGCAATACCATATACTACTGTCTGTAATGACACACAATTTTGGCAGGCTCTAGTGACTATTTTAGTTTATGAACCTCAACCCACCTTCAAATACAGCTCACTGGCTGCAAAGGTGAGAGACTCCCCAAAAGTGCTGTACATGAGGCTCTAAATATACGGTGGAGCTCCAATTCTTTACTGAAGTTGTGTGCTTTAAAGAGGACC
This sequence comes from Dendrobates tinctorius, assembly GCF_039654945.1. NCBI lineage: Eukaryota > Metazoa > Chordata > Amphibia > Anura > Dendrobatidae > Dendrobates > Dendrobates tinctorius. The sequence goes on from NW_027361698.1 coordinate 47,125,248, forward strand.
TGTCAGTAGGTCAAATGTGGCTGGTTTGGTTTTCTGTTATACCCACTACACACTAAGTATTATGTTTTTGTTGTTTTTAAATCTTCCATACTGGTCCAGAGATTTGGGTCTTTTCATTGGATTCCCGAGGGCATGTCTTTAAACCGCCCTACATAATCCCCACGCCATGTGATGCTCTACAAATGGACCTGTATGGCTTATGGCACATCCCTGATCCCTCAGTGACCTGCCTACTATTTTATATAATACATATCATATTGTTGATATTACTGTTGATAATATTCTTCATATGTAATATTGTCGATAATACCTATAATATTGTGGCTATTGTGAAGCTTAGAATTATTTACATCCAGCAAAATGGCACCGGCGCCTGCACATTAGCATCTATCTCTTACCGATAAATGCTACTGCGCAAGCGCCACAGGCAGCGCCATTTTGTTTAAGAAAAAAAATTTGCACAGAAAAATGGCGGTGACACTTGTGCAGTAGCATCTATTGGTAAGAGATAGATGTTACTGAGCAGGCGCCGGTGCCATTTTGCTGGATGCAAATTATTTTTTTTCTAAGCCACAATATTAAAGGCATTATCAACAATATTACATATGAAGAATATTAGCAACAGTAATTTCAGCAATATGTATTGTGTAAAATGGGGGCAGGTGAAGGATCAGTGACCTGTCATACGCATGACATGTAATATGTAAGCAGAGCACCACATAAAGCCTCGCCGACAGCCCGCCCCAAAGCAACTGAAAGCTACAAATACAGATGAAATAACTACTCCACAAGACAAATTTCATCACCCAAGATACCATATTAATCACTATAATAGCGCCAACCTGACACTGTCTGTAGGTTACTCAGCACAATCCTGCTTACAGGTTCACTTTCATTTCAAAACACGATATCTCGCTGCTGAACCACTTTAAGGTCATGAAGAGATCGAATGGCTTATCTTTGAAAGGGCTACACAGCAATAGTAATAGTTTTGGGTGGTAAACATTCTGAAAGGTTCCCGTTAAACTGCCCTCATTAACTCCTTATTGACTAGCGGGTACCCGGCTGTGCTGTGTGTAACAGTCAGGCTCCATATTGAAAAGGTACAGAAGCTGCACTGTGTGATCAGCATTATGGATGTATCTGTCATAGAACACAAGGTAACCTGTGATGAATATTTACATCCTGTAGCATTAAGGGGTTAATGTAGCATGGTGTGCAGACACACATTAGTGTTTTGACCAGATATTGTTTTAAATACAATGTAGAATAATAAACAGTAAAAGATATGTTGTTACCCCGCTTTGATATGTATTGAAAGACATAATGACTCTGGCTCTACAAAGCCACTTGTTTTTCCACTGCAAAGGAATCTGTAATATAACATTAACTACACAGAGCTAGAAGCTAAGGAGGTTACAATTATACATCAAGATTAAAAAAATTTGATTACCTGTCACTTGAGAAGGGATTTTTGCAAGTGAAAATTACATCGGTTTCTGTGCACGCTGTTAACTAAAGGGATTCTGGATTCATTTAGCAGCTATCCTTGTTCTCTCAACGATGAGCAACACTGTCAGAGAATCTTAATTACACTTTAAGTGGGATGCAAATGAGTTGTGACACTACATCATTTCACATGAAAGGTTCATTACTTACATTACCCTGCACAATGATGTTTCCAGCATACTAGTTATAGAACGTGGACAGATTTAACCCATGCCACACTTGTTACCCTGACACTTGCATAAAGGCTACACTCAATAAACATACCTATACGATTTGCTTGGTTGTTGTAGGCCACAATGGTAAAGTCAGGTCATCATGCTGCTTTAAGTTTTCTGTTGCAATCTAAAGTCAGAATTTACACGCTAGCAATTTCTTTTAGAAGTAGATACATTTTATTAAATTGGATTTGCATCTGATGTGACTGACCTTACCAATAGGCAAATCTAGGTTTTGGGCTAAAATTCATTTTGGTGTCCCCTTGTATACACAGTTTACGTGCTGATGTAGACATAAGCTTTTCCTCATATGAGTGCTATCACAGATAGACTATCATAGGTACAAGGCTATGGGGTAGATCACATATCAAATTTTTTCATCTTACCAAGTAGTTTGGACAAAAATATGGAGACATGTCTGATAATGGTTTGATTCTTGGATCAGAATTGTCAGTTCAAGTTTTTGGGTCAGTGAAAAAATTGGACAGAACTTGGATTTTATCAATGTACTGTTCGATTTTCATTGAATAAGAAGCTTGAGAAACTTGTTTTTTTCCCATCAGAGAAAAACTTATAAAACTCTGATGGTAAAAAATAACACTGTGGTCAAAAACACTGATGAAGCCTGGACCATTTTTCTTATACTTGAAAAATAATTGATATCTGAATTAGCCCTTAGATTGAGTAGTCGTTAATTAACCGCTTATATGCAATTTGCACTCTTAAAGGGAACCTGTCACCTCCCTCAGGTGTTTTTAAGTAAAAGAGCCACCTTGTGCAGCACTAATGCTGCATTCTGTCAAGGTGGCTCTTTTATTTAGCGTCCCTTCCACCGCAGAAATAATCATTTTTAAAATTGGTCAGACATACCTGATATTTGACAGGGGGGCAGGTCTTCCCCCCCATGGACACAGACGCCTCACATATGTCAGTCATGTCCTGCTTTTGAATTTGGCGCCGCCTCCTCAGCGTATTCTGACGTCACCACAGGTTTTGCTGCAACGCTGCCCTGCTCAGCTCCGCCTCTACGGGTCACATGGTGCTGACATCATCACAGGTCCTGCTGCACCACTGCTCTGGTGAGCTCCACCCCTACTGGTCACATGGTGCTGATGTCATCACAGGTCCTGCTGCACCACTGCTCTGGTGAGCGCCGCCCCTACTGGTCACATGGTGCTGATGTCAACACAGGTCCTGCTGCACCACTGCTCTGGTGAGCTCTGCCCCTACTGGTCACATGGTGCTGATGTCATCACAGGTCCTGCTGCACCACTGCTCTGGTGAGCGCCGCCCCTACTGGTCAAATGGTGCTGATGTCATCACAGGTCCTGCTGCACCACTGAAAGAATATTACAGCGAAGCTGGACATGACTGACGTATGTGAGGCATCTGTGTCCAGGGGGGAAAAACCTGCCCCCCTGTCAAATATCAGGTATGTCTGACCAATTTTAAAAACGATTATTTTGGCGGTGGGAGGGACGCTAAATAAAAGAGCCACCTTGACAGAATGCAGCATTAGTGCTGCACAAGGTGGCTCTTTTACTTAAAAACGCCTGGGAGGGGTGACAGGTTCCCTTTAAAGTCATGTGCCGACCAGCTTCCATTCCTAATTCTCTCTATCTTCTGAGAAAAACTTCAGCCCCTGTTGTTTTGAGAGCAGGCGAAAGAGAAGTTAGATGGAACATGACCGTAAGGGTATGTACACATGTTGCAGATTTGGCTGCGGACCCGCAGCAGTTTTCCATGCGGTGTACAGTACAATGGAAACCTATGAAAAACAAAAACCGCTGTGCACATACTGCAGACAATTCCGCTCAAAAACGCAGCGGTTTATTTTCCACGGCATGTCAATTCTTTGTGCAGAATCCGCAGTGTTTTTACACCTCTTCCATTATAGGATTCCGCAGGTGTAAAAACGCAGGTGAAATCGGCACAAAATCCGCAGAAAACCCGCAGGTCATTTTACCTGCGGATTCTGCAGAATCCGCCGGAAAAATCCACAATGGAATCCGCAACGTGTGCACATACCCTAAGTATGAAAATCACATATGGTATATGTAGTATTGTGAAGACTAGAGTTGAGCGGACCCACGGAAGTTCAGAATCTAGCACCTGACTCGGACTGTATTCCAAAGTTTTGTTTGGGTAAAAAAAACTATACCCGAACTAGAAGCTGAGCCCGAATCCCATTGAAAACTTGGCTTACTCCACTTTAGTTGTTTTTCATTATCTCTATTGGTTCTCTCCTATCACATTTTGCAATAGGTTTTATATAATTACCTGTCACTGACTTTCTTTGATGGCTATGCTTCTGTGTAGATGGTATTAGGTGTTCCAGGTTCTCAACTAGGGATTATCTTGCTTGATTAACTCTAGTTGTTTTTTTCCTGCATTATGACTATGAGTTGTAATGGGCGGATCAGTGGATGTTCTGGTCTGTCGGGTTCAGCTCAAATTTTAAAAAAGGACGGTTAGGGTTCCAGAATGGTACTCGAACCTGAACCCAGACCCTATTCAAATGAATGGGGGGCCCGAACAGCATTTCCCATGGTGTCATCTGTATGACAGTGTGAGAGACACTGGTTCCGATGGACATTAACCTTTCAAGTTCCCACCTGTGGTTCTCACGCTGTCACGCAGATGGTAGTGTATGAACCAGCAGCTCTGACCATCGGTGAAAAGGTTAGCAAGGTCAGGCATCGGATGATGAGAGTACTACTGTCATCAACCTACACTTGTTCTCGATAGCAGCGAGAGCAGGCAAGGCTGATGAGAATTTTCACCAGCCGGCTCCTGGCCATTGTAATAAATATGTCAGTGAGATAATTGGTGCACTGCATGTGTAGCTTAATGTAAATGTATTTATTGAATAAATAAATAAAAGAACAAAAAGGGCATGAGGTCCACTCTATGTTGATAACCAGTGCAGGTAAGGGCCCTGTTACATGCTTCAATGTCCCAGCGATCCCACCAACAATCTGACGTGGATGGCATCTCTGGGACATAGTTAGCTGATCGCTGGTGAGCTGTCACATAGGCAGACTCACCAGCGATCAGGACCAGCGAGGACGCTGGTATCCAGGGTAAACAGTGGGTATCTAAGCGCCGCGCGGCTCTTAGTTACCCGCTGTTTACCCTGGATACCAGCTCCCAGCGTCTGCTGTATGGCGCTGGGAGCTCGCTGATCGTTAGTCACTCACTGTGACATGCAGCGATGTGTGCTGCCCAGCGGGAGCCCAACGATAGATTTATGGCCCAGACCATTAGGCAACAATTAACGATCAGCCAACTGATCGTTGATCGTTGCTACGTGTCACACGCAAGGATGTCATTTCGACATCGCTGCAGTATCACCAAACTGGTGATGTTGCAACGATATCATTCAATATCGTTGCGTGTAACGGGGCCTTTAAGCTGAGATCTGCAGACTGCAGCCTTCAGCTGTGAGCTTTATCTTAGCTGGTTATCGAAAATGGAAGGGTCACCATGCCTTTTTTTTTTTAATTATGTAAGTAAATCATTTAAAAAAGTGGTGTAGGATCACCCTGATTTTTGATAAACAAACAAGCTAAAGCAGACAGCTGGGGCTGGTAATCTCAGACTGGAAAGAGGCAATGGATATTGGCCCCCTTCATCCTGAAAATAGCATCCTGCAGAAAAAGCGCATCCATTAGTTGCACTAATTCTCTTCCCAATTGCAATGGTGCGGTGGCAAGTGGGGTAATAGATTTTAGGTTGATGTCAGCTGTTTTACAGTAAGCATGCTGACATCAAGCCTAGGGGTTAGTAATGGAAAGGCATATATAAGACACCACCATTACTAACCCCGTAATGAAAAGTAATAAAGACACAGATGCCGGAAAAAGTTCTTTAATTGAAATAAACACACAGAAAAAAAGTCCTTTAATTGAAATAAGCACACCCAACCCTCTTTAACCCGTTTATTAATGTAAAAATAAAAAAATCACAGTATTCATCACCTGTTCGCCAACAATCCATATGTCCCTTGACATGCTCCACTTTGCTACATGTGGTGAAGGCGGAGCACATCCCACATTCAGCCCTCACATGAGCTCATCGAGGGGAGGTATGTGGGTGTAATCTTTATCTAATAAAGGGCAGAATTTGGATGTCTGTCTTTGGCTGTTTTGTTCGCTGTGAGTGTGTCAAATTTTCTAAATTGGGGTGCTTTCCTCCGCTAAGCTCTGAGCCATTTCCATGACATCAGATTTGGTAATTTTCTTTTGTTATTCCTTTTTATTTCATGTAATTGTACAGTGTATAGCGTATTGTTTTGTGCCCATTTTGTATAAACATTGTCTACCTTTCTGGATTAAATCTAGAAATATATTATATGTTGCTACCTGTAACAGGTGTCCAATTGGCCTGTATAAACGATTGATGGTCTCAGCTAGTAGTGGTACCTTTTTTGCAATTGTATGGAAAAAATGATAAAATAATTCAGCTCACCCCTTCTCAGGTCGTCCTCCTGGATATTGGATTCTCTCCTTGTGCACGGATTTGCCTTTGGCTCCATGCAGATAGAAAATAATGTAGAAAATGCTTGAGTTAATCCAGCGACTTAGGGCAGTAGAATTTAAAGAAAGTCCAGTTTATTTTATACACATTAAAATACAGTGCAGCATGTTGCAGCCACAGGGCCAAACTTTAGGAATAACAATCCTATGCGTTTCAGCTATAGGAAGCCTTAATCATTTTGCTATTGTGGGGTTGGCAGTGACCGTACGGGGGTATATATATTCCATGCATTGGAATCGGAAGTGTATATACCATATGCTCACTGTGAGATCCCCAATAACGGCCTAGTATTGGAAGCATCCTTGTTGGTCAATTGCGGAATTGCCATGTACTGTAGATTGGAGGCAGCGGAGTTGTGTTCACTTGAAATCTGGTGGCAGTGGTGGGATTTCTCTGGTGTCATCTGTGACAAAGTGGTAGCAGTGGTATCAACTATGTGATCCCCCTGCTGTTATCCTTTACATTTGTTAACAGTCATTAACAGATCATACTCAAACTACATGAATGATTAGGCAAAGTCAGTATCAAAAATAAGCATTTACTGTACATCCAGGTATGTTACAGGTGACATTTTCACTGATTGGAGTTGTAAGCAGGTACGCAGGATGCAGTGACAGACAGGAGGCAGAGCAAGGGTTAACAGATTTATTAACAGGGGAAAACTCCACGCAGGGAGGTAAAGGGTTAAAATGTGGATTAAACAGTATAAATGGCAAAGGATATTGTAAGATGAAGGATAAAGGATCAAGTACGCCAGTTCCTGTGTAGCACTGGTGTCAGTTCCTCAAACTGTAGCTCTTGCTGGGAACTCAATAACGCTGGCAACGGTTGGCACGGTGTCATTTCCAGGAAGGTCCTGTGGGCAACAATGCCCCGTCTCCCGTACCTTCTGCTGAGCCTAGCTCATATACTGCAGTGGTTGACAAGGGTCCGGGCCACAGACTTGGTGAAGTCAGGGCACAAGTGTCTGGGCAAACATTCACTGGAAACGTCAGGGCTCAAGTGTCAGTCCCACATGCGGTCACTCCTATGGGCCACTTGGACTGCACTCATGGACACTGAATGTACAGCGCCTTTCTCTCTGGTAGTCACCGGTACACTGCACCTCTCTCTGTAGTCACCGGCACACTGCGCGTCTCTCTGTAGTCACCGGGCACGCTGAACCTCTCTGTCTGGTCTCCGCTGCTGCCGGCGGGAGATGGCGGACACTACCTGCACAATGCTGGTGCTCTCCGGATGGAGCACTGCTCTGCCTGGCTGCTGCTGCGGCTTTCCTGGTAGCGGTCCCTGTCTGGACTGTTGCAGAACACTGAGGTCCTTTTCTCTGCTGCGGCCCCTCTGCAGTCGGTGGGGCCTGTCGCAGTGCCGGTACTCTCTGGAGGGACAGGGTGCAGCACTCCTCTCACTGTGCACTGCCCCAGGTTTGTGCCCAAACTCCCCTGCTTTGCGCGTTTTTCCCTTTTATTTCCCCACTGCTGCGCACACTTTTTCTCTGTCTCTCCCCGCCCCCTCGGTCAGCAAGGTACGCCTCACTAGGGCTTCCCCAGGCAACAGAGGAAGGTCTGGCACACTCAGGCTTCCCCCAGTGAGCAGGGGATGTAGCCTCAACAGTTCCAGACCCGGCATGCAGGTAAGCATGGTCCGGTTGCCCCACTTACAGTCATCCTCTTTCTTTTCGATCATGTCTAGATTCCATGATATAGATCTAGATCATGTTTAGATTTTCATATGCAGAGCCCGTCTCTGCACGCTTCCGTCTTCACCAATCTTCTGCAGCACATTCCTCTATTGGAGCACTTAGCTTGTTGTCTAGTCCTCTGCATTGCAGGAGTGATATCAGCAGCATGATCAGGTGACCTCATCATGCTGCTGTACGTCATGTTGACCATGTTGCCGGTGGTCAAAGTTTCAATTTTACTCACATCTGAAGGCACAATTCTGTGCAGGGAGCCGGCCTTTTACATCTCTCTGTTCCCACTTTCAGTTTAACAAGCGGTTCAGAGAACTGTCGAATCCCAATCCTGGGGGTGGCAAAATGCCACTACCTGGGAGACACCTAAGACCACCTCTTTAGGTGGCTCGAAAGCATTCCCCTGCTGGCTGCACCCGAGACATATGCCTACCCTAATCCCTTCCTCATAGTTTTCACCATGCTTTATCACTGTTATTACACTTGAATGAAGGTAAGTACAATACATTTAATACACATAGTGAAGCCTGTCAAGGTCCTGAGTTTTGAGCATACCAAATACAGTTGGCAAATGAAAGCATACAGTTGTGCTCAAAAGTTTACATACCCCGGTAGAATTCTTGCCTTCTTAGGCTGAGTTCACACGTGGCGTTTTTTTCGCGTTTCCGCGGCGGTTTTAACTGCACGATTTTGCCGCGAAAATGCGAAAAATAAGCATCCCATGCATTCCTATGGGATTCCGCAATGCTGTGCTAATGCTGCGGTTTTTACCGCGGCGGAATCGCTTCGCGGTAAAAAACGCAGCATGCTCATTAATTTTGCGGAATCACGGCGATCCCGCACCCATAGGAATGTATTGTTCCGCTTACTTCCCGCATGTGGCTGTGCACAACATGCGGAAAGTAAGCAGAACAATTGCGGATGGTACCCACGGTCTGGAGGAGAGGAGACTGTCCTCCGAGCTTTGGGTACCATAACCCTGTAAAAAATAGAATTTAAAATAAAAAATATTGTTATTCTCACCTTCCAGCGTCCCGCGCAGCCTTCCCGCCTCTCTCCACGCTCTCGTTCCTAGTAATCCTTTGCGAAAATGCCCGCGATGGCGTCCGTTCTCGCGGGATCGCGAAGTCTCGCGGTCATTCGCGCGACGTCATCGCGAATTACCGTGAGACGTTGCGATCCCGCGAGAACGGACGCCATCGCGGCCATTTTCGCAAAGGATTACTGGGAACGGCTGCGCGGAACGTCGGAAGGTAAGAATAACACAATTTTTTTTTTTTTACATTCTATCTTTTACTACTGATGCTGCACAGGCGGCCTCAGTAGTAAAAAGTTGGTCACACTTGTCAAACACTGTGTTTGACGAGTGTGACCAACCTGTCAATCAGTTCTCCAAGCGATGCTACGGATCGCTTGGTAAACGCTAGCATTCTGCAAGCTAATTACGCTTGCAAAATGCTAGTTTTTCCGCGGGAAAATCATGGGAATTTAAAATGCGATTTTCCCGCGGAACGTTACGTGTGCACATAGCCTTAGCCTTTTTTCAGAGAATTTGAATAGTAACACCATAACTTTTTTCTCCACTCATGGTTAGTGGTTGGGTGAAGATATTTATTGTCAAACTACTGTGTTTTCTCATTTTAAATAATAATGACAACCCAAAAGATCCAAATGACCCTGATCAAAAGTTTACATACCCTGATGATTTTGGCCTGATAACATGCACAGAAGTTGACATAAATAGGTTAGAATGGTTACTAAAGCTAACATTTTCACCTGTGACCTGTTTGCTTGTAATCAGTGTGTGTGCATAAAAGCTGAGTGAGTTTCTGGGATCCAGACAGACTCTTGCATCTTTCATCCAGCCACTGATGTTTCTGGATTGTGAGTCATGAGGAAAGCAAAAGAAATGTCAATGGATCTATTGGAAAAGGTAATTGAACTGTATAAAACAGGAAAGTGATACAAAAAGATATCCAAGGAATTGATAATGTCAGTCAGCAGCGTTCAAACTGTGATTAACAAATGGAAAATCGGGAGCTCTGTAAAAAAAAAAACCACGGTCAGGTAGACCAACAAAAACTTTGTCCACAACTGCCAGGAAAATTGTTTGGGATTCAAAGAAAAACCCACAAATAACATCAGCTGAAATACTGGAATCTCTGAAAAGTAGTGGTGTGGCTGTTTCAAGATGCACAGTAAGGAGGTGTAGAAGAGAAGACCGGGCTGCAAGGGCTGCTGAAACGCTGAGGCCAAAACTCCTGTTGCTGGAGAGACTGAAATTGCTGACGGAGTGATCCAGTAACCTGGGAGAGGGGGGCATGGCCAGGGAGAGTAAGTTAAAAGGGGTTGTGTGGGAATGCTGAGCACCACGGCCGCAGTGAGGGGAGTTATAGGCCGCAGCATGCAGAGACAGGGCGGCAGCGTGAGAGACTCACCCATATCGGCGGTTTCGCAGGGGAAAGCACGACAGACAGAGCATAGCAGCATGGACTTCCAGGTGTCGGCTGACACACAGAGAGGTGCATGCCAGGCAGAGCATTACAGCCAGCCAGCCATCCAGGTGACGGCGGCTATTCAGAGAGACACATGCCGAGTGGAATCTTGAAGAGAGCTATACCCTTTTGCTTTGCAGTTAAATGGACTAGGGCCTCAACAGGCAAAACAGGAGACCACCCGCTGCGGCTAGAAGGAGGACCGTGTGTTGTGTGGAGATGCCTGAAGATGCTACACTGATCTTCACCGGCTTTCTACTACCCACTGTACCTTTAGAGTGTGACGGGCTGCGGAGCCTCGATAAATGAATCTGTTAACAAAAGACTGTCTAGTTAAACAACCGTTATACAGTTTAGTTTCTGCATCCCTTTTCCGTGTTATCTCCCTGCGAGGAGTTCATTGGTGTTGAACAATTAAATATAGATAATCTCTGCTCTGCAGCATTTGTGCTACTGCATCCCAGCACCTGCATATTACAGAGGCACTTGAAGAAAAATGGGCTGCATAGTTGAGTCGCCAGAAGAAAGCCATTACTGCGCAAATGTCACAAAGTATGTCACCTACAATACATTAAACAACACAAAGACAAGACTCAAAACTTCAGGAACAAGGTAATTTGGAGTGATGAGACCAAAATTGAACTTTTTGGCCACAACCATAAATGTTACATTTGGAGAGAGGTCAACAAGGCCTATGATGAAAAGAACACCATTCCTACCATAAAGCATGGAGGTGGATCGCTGATGTTTTGGGGATGTGTGAGCTACAAAGGCACAGGAAACTTGGTCAAAGTTAAAAGAAAGATGAATGCAGCACATTTTCAGCAAATTTGCAATTATCAGCCCGGAAGCTGCACATGGGACGTACTTGGACATTCCAACATGACAATGATCCAAAACACAAGGCCAATTCGACCTGTCATTGGCTAAGCAGAAGAAAGTGGAGGCTCTGGAGTGGCCTTCTAAGTCTACTGACCTCAATATCATTGAGCCACTCTGGGGAGATCTCAACCGCGCAGTTCAAGCTAAATAGCTAAGGAATTTACAAGAACTGGAGGCTTTCTGCCAACAAGAGTGGGCAGCTTTTCCATCTGAAAAAATAAAGAACCTCATCTATAACTACCACAAAAGACTTCAAATTGTCATTGATGTTAGAGGGGGCAATACACGGTATTAAGAAATGGGGTATGTAAACTTTTGATCAGGGTCATTTGGATATTTTGGGTTGTCATTATGATTTAAAAAGAGAAAACACAGTAGTTTTACTATAATAAATGGCTTCACCCAAATGCTAACCATAAATGGAGAAAAAGTTTTGGTGTTATCATTCATATTCTCTGGAAATAAAGGCCAAGAAAGGAAAAAATCTGTCGGGGTTTCCGAGCCAAGTAACTGCATAGCTTTAGGGAGACAATCATGTTGAATGCTGTAAGAATAAATATAGCTGTATAGATTTCCCTATACTTTTGCATCAATTTGTTTTTAATAAGTGTTTTTTCCAGTTTGCTGGAAACTGAATGATAAATGATTTACAAGGTCCACATCTTTTAAAGTTCATAATACCAATAGGTCTTTATGTCTATGGCAAAATATAATTTATTGCTTCTCAGATTTACCGTGAATATGATGTTATTACAGTTCTATTAAGAAATGAATAACATTGTATGTTGCTAGGTGCAAGCCTAGAGGATGTGAGGGTCGGTGGGGCAAAAGTTATAAATTGACACCCCAAATTAACAATGCTTTAATCATTCTCCTTTCTACAAGTTAATGATTCATGGAGTGTACTAAATTTTTCACAGGCTGCCTCTGCATTTTGGCCTTGTTTCGCTAAATAACTCATGACACAGTATAATATGTAATGTTTTGCTGTTCATCCGAGGTTGTGAATATGTGAGAACTTATGAGCTAAGACAATGTGTGAGTGTATATGTGTGAGTGTATGTGTGTATATATATATATATATATATATATATATATATACTGTATATGTGTACACACACACACACATACAGTATACACAGTTCTGGCAAAAATTAAGAGCCACTTTTAAATGTTCAGTTTGTCTGATTTTTCTCTTTATAGGTATATTTTTGAGTAAAATGTAAATTGTTCTTTTAGTCTATAAACTACTGACAACATGTCTCCGAATTTCCAAGCAATACATTTTGTATTTTTTTTCTGAAAATGAGAAATGGTCAAAATTAGAAAAAAAATCCAGTGCTTTCAGACCTCAAATAATGCAAAGAAAACAAGTTCATAATCATTTAGAAACAACAATACTAATGTTTTAACTCAGTAAGAGTTCAGAAATCAATATTTTGTGGAACAACCATCATTTTTTATCACACCTTTCATGCATCTTGGCATGCTTGCCACCAGTCTTTCACACTGCTCCTGGTGCAAAAATTTAAGCAGTTCTTCTTTGTTTGATGGCTTGTGACTATCCATCATCTTCTTGACAACATTCCAGAGGTTTTCAATGGGGATCAGGTCTGGAGATTGGGCTAGCCATGACAGGGTTTTGATGGTGGTCTCTTAATTTTTGCCAGAGCTGACACACACACACACACACACACACACACACACACACACACACACACACACACACGGTGGGCCATTTATATGGATACACCTAAATAAAATGGGAATGGTTGGTGATATCAACTTCCTGTTTGTGGCACATTAGTATATGGGAGGGGGGAAACTTTTCAAGATGGGTGGTGACCATGGTGGCCATTTTGAAGTCCGTCATTTTGGATCCAATTTTATTTTTTTCAATGGGAAGAGAATCATGTGACACATCAAACTTATTGAGAATTTCACAAGAAAAACAATGCTGTGTTGGTCTTAACATAACTTTATTCTTTCGTGAGTTATTTACAAGTTTAAGACCACTTACAAAATGTGTTCAAAGTGCTGCCCATTGTGTTGGATTGTGAAAGCAACCCTCTTCTCCCACTCTTGACACACTGATAGCAACATTGCAGAAGAAATGCTAGCACAGGTTTCCAGTATCCGTTGTTTCAGATGCTGCATATCTTGTATCTTTACAGCATAGACAATTGCCTTCAGATGACCCCAAAGATAAAAGTCTAAGGGGGTCAGATCGGGAGACCTTTGTGGCCATTCAATTGGCCAACGACAACCAATGTACTTTCCAGGAAACTGTTCATGTAGGAATGCTCAGTCCTGACACCCATAATTGATGGTATGGTGTGGTATATGGGGTACAAAGATAGTGGGGCCATTCTTCATCAATGGAAACCTCAATGCCACTGGATATCTGAAATTGCTACATGTTGATGTGTTGCCCTGTTTATGCACTGAAGATGGCACGTTCCCTGAGTTTTTACAGCAAGATGGTGCACCACCACATTATGGGTGTCAGGTCTGAGCAGTCCTACAAGGAATCTGACCCCCTTAGACTAGCATTTCTTCTGTGGTGTTGCTATCTGTGTGTCAAGAGTGGGAGAAGAGGGTTGCATTGACAATACAATGCAATGGGCAACATTTTGAACACATTATATAAGTGGTCATAAACTTGTAAATAACTCTTGAAAGAATAAAGTTACGTTAAAAACCAAGCACACTATTGTTTTTCTTGTGAAATTCTCAATAAGTTTGATGTGTCACATGACCCTCTTCCCATTGGAAAAAATAAAGTTGAATCCAAAATGGCCGACTTCAAAATGGCCACCATGGTCACCACCCATCTTGAAAAGTTTTCCCCTCCCATATACTAATGTGCTACAAACAGGAAGTTGATATCACCAACCATTCCCATTTTATTTAAGTGTATCCATATATATGGCCCAACCTGTATATACTGTATATACAGGTGCATCTCTATATGCAGGTGCATCTCACAAAATTGGAATATCATCAAAATGTTAATTTATTTCAGTTTTTCAATACAAAAAGTGAAACTCATATTAGATATAGTCATTACAATCAGAGTGATATGTTTTGTGTGTTTATTTCTGATAATGTTGATGATTATGGCTTATAGCCAATGAAAACCCAAAATTCATTATCTCAGTAAATTAGAATACTTTATAACACCAGCTTGAAACAATGATTTTAAAATCAGAAATGTTGGCCTAATGCAGATTTTTTCTATCTATAGATATATCTATCTATAGATAGATAGATAGATCTGTAGATAGATAGATGGATGGATAGATAGATATATCTATATATAGATAGGTAGATGACTGGATAGATGGATATATCTATCTATAGATATATCTACAGTTAGGTACATATATTTGGACAGAGACAACATTTTTATAATTTTGGTTCTAGACATTACCACAATGAATTTTAAACAAAACAATTCAGATGCAGTTGAAGTTCAGACTTTCAGCTTTCCTTTGAGAGTATCCACATTAAAATTGGATGAAGGGTTTAGGAGTTTCAGCTCCTTAACATGTGCCACCCTGTTTTTAAAGGGACCAAAAGTAATTGGACAAATTTTCAAAAAACATTTTCCAAAATTTTTTTTTTACATACAGTAATAGATGAAAATGAAGGTTCTTGGCGCACAAATTTGCTAATTCATGTATGCCCAACAACCACCGCAAGGTGACCTCCTTCTGATGGGTCCCTACTCTACAGGATAAGCCACTTCTGGGCCACCAGCCTACAATTTTGGACAAACACGTCACTACCGGCCTAAGCCTACAATTTATGGGCAGGTAGATCTGATTGCAACACCTGCAAGGCCAATGGGAGGAGTGCCAAAACAGACTGGAGGCAGCCAGCATCCAGTAATTAAATAAGCAAAACAAAAAGATAGATAGAAATATCTATCGATAGATTGATAGATATATCCATCTATCTATCCATCCATCCATCTATCAAAATATCTATCTATCTATCTATCTATCTATCTAAATATGCTATCTATCTATCTATCTAAAGATACATCTATCTATCTATAGATTAACATCAAAACTCTTTTTGTTTTGTTAAATAACATATCTTTATTTATCTTTCAAAAATACATACAAATCCACATGAAAAACGCATCAAATCCGCTTAAAAATGCATAAAAAATGCATCAAATCCGTGTGGATTTTTACCTGCGTTTTCTGTCAAGAGATGCAGATTCTGTGCAGAAAATTCTGCAGGCAAATCTGCAACGTGTGCACATACCGCGGATCCGCAGCGGATTTGGCCCTGCGGATCTGCAGCAGTTTCTGCTGCGTTGTACAGTACCATTTTAGTCTATATAAATTAAAAACCGCTGTGCACATACTGCGGAAAAAAACGTGCGGAATGTCAATTCTTTTTGCGGTTCCGCAGCGGTTCTGCACCCATTGACTTCCATTGATTTTATAAAATCCGCAGAAATACTGCAGATGGAAAAATTATCTGCGGTTTAACTGTGGATTGGGGTGTCAAAACCGCTGCAGAGGGAGGGAAGTGATGTCAGGCGGGAGGAAGAGGAAGTGTGTGGGCGGAGTGTAGTGTCCAGTAGCCATATTTGCAGCATCATGGAGGGCTACGTCGGACGTTTGATTGATTTGGTATGTATGTATGTATGTGTCTGTCTGTGTGTGTCTGTGTGTGTCTCCATGCGACGGTAGAGCAACAATTGTGCTGAGTCGCCGTCTGGGCCTGCTACTCCCATCCGGCTATCGGATGGGAGAGTAGTCCCTGCGGCGACCGAGCACAATTGTAAAGTGAAAAACACATAACAAAACACATATAACATACAATACATGTAACATACATGACAGACATGACATACAACATATAGTATATACTCACCATACAGCCCATCTTGGTCCCCGAAGCCCTCGCTCCCCTAGGAAAAAATTAAAAAAACGTGTGTCCCACGGCGATCTCTTCTGTCCTCCGGCGATACAGCACTGTATCACGGAGTTTCCCTGTCTTCTGCAACTCCGTACTGTCGCTTTACGACACTAGAGCTGCGTTTGAACTTTCCCACGCAGCAGTGCCATAAAGTGAGAGTCAATGAACTCCGGTAAACTCTCTCGCGCATGCGCAGGAACACACTGCAGAAGCTTAGCTCCTGTCAGTGTGTTTCTGCAGCCGTGGAGAGAGCAGTCACTTCTCCTGATATGACTGTTCTCCATGTCAGATCGTCGTGGGACACTCGATTATGACTGCGTCGGACCCGGGAGAATATAATTGGTTTGCTTTTCTTGTTTTTTTTTTTTCTAGGAGATTGAGGGCTTCGCAATGGACTACCAGTGCAATAAAAAATGGTCAAAAACATTGTGTTTTATTTCATTAAAAACTTTTATTTAATGTGTCAGTGTTTTTTTTTTTAATTTTATTTTGGATTAATAATGGATCAGCGTCTTCTTGACGCCTCTCTATTATTAAACGGGCTTAATGTCACCTTACAATCAAAGGTGACATTAACCCCTTGATTACCCCATATCCCACCGCTACATAGGAGTGGGAAGAGAGGGGCTAAGTGCCAAAATTGGCGCATCTTAGAGATGCGCCATGTCTGGGGCGACTACGGGGTCATATTTGTAGATGGGGGGCCATTTCCATGGCCCCTTCCTAGGCTATGAATATCATCCCGTAGCTGTCTGCGTAGACTTTCTGGCCCAAAAATATAGGGGGACCCCATGTAATTTTTTTGGGGGTGTCCCCCGATTTTTATGGCCAGAAAGGATACGCAGACAGCTGCGGGCTGATATTCATAGCCTGGGAAGGTGCCTGTTAGGAACGGCGGAATGCACTAAATAAAAATATAAATAAAGTGCGTTCGCCGCTAGGGGTCCACCGTGCGGTAGATGGTATAACCGCTGCTAGCTGGTGGCAGAGCAATATGGCGGAGGTGCGCACAGGGTTAACCTTCACCCAGGTGCGCATAGCAATCACTGTTTAGTCACAGAGATGCCACAGAACATAAAGTGCTGAGCCTGTTAGGGTCACAGGAACTCAGACAAATAACACTCACGGTAAATGGTCACAGGAGTAGCCCTAGATGGCGGCACTAAGTCCTTCTAGACCTACCGTGTGTGTCTGTATGTATAGCTTCGCAGCTGCGAACGCTCAAGAGGGCTGCTACTGCAGCGTGGCGTGGATACTGCCGCTTAACGACACCGCTATGGCGCAAGCGCAATGTCGGACGCTAGCAGCTGTGGGTATGGAGCAATAGCGCGCTGGCACTGGTACTGGCAATAACTCAATCCCTCACACAAGCGGGTAGGGGTTTCAAATGAGTCATTCACCAGATCATGCATCCATCCTCATTCATACAGCAGCAAGTATGACTATACTAGCGCATGGCAAAACAGCCATGCGCGCTTTTTTATAGTAGACGGGACCTTCTGGAAGCCTCCAGATCTCCAAGATGGACCAATGAGATCTGGAGCAGGACCTGAGCACATGACTCCCGAACTCCAATGGAAGATCGTCCCATGAGCATGCTCAGAGGATGGAATGAAGGACTTAGCCTAAGGAGAGATGTTCTGCAAGGCAATCTCTTCTGCAATCTCCTCTGCAGTAGATAATGAGCAGGAGACTGCAGAATGTGAGGGTCTGGATTCCTGCATAGTAACAGAGAAATCTGACTCCTAACATTACCCCCCTCCTAGGGCCCCCCTCCGTGAGCCTTCCAACCCACCAACCTGCGCCCATCAGTGGCGTGGGCCTCAGACCTGTCCGAAGGCAAATCTGGTGTCCCAGTAGGTGACACAGAAAACCGGGACACACGGAAGGCATCAGGGATGGCAAGATCGCCAGGTTTAAGAAGGGACACACGGGAAACGACGGGAGCGAGAGTTAAAGTGGAACGCCACCGTGAGTTGGTAGGCGTCGCCACTCTCCGTTTAAAGAGGCTATCCCGAGCACATGAGGCACATGCCCGAATATATTTTTTTAAGTCCCGAGGCCTGTGTGGCCACCAATACGACCCAACCAGGAGTTTCATGGTCTGGATGTAACCACAATGACCATCCGCATTGGACGCGTGTGCCCACGCGAGAACCTTCGGCCGAAGGTGAGGAGCAACAAAGGTCTCGCCGGTCGGCACGGAATCTGACCACTGCGGGGTGCTGTTATCCTGGGAAGCAGTGTGTAGATGGTGGCAATCGCAAATGGAGTTTTGTGTCGGGCGCGTCTCAAAAATGGCACGAGACACCTCCATGGGCTCTGGGGGTAGAACCTCTGGCTCGGGCAGCTCCAGAGGCTCAAAAAAATTGGGAGCCGGAGTAACCTTCCGTTTGGATTGAGCACGCTCAATACCGCGCTCCGAAAAACGGAGGTCAATGCGGTGGAAATGGCAATCAGCTCTTCCAAACTGGCAGGAATCTCTCTGATAGAGAGAGCATCTTTAACATGCTCCGCTAAACCTCTCCAAAACACAGGGATGAGGGCCTTATTGGACCACTCCAGCTCGGAAGCCAGTGTCCGAAAACGGACGGCATACTGACTAACCGAGAGAGAACCCTGAGATAGAGCAAGAAGCTGAAGAGAGGTATCGTGCGTGACCCGTGGACCGAGGAAGACCTGCTTAATGGCTGTTAGCAAGTGAGCAGCAGTTCGAATCTCTGGGTCACCACGCTCTCATAATGGCGTAGCCCACTCCAACGCCTTGCCCGACAGAAGGGAAACAATAAATGCCACCTTGGCCCGTTCTGTAGGGAATTGCGCAGCCAGCAGCTCTAGCTGAATAGAGCACTGGCTGATGAAACCCCTACAGGAGGCGCCATCACCAGAGAATTCATCGGTCAACGAGAGGCGGGTAACTGTCGGCGCGAGGGAGGACGTGGACATACAAGAAACCGCGTCAGAAAGTGCCTTTACAGCAGCTTCAGTGGATTGTGGAGGAGAGAGAGCCCTCTCAAGAGTGGCCAACCTGCCCTCGAGCTGCCGAATACACTGCAAGAGTTGCTGCTGTTCTGCCATCACTAGCCAGACCCTGGTGCAAGTATAATGTTAGGAATGGCGGAACGCACTAGATAAAAATATAAATAAAGTGCGTTCGCCGCTCGGGGTCCACCGTGCGGTAGATGGTATAACCGCTGCTAGCTGGTGGCAGAGCAATATGGCGGAGGTGCACACGGGGTTAATCTTCTCCCAGGTGCGCAGAGCAGTCACTGTTTAGTCACAGAGATGCCACAGAACATAAAGTGCTGAGCCTGTTAGGGTCACAGGAACTCAGAGAAAGGCCGGAGTCACACTAGCGATAAAATCGGACGAATGCAATGCGATAAAAAATCGCATTGCATTCGTCCCAATGTTATTGTATGTTGCTGCTCCCATCATGCGTTTTTTTATCGCATCCATTCCTCAGACCGAGACAATCGCAGCATGCTGCGATTGTCACCGATTTTCGGATCGGATTCGACAATGCAAGTCTATGCATGCGATTAAAAACGCATTGAAAACGCACCACACCTGTGACTTGCGATTAAATCGCAAGACTTCTCCTGGTCAACAGGAAAGAGCATCAGGCATTGGCATTGGATGTCAATTTGATGCTTAGATGCGAATAAAATCGGTTCATCGCCGGAAAATGGGATGACAGACGGATCCCTGGACAAGAATTTTTTGTGCGATTTCGTACCGTTAAAATGGGACCGATTTTTTATTCGTTGTGTGTGACTCCAGCCAAATAACACTCACGGTAAATGGTCACAGGAGTAGCCCTAGATGGCGGCACTAAGTCCTTCTAGACCTACCGTGTGTGTCCGTATGTATAGCGTCGCATCTGCAAATGCTCAATAGGACTGCTACTGCAGCGCGGCGTGGATACTGCTGCTCAATGACACCGCTATGGCACAAACGCAATGTCGGACGCTAGCAGCTGTTGCTATGGAGCAATAGCGCGCTGGCACTGGTACTGGCAATAACTCAATCCCTCACACAAGCGTATTATCAAAGGGTAGGGGTTTCAAATGAGTCATTCACCAGATCATGCATCCATCCTCATTCACACAGCAGCAAGTATGACTATACTAGCGCATGGCGGAACAGCCATGCATGCTTTTTATAGCAGATGGGACCTTCCGGAAGCCTCCAGATCTCCGAGATGGATCAATGAGATCTGAAGCAGGACCTGAGCACATGACTCCCGAACTCCAATGGGAGATCGTCCCATGAGCATGCTCAGAGGATGGAATGAAGGACAGCCTCAGGAGAGATTTGCTGCAAGGCAATCTCTTCTGCAATCTCCTCTGCAGTAGATAATGAGCAGGAGACTGCAGAATGTGAGGGTCTGGATTCCTGCATAGTAACCGCAGAAATCTGACTCCTAACAGTGCCATAGGTATTAACCCTTTCCCAGGCTACAAATATCAAGCCGCAGCTGTCTGCTTAGCCTTTCTGGCCCTAAAATATAGGAGGACCCTACCTCAATTTTTATAAAAAAAATTCTCTTTTAGTAAAAAAAAAAAAAATTAAGTTACATCTACATTTAAAAGTACGTTGTGTCACCACATTATGTCAAAAATGTTTTCATGTGTGGGGATTAGGGTTAGGGATGGGATTAGGGTTAGAGATGGTATTAGGGTTAGGGATGGGATTAGGGTTATGGATGGGATTAGGGTTAAGGATGGGATTAGGGTTTAGGGATGGAATTAGGGTTAGAGATGGGATTAGGGTTAGAGATGGGATAAGGGTTAGGGAAGGGGATTAGGGTTAGGGATGGGATTAGGGTTAGATATAGGATTAGGGTTAGCGATGGGATTAGGGTTAGAGATGGGATTAGGGTTACTGATGGGATTAGGGTTAGAGATGGGATTAGCGTTAGGGATGGGATTAGGGTTAGGGATGGGATTAGGGTTAGAGATGGGATTAGGGTTAGAGATGGGATTAGGGTTAGGGATGGGATTAGGGTTAGAGATGGGATTAGGGTTAGCGTTAGGGATGGGGTTAGGGTTCGGCCATGGGTAGGGGTTATATGTAAATTTATAAGTTTTTATTTTTTTACTATTTGGTTGTAGGATATAGTAGCTAATGACATTATTGTTTTTTTTGTAGGTGCGTGATTGCCCAGTGCTTTGGGACCCCGCTGATACATTACATAAAGAAGGGGAAGGGTGACTATCCCTAGGCGATCAGGAAATTTTATACCTGTAAGTTAGCAGACGGTATTTGGAATTTTAGGCTGCAGGTTCCGATGATTGTCCTGTGTTAGGACACGCCGTATTTATACATCTTTTTTATGGATGGGGATGGGTATTATAGGTGCTGATTGTTAATTACACAATCAGTACTGAGACACCTGCTGGTCTCTTTATTTTATATACATTTTGGCACTATAATTCTCACTTTTTATTAGTATAATATTGGTATATTTGCACATATATGTGAACGGTTTTAAAATATCTTTTTTGGTTATAATAAAGAAATTTTTTCACATGTTTTTTGCATAATAATTATAAAACACTTATATATTTTTTGCATTGATACACATTGTTATTTTTTGCACGATATTTATTTTTCCCGCAAGATGTCTATTACTATGTCCCATCCGTCTGGATAGTTACACCCTCCTATTTTATGTAATGAGGATATAAATATAAATATATGTGTACATTGATGTGTTGCTGCTATTGTGGAAAACTTTATGTTTTATTTTATACTTAATAAAAATATATTTTTATATATGGACTTATGGTCAATGTTTTAGTGTGGTATGCTTTGCTCAGTTTTCTTGACTGTCCTAAATAATATTATATAGTCTTTTGGGGACTGCGGATACACATATGCCATTTGGTCTTAGAGATTTCTCTATTTGATTGCTGTGGTTCCCCCAATTGCTCCTTTTGTGTGTTTCTTAAAGATAGGGTATGCAGATCGCATGCAGCCGTGTGCGATACTAGGTGGAGATGACCGGAGGGGGCGGGCAGGGGGCGGGGCTTAGCGGCAGCCGTGCGCTGTGGCCCAAAACACTAGTGTGAAGCTAGCCTAAGTTGAAAAAAAAACACTTCACTATGCGCACTAAAAAGCGTGTGAAGCAACCACGAATCCAGATATGTGGCTCATCTTTTGACAACATAACATGTCTATTTATTTTGCGTTGGCGCTCTGTGTCTGCAAGATAAGTAGCACAGTGTATTGATAGCATGCGTTGATTCTGCATGTGTACAATGCAAACATCCGTTATCACCATGCTATAAAAAAGGGGGCACCACTTTGTTCGCAGATGTCTTTTGGAATTGTTCAAAGCGTTGCTCATGCAAAGCGTTTAAAATTTACCTAATAATCTTTTTTTTTCCTCACAGCACTCAAGGGAACATTGTTGCTCCTGTTGAAGATTTCGGAGATGGAGCAGGGTCCTGTGAAGCTGGTGACTAGAGATGAGCGACTTTTCCTTTTTTCGGGTTGAGTCGGGTTTCATGAAACCCGACTTTCTAAAAAGTCGTGTCGAACGAAATCGGCCGACTATAGGGAAAAGTCGGGGTCCGACTGAAACACGAAACCCAATGCAAGTCAATGGGGAAGCAAAGTCGGCAGGGAGTGGAGGACAGTAAACACACCTACAGTGCCCATTTCAATGCCAACGACATCAATTCTTATTACTTAAGCTTGGCAACCTTAATTTACTTTATATTAATAGTTACGCATTGAAAACTGGGGATTATTTGGCTAAAGTTGTGGGGGGGTAGGGCTGGCGCCAAGTTTTCGTGTGCCCTGGGCCAAAGAGTGTCAGTGCGCCCTTTTGACACATACCACAATTCATAATGCTCCGATACGGCACAGAAATATAGGTATAGTACAATGAAAAATACTTCACTGCTTACATGACATGACTGATATCTATTTTAAATTCTACAAAAGCTCAAAAACCGGACAGTATATTCCTCCATACAGTATTATGGCCACCACCTAGTGCGCCATACAGAATAATGAGCCGCATATATTTCTCCATACAGAATAATTGGTCCCATATAATGTTCCATACTTTATATGATGAGCTCCGCATAATGCTACAGTATATGTTGGTCCCCATGGATGATGCGCCACTGTCTTATGGGCCCAAATAATGCTCCACATATAATGGGCCCCATTTCTAATGCTCCAGTGTATAATGTGCCCCGTAAATGCTGCTCCAGTGTCTGATGTCCCCCATTTGGAATGCTCCAGTATATGTTGGTTCCCATGGACGATGCTTCAGTGTGTTATGGGCCCAAATAATGCTCCATATATAATGGGCCCCATTTCTAATGTTCCAGTGTATAATGTGCCCCGTAAATGCTGCTCCAGTGTCTGATGTCCCCCATTTGGAATGCTCCAGTATATGTTGCTCCCCATGGACGATGCTCCAGTGTGTTATGGGCCCAAATAATGCTCCATATATAATGGGCCCCATTTCTAATGCTACAGTGTATAATGGGCCCCGTAAATGCTGCTCCAGTGTCTGATGTCCCCCATTTGGACTGCTCCAGTATATTATGGGCCAAATGAATGATGCTCCAGTGTATGATGGGCCCCATATATCATTCTCCAGTGTATATTGCTCCCTAAAAAATGCTCCCAACATTTAAAAAAATTAAATACCTCTCCTCGCTGGGCACTGCTCTACTCTGAACTCCTCAGCATTGCCATTTTAAAGCTCTCTGCACTTGTACTGTTTCGGTAGAGGGCATACAGATGTGATGTCATCGCGCTCTGTAACCTGAATGTCACTGTCAGGAAAGGCGGAAAACGTCACGGCGGTGGAGCAGGGAGAGGTAAGTATTGCAAGTGCTGTGGCCCTGAGCAAGCATGGGGGGCCCCACTTGTGGGTGATGGCACTCGCACAGGGCCCCTCATAGTACGGCGGTATGTCTGACGGCGAGTGGGCCCTCCCACCGGCAGAGACACTTTTGCATACTATGAGGGACCCTGTGCCACTGCCGTGCCCACGAGTAGGACCCCCACACCGGCTCAGGGAACCGGCACTTTTATCTGCACCTTCCTCTGTGTTACCATGTAAGGTGGTATAGTATGCGGGAAGGCGCACCTGAGTTTCATCAGTGTCACATTCTGGCTCTGTAGAGTGCGAGGGGAATGTAGTGCTGTGGGTCAATGTACCAGCAGAATCATCTAGCAGTGGCTGTACATCAGTGCACTCCATCTCCAATTCATGTTGGACTTGGGAATTCAGAATTTCACTTGATAACACAGGCATAGCCTGTGAAAAGAGCTCCATGGAGTAATCTGAAGTGTGGGCTGCCGCATCCTTCACTTTTAGTGGGGGTGAAGGAGACAAGGAAAGGGGTGTTTCCTGACCAGAAGCCTGCATTGACAACTCAGTGCTTGCATTTTTTTAAACTTCAGAAGAGGAGGCGACAGAGCTGGAGGCTTTTTTGGCAATGTAAGGCAAAACTAGTTCCTGATGCTCTGGCTTTAAAAGCAGTTTACCTACTCCCAGAAAACGGAGCCTTAAAGGCCTTCTTGTGCCAGCTGATGACGCAGGCTCAACACCTCCTACCTTAGCTGCTATTGTGCTTTTGCTAGAACCAGCCGATGCACCACCACCACCATCAGTATCAGCTGGCCCCCCCACACCCACGTCCGTAGCCTCTTCCACCATACGTAATGATTTTTGTGAAAATGGACTAAAAATACCAGCAGATAAATGGTACTGTTTCAGAAGCGGACAGCTGTATACAGTCTAGGGATAATTGTAAATCTCCGTATATATTTCATGAGTCAGACACAGATGGTCACAGGATCAGTATGGATTAGACAATAATATAAAAATTTGCAAAAAGGTACAGTATCACTAGATACAAGGTATATATAGTATAGTTTAAACATACTGAATCTCCGTATACATTTCAGGAGGCAAACACAGACGCTCTCAGGCCCAGTATGGATCCGACAACAATATGGAAAGTTGAGAAAGGGTACTATGGCGCCCCTGAGGTTACGGTCACCACAGAGGTACTGCACCTCATCCAAAGGTGTAACCCTGCACTCAACACACACACTTGTTAGTCAGTGCTTTCTGGGTGTACCCGGCGGGAGGATGGCCTCATCCCAGACTGACTAGGAAAGGGTGTTGGGGGTTAATGTGGAAGGTAGGTACAGTGGGAGGAGCTTAGGTAGTAGAGTGATTGTGGGCATCCAATCAGAGAGAGCAAGCTGACAGTTGATGGGTGGAGCTAGTCTGAGGTAAATGGATCTTTCTAGTCGCAGCCGCATTCAATACTCAAAAAGGCAGCAGTTGGAATAAAGGACCCCGGAGCCTGACCCACGTCACCCAGTGTGATCCGTGGCTGCCGGCTTGGAACACTGTTTGCGAAGGCCCAAAGCAGGAAGGAAGGGAGAGATCAGCGCAGAGACACGGCCTAGAAAGGATACACAAGGAGGAGTCTTGAACAGGTGTTCCTGATCTACCTTAGAGTTTGCCGGACCCCTCCCTCGGATGACAGTACCAATCAGGTCATCTTGTGCACAAAACTTTTGAGGAAAAACTCAGAAACTGCACCCAACTGCATCTTTGGTGGCTTTTACAACTCACCTGCTACACATGCTACACTCACCATCACCGTCAACGGCTCACAAACACCATCTCAACTGCCCTGGGATACAGCTCTGCATGTGGAGAGCTTCATCATCTTGGCTGCTTTAACACCAGCACAGAGGATCTGCATTGCAGCGTCCACTACCCTAGCCGAGTACCACGGGTGGCGTCACAATCCCCCTTTTCCAAATTAATTATCATACCATCTTCCCCCTCATCTGAACTGTCATCTTCTTTATTGGACACCCAGGGCCACGGACCGGGTCCCAATCACCACTGTGACATACTTCCCCCTTAAAAGAGCCTGAAAGGCCCGGTACTGAGTAACTCCCGGCCCTGCGTGGCGTTTCATTTTAACACCAGATAACAGGGATATCTTGTATAGTTTCAACATTATAAATCTACATATATATTTGAGGAGGCAGACATAGACGCTGTCATAGCCAGTATGGATTGGACAGCAAACTAAAAAGTAGAAAAAGGGTACAGTATCACCAGATCTAAGGTATATATAGTATAGTTTCAACATTCAAAATCTCCGTATTTATTTCAGGAGGCAGACACAGACGCTCTGAGGCCCAGTATGGATTACACAACAATATAAAAAGCAGTAAAAGGGGAATGGATCCCAAGTGTACTGCTGTATACAGTGTTGTGGTCATTTGGCGATCTACATATATATTTTAAGAGTAACACACAGCCTCTCACAGGCTCAGTATGGATCACACTATAATATAAAAAGAAGATCCGCAAGAAATAATCACACATGTGTGCCAATGTTCCAGGTGTCAATGATGCACTTTGAGTGGTGGGTGGAGGATGAATTTTGGGCACAAAGGGTACTGGATCAACAGATACAAGGTATATATAGTCTACTTAAAATACAAAAAAATTTCCATATGTATTTCAGGAGGCAGACACATATGCTCACACGCTCAGTATGGATTTGACAATAATGTAACAAGTTGAAAAAGGGTACTGTATGACCAGATACAAGGTATATATAGTATAGTTTAACCCCTTCCTTACCGATGACTGAATAGTACGTCATTG
Organism: Dendrobates tinctorius; assembly: GCF_039654945.1. NCBI lineage: Eukaryota > Metazoa > Chordata > Amphibia > Anura > Dendrobatidae > Dendrobates > Dendrobates tinctorius. The sequence continues at coordinate 47,152,203 of NW_027361698.1, forward strand.
GTAAGGATCCCGTGGTGAGTCCACCTCAAAGCCATGACATGTCAGCTGTTATGAACAGCTGACATGTGTCCACAATAGGCGCGAGCAGAATCGCCGTCCACCCGCGCCTATTAACTAGTTAAATCCCACTGTCAAAGCTGACAGTGGGCATTTAAATAGCACTTCCAGCCGCCGGGCCGGAAATGAGCTCATCGCAGACCTCCGTCACGTGATCGGGGGTCGGTGTCACGTTGCCTGGACAACCACAGGTCTCATAAAGACCTCTATGGTTGTTCCAGGCAGATGGCTTTGAGCGTCACCAGGTGGCTGGCGCTCAGAGCACAGCAGTAAATCTGCTACATATGGGCGATCTGCTCATCGCCCATATGTAGCAGAGCCGATCAGCTTGTGCATGCTTCTAGACTCCTATGGAGGCAATTGAAGCATGCCAAAAGTAAAAAAAAATGTTTAAAAATAAAAAAAAATAAAAAAACCTAAAAGTTCAAATCACCCCCCTTTCGCCCCAATCAAAATAAAACAATAAAAAAAATCCTACATACACATATTAGGTATCGCCGAGTTCAGAATCGCCCGATCTATCAATAGAAAAAAAAGCATTAATCCGATTGCTAAATGGAGTAGTGAGAAAAAATGTAAAAACGCCAGAATTACGTTTTTTTTGGTCGCCATGACATTGCATTAAAGTGCAATAATGGCCGATCAAAAGAACGTATTTGCACAAAGTGGTATCATTGTAAACGGTCGCCCGGCATGCAAAAAATAAGCCCTCCCCGGACCCCAGATCACAAAAAATGGAGACGCTATGGGTCTCAGAAAATTGCGCAATTGTTTTTTTTTTTTTTTTTTTTTTAAGCAAACTTTGACTTTTTTTCACCACTTAGATAAAAGAGAACATAGTCATGTTTGGTGTCTATGAACTCATAATGACCTGGAGAATCATAATGGCAGGTTAGACTTAGCATCTATTGAACCTAGCAAAAAAGCCAAGCAAAAATCAAGTGGGATTGCACTTTTTTGGTAATTTCACCGCACTTGGAATTTTTTTCCCGTTTTCAAGTACACAACATGGTAAAACCAATGGTGTTGTTTAAAAGTACAACTCGTCCCTCAAAAAATAAGCCCTCACATGGCCATATTGACAGAGAAATAAAAAAGTTATGTCTCTGGAAAGAAGGGGAGCAAAAAACGAAAACAAAAAATCGAAAAAAGCTCTGGAAGTGAAGGGGTTAAACATTCTAAATCTCCGTAGACATTTCATGAGGCAGACACAGATGCTCTCAGTCCCAGTATGCATTAGTCAAGAATATAAAAAGTATAAAAAGGTTACTGTATCACCAGATACAAGGTACATATAGTACTGTCTAAACATTATAAATCTCCTTATTTTTTTCAGGAGGCAGAGACAGACACTCTCAGGGTCAGTATGGATTACACAATATAAAAAGCAGTAAAAGGGTAATGGATCAGAAGCGTACAGCTGCATACAGTGTTGGGGTAATTGTAAATCTCAGTAGATATTTCCAGAGTCAGAAACAGACTCTCACTGGCCCAGTATGGATTACACCACTATATAAAAAGCAGTAAATGGGTAAGGTATCACAAGTGTACAGCTGTATACAGTGTTGAGTTAATCTTAAATCTACAAATATATTTCTGGAGTTACAGACAGACGTTCACAGGCTCAGTATGGATTACACAAGAATATAAAAACTTGAAAAAGGGTAATGTTTTACAATCGGTCAGCTGCATACAGTGTTGGTGTCATTTTAAATCTCCTTATATTTCACCAGAGTAAGACACAAACTCTCACAGGCTCAGTATGGATTACACCCGAATATAAAAATGAGAAAAAGGGAAATGTATTCGAAACGTACACCAGTGTACAATGTTTGAGTACTTTGAAATCTTTGTTTATATTTCAGTGCCAGTCTGCCAGTCCAGACTCTCTGCTAGAGGAAGGTAGATGGATAAAAGTACAGACGTAAAGTCGAGTGATTTTAGATGTTTTTGAATTTGTAATCACGGGAAAACCTCCCGCGAGAATTCGCAGAGGTGATGCTGATCCTCAATAACTTTAACTGTGGATACAGCTAAAACGCAAATTAGTGAAAAAAGGGTTGCTGTATCATAGTTGCATCGATCCCATCACCGTAACTCATCTCCATCAAATTGTGATCACAGGGAGAGCTGTAGGCATGGTCCTCACTGCTTATCATGATCTGTCTGGTCACTTTGGAGTGCAAAACACACAAGCCACAGGCTGTAGGGGATTCTATTGGATTGCCATGAGAGGACACATTGAAAAATGGTGGCAGGAATGTCACACGTCTGTGACTATGAAAAATGTGAAAGGTGATCATAAAGCACTATTGCATCTGATTGGGAGTTGACGTCCATTACAAATGGTAGCCATTGGTAATCTGAAGGTAGAGGCCAGCAGGACAGGACATAGCTACATCTAAACCATCATCGATCAGTACACCAAATTTGTAGTGGCCGTCCCTGTGAAGGATTTAACTGGCCAGACTACACAGCGGTGGAGCAGGGAGAGGTAAGTATTGCAAGTGCTGTGTCCCTGAGCAAGCAGGGGGGACCCACTCGTGGGCACCGGTACTGGCACAGGGCCAGTGTGTCTGACGGTGAGTGGGTCCCCCCACCGTCAGAGACACTTTATTGTACTATGAGAGGCCCTGTGCCAGTGCCGTCACCCAAGGGTTGGGCCACACACCTGTTCAGGGGAACAGCACTTGCCCGGGTGCAGCAGGTGTTGACCCCGGGCCTGGGGTGGGGGGGCAGCCCATTTCAGGTGGTTTAAAAAATGGCATATGTTGATGTGTAGGCTGGACTTTCAGCTGCTGCAAATGGAGGAATTGGAGAAGTCAGAGGAAGAGGAGGACAAAAACGAGCCTTTTTTCTGGCAACCTATGTGTTATCAGGGGAGGGTGGGACAAAATCTTTTGAAACCCATGCATGGTTCATTTTAATGAAGGTTAGATCATCAACATTTTGGGTCGACAGACGGGTCCTTTTTTCTGTCAGGATTGATCCAGCAGCACTGCCACTGAAGACTCTTTCAGATAGCACACTACCGGCAGGGCAAGCAAGCGCCTGTAAGGCATACTGTGCCAATTCAGGCAATGTGTCCAGTTTTGAGGCCCAATAATCAAAGAGGAATGACCTGTGAGGGAGAACCTCGATTTGGGAGGAGAAGTAGTTTGTAACCATAGTTGACAACTGTTGTCTCCTGTCACTTGCAATCGAGTCTGTATTAGCTGTCGTGTGCGTGGGACTTGAGAAAATAGACCACAACATGGTCATGGAACCAGTGGCGTAGCTTGGGGGGGACGGTCCACCCCAGGTGGCACATATGTGGGGGCAGCGCGGCAGCAGCAGTTTCTCTCTGTGGGAGAAGCGCGGAGGCAGTGAGGCACAGTGCAGTGCAGCGGCGGCCAGGGAGCAATCACAGCAGCTCCGCTGCCTGCAAGTGGGAATAGCAGGAGCGGAGCTGCAAGGGTCCGTTCTGCTTCCTGCCTGGAGGCTGCGCTTCCTGTTTGACACAGAGAAGCGCCGCTGAATGACGTCATCATTCAGCGGCCGCTGCTGTGTGAGCGAGGAAGTGGGGGCGATGCTGCGGACAGGTGAGAGGAGAGAGGTGGTGTCTGTGTGTATGTATGTCTGTGTGTGTGTGTATGTCTGTGTGTGTGTGTATGTATGTCTGTGCGTGTGTCTGTGTGTGTGTCTGTGTGTGTGTAGGTTAGCCTGGCCCTGGAGGAGATGGGGACATGAGAAGACTGTGATGGGGAGAGAAGGCCATAATGCCTGGGCCTGGGGTGATGGGAGAAGGCCATGAGGGGGTAATGGGAGAAGGCCATGATGGGGGTGATGCAGAGAAAGGCCATGATGGGAGTGATGGAGCAGACAATGATGGGAGTGATGGGGTGATGGAGCAGGCAATGATGGGGAGAAGACAATGATGGGGTGATGGAGCAAGCAATGATGGGAGTGATGGGGAGAAGGCAGTGATGGGGTGAAGGAGAAGGCAATGATGGAGTGATGGAGCAGGCAATGATGGGGTGATGGAGCAGACAATGATGGGATTGATGGGGTGATGGAGCAGGCAATGATGGGAGTCATGGGAGGAAGGCGGTGATGGAGAAGGCAATGATGGGAGTGATGGGGTGATGGAGCAGGCAATGATGGGAGTGATGGGGAGAAGGCGGTGATGGGGTGATGGAGAAGGCAATGATGGGGAGAAGGCAAGGGTGGGGGTGATGGGGAGAAGGCAATGATGGGGGTGATGGAAAGGGCAATGATGGGGTGGTGGGGGAAAAATAAATGATGATGGGGTGGTGTGGGAGAATGCAATGATGGTGGTGGTGGAAAGGGCAATAAATGGGGTGGTGGAGGAGGAGGAAATGATGGAGGTGGTGGAATGGGCAATGATGGGAGTGGTGGGGGAGAAAGCAAAGATAGTGGTGGGGAGAAGAAAATGATGTAGGTGGTGAAGAGGGCAATGATGGGGTGGGGGAGAGGACAATAATGGAATGCGAGGGGAGGAGGACAATGAGGGGTGTGGGGGATTGGGATGGGAGGAAGGGGGACTTATAATGGCCTTAGGAACAGGGGGAGGTGGAGGAAGACATTATCGTTTATTATGTCTAACACAGTCCCTTAGTATATAGTGTACTCACTATGTCTAACACAGTCCCTTAGTATATAGTGTACTCACTATGTCTAACACAGTATATAGTGTACTCACTACTTCTGTATAACACCGTCCTTAGTTACATAGTCTCCTCCTTTATTATGTATAACACCATCCCTTATTACGTACCATCCTCTCTAGTTATATATTATGCCGTCCCTTATTATATAGCTTCCTCTGCTGTTATGTATAGTGCTGTCTCTTACATAGTGTATTCTTGTTAATTTTGTTATTTACAGTGCCCTCTTTTATTACATAGTCCCCTCTCTTTTTAGATATAAAATGACTGCTGATCGAGGAGCCGGTGACCAAACTACCAGTCCATCAGCTCCTCCATTAGAAAGGAAGCTTTCCCATGCTCCATCAGCCATCATTGCATTATCCAGCTAACAAGACAGGACGGTATGTAATAAAAAACAGGGCTCTATATAATCCTATATGTAAGGTCTGTCACATTATTAAAAATTATTATTAAAAAAGCAATTAGGTCTTCATCCAGCATCATCAAGCTAATACATACATATATATAGAGAACTGCAAGAAGATGAAAGTCTAGAAATAATAACAGCAGAGTTAGTAGCAGACTTAAAATTAGATTGTAGTGTGGGCTCTTCGGATGCTTCCGGATTATCAACGACCAAAGGGGCGGCAAATTTTTCGACCGCCCCGGGCTCCACAAACAGTTGCTACGCCACTGCAGGGAACCCATGTCTCTAACGCCAGTTCGGCTGTGTGCACCACGAACACCTCTTCCATTTTGCCCACTACAGCTCGTGGGAGAACCAGCTCCGCTGCTGTGTGCTGGGAATGCCTCAAACAACTTGTTTACCAGAGTTTCTTGTTTGCTAGCCAATATTAGCTCTAGGTTCTCCTGTGGCATGATGTTGTGTAATTTGCCTTTATAGCGTGGATCGAGGATGCTGGCCAACCAGTAGTCGTCATCCCTCATCATTTTGGCAATGCGGGGTCCCTTTTTAGGATCCGCAAGGCATAGTCAAACATGTGGGCCAATGTTCCAGGTGTCAATGCTGCACTGCCAGTGGTGGGTGGAGGAGCACTTTCTGGCAAATCCACATCCCTCCAGTCATGCACAAACCCTGTACCTGACCTTGGCACGCCCACATATTCTCTTGCCCCCTGAGAAGCATCCTCTCCAAAATAATCATCCCCCTCATCCTCCTCATCTTCCTCTTCTTCCTCCACCTCATCCACGACAGTTCCCTGACCAGACAATGGCTGACTGTCGTCAAGGCTTCCCTCCTCCTGTTGCTCCTCAGCTGCAGACGCCTGATCCTTGATGTGCGTCAAAGTTTGCATGAGCAGACGCATAAGTGGTATGCTCATGCTTATGATGGCGTCGTCTGCGCTTACCAGCCGTGTGCATTCCTCAAAACACTGAAGGACTTTACAGAGGTCTTTCAGCTTTGACCACTGCACACTCGACAGTTCCGTGTCTGCTCTCAAACTGCCTGCCCGTGTATCCTCCCACAAATGCATTACAGCCTGCCTCTGTTCGCACAGCCTTCAACCATGTGCATGGTGGAGTTCCAGCTTGTAGCAACGTCTATGATTAGGCGGTGCTTGGGGAGGTTGAGTGATCACTGCAGCTTCTGCATACGACTGGAATGGACGTTTGAGCGATGGATGTGCGAGCACAGTCTTCGCACCTTATGGAGCAGGTCTGTTAACTCTGGATAATTATTTAGGAAGCACTGCACCACCAGGTTCAAGGTGTGAGCCAGACAAGGCATGTGTGTAAGTTTTGAAAGGGCTATGGCTGCCACAAAATACCACCCATTATCACTGACTACCTTGCCTGGCTCAAGATCTAGACTGCCCAGCCATGACTCAGTTTGTCAATGCAAGTAGTCGGACAGTACCTCCACGGTGTGTCTACTGTCACCCAAAGACATCATTTTTAAAACAGTCTGCTGCCGCTTACCACTAGCTGTTTGATAGTGGGACACCTTGTGTGCAACACTGACAGATGTGGATGGAGTGCTCGTGCGACTGCGCTCTGTCGATGAGCTTTCACTTCTGGAGGAGGAGGAGCGAACGCTTACACCCAACTGTTTCCTATACCGTAGGCAGCACTGTTCCACCGCCGCTGTCCCTGAGCCTGCATCCACCACATTAACCCAGTGCGCAGTGATGGACACGTAATGGCCCTGGCCATGCCTACTGGTCCATGCATCTGTTGTAAGGTGCACCTTTCCACTCACTGATTGTTTTAGTGCATGGACAATGTGGTCTTTCACGTGCCGGTGGAGGGCAGGGATGGCTTTTCGAGAAAAGAAGTGCCGACTGGGTAGGTCATAGCGTGGGACAGCGTAGGCCATGAGCTCTCAGAAAGCTTTGCTTTCTACCAAACGGAAGGGCATCATCTCTAATGAGATCAGTTTGGCAAAGTAGGCGTTCAAAACCAGTGTACGCGGATGAGAGGATGAGTACTTTCTTGTCCTACTCAGAGTGTCTGGTAGGGTGAGCTGGACTTGAGAGCTGCATATGGGGGAACTAGCATTGGACATGATGGACTGAGAAAGGGTTGGTGATGGTGAGGGTGTTGATGGCCTAGATTCAGTGTTTCCTCACGAAAATATTGTGTTTGCGTGACTGGTTTGGCCTAGCGATGAGAACTCAATATTTCTTGATGGTGGTGTGCTTAGCGGTGGCCTTACAGTGGGGGAAGCAATGGAGCATTGCCAGCTAACTTGAGTCGGAGCAGGTGTACATCCACGCTTGCAAGTGCATGTTGGTTAAATGTCTAAGCATGCAACTGGTATTCAAATTTCTTAGATTTTTCCCTCTGCTAAAGGTCCTTTGGCACTTCTTACAGATAACGTTTGCGTCATCAGTAGGATTTTGTCCAAAAAAGTGCCACACTGCACTCTTCCTACTACGGTACAAATTTTCAGGGCTTGCACGCTGTGCTAATTTGACCATCTGGCCAAGCTGTCCTGCAACTCTTTTAGTTTTCTTGTCAAGTTTTTTGACAGCTACGGGCCTGCCGGATAACCGCTGCTGCCATGAAGATGCCTGCTGTGGATCCTTCTCCTGTCCTGACCTATTGTCACCAGCACCCTCTTCTCCCAATGGATGCCAATCCGGGTCAACAACTGGGTCATCCATGACCTCATCTTCAATGTCATCTGCACCTTCCTATGTGTCACCGTGTAAGGTGGTATGTGTTTCATCAGGGTCTGATTCGGGCTCAGTCGACTGCGAGGGCAATGTAGTGCTGTGGGTGAATGTACCAGCAGATTCCTCTAGCTGTGGCTATGCATCAGTGCACTCCATGTCAGATTCATCTTGGACTGGGGAATTCAGGATTTGACTTGATAACCCAGGAATGGTATGTGAAAAGAGCTCCATGGAGTAATCTGAAGTGTGTGCTGCAGCATCCTTCACTTTTGGTGTGGGTGAAGGACACAATGAAAGGTGTTGTTCCTGACCAGAGGCCTGCACTGATGACTCTGTGCTTGCAGTTTTTGTAACTTCAGAAGAGGAGGCAATAGAGCTGGAGGCTGTTTCGGCAATGTAAGCCAAAACCTGTTCCTGATGCTCCAGCTTTAAAAGCGGTTTACCTACTCCCAGAAAAGGGAACCTTAAAGGCCTTCTTGTGCCAGACGATGACACAGGCTCAACACCTCCTGCTTTAGCTGCTATTGTGCTTTTGCCAGAATCAGCAGATGCACCACCACCACCACCACCACCACCATCAGTACCAGTTGCGCCCCCCCGCCAACATCCGCGGCCTCTTCCACCAGACTTCCTCATGTTTGGGAAAATGTACCAAAAATACCAGCAGAGAAATGGTACTGTATGAGTAGCGTACAGCTGTGTAAGGTGTATGTAAGAAGTGAAATCTCCGTATATGTTTTGTGAGTCACAGACGTTCACCCAGTATGTATTTCACCGTAATCCAACAAGCAGATATATGGTACTGTATCAGAGGTGTACAGCTGTATACGTTGTTGGTGAAACTGTCAATCTCCGTATATGTATTTATGGAATGTCACACATACACACGCTGACTCTGTGTAGATGTGACAGTAATAAGAACACCAGATATCCCATACTGTTTGAGAATCGGACTGCTCAATACAGTGTATAAAGAAATGGAAATGTCCGTATATGTATTTATGGAGTGTCACACACACATGCTGACTCTGTGTAGATGTGACAGTAATAAGAACACCAGATATCCTATACTGTTTGTCAATCGGACTGCTCAATACGGTGTATAAAGAAATGGAAATGTCCGTATATGTATTTATGGAGTGTCACACACACACGCTGACTGTGTAGATGTGACAGTAATAAGAACACCAGATATCTGATACTGTTTGATAATCGGACACCTCTATATGGTGTATAGAGAAATGGAAATGTCCGTATATGTATTTATGGAGTGTCACACACACACGCTGACTCTGTGTAGATGTGACTGTTATAAGAACACCAGATATCCAATACTGTTTGATAATCGGACACCACTATACGGTGTATGTATGGAAAAATGTTAATCTCTGTGTATTTTTTTATGGAGTCATACACATATAGCATTTATTTGTCCGTGATGCCAGCCGGTACATGGTAGTGTATGAGAGGCGTACACCTCTATACGGTGTGTGAAAAAATGTACTGTGCAGAAGAAAAGGAATAAAAGGATTTTGGCTTTTAAAAAAGCAGTCTGCACAGCAGTGTGCAAACAGCAATGCAGCGATCAGGGAGCCTTATAAGGCAGCCTAATAACCAACAGAGCTGCTGCACACAAATATAGCCTCCCCTGTCACTGCACACTATACAGTTGTGTTTTACAGTGACATTCGCTATCAGCACAAGCAATTTTTTTGACTTTTTCCCTGCCTAAACAGTCTCCCAATTGAGAACAATCAGCAGCAGCCTTTCCCTATGGTAAGATCGGCAGAAGTAAGATGGCGGTCACGGTCTTTTATAGGCACTGTGACGCCACACAAAGCCAGCCAATCACTTGCATGCCCTTCTCTAACATGGTGGGGGGCGCTGCCGACGTAATCGCGTTGTCCACAGTGTGCGTCCTTCATGATTGGCTGAAAATAGGCGCTGGAAGGATTGTGGGAAATGCGACTTTGGCGCTCAAGTCAGCGACCTCATGGCTGACCTTACGCTATGGTCGGGTTTCGATCGGCGAAACCCGACTTTAGCAAAGGTCGGCGGATTCTGAATTTGGACGACCCGTTTCGCTCAACTCTACTGGTAACATCTTGTCACGATGTCATGAAGCAGCTTCTGATGGAGCCCCATCTTCAGCAGCTGCAGGAACATCTGTTTTTGCAGCTGCTGAAGCATCAGGTTCCGCAGAAGCTGGTGATCCACAAAGAACTGCCTTTCCAGTGTCCGGAGAGCCCACGAAAAAAAATATAAAAATAAACACCAGGACCCAACATTAAAGGCAACCAGTGAAACTCTGGTGCGAAAATCTACCTCAGAGGATGAAATTGATTTTTTTTCAATGGCGGTTGCCGTCAAGACTCACTCACTGACACCGGAGAGGCAGTCTATCTTCATGAGCATGGTGCAGATGTCACTAACTGCTTTACAGGACCCTGCTCCAATTGCTCCCTACAACACCATCCTATTGGGCCTTTTTGGCCTCTTCCGGCCTACACCACCCACCCAGGAGCGAGCATCGGACTACAGAGCACCCATTACCCAACTAACATACTATCCACAGTCAGACTCTGTCAGCTCACAACCGACATAACTATGCCCCTGATTATCAATATCTGCCCTAATTTGTTATTTTTTTGTGGCAGAATTTGGGACATTATCCCAACATGTTGTACGCTGCCAACACCTTGGACACTTTACCATAATATCAAAAAAACATAATGTTATTGTTACCTACAAACTTGTGGTTTCTTGTTTGTACAAAAATCTAATTATTTGGCATTATTTATGTTTCTCTATGCCAAAAATGACAGTTTAGTTGGCTTTATTGTTGAAATAAAAAATAATGTTTTCAAATGTTGTTTCTTTATCATAAGTCTGAGAGACAATCCCTTTATCTATGACCATGTCCTGGGTATATGATCACAGGACTATGGGATGGAGGATAAAAGTGATGGTATAGGGGGCAGGGATTATAGGATTTAGGATTTGTGTGATGGTACTGTGGCACCCCCAGTGGCTTTGCCTTCCTCCAGGGGAGGGTAATGCCAGGCTTGGAGGCATTGATGAGTTTCTCTCGCAGTCAATCCATACATGCAACACAGTTCCACTCCAGGCCAGCAGGGGGAACTCTGAACCAGGATTAAGGGGAGGAGTGCTCTCTGAGGGCCAGGAGGAAGGGGTAGTTAGTAGAGTTGAGCGAAACGGGTCGAAAAATTTCAAAAGTCACCGACTTTTGGCAAAGTCGGGTTTCATGAAACGAAACCTGACCCTAGGATGAGGTCGGCCACGAGGTCGGCGACTTACGCGCCAAAGTCGCGTTTCAAAAGTTTGTTTTGCGCTCTTTTTCAGCCAATCAGGATCCACGGATACTGTGGGCAATGTGATGACATAGGCAGGGGTCACCACCATCTTTCAGAAGGGCATGCAAGTGATTGGCTTGCTTTGGTGGGCGTCACAGGGGGTATAAAAGGGCGTGCACGCCGACCGCCATCTTACTTCTGCCGATCTTAGCATAGGGAGAGGTTGCTGCTGATTCTGTAGGGAGAGCGTTAGGCAGGGAAGAAGAAAAAAAAACTGCTTCTGCTGCTAGCGATTGTGCCTGTACAACACACCAGTCACTGTGTGTGCAGTGCAAGGGGAGGCTATATTGTGGTGTATCAGTGGTGTTGGTTGTTGGGCTGCCTTCTAAGGCTTCCTGACAGCTGCATTGCTGTTTACCCACTGCTCTGCAAACTGCTTTTTTAAAAGCAATCCCAATTTTTTTTTTTGTCCTGCTGAGGTACTGAGCTGCAAACTGCTTTTTTAAAAGCAATCCCAATTTTTTTTTTTGTCCTGCTGAGGTACTGAGCGTGCATTTTTTCACACCATACAGCGGTGTACGCTCCTCACACAGTACCGTGTAACGGCTGTTATCACAGCCACAGTGAAGCTATCTGTGTTACTCTGTGAGAATAAGTCGAGGACATGTTCCGTTCTTACAGACCTGCACTCTAGGGAGATTCCTACTCTGCCCAATTCTACATACACCTTGTAGTTTGTGATACACTAGCCAATTTCTGCCTGTGACATAGCGCTGTGATATTCAGTGGGCCTCACACAATCCAAAAGTGTCCAGTGTCCACAAGTGTCTGCAGAAATTCAAAATGTCCCTTATCCTCTAGTCACTTTGGTCACAGCTGTGCCATCGAGCCTGTGACATAGCGCTCAGATATTCAGTGGGCCTCACACAATTCAAAAGTGTCCAGTGTCTGCAGAAATTCAAAATCTCACTTATCCTCTAGTCACTTTGGTCACAGCTGTGCCATCGAGCCTGTGACATAGCGCTCAGATATTCAGTGGGCCTCACACAATCCAAAAGTGTCCAGTGTCCACAAGTGTCTGCAGAAATTCAAAATCTCCCTTATCCTCTAGTCACTTTGGTCACAGCTGTGCCATCGAGCCTGTGACATAGCGCTCAGATATTCAGTGGGCCTCACACAATCCAAAAGTGTCCAGTGTCTGCAGAAATTCAAAATCTCCCTTATCCTCTAGTTACTTTGGTCACAGCTGTGCCATCGAGCCTGTGACATAGCGCTCAGATATTCAGTGGGCCTCACACAATCCAAAAGTGTCCAGTGTCTGCAGAAATTCAAAATCTCCCTTATCCTCTAGTCACTTTGGTCACAGCTGTGCCATCGAGCCTGTGACATAGCGTTCAGATATTCAGTGGGCCTCACACAATCCAAAAGTGTCCAGTGTCTGCAGAAATTCAAAATCTCCCTTATCCTCTAGTCACTTTGGTCACAGCTGTGCCATCGAGCCTGTGACATAGCGCTCAGATATTCAGTGGGCCTCACACAATCCAAACGTGTCCAGTGTCTGCAGAAATTCAAAATCTCACTTATCCTCTAGTCACTTTGGTCACAGCTGTGCCATCGAGCCTGTGACATAGCGCTCAGATATTCAGGGGGCCTCACACAATCCAAAAGTGTCCAGTGTCCACAAGTGTCTGCAGAAATTCAAAATCTCCCTTATCCTCTAGTCACTTTGGTCACAGCTGTGCCATCGAGCCTGTGACATAGCGCTCAGATATTCAGTGGGCCTCACACAATCCAAAAGTGTCCAGTGTCTGCAGAAATTCAAAATCTCCCTTATCCTCTAGTCACTTTGGTCACAGCTGTGCCATCGAGCCTGTGACATAGCGCTCAGATATTCAGTGGGCCTCACACAATCCAAAAGTGTCCAGTGTCTGAAGAAATTCAAAATCTCCCTTATCCTCTAGTCACTTTGGTCACAGCTGTGCCATCGAGCCTGTGACATAGCGCTCAGATATTCAGTGGGCCTCACACAATCCAAAAGTGTCCAGTGTCTGCAGAAATTCAAAATCTCACTTATCCTCTAGTCACTTTGGTCACAGCTGTGCCATCGAGCCTGTGACATAGCGCTCAGATATTCAGTGGGCCTCACACAATCCAAAAGTGTCCAGTGTCCACAAGTGTCTGCAGAAATTCAAAATCTCCCTTATCCTCTAGTCACTTTGGTCACAGCTGTGCCATCGAACCTGTGACATAGCGCTCAGATATTCAGTGGGCCTCACACAATCCAAAAGTGTCCAGTGTCTGCAGAAATTCAAAATCTCCCTTATCCTCTAGTCACTTTGGTCACAGCTGTGCCATCGAGCCTGTGACATAGCGCTCAGATATTCAGTGGGCCTCACACAATCCAAAAGTGTCCAGTGTCTGCAGAAATTCAAAATCTCCCTTATCCTCTAGTCACTTTGGTCACAGCTGTGCCATCGAGCCTGTGACATAGCGCTCAGATATTCAGTGGGCCTCATACAATCCAAAAGTGTCCAGTGTCTGCAGAAATTCAAAATCTCCCTTATCCTCTAGTCACTTTGGTCACAGCTGTGCCATCGAGCCTGTGACATAGCGCTCAGATATTCAGTGGGCCTCACACAATCCAAAAGTGTCCAGTGTCCATAAGTGTCTGCAGAAATTCAAAATCTCACTTATCCTCTAGTCACTTTGGTCACAGCTGTGCCATCGAGCCTGTGACATAGCGCTCAGATATTCAGTGGGCCTCACACAATCCAAAAGTGTCCAGTGTCTGCAGAAATTCAAAATCTCCCTTATCCTCTAGTCACTTTGGTCACAGCTGTGCCATCGAGCTTGTGACATAGCGCTCAGATATTCAGTGGGCCTCACACAATCCAAAAGTGTCCAGTGTCTGCAGAAATTCAAAATCTCACTTATCCTCTAGTCACTTTGGTCACAGCTGTGCCATCGAGCCTGTGACATAGCGCTCAGATATTCAGTGGGCCTCACACAATCCAAAAGTGTCCAATGTCCACAAGTGTCTGCAGAAATTCAAAATCTCCCTTATCCTCTAGTCACTTTGGTCACAGCTGTGCCATCGAGCCTGTGACATAGCGCTCAGATATTCAGTGGGCCTCACACAATCCAAAAGTGTCCAGTGTCTGCAGAAATTCAAAATCTCCCTTATCCTCTAGTGACTTTGGTCACAGCTATGCCATCGAGCCTGTGACATAGCGCTCAGATATTCAGTGGGCCTCACACAATCCAAAAGTGTCCAGTGTCTGCAGAAATTCAAAATCTCCCTTATCCTCTAGTCACTTTGGTCACAGCTGTGCCATCGAGCCTGTGACATAGCGCTCAGATATTCAGTGGGCCTCACACAATCCAAAAGTGTCCAGTGTCTGCAGAAATTCAAAATCTCCCTTATCCTCTAGTCACTTTGGTCACAGCTGTGCCATCGAGCCTGTGACATAGCGCTCAGATATTCAGTGGGCCTCACACAATCCAAAAGTGTCCAGTGTCTGCAGAAATTCAAAATCTCACTTATCCTCTAGTCACTTTGGTCACAGCTGTGCCATATAGCCTGTGACATAGCGCTCAGATATTCAGTGGGCCTCACACAATCCAAAAGTGTCCAGTGTCCACAAGTGTCTGCAGAAATTCAAAATCACCCTTATCCTCTAGTCACTTTGGTCACAGCTGTGCCATCGAGCCTGTGACATAGCGCTCAGATATTCAGTGGGCCTCACACAATCCAAAAGTGTCCAGTGTCTGCAGAAATTCAAAATCTCCCTTATCCTCTAGTCACTTTGGTCACAGCTGTGCCATCGAGCCTGTGACATAGCGCTCAGATATTCAGTGGGCCTCACACAATCCAAAAGTGTCCAGTGTCTGCAGAAATTCAAAATCTCCCTTATCCTCTAGTCACTTTGGTCACAGCTGTGCCATCGAGCCTGTGACATAGCGCTCAGATATTCAGTGGGCCTCACACAATCCAAAAGTGTCCAGTGTCTGCAGAAATTCAAAATCTCCCTTATCCTCTAGTCTCTTTGGTCACAGCTGTGCCATCGAGCCTGTGACATAGCGCTCAGATATTCAGTGGGCCTCACACAATCCAAAAGTGTCCAGTGTCTGCAGAAATTCAAAATCTCACTTATCCTCTAGTCACTTTGGTCACAGCTGTGCCATCGAGCCTCTGACATAGCGCTCAGATATTCAGTGGGCCTTACACAATCCAAAAGTGTCCAGTGTCCACAAGTGTCTGCAGAAATTCAAAATCTCCCTTATCCTCTAGTCACTTTGGTCACAGCTGTGCCATCGAGCCTGTGACATAGCGCTCAGATATTCAGTGGGCCTTACACAATCCAAAAGTGTCCAGTGTCTGCAGAAATTCAAAATCTCCCTTATCCTCTAGTCACTTTGGTCACAGCTGTGCCATCGAGCCTGTGACATAGCGCTCAGATATTCAGTGGGCCTCACACAATCCAAAAGTGTCCAGTGTCTGCAGAAATTCAAAATCTCCCTTATCCTCTAGTCACTTTGGTCACAGCTGTGCCATCGAGCTTGTGACATAGCGCTCAGATATTCAGTGGGCCTCACACAATCCAAAAGTGTCCAGTGTCTGCAGAAATTCAAAATCTCCCTTATCCTCTAGTCACTTTGGTCACAGCTGTGCCATCGAGCCTGTGACATAGCGCTCAGATATTCAGTGGGCCTCACACAATCCAAAATGTCCAGTGTCTGCAGAAATTCAAAATCTCACTTATCCTCTGGTCACTTTGGTCACAGCTGTGCCATATAGCCTGTGACATAGCGCTCAGATATTCAGTGGGCCTCACACAATCCAAAAGTGTCCAGTGTCCACAAGTGTCTGCAGAAATTCAAAATCTCCCTTATCCTCTAGTCACTTTGGTCACAGCTGTGCCATCGAGCCTGTGACATAGCGCTCAGATATTCAGTGGGCCTCACACAATCCAAAAGTGTCCAGTGTCTGCAGAAATTCAAAATCTCCCTTATCCTCTAGTCACTTTGGTCACAGCTGTGCCATCGAGCCTGTGACATAGCGCTCAGATATTCAGTGGGCCTCACACAATCCAAAAGTGTCCAGTGTCCACAAGTGTCTGCAGAAATTCAAAATCTCCCTTATCCTCTAGTCACTTTGGTCACAGCTGTGCCATCGAGCCTGTGACATAGCGCTCAGATATTCAGTGGGCCTCACACAATCCAAAAGTGTCCAGTGTCTGCAGAAATTCAAAATCTCCCTTATCCTCTAGTCACTTTGGTCACAGCTGTGCCATCGAGCCTGTGACATAGCGCTCAGATATTCAGTGGGCCTCACACAATCCAAAAGTGTCCAGTGTCTGCAGAAATTCAAAATCTCCCTTATCCTCTAGTCACTTTGGTCACAGCTGTGCCATCGAGCCTGTGACATAGCGCTCAGATATTCAGTGGGCCTCATACAATCCAAAAGTGTCCAGTGTCTGCAGAAATTCAAAATCTCCCTTATCCTCTAGTCACTTTGGTCACAGCTGTGCCATCGAGCCTGTGACATAGCGCTCAGATGTTCAGTGGGCCTCACACAATCCAAAAGTGTCCAGTGTCCATAAGTGTCTGCAAAAATTCAAAATCTCACTTATCCTCTAGTCACTTTGGTCACAGCTGTGCCATCGAGCCTGTGACATAGCGCTCAGATATTCAGTGGGCCTCACACAATCCAAAAGTGTCCAGTGTCCACAAGTGTCTGCAGAAATTCAAAATCTCACTTATCCTCTAGTCACTTTGGTCACAGCTGTGCCATCGAGCCTGTGACATAGCGCTCAGATATTCAGTGGGCCTCACACAATCCAAAAGTGTCCAGTGTCTGCAGAAATTCAAAATCTCCCTTATCCTCTAGTCACTTTGGTCACAGCTGTGCCATCGAGCCTGTGACATAGCGCTCACATATTCAGTGGGCCTCACACAATCCAAAAGTGTCCAGTGTCTGCAGAAATTCAAAATCTCACTTATCCTCTAGTCACTTTGGTCACAGCTGTGCCATCGAGCCTGTGACATAGCGCTCAGATATTCAGTGGGCCTCACACAATCCAAAAGTGTCCAGTGTCCACAAGTGTCTGCAGAAATTCAAAATCTCCCTTATCCTCTAGTCACTTTGGTCACAGCTGTGCCATCGAGCCTGTGACATAGCGCTCAGATATTCAGTGGGCCTCACACAATCCAAATGTGTCCAGTGACTGCAGAAATTCAAAATCTCCCTTATCCTCTAGTCACTTTGGTCACAGCTGTGCCATCGAGCCTGTGACATAGCGCTCAGATATTCAGTGGGCCTCACACAATCCAAAAGTGTCCAGTGTCTGCAGAAATTCAAAATCTCCCTTATCCTCTAGTCACTTTGGTCACAGCTGTGCCATCGAGCCTGTGACATAGCGCTCAGATATTCAGTGGGCCTCACACAATCCAAAAGTGTCCAGTGTCTGCAGAAATTCAAAATCTCCCTTATCCTCTAGTCACTTTGGTCACAGCTGTGCCATCGAGCCTGTGACATAGCGCTCAAATATTCAGTGGGCCTCACACAATCCAAAAGTGTCCAGTGTCTGCAGAAATTCAAAATCTCCCTTATCCTCTAGTCACTTTGGTCACAGCTGTGCCATCGAGCCTGTGACATAGCGCTCAAATATTCAGTGGGCCTCACACAATCCAAAAGTGTCCAGTGTCCACAAGTGTCTGCAGAAATTCAAAATCTCCCTTATCCTCTAGTCACTTTGGTCACAGCTGTGCCATCGAGCCTGTGACATAGCGCTCAGATATTCAGTGGGCCTCACACAATCCAAAAGTGTCCAGTGTCTGCAGAAATTCAAAATCTCCCTTATCCTCTAGTCACTTTGGTCACAGCTGTGCCATCGAGCCTGTGACATAGCGCTCAGATATTCAGTGGGCCTCACACAATCCAAAAGTGTCCAGTGTCCACAAGTGTCTGCAGAAATTCAAAATCTCCCTTATTCTCTAGTCACTTTGGTCACAGCTGTGCCATCGAGCCTGTGACATAGCGCTCAGATATTCAGTGGGCCTCACACAATCCAAAAGTGTCCAGTGTCTGCAGAAATTCAAAATCTCCCTTATCCTCTAGTCACTTTGGTCACAGCTGTGCCATCGAGCCTGTGACATAGCGCTCAGATATTCAGTGGGCCTCATACAATCCAAAAGTGTCCAGTGTCTGCAGAAATTCAAAATCTCCCTTATCCTCTAGTCACTTTGGTCACAGCTGTGCCATCGAGCCTGTGACATAGCGCTCAGATGTTCAGTGGGCCTCACACAATCCAAAAGTGTCCAGTGTCCATAAGTGTCTGCAAAAATTCAAAATCTCACTTATCCTCTAGTCACTTTGGTCACAGCTGTGCCATCGAGCCTGTGACATAGCGCTCAGATATTCAGTGGGCCTCACACAATCCAAAAGTGTCCAGTGTCCACAAGTGTCTGCAGAAATTCAAAATCTCACTTATCCTCTAGTCACTTTGGTCACAGCTGTGCCATCGAGCCTGTGACATAGCGCTCAGATATTCAGTGGGCCTCACACAATCCAAAAGTGTCCAGTGTCTGCAGAAATTCAAAATCTCCCTTATCCTCTAGTCACTTTGGTCACAGCTGTGCCATCGAGCCTGTGACATAGCGCTCACATATTCAGTGGGCCTCACACAATCCAAAAGTGTCCAGTGTCTGCAGAAATTCAAAATCTCACTTATCCTCTAGTCACTTTGGTCACAGCTGTGCCATCGAGCCTGTGACATAGCGCTCAGATATTCAGTGGGCCTCACACAATCCAAAAGTGTCCAGTGTCCACAAGTGTCTGCAGAAATTCAAAATCTCCCTTATCCTCTAGTCACTTTGGTCACAGCTGTGCCATCGAGCCTGTGACATAGCGCTCAGATATTCAGTGGGCCTCACACAATCCAAATGTGTCCAGTGTCTGCAGAAATTCAAAATCTCCCTTATCCTCTAGTCACTTTGGTCACAGCTGTGCCATCGAGCCTGTGACATAGCGCTCAGATATTCAGTGGGCCTCACACAATCCAAAAGTGTCCAGTGTCTGCAGAAATTCAAAATCTCCCTTATCCTCTAGTCACTTTGGTCACAGCTGTGCCATCGAGCCTGTGACATAGCGCTCAGATATTCAGTGGGCCTCACACAATCCAAAAGTGTCCAGTGTCTGCAGAAATTCAAAATCTCCCTTATCCTCTAGTCACTTTGGTCACAGCTGTGCCATCGAGCCTGTGACATAGCGCTCAAATATTCAGTGGGCCTCACACAATCCAAAAGTGTCCAGTGTCTGCAGAAATTCAAAATCTCCCTTATCCTCTAGTCACTTTGGTCACAGCTGTGCCATCGAGCCTGTGACATAGCGCTCAGATATTCAGTGGGCCTCACACAATCCAAAAGTGTCCAGTGTCTGCAGAAATTCAAAATCTCACTTATCCTCTGGTCACTTTGGTCACAGCTGTGACATATAGCCTGTGACATAGCACTCAGATATTCAGTGGGCCTCACACAATCCAAAAGTGTCCAGTGTCCACAAGTGTCTGCAGAAATTCAAAATCTCCCTTATCCTCTAGTCACTTTGGTCACAGCTGTGCCATCGAGCCTGTGACATAGCGCTCAGATATTCAGTGGGCCTCACACAATCCAAAAGTGTCCAGTGTCTGCAGAAATTCAAAATCTCCCTTATCCTCTAGTCACTGTGGTCACAGCTGTGCCATCGAGCCTCTGACATAGTGCTCAGATATTCAGTGGGCCTCACACAATCCAAAAGTGTCCAGTGTCTGCAGAAATTCAAAATCTCCCTTATCCTCTAGTCACTTTGGTCACAGCTGTGCCATCGAGCCTGTGACATAGCGCTCAGATATTCAGTGGGCCTCACACAATCCAAAAGTGTCCAGTGTCTGCAGAAATTCAAAATCTCACTTATCCTCTGGTCACTTTGGTCACAGCTGTGCCATATAGCCTGTGACATAGCGCTCAGATATTCAGTGGGCCTCACACAATCCAAAAGTGTCCAGTGTCCACAAGTGTCTGCAGAAATTCAAAATCTCCCTTATCCTCTAGTCACTTTGGTCACAGCTGTGCCATCGAGCCTGTGACATAGCGCTCAGATATTCAGTGGGCCTCACACAATCCAAAAGTGTCCATTGTCCACTAGTGTGAGCAGAAATTCAAAATCTCCCCTGTCCTATAGACACCTTGTACCTTGTTTTACATTACTGTATAGTTTGTTGGATTTTATCAACATTTCTACCAAAAAAGAGGAAGGCTGGTGGAAGAGGCTGTGGAATTGGGCGGGGGTTGGCAGCTGGTAATGATGGTGTTGGTGGTGGATCTGATGGTAGTGGCAAGAGCAGAATAGGACCAAATGCAGGAGGTGTTGAGCCTGCGTCATCGTCTGGCTCCATAAGGCTTCGAAGGCTTAGTTTTCTAGGAGTTGGCAAACCGCTTTTAAAGCCAGAGCATCAGGAAAAAGTTTTGTCTTACATTGCTGACTCAGCCTCCAGCTCTATCGCCGCCTCTTCTTCAGTTGTAAAAAGTAAAAGCACTGAGTCGTCATTGGAGGCTCATGTTCATGAACCACACCTTTCCTTGTGTCCTTCACCCCAACCAAGATTGAAGGATGACGCAGGCCATACTACTGATTACTCCATGGAGCTGTTTTCACATACCATGCCTGGATTATCAAGTCAAATGGTGAATTACCCAGGCCAAGATGAATCTGACATGGAGTGCACTGATGCACAGCCGCTGATGGATGATTCTGCTGTTACATTCACTCAGAGCACTACATTGTCCTCGCAGTGTACAGAGCCAGATTCTGACCCTGATGAGACTCAGGTGCCCCTTCCCGCACACTATACCACCATACACGGTGACACAGAGGAAGGTGCACATGACATTGAAAAGGAGGTGATGGATGACCCAGTTGTTGACCCAGATTGGCATCCATTGGGGGAAGAGGGTGCTGCTTACAATAGCTCAGATGAGGAGCATCCACAGCAGACATCGACATCGCAACAGCTGTTATCTGGCAGGCCCGGAGCACTCCAAAGACAGGTTCCAAAAATCAAAAGAGTTGCTGGACAGCTTGTCCAGAGGGTCAAAAGATCACAGCGTGCTAGGCCGCAAAATGTCTGCCAAAGTAGGAAGAGTGCAGTGTGGCACTTTTTTGAACAAAATCCTCATGATCAGGCCAAGGTTATCTGTAAGAAGTGCGCAAAGACCTTTAGCCGAGGGAAAAATCTGAAAAATTTGAATACCAGTTGCATGCTTAGACATTTGAACACCATGCACTTGCAAGCGTGGACACAACACCAAACCTCAAGTGCCACATGTGCAACTGATCACAACGAAGGTAGTCAGCAACGCTACATTGTTTCCCCCACTGTAAGCCCACCGGTTAGCACAGCAGCAAATGTTGAGGTGTCGTTGCAAGGCCACAGCAGTCAGGGAATCCCACTGTTATATCAACGAAAGACTGATTCTAGGCCATCAGAAAGAACACCAACTCCATCACCATCATCAACCCTCTCTCAGTCCGCCCTGTCCACCGCTACTTCCGCCATATGCAGCTCTCAAGTCCAGCTCACCCTCCCAGACACTATGAGTAGGTCAAGAAAGTGCTCAGTCTCTCATCCGCGTACACTGGGTTTGAACGCCCACATTGCCAAACTAATCTCGTTTGAGATGATGCCCTTTCGGTTGGTGGAAAGCGCAGCTTTCCGCGAACTCATGGCCTATGCAGTACCACGCTATGACCTACTCAGTCGCCACTTCTTCTCTCGCAAAGCCATCCCAGCCCTCCACCATCATGTGAAAGACCACATTGTCCATGCACTCAAGCAGTCAGTGAGCGGAAAGGTGCACCTCACAACTGATGCATGGTCCAGTCGGCATGGCCAGGGCCGTTACGTGTCCATCACTGCGCACTGGGTTAATGTGGTGGATGCAGGGTCCACAGGGGACAGCGGTGGTGGGACAGTGCTGCCTAGCCCACGGTATAGGAAACAGTTGGCTGTAGGCGTTCGACCCTCCTCCTCCTCCTCCAGAAGCGAAAGCTCGTCCACAGAGCGCAGTAGTACGAGCACTCCATCTGCAGCTGCCACTGTTGCACACGATGTGTCCCCCTATCGAGCAGCTAGTGGAAAGCGTCAGCAGGCTGTGTTGCAGATGATGTGTTTGGGCGACAGACACACCGCCGAGGTGCTGGCCGAGTACTTGAAGCGACAAACTGAGTCATGGCTGGGCAGTGTACATCTTGAGGCAGGCAAGGTAGTTAGTGATAACGGCCGTAATTTTGTGGCAGCCATAGCCCTTTCAAAACTCAGCCACATACCTTGCTTGGCTCACACCTTGAACCTGGTGGTGCAGTGCTTCCTCAAAAATTATCCGGAGTTAACAGTCCTGCTCCAGAAGGTGCGAAGACTGTGCGCGCACATCCGCCAGTCGCCTGTACACTCTGTTCGTATGGAGAAGCTGCAGCGATTGCTCCACCTTCCCAACCACCGCCTCATTATCGACATTGCAACAAGGTGGAACTCCACCCTGCACATGGTGGAGCGACTGTGCGAGCAGAGGCAGGCCATAATGCATTTGTGGGAGGATACACGGCCAGGCACTTTGAGAGCAGACATGGAGTTGACAGGTGTGCAGTGGTCGAAGCTGAAAGACCTCTGTAAAGTCCTTCAGTGTTTTGAGGAATGCACACGGCTGGTAAGCGCAGACAACGCCATCCTAAGCATGAGCATCCCACTTATGCGTCTGCTCATGCAAACTTTGACGCACCTTAAGGAGCAGGCTTCTGCAGCCAATGTTGATGAGGAGGAAGAGGAGGAGGGAATCCTTGATGACATTCAGCCATTGTCTGCTCAGGGACCTCTCCTGGACGAGGTGGAGGAAGAAGAGGATGAGGAAGAGGAGGATGATGGGGATGATTACTTAGGGGAGGAGAATGCATCTCGTGGGGCAAGTGAAAATGTTGGCGTGGCAAGGTCTGGTACAGGGTTTGTGCGTGACTGGAGGGATGTGGATTTGCCAGAAAGTGCTCCTCCAACCAGCACTCGCAGTGCATCATTGACACCGGGAACATTGGCCCACATGTCAGATTATGCCTTGCTGATCCTAAAAAGGGACCCCCGCATTGCCAAAATGATGAACGATGACGACTACTGGTTGGCCAGCATCCTGGATCCACGCTATAAAGACAAATTACAAAACATCATGCCACAGGAGAACCTTGACCTAATATTGGCTAATAAACAAGCAACTCTGGTAAATCGGTTGCTTGAGGCATTCCCAGCACACAGCAGCGGTGATGGTTCTCACACGAGCCGTACGGGCCGGGGGCAGCTTGTCAGAGGTGTTCGTGGTGCACACAGCAGAAGTGGCGTTGGAGACAGGGGTTTCATGACAATGTTGTGGACTGATTTTTCAAGTACCGCTCACACAACTGGTAATACTGCATCGATGGAAAGTGACAGGAGACAGCAGTTGTCAACTATGGTTACAAACTACTTTTCCTCCCATATCGATGTTCTCCCACACAGGTCATTCCCCTTTGACTATTGGGCCGCTAAACTGGACACCTGGCCTGAATTGGCACAATATGTCTTACAGGAGCTCGCTTGCCCAGCTGCAAGTGTGCTATCGGAAAGAGTCTTCAGTGCAGCTGGATCAATCCTGACAGAAAAAAGGACCCGTCTGTCAACCCAAAATGTGGATGATCTAACCTTCATTAAAATGAACCACGCATGGGTTTCCAAGGATTTTGTCCCACCTTCCCCTGATGACACATAGGGTGACAGAAAAATGGCTTGCTTTGGTCCACCTCTTCCTGGGACTTGACCTATTTCACCTTTTGCATCAGCTGAATGTCCAACATCAACATATGCCACTTTCTAAAACTCCCTATTTGTGCTGCCTCCCCCCCCCCATGGCCGGGGTCACCACCTAGCGCACGACACCGTGCGAGTGCCGTTGCCCTGGACAGGTGGGAAGGTCGACTCTTGGGCGCGGGCACTGGCACAGGGTCCCTCATAGTGCAATCAAGTGTCTCTGACGGTGGTGGTGCACACCCGCCGTCAGACACACCGCCGTACTATGAGGGGCCCAGTGCCAGTACCGACGCCCACGAGTGGGCCCCCCTTGCTTGGGCAGGGCCCCAGCATTTGCAATCTTTACCTCTCCCTGCTCCTCCGCTGTGTAGTCTGGGCCGTTAAATCCATACTGTGCCTGACACCGTTTGAGCCTGCCTCCTGATGTATAGACATATATTTTGAATGTGTACGCTATCCATACATGTTATCCGGGGATACGGTACCCTTTCTAACCTTTGTGCAATCACGTGCAATCCATACTGGGCCTAACACCGTCTGAGCCTGCCTCCTGATGTATAGACATATATTTTGAATGTGTACGCTATCCATACATGTTATCTGGGGATACGGTACCCTTTCTAACCTTTGTGCAATCATGTGCAATCCATACTGGGCCTAACACCGTCTGAGCCTGCCTCCTGATGTATAGACATATATTTTGAATGTGTACGCTATCCATACATGTTATCTGGGGATGCGGTACCCTTTCTAACCTTTGTGCAATCACGTGCAATCCATACTGGGCCTAACACCGTCTGAGCCTGCCTCCTGATGAATAGACATATATTTTGAATGTGTACGCTATCCATACATGTTATCCGGGGATACGGTACCCTTTCTAACCTTTGTGCAATCACGTGCAATCCATACTGGGCCTAACACCGTCTGAGCCTGCCTCCTGATGTATAGACATCTATTTTGAATGTGTATGCTATCCATACATGTTATCTGGGGATACGGTACCCTTTCTAACCTTTGTGCAATCATGTGCAATCCATACTGGGCCTAACACCGTCTGAGCCTGCCTCCTGATGTATAGACATATATTTTGAATGTGTACGCTATCCATACATGTTATCCGGGGATACGGTACCCTTTCTAACCTTTGTGCAATCACGTGCAATCCATACTGGGCCTAACACCGTCTGAGCCTGCCTCCTGATGTATAGACATATATTTTGAATGTGTACGCTATCCATACATGTTATCTGGGGATACGGTACCCTTTCTAACCTTTGTGCAATCATGTGCAATCCATACTGGGCCTAACACCATCTGAGCCTGCCTCCTGATGTATAGATATATATTTTGAATGTGTACGCTATCCATACATGTTATCCAGGGATACGGTACCCTTTCTAACCTTTGTGCAATCACATGCAATCCATACTGGGCCTAACACCGTCTGAGCCTGCCTCCTGATGTATAGACATATATTTTGAATGTGTACGCTATCCATACATGTTATCTGGGGATACGGTACCCTTTCTAACCTTTGTGCAATCATGTGCAATCCATACTGGGCCTAACGCCGTCTGAGCCTGCCTCCTGATGTATAGACATATATTTTGAATGTGTACGCTATCCATACATGTTATCTGGTGATACGGTACCCTTTCTAACCTTTGTGCAATCATGTGCAATCCATACTGGGCCTAACACCGTCTGAGCCTGCCTCCTGATGTATAGACATATATTTTGAATGTGTACGCTATCCATACATGTTATCCGGGGATACGGTACCCTTTCTAACCTTTGTGCAATCATGTGCAATCCATACTGGGCCTAACACCGTCTGAGCCTGCCTCCTGATGTATAGACATATATTTTGAATGTGTACGCTATCCATACATGTTATCTGGGGATACGGTACCCTTTCTAACCTTTGTGCAATCATGTGCAATCCATACTGGGCCTAACACCGTCTGAGCCTGCCTCCTGATGTATAGACATATATTTTGAATGTGTACGCTATCCATACATGTTATCTGGGGATACGGTACCCTTTCTAACCTTTGTGCAATCATGTGCAATCCATACTGGGCCTAACACCGTCTGAGCCTGCCTCCTGATGTATAGACATATATTTTGAATGTGTACGCTATCCATACATGTTATCCGGGGATACGGTACCCTTTCTAACCTTTGTGCAATCACATGCAATCCATACTGGGCCTAACACCGTCTGAGCCTGCCTCCTGATGTATAGACATATATTTTGAATGTGTACGCTATCCATACATGTTATCTGGGGATACGGTACCCTTTCTAACCTTTGTGCAATCATGTGCAATCCATACTGGGCCTAACACCGTCTGAGCCTGCCTCCTGATGTATAGACATATATTTTGAATGTGTACGCTATCCATACATGTTATCCGGGGATACGGTACCCTTTCTAACCTTTGTGCAATCATGTGCAATCCATACTGGGCCTAACACCGTCTGAGCCTGCCTCCTGATGTATAGACATATATTTTGAATGTGTACGCTATCCATACATGTTATCCGGGGATACGGTACCCTTTCTAACCTTTGTGCAATCACGTGCAATCCATACTGGGCCTAACACCGTCTGAGCCTGCCTCCTGATGTATAGACATATATTTTGAATGTGTACGCTATCCATACATGTTATCTGGGGATACGGTACCCTTTCTAACCTTTGTGCAATCATGTGCAATCCATACTGGGCCTAACACCGTCTGAGCCTGCCTCCTGATGTATAGACATATATTTTGAATGTGTACGCTATCCATACATGTTATCCGGGGATACGGTACCCTTTCTAACCTTTGTGCAATCACGTGCAATCCATACTGGGCCTAACACCGTCTGAGCCTGCCTCCTGATGTGTAGACATATATTTTGAATGTGTACGCTATCCATACATGTTATCCGGGGATACGGTACCCTTTCTAACCTTTGTGCAATCACGTGCAATCCATACTGGGCCTGACACCGTTTGAGCCTGCCTCCTGATGTATAGACATATATTTTGAATGTGTACGCTATCCATACATGTTATCTGGGGATACGGTACCCTTTCTCACCTTTGTGCAATCACGTGTAATCCATGCTGGGCGTGAGAACGGCTGGCGAGCTGTTAAGCAAGCTACAGCACCTGTGGTTTGCACACGTAAGTTTTTCATTTTTTCAGGAATGATGGTTAGGCCTAATTCCGGAACTGCGGTTGACCTGCACTTACTGGGAAATCATTGTTCGCGGGTAATAATTGTAATCAGTGATCCCCATCACTAACGTTGTTCAGCGGGTTATCTGCACCTGTAAGCGACAAACGCTGGCCTTTTCAGTGTAGCGCACATGCAGCCACGGACATGTAAGGGCATGACACACCAGTTATTGGCCAATCTCATGTGCCAGAGCCTCACGTGTCCCTCTAGTAAGCCGGACTCGGACCGCGGGGCATGACGGAGTCTCGTTCGTTAACGGAATTAAGCTTGCAATGTGTGCATCTGTTCTGTAGCTGGCATGTTTGAGGTTTCCCAGGTGGAGTCGAATTTAACCGTAGGCTCCACTCCTGGTGGTGCCCTTCTGGACATTCCTTTAAGGTTCAGCTTTGCAACCATACTGCCCACGTAAAACAAACACTTTGCCTTCATGAACGCTGTTTGGAGGGTCATGACTCGTGGGAATAACGCTGCCCAATCAGTTAACCTGCTAGAGAGATCCTTCGTTGCTCCCAAGCATGACATCACACTCCCTAGGAGGAAGGTAATGCCACTGTGGCGACCGTACTCCTGGGGGCGACACAAGTGCACTGATGCCCAACCACTGCTCGATGAATCTGCTGGTACATTGACCCAGACCACTACATTCCCCTCGCACGCTACACGGCCTGAATCTGACCCTGATGAAACTCAGGTTACCCTTCCCATATACAGTTCCATCTTACACGGTGACAAAGAGGAAGCTGCAGATGAAAGTGCAGGTTCGGCCCACCCGCCATCAGACACACCACCGTACTATCAGGGGCCCTGTGCCAGTGCCATCGCCAACGAGTGGGCCCCCCCTGCTTGCTCAGGATCACAGCACTTGCAAAGTTGAAATACTGTGCAGTGAGATGGAAGATGGGGACGACGAGGAGTCCAGACAAGTACAGGGATTCCCAAGCGAGGAGACTTATTTGATTGTTTTCAATGTTGGGACAGCAATTTTTGGGGAGCACTATACTCTGGAGAATGATAGATGGGGCCCACCATACACTGGAACATTCCAAAGGTGGATATCAGACACTGGAGCAGCATTTACAGGGCCCATTATACACTAGAGCATTAGAAATGGGGCCCATTATGTTTGGAGCATTATTTGGGCCCATAAGACAGTGGAGCTTCATCCATGGGGACCAACATATACTGTAGCATTATGTGGAGCTCATCATATACTGTTTCAAACATTATATGGGACCAATGATTCTGTATGGAGAAATAGATGGGCCTCGTCATGTGATGTAAAAAGTGAAGTATTTTTCATTGTACTATACCGCTATTTCTCTGCTGTATCGGAGCATGATGAGTTGTGGTATGTGTTAAAGCGGCGCTCTTTCGCCCAGGGCACATGAAAACCTGGAGCCAGCCCTCCCCCCCACAACTGTAGCCAAATAACCCCCATTTTTCAGTGCGTAACTTGTATTATGAAGTTAATTAAGGTTGACAAGCTTAAGTAAGAAGAATTGATGCTTTTGGCATTCAAATGGGCACTGAAGGTGTGTTTCCTGTCCTCCTCTCACTGCCGACTTTTATTCCCCATTGACTTACATTGGGTTTCGTGTTTCGGGACGACCCCGACTTTTCCCTATAATCGGACGATCTTGCTCGACCCGACTTTTGGAAAAGTCGGGTTTCACGAAACGAAACGCGACCCTAAAAAAACAAAAGTCGCTCAACTCTAGTAGTTAGTTAGTCTGCGGAGGGTGAAGTGTGCAGACGTGTAGAGAGCTGCTGGAGGTTGAGCTAGGAAAGGAGAGCTCCCTCGCAGTGAGAGCGAAAGAACTGGAGCCTGGTCTCCACGGCTGTATGGATACTAACGGTCCTACAGCAGATACCAGAGGGGTAGGAGGCTGTAAATGCCCTACTCCCATCTAAGACTTGAGGCACAACAGCAGCTTGGATAGAGAGCCAGGACTCAAGTGAGGAGTCCCCGAGAGAGGCTACAGCTGTCTGCCGTGCAAGTAAGGTTCTTGGGACATCTGACAGGAGGAACTTCAGAGTAACTTAGTACTGAAGTACGTCATTTAAACAAGCGCTAGGAAGGAGACTGCACAGCCCGTCTGCTGAGAGAGAATCCCTGAGTTGCTTCCAGGCTAGCCTGCTCTGTTACCATCTATAATCAGGACCCTGGACTGCAGTTATCAAGTAAAGGTACAGAAATTGCACCCCGCTGTGTCTTGTCTGCTTCCTACCCTTACGGCACTGATACATCCCCGTGCCAGCCACATCTACACTGCCCTGGGACTATAGCTTCACCTGTGGGGAGCTTTTACATATTTGCTGCATCATACCATCAGTCCCGGCGGATCTGTCTGCATCGTCGGCTTAACATCTCCCTTGCCGAGCACCACAGGTGGCATCACAAACTATTCCATTCCATTAAGTACATTTCCCCATTACTTGGGCGCCCAGGGCCACGGACCGGGTCACCGCTGCTGTGACACATCCTACTGACACCGGCCCGGTACCGAGTACCCCACAGCCCTGGGAGGGCGACCCAGTACAGTATATGGGCCAAGGAATATGTGATGGAGAACATCTCTGATGGTAAAACGGCACGGGCCCATGGGAGGGAGGATATGTAAGATGGGTATATAGGCACTGTTTTGGTTATTAAAAAAACAAACACACCGGAAAACTATCCAAATTTTTTTTATTCAATACAAATACATTAATTTTTTTATTTGCCAAGGTCAGATGGGGTGATAATATTTGCAAGAGGCGGTTGAATGCTGGGATGGACAGCAGGCAGAACAAGATGAACAAGATGAATTTGTCGGGAAATCTGAAAATAACATGAAAATAATGGTTAGTTAATGCTTATATTTTTTCATACACAAATTACATATTTGTTAACTTACCTCCTAAAATCTTGGTAAAGAACATAAAAATGCCCCTTCTCCTGTCACTCAGCTACAAGTGGGTGCACCCACATTATTCGGGCTCGTTTCCTCCTTCTTTGCTCCTGCAACTAAAATATCTGGTTCTCGGGCCGCTGGGCAGTGTGCGGTGTGCTGGGAGCTCTGCTGCTGGATGTTTCTGCTACTCATACTTGCTTTTGGATAGCAAAATGGAGAAGGGGGTTGGACAAGGAAATCACATCATTTTTTTTTCCTCAGTCACGTTTGTCAAACTTTATCTATCTTCTTTGCTGTGAAAAATGCTGACAAAACCGCACAAAAAACCACACTAAAAAAAACGCACTAAAAACGCACAAAAACCGCAGAGAAAAGCCCCCCAAACCGCACAAAAACCGCACCTGCGTTTTCTGGCAAGAGCTGCTGTTTATGTGCGGAAAAAAATGCCGCAGAATCCGCAGTGTGTGCACACACCCTAAGGGTACCTTTAGATGGGCACACATTAGCTTACATCATGACACAGTAATCAAAAAATGGCTTTACAATATGCAATCTAAAGAACAGAATTAAATAATCTGAGAAGAAAAGCATAGCTTATATGCTCCATACCTGTAAAGATGTGTATTCACAGCTCAGTGTCATCTCTCACAGAATCCAGTAGCTTCTCTCATAGGATTGAAAGTGAAACTACTTGTGTCCTCTCTCACAGAATTGAAAGAGAAATGACTGGTTGAGTACTTGCTCACTGATAAGAACAGTGAAACCTCCACCCTTTTGAATAATAAGATGAAGTACACAGGAAAACAAATAAATTTTGCAGGCAGAAATAATTAGTGACCTGTTGAACAGTATATAATGTTATTGCGTCATATTGACCCAAACAATACAAGTGTAAGGCTGGGATCACACACAGCGAGATACGGCCGAGTCTCGCAGGTTAAAACCAAGCTCTGGCACCGGCACTCCGGAGCGGAGCGTGCAGCCGCACAGCAATACATGGAGCTGCACGCTGCGCTCCGGAGTGCCGGTGCCAGAGCTTGGTTTTAACCTGCGAGACTCGGCCGTACGTATCTCGCTGTAGTGTGACTCCGGCCTAACAATCAGTGTGTGAAAAATAAAACAAACAAAAAAAACAACACTCAGGCCATGTGCACACGTAGCAGAAAATTTCTGCTTAAAAACCTGACTCCCTTCCCGGAAACCGCTGTTTTTTTTCTGAGCGTTTTCCGCAAAAAAAATGCACGGTTTTTATGCGTTTTTTCCACGCGGTTCCTGACACATAGAAATAGCCAGAAATGCAGAAAAATCCGCGAAATTAATGAGCATGCTGTGTTTTTTACCGCAAAGCGTTTTTTTCATGGTAAAAAAACGCATCAATATACACAGAAAGTGCAAAATGCATAGAAATGAATGGGAAGCTTATTTTTAGCAGATTTATTGGCAATTTTGCTAAAAAAATGCTAAAAAAAGTGTGTGCACACAGCCTCATACTATGAACCCCTCAAATGTGGAAAAGTCAATTAACCACAAGTTTCAGATCCGCATAATAAATAATCTGCAGGATCTCAAATTTCATTTTGGGTCTTATGGACACGAACAGAACATTTCCCATTTAGTATCTGTATTTTTATTTCTGAGGAAATTGTCCCAGTGAACCAGAATAAGGGCATCTCTAAGCTGGTCAAACTTTGCCTTCCTAAAGTTGTGTTTTTGTGACTCCCTGACAAGTCACCCTAGAGAAAGTGAAACTGTACAATATTATGTTTGCTATTTCCTAGATGCTCGATGACCTGCAGATTTGTTATTCTGTCAGGTCTATTAGATAGTATTAGATCTAAAAGTGCTGCTCCTCTGGTTGGATTCTGCACCAATTGTGAAAGATAATTTTTCTTGGTTATTAGCAGAAACCTGTTGCCTTTATGGGTTTCGCAGGTCTCTTTTTCCCAGTTAATATCTATGTAGTTAAAGTCCCTCACAACAAGGACCTCATTATAGATTGCAGCTTCATCTATCTTCATTAGTAGTAAACTTTCCATGGTTTCTGTTACATTTGGGGGTTTGTAACAGACCCCAATGAGAATTTTGTTACTATTTTTCTCTCCATGTATTTCGACCCATATGAATCTGTTATGAGTTCATTTTTCCCTTCGTCACTGAGGTCTGGTGAACTCCCTAGTCTGGTAAAGGAAGGTAATGAGCCTGATTATCAGGCACCTGAGCCTAATGATGATGACTGGCTGAGTGGAGTCACGGACTGGATATAAGGCTGCCGACGCCCTTCTGCCCTGCGGGTGATTTCTCTGTGGACTTCTAGGAGACCAGTCTGATTCCTGCTCCTCTAAAGCTAAGTTTTCTGCTTTGCCTTTTAGCATTTGTGTTTTGTTTTTGTTTGCCTTGCTTTTCTGTATTCTGCCATTCCCTGCTGGGGTGAGCTGAATCTCCTTTTGCCGGTTGCTCTGTCTTCAGAATATTCCTGAGTACTGACATAGTCTTTTTGAAGCCTAGCGTCTTCAGGGCCTTTTTCACTATCAGTCTGTTGGCTCTTATTTTCATAGGGTTTTTCACGGATTGCAGACAGCAGCCTTCCTGTCCTTTCCTATCTAGTTAGCTTGGGCCCCGTCTTTGCTCAGTCTATCTTTCTGTCTGTGTTGTGTTCTTTCTTCTTGCTTCACCGTCATTATATGTGGGGGGCTGCCTTTTGCTTTGGGGTCTGCTCTGGGGCAGTTTAGATTTCCCTTTCTGGTCTTTAGGCTATTTAGTCCTCCGGCTGTGATCGAGGGGTCTAGGGCATCGTAGGAACCCACCACGGCTACTGCTAGTTGTGTTGATAAGTTCAGGGGTCTGCAATCTGATAGCTGCCAACCTCTCTGGTTTTCTGGACTTTGCTAGCATTTCTGTTTTTGCCTCCTACGGTGACTCAATCATAACATGAATCCTTCTTGCAAAATGAACGGGCCTAGGAGAGGCTCCTCGAAGTGGCTCAAGACAAGGCTACCTGCCAAGCTTCACAGCCACCACCAGGTTAAGACATCAACTGTAGTACCTCATTCAAATAGTCTGTCACCCAATTTAAGCCCTATCAGCTTCCGCCACCGCCATCAGGGGCTTATCTACAGCATTCTGTAATGCTGTAGATAAGCCCCCGATGTAACCTGAAAAATAAGAAGAAAAAAGTAAAAGAGATAGATTATACTCACCCTGGCGTTCAGTCCGGTCTGATGGGTGTCGCCGTCCGGTCCGGCGCCTCCCATCTTCATACAATGATGTCCTCCTCCTTGCTTCTCCCTTAGCTCCTGTGCAGGTGTACTTTATCTGCCCTGTTGAGGCCAGAGTAAAGTACTGCAGTGTGCAGGCGTGGGACCTCTCTGACCTTTACCGGCGCCTTCGCACTGCAGTACTTTACTCTGCCCTCAACAGGGCACATAAAGTACGCTTGCGCAGGAGCCGAGGGAGGAGCAAGGAGGAGGACATCATCGTATGAAGATGGGAGGCGCCGGACTGCAACACCCACCGCACCCAACTCCGCCCCCTGGTGAGTATAATCTAATATGTTTTTCTTATCTTTCAAGTTTCATCGGGGGCTTATCTACAGCATTACAGAATGCTGTAGATAAGCCCCCGATGGCAGTGCCGGCAGCTGATAGGCCAAAAATGGGGTGACAGATTCCCTTTAAGAAAGGGTAGTTGTGATACTTCTACACTCATAAAGGCACTGTGCACAGTGAAAATTACAACCTCATTCATACATCGTTTAAGGCACCAAATGGACTGCCTAATAAAAAAATTAAGTATAGTTGTGTCACTTCTACACTCATAGAGGAAAAAATTATAGAGCGGGTCATCCAGCCATCCATAAACCCCTGAAAGGCAAAAACTGGCAGATCTCATTAAAATATTTTGAAATTGCAGTTGATGTATTTCTACACTCTTTAAGACTTTGCACAGCCAGGAAAAAAATTATAAGGTGGGTAATAAAGGTATCATCTTCAGGTGTCTGCTTCTTCTCTTTCCTCAGGAGGCAGGAGGACTGCATTCACCTGCTTACTGGAGCTGGATTCCCAAGTGATGTACGTAGATCGGGTAGTGCCAGAGCCCCCGACATGTAGAAATTGCCGACAGCCCCCTGTGTCACCTACACTATCTCTGGCTCCTCCATTGCACAGTCTAACCTCTCAGGGGTGGTTACATACCTTCTCTCAGGGGTGCTCACATACGTTCTCTCAGGGGTGTTCACAGACGTACCATGCTGAGCCCACATGCAACCTGGTAGTTCAGTGGTTTATGAAAACCTACCAATATTTGCCATAGCTATTTTCTAAACCTCCGGACATGCGCAGTGCGAGCCTTTGAAGCCGGGAAGTGTACAAATGGCTTCAGAGATGCAGTGATTCTGCCGAAATGAGTGGCGCGCATGCACTACCATGTTCGTTGGTGCAAATTATGTTATCGCACCCACAGGGGTGTGATAACATGGAAAGTGGGCTTTATAGTCTGAGGCAACTAACTTCCAACTAATCAAAGTCCTCATTAGCATAGCAATCGGGTACAATATAAATGATTTTTTTATATCTCGCTTTCACTGAATAACATTATACACAGCTGGTTAGGCAGGGAATTTGCTCATACATAGGTGAATGCTGATTTGGAGGACATTAAGACAAGTAAAGAAAGTGTAGTCAGCTTACCCGTCTGCAATGCAATCCCCAAGCCTGCCAACGCCCAGCACGGACTGTGGTGAGCATCCACATCAATTAGGAACAAGAGGAAAAAAAAAAATTTGATCCAGCTTGAGACGGAGGCGGCTGCAATTTTACAAAGCTTTATTGGACAACTTAAAAATATGTTGGTTCTTTAAAAATCTCTTATAGCAAACACCAAGCACACCAGTGAGGAGGATCAACGCGTTTCAACTAAGAAAAAGTCTTAGTCATGATCTGATCCGTCTCAAGCTGGATCAAAATTTTTTTTTTTCCTCTTGACATTAAGACAAAACTTAAAGAGGACCTGTTAGGTGCCGGGATTCTCCCTCTGCAAAGGGTGGATTCCAAGCCTTGTCTGCCTCTGCAGTCTCCCTTTCTGCTTTGGCCGCAGTTGGAGCTGCTCAGCAAAGGCTTCTTGCTCAGACTCATGTTGCTCTCTTGGTTGCTACTGGCTCTCCAGCCAAAGCTACAGTAACTACCAATAGGCAGCGGCGAACAGACGTTCCAGAGTCTAAGTACAGAAATCACCCTACTGAGCATGCTCGTGAGGTGGCGACCTCTCATTGGTGGTCTATCGTCAGCTGCTCGGGTGACATGGCAGTTCCGGATTGGTCCACGAGCAAGGTCCTGTCTGACTGGACTTGAACAGGAGCGTATAACAGGTTCCATGGAGCGTGCGTCAGTGCGCTAAGTTCATATGTGTTTGGTGTGTTGATGGATTTGCTACCACCCTGTGTGCACCTGTGCAGCTTCTAGCACAGCGATTGTGTGTCTAGGCAGGCAGTGTAGAGTGGGAACTCCCGCTTGACTCAGCATCTGACTCCAGGAGTCTTAAGTCGCATGTGCAGTTGCACAGCCAAGTGTCAGAGCAAGTACAACCACCAGCCTAGTCTTCCTGGGAGGTAGCTATAGGGACCCCACCTAGCATCATTACCACTATACTCCTGTGACCTCTAACAGAGTATAGTCTCGAGTGCTTACTCTTCTTATACCACTCTGTGAAGTAACAGAGTCAGGTGTTTTGCACTCTGTTCACACTGAGAGACATTTAGCTCATGTGTTTACAGTGATTGCTCACAGTTTCACTCCACCATTGTTCAATAGTTGCGGTTTCCCATCACCACATGGTGGACCCCGGGTTACGATCTCACTTTGCCATCTTTTATATTCAGTGCGATCCGAAAACCCTAACAGGACAAGTCATATAAAATAACACTATTAAACCACAGATATGGGGTTAGTCTGCAGGTAAATAGTGTTCTCACACCATGCAGCATTACCACTGATAGCCCCATTGCCAGTTGAAATTAATTTTATTCCCACTGTTAGTATTGTTCTTCCAGCCTAGTGGTGGCACCAGCATGATTTTGGTCATCCATCTCTGTATAACTGCACCCCTTCACTGACTCAAAGTCTGATCTAATGACTAGCCTATTGCAGTCAGTGTGATGGAGCCGGTACAGTCACCGATCTTTATACACAGAGAGGTGATTTAGGCTATGTGCACAAGTCCGGAATTCCAGCGGAAATTTCCGCAAGAATTCCGCAACTCTCTACCTCGGGAAATACGCTAGAATTCCGTATGCGTAATTCCCACGTATTTCCCACATTTTAACTAGCGTTTTGCAAGCGGAATTAGCTTGGAGAATATTAGCGTTTTCCAAGCGATCTGTAACATCGCTTGGAAAACTGATTGACAGGTTGGTCACACTTGTCAAACATAGTGTTTGACAAGTGTGACCAACTTTTTACTATTGAGGCTGCCTATGCAGCTTCAGTAGTAAAAAGATATAAAGTTAAAAATAATAAAAAAAATTAAAAATGGTGTTATTCTCACCTTCCGGCGTCCCACGCAGTGTTCCCTATTCTCGTGATGCTCCCGGCAAGTCCCGTTTTCAGCGATGCCATGCAGCAATGACCTTTGATGACGTAGTGGTCTTGCGAGACCACTACGTCATCAAAGGTCATTGTCGCAAGGCATCGCTGGTAACAGGAGTTGGCGGGAGCATCGCTGAGGCCTGGGGATGCTGCGAGCGATGCCGGAAGGTGAGACTAACACCATTTTTTATTTTAATTCTATTTTTTTACATAGATATGGTACCCAGGGCCTGGAGAAGAATCTCCTCTCCTCCAGACCGTGGGTACCATCCGCACATTTTGCACTTACTTTGCGCATGGTGGGCATAGCCACATGCGGAAAGTAAGCGGAACAATGCATTCCTATGTGTGCGGAATTCCCGAGATTCCGCACAAAGAATGAGCATGCTGCATATTTTTCCGCAATGTGATTTTGCCACGGAAAAATACGCAGCATTAGCACAGCATGTGCGGAATGCCTTGAATACAATGGCTTGCTTATTTTATGCATTTTCGCAGCATTTACACCTCGTTTTCACAGCAAAAAAACGAGGCAAAAACCCATAAAATACGTGGGAATTCCAGACGTGTGCACATAGCCTAAAATTATGGCAGCTCCACTCCTATGACTGGAAGCCGGAACCTGCCGAGGGGAATAAAGGTAATTTCAACTTGCAGTGGGGTTTGCATTAGGGCTAACAGTGCCAGACCTGCACAGTGTCAGAACATTATTATCCTGTAGATTAACCCCATATCTGCAGGTTAATAGTGTTATTTTACATGTCAGGTTTCCTTAAAGGGTGCTTTCACATTGCGTTCTGGCACTCACTCCATGACTTATGTCTGAACCCCTTGCAAAACAGGATTTGAACATATGCACTGACTTTATTTTTTTAAATCATTTTGAAATTTAAACAAATACATTTTTACAATTTTTTTCTTTTTTTTAAACTAATGGACTTTAACTTTTTCCACTTTGATTGCATGTATAATGCATTGCAATGCACCATTGGCACTGGGTGTTAACCCCTTAACGTCCAATTACGGACACAGTCCACCATTGGATGCCTCCCCCTCTTTGGTGCGGGATCCGGCAACGAGCCTGCTCCTTTTCCGGGACATGACTGCTGATCTGATCAGATGACATGTTCCCCTAAAAGCCGCGGGTAAAATCGCGATTCATCCACGGCTGTTAACATGTTAAATGCCGCTGTCAAACTTTGACAGCAGCATTTAACATGGACGGGCAGGAAGCACGGCCTTTCCTGCTCCCATCGACGCCTGTATCACATGACCATGGGTCGCCAACGGGTTGGCATGACAACCCGGGGACAGGAGAAGACCCCTGTGGTTGTTATTGCTTCTGAAACATAGAGCAGGGCTGCAGCCCTGCTCTATGTATCATTGGTGATCAGACCAGTTCAGCTTAAAGTCTCCCATGGAAACTATTGAAGCAAGTAAAAAAAAAATGTTTTTTAAAAATATTAAGAAAATAAAAAAATATAAAAGTTCAAATTGCCCTCCTTTTGCCCCATTCAAAATAAAACAATAAAAAAATCAAATCTACACATATTTGGTATCGCCGCATTCAAAATTGCCCGATCTATCAATATAAAAAAAAATTAATCAAATCAGTAAACGGTGTAGCAAGAAAACAAGAAAAAAGTCGAAATGCCAGAATTATGTTTTTTTGGTCACTGCAACATTGCAATAAAATGCAATAATGGGCGATCAAAAGAACGTATCTGCATAAAATGATATCAATAAAAATGTCAAAAGACAAAAGTCCTCACCCAGCCCCAGATCCTGAAAAATGGAGACGCTATGGGTCTTGGAAAATGGCAACTTTTTATTTTTTATTTTTTACAAAATATGGATTTTTTTTTTACCACTTAGATAAAAAAGAACCTAGGCATGTCTATGAACTCGTAATGACCTGGAGAATCAAAATAGCAGGTCAGTTTTAGAATTTAGTGAATCCAGCAAAAAAGCCAAACAAAAAACATGTGCAGGATTGCAATTTTTTTGCAATTTCACCGCACTTGGAATTTTTTTTCCCATTTTCTGTTACATGACATGGTAAAACCAATGGTATCATTCAAAAGTACAACTCGTCCTGCAAAAAAACAAGCCATCACATGGCCATTTTGACCAAAAAAATAAAAAAGTTACTGTATGTCTCTGGGAAGAATGGGATTAAAAAATGACAATGAAAAAACAAAAATACCCCTGATCGTTAAGGGGTTAAAGCCATAACAGGCATAGCACATCATTGTGTGGGAACTTACACCCGCTTATGACATGCTATGTCCGTCATTGGCCATAAAGGGATTAATGACATATAGCACTCTATTACAGTGTAAATGGTACCCGGTACTTAACACAGAAAAGTCATGATGCAAGTCGTGGCTAGTATTTTCTACAAAAGTAATACATTCTATTTAAGCAGTGTTAAAGCACTATTCAAATTTTACATAATTATTACTAATTTTCACACTTTCTATTGCGCTGCCAAAAATAGGAGAAACTCAACTATTTTTTGAAATCCCATATAGAATCAATGGAGAAGTACATGCTCTAGACCACTGCTTAGTCACATATCGGGGTTGAGAACCACCAGCTTGCACTTCCTAAAATCTGCCCATTAAAGCAATTATTAGATAATTACTTTTTATTGTAAAATTCTGCATTTACAACAGTTAGTGAGGCAATTTAGTCTAATAGTTTTGTATCCTGACAGTTTTTGCAATGGCATGACTAAAGAAAAATTAGACTTTACTTCTCCCAACAACAATTGCTATGCAGGTAATACCGCGGTTAATGAATCTAATGAGTATTGTAAAGTTTATAGAAAGTATACCTTTTTACTATTTACATTTGTTGACCTTTTTATGCTTTTCTAACTGCTTTAAACACGGGTCCCGATTTTTGGGGGACTCAATCACATGTATCTGTGTTTTCACTCTTTAGAAGTTAGACCTTCACTCCTACTGTACTAGAACTCTCTCCATGTCACATATAAAGCAGTAAAAAAAATTGAATTTCTTCCATTTTTGTGCCTAATTATTTTTCATCACAGTTCCATATTTACTATTCTGGTAATAAGCAATTTCTTAATGATGTAGAGAGGATGTAAAAGGCAAAAGTTTCAGGATTTTATTGGTTGAACAATAAGAAATCCTGGTAGTTTTGCTAGGATTAAACTTATTAAAGTGAGTATGCAATTACAAACACATGAAACGTTATGCTGCCAAATTGCAATTTAAATAAATTCTGTGATGTAAGTTGCTATAGGAATGATTGCAGTAACAGTAGTGCTTGTGGATCATGTCAATGGGTATGAGATTGGCCTCATATTCACCCCAGAGATCTCTGATATTATATTCGGAGTATATTCTTGAATTTTGGCATATGGGCCAAGGATGCTTGAGATGTTTGCTTGCTCCTTTATGTTAATTGAGAGATAGGTCTCCAGATTATTTGTTCATACTTTTACATAGTATATATTGTTTATTTTGTGTCATGCAAAACTTATTCCTTTTAAGTTGCTCAGATGGCAAGCCACGATCCTCTGTGGTGCCACCAAGTAAGGATAGTGCATATGGACCCAGTCTTCTTGGGTGGACAACTGCGGGAGCATGTTAAGAATTAGCATAACTAAAAGAGAATGTGCCCTTATAAATCTGTAAGGAGATGGACCAGCTGACGTGTTCCCTCTGAAGGCATCAATTCTGCTGTGATATAGAATGTGAATAATGTTTTGTTCCTGATATGTTTCCATGTGGGCTGCAGTATTAACTAATGGTCACAAGATATCACTGTCTAGAATGTAGGTGAGAAGTGAATTTTGCAGAGTAACACAGCTAGTATAAAGACAGTGTGAGAGTTAACTAAGTGTGAGGATGTGGCGCACCTGAGGGTTCAGTCGCCACAGAGGTACTGCATCTCCTCCTGAGGTGTGGTGCCCTCCATCCAGGTAAGGTGGAGACACCTGACCACACTCCAACACCTGCACCCCACACCACAAAGTAGTGTAGCAAAGCACCTTTGGCGGCTCCCTGCTTGGAGTGTAGCATAGCACCCCTTGGTGGCTCCCTGCTTGGAACACGAAATGTGCTGGGAGGTGGGTGGAGTTAGTTCACATAAAAGAGTTGAGTCAGTCAGTCTTTCATTCAGTCAGTGAGTGAGGATGTAGAAGGACAGAGAGTGAGTCAGAGAAGATCCCCGGGAGAGGGATGGAAGAAGGAAGTGCTGCAGCAGACATCAGTGACCTGGGTCTGCTGGCACAAGAAAGAGACAGAGAAAGGAAGCTTGATTCTCCATAAGTAAGAAGGATTAGTACGGAACGTAAGGAGTAGAAGAGGACTGTGGAATCCGGGTTAGAAGAGAACCCCTTTCAAGTTCTAAGCGCAAGGCCGGGGTCCAGTCCCTGAGGTTGTATGGATACTAATGCTCCTGCAGCAGACACCGCAGGAATAGAAGTTGTCACCACTTTATTCCCACAGAAGACTTGGGGGCACAACAGCAATGATAGTGAGCTGGGACTAGGTAGTAAGGAGTCCCCGAAATAGGCTACAGCTGTCTGCCGTACAAGTAGAGTTCATAGGAACATCTGACAGGAGGAACTCCAGTGTAACTCAGTACTAGGAGTACTTCATTCAAAGGCGCTATAAGAGGAGACGTTCAGAAAAGGCACATATGTTGGCAGAGTGTTGGAAAGGAGTACTTCATCTTGCCTGGAAGTTGGCTGAGCTCCTGACCCGGAGGACACAACATGGATGCGGGCACCTGTACCTGCAACAGACTGTGAGTAAAGCTTTGGAACTACATGCCCTGGTGTCCTCCACTTATTCCTGCGCCAACACGCCCAGCACTGCTACATGCATTGCACCCGGCACTACACCATCTAAGTGTCACTGCACCTACTCTGCCCTGGAACTACAGCCCTGCCTGTGAAGGGCTATAACATCACTGCTGCACCACACCATCTGTCCCAGAGGATCTGTCTGCAGCGTCGGCTTACATCTACATTGCCGAACACCACAGGTGGCGTCACGAATCACTCATAAACTTTCCCCTGTTTACAATGGGCGCCCAGGGCCACGGGCCGGGTCCCAGCTGCCATGACATCTCCCATTGAAGCTCATCGGGCCCGCTACCGAGTACCCCACAGCTCTGGGAGGGCGACCCAAGGACAGCCCATAGTGGGTGGGCACTTTGGAAATATCTGGGCAGTTTTACAGGAATAGGAACAAGTGACAGTTGAGAGGAATAATCAATAGCAGTCGCAGGTCAGAGGCCGCTAGGGACAATGTGAACCTAATACTCGGGGAAGAGGATTGCCAGAGTATACCTCCCCATTAGTCCCCTTGCCGGCCTAGGAACCTTGAGATAGTTGTCGGGGCATGGGGGAACATTCTTCCTGTGAAGCTGCAGGAGATATTCGACTCAAGCTCTCAGAGGTGAAGTGAGATGGAATCTGAATATACTGCTACAAGTAGAAAAGAATTTCCTGCATGCCTGTTTGTAAAGACTGCCAACTATCCAGTAAAAGTTTTATTGCTTTTATAAAACCTGTTTCCCCTTGATTGATTGCTGCCAAGGATCCTGAAGAAGAAAACCTGGAGACAATGGAGGCCGGCAGGCTAGAAGTAAGTATGATGCACCCAACACACTGCAGCACACCTGTCACGGTCCTGTCAGCGCTGACGTGCAGCCACTGCGGAGCAAGGACTCACACACACTGCAAAGGGGCCCGGGGTCAGACATGGCCGGATAGTTCAAGCAAACAGGACCTGGAGAAGCTAAAGTCAGTGAGCAGTGAAGGACCTACGGTCATGTGACCGCAAGGGGGCGGGGCTTAGCGTCCTGCTGTCAGAGATAGGCAAAATACTATACAGGAATGCTCAAAGTCAGAGAAACCAGGTCATACACAGAGATAACATTAAAGTACCAGGGATGAGACAGAACGGATAGTCGGGGACAGGCAGTGGTCAAAGCCAAACAGACATAGAAGGTACCAAGCAGAATCCAACAAGCAGTATCCAGAGAACAGATCGAGTCGTGCACAGAGTCTCAGATAAACAAGAACACAGCACAACACACTCAGGGGTCACCACATTATGCCAAGGGCGAAAGTATAACTGACGGGGATGGGAGCGTCCTGAGGCTATAAGAAGCTTTCCCAGAACCAGGCAGAGGCCACAATCATAAGCCCCAGGTGTGCAGGTAAGCCTGCACTGGGATCACAACCTTTAACCCCAGAAATGCCAGTCATCAGCACTGGTTCCAGACATTAACCCCACATGGGCAAGTCAAACCCGCACTGAGATCATGACAACACTGTGACGGGGACACGTATTGCTTGTAGAGTGCCAGAGTGAGTGGGAAACCTATATATATATTTACCAGTTACTATACTTTTTCTCCTCCCCTGGCTTCTGGTTTCTGCTTTTGTCCTGCAAACATTGACCTTCACTTTTGAAGCCAACCAGAGCCAGAAGATATTTGACTGTTTAAGGGACATCCAGCTGCCAAATATTATGTGGTGATCAAGCTTCTTCCTTCCTGGCTTCTTGTTCCTAGTACATTTGGATTACTTTTGATTGCTCCTTCTCATATCTTTGCTCTTGATGCCGCATTCATATTCTTGGTCGCGTTGTATTGAATACCATGCCTGGTATTTGTAACAATAGTCCTTGTTATGAAATTTAGCTATTTCTGACTATGTTTCTTCCTAACCATCTGGATAATATGCCAAGAACCTGTGGTGTTACTCCTGGTCCTGACCGCTGGCTTTTTCCAGATCTTGATCATTCCTTGACTTTAAGCTTGTAGATTACATCTGCACTGGATCTAAAATGATGCAGGCCTTGCAGGATTTCATATACAGCTCTCTTCAATATACATGAAATAGATAACATGTACTTCACTTCAAAGATCCTTTATTCACAAATGCAACATAACTGCTCACCCAGCCTTTCTCAAGCTTAACCGTCATGCACTATGCCACATATAATGTATAGCTTTTATACTCACAAATAATAACAAATCCATTTAGTGGCTAACCCTCTAACCACACAGGAAATTTTAGTTTTTTTGTGCTTTCGTTTTTTCCTCTTTCCTCCCCTTCTCCCAAGAGCCATAATTTTTTTATTTTTCCATCGACAAAGAAGTAGCTGTATGAGGTTTTTCTTTGTGTGGTACGAATTGCAGTTTTGAATTAAATCATTCATTGCATCAAATAATTTACTGAAAGACATGGAAAAATTCCAAGTGCATTGGAATTTTGTAAAAAATGCAATTCTGTCATTGTTTTTTGAGTTTTGTTTAACGTCGTTCATTAAATGGCAAAAATTACCCAACAACATGATGTTTCAAGTGAGTTGAATTACAATGATATCAAGCTTCAAATACATATCGAATACAGTTTTTGGTTTCTGTTTCTGCTGCCAAATGACTTGTAACTTTTTTATTTTTCCATCCAGAGTGCTGTATAATAGCTGTTGTTTTGGTGTTTTGAGCTGATGTATTTATTGATATTATTTTGGGGAATGTAAGCCATTTTGATCGTTTTCATTGTATTGTTTTGAATTGTGGTGACCTTAAAAACCCAGCAATTTTGATGTTTTTTAATTTGTTATTTTTTTGTCGTTTTATGACAAAAGAACTTTTTGGGACACAACAATAATGAATGATGATTATTTTTTTTTATTTCTTTAATTTTATTGGTGGAAAAGAGGGTTGATTCCAAATTATTATTTTTTTTACAGTTCTTTATTTTTTAAACATTTTTTTAATTTCCACCTAATTTTTTTTACTCCCATAGGGTACTTTAACCTATGTTCATTTTAAATAGACAGTGTCATTTAAGTGGTTGAACTACATCGATTGGAGTACACTCTGGTCACTGCAGTTACAAACAGATGCTGGCTACATAACACAGTCAATGTCTTCCTGGTATCAAGCAGTCTCCATCCATGCCGCACACCATTGTTACCAGGGGGCATAGAATCCACACTGCACCCCACTGTTACCAGGGGGCAGAGAATCCACACTGCACACCATTGTTACCAGAGGGCAGAAAATCCATGCTGCACACCATTGTTACCAGAGGGCATAAAATC
The DNA here is from genome assembly GCF_039654945.1 of Dendrobates tinctorius. Classification (NCBI taxonomy): domain Eukaryota; kingdom Metazoa; phylum Chordata; class Amphibia; order Anura; family Dendrobatidae; genus Dendrobates; species Dendrobates tinctorius. The sequence continues at coordinate 47,197,039 of NW_027361698.1, forward strand.
CATTCCACACACCATTGTTACCAGAGGGCATAAAATCCATACGGCACACCATTATTACCAGAGGATATTAAATCCACGCTGCACACTATTGTTACCAGAGGGCATAAAATCCATACCATATACCATTGTTTCCAGGGTGCTTAGAATCCATACCACACATTGTTATCTAGAGGCATAAAATCCACGCTGCACGCCATTGTCACCAGGGGGCATAGAATCCACCTCACACACCATTGTTACCAGGGGGCATAAAATCCACGCTGCACACCCATGTTACCTAGGGGCATAAAATCAATGCTGCACACCATTGTTGCCAGGAGACACAAAATCCACGCTGCACCCCATTGTTACCAGGGGGCATGGAATTACATACCGCACACTATTATTACCATGTGCCATAACATTGGAACTGAGAGGCACAGAATAAAGAGAAAAAATGTTCCAGAATCAGTGGAGCAGCAACAATAGGACCATAGGACCATGTGTTCAGTTTAAGTGAAAACATAGGTCCACTTTAAGTGGGTAATGATTTGGTCATATTTGCCACCATCAGATACAGTTCACAATGGAATCACCATCACAGTGTATTACTCTCAGTGCCTGGTAGAGGCCTTTAATATGAGATCTTGATAAGAAAAGTCCTTTCTCATCTTTAGCTAATCTGTACTCTGTCAGACCTTTTCATTTTTCTCCTATATAAATTGACATATAGAATTGATGGCCAGGATTTATTACAATCCATCATTAGCTATATTAGTTTAATGCTGATAGTTCTGGCAAATTTCTCTTTTCCTTTTAAATTTCACAACATTTAAGCTATTTTTATCACACTTTAAAGCAGACCTTTTAAAGGTTAGGTTTTATCCTATATCACAATATATTCAGTGAAGCGCAACAGAAGTTTTTCAAGAAAAGAAGTCAAGGAACAAATTCTCACTGGAAATTATATCTTGATTTTTACTAAAATCTTAAGCAAAATGTAAAAAAAGGCATGCACTGTAAAAAGTAAAATTTTAAGGTTACTTCTAGAAGTTTAAGTTATCTCACCTCCTGTGATGGACACAACTGCACCTCCTGTGATGGGCACTAAACTCTTACAGTATATTATTGCTGATTCTTATTTAGATGTAGCAAGGTAAAGATCATCATTTGACGCAAATTATACAGTATCATAATGTAATATTTGTGTTTTTCTATAGGACTGCAGATAACCTACTTAGTTACCATAATTCTTTAATTTACTGTAGATTGATTATAAAAAAAACCTTTAAGTTGCAAATTTATGGAAAATGTCTTGAAACGTATAGTAAAATTTAGTTGTTTTGTTTTCAGAACAGCACCACCATCTGCTCTAACAGCGGTCAAAGATATCCTGTTCTTACAGAAACTCGATACCAGACGAACAAGAAAAAGTCTGGATACAGATGCAACGACAAACTAAAAGAATGTCCTTTCTCATCTTTAGCTAATCTGTACTCTGTCAGACCTTTTCATTTTTCTCCTATATAAATTGACATATAGAATTGATGGCCAGGATTTATTACAATCCATCATTAGCTATATTAGTTTAATGCTGATAGTTCTGGCAAATTTCTCTTTTCCTTTTAAATTTCACAACATTTAAGCTATTTTTATCACACTTTAAAGCAGACCTTTTAAAGGTTAGGTTTTATCCTATATCACAATATATTCAGTGAAGCGCAACAGAAGTTTTTCAAGAAAAGAAGTCAAGGAACAAATTCTCACTGGAAATTATATCTTGATTTTTACTAAAATCTTAAGCAAAATGTAAAAAAAGGCATGCACTGTAAAAAGTAAAATTTTAAGGTTACTTCTAGAAGTTTAAGTTATCTCACCTCCTGTGATGGACACAACTGCACCTCCTGTGATGGGCACTAAACTCTTACAGTATATTATTGCTGATTCTTATTTAGATGTAGCAAGGTAAAGATCATCATTTGACGCAAATTATACAGTATCATAATGTAATATTTGTGTTTTTCTATAGGACTGCAGATAACCTACTTAGTTACCATAATTCTTTAATTTACTGTAGATTGATTATAAAAAAAACCTTTAAGTTGCAAATTTATGGAAAATGTCTTGAAACGTATAGTAAAATTTAGTTGTTTTGTTTTCAGAACAGCACCACCATCTGCTCTAACAGCGGTCAAAGATATCCTGTTCTTACAGAAACTCGATACCAGACGAACAAGAAAAAGTCTGGATACAGATGCAACGACAAACTAAAAGAATGTCCCAACATCAGAGTTGAGTCCTGGATGGTGTTGGAGAGATGAGCGACATCAGTGCTTGTGTTAATGAGATAACCAACCACCTACAAGGTGGACAACTGCCCTTAATAATGACAGAAAGACCACCACTTCAGTAGCCCCAGCAGGATTACAACATTCAGAATCCTTGAGAGACATATAGTAGTCTGAGGCTTTGAGAAGCACCAAAGGTCAGAAGCATTGAGATGCACGAGTCAGAAGAACCAAGATCTAAATAGGTGACCAGACATTTTTAGAAACATGGAGAAATAAAAAAATAGTGTCTTGTAGTGATAAAAGTGTAGACTTCTAGTATATGAAAAACATATTTATGGGCCTGAGTCATCAGGCTATTTGAATGATGTCCATGCAGTGTGCCCTGCGTTCATTGTGGAAGCAGTGCTGTGGAAGTTGTGGAACAGTGAACACAGGGCACACTGCATGGACATCATACAAAAAGCCTGATGACACAGGCCCCATTGATGCTACCAGGCAACCCACTGTCACCAATGTATTAACTTACGTACTTACCTTCTCAGAGGAATCTCACTGCTATATACGAGGTACCAGCTCATCTCCAGCTTATCTCTACTACTACTCACACTTACGAATTTGAGAAATACCTGGGCTCGGGTTGAAAAGTTAAGAAATCGCTTGGATAATTTTTTTTTCTTTTTTCACTCTTCTGTCATTTATCACTGTGGTGAACTTGTGTGCAGAATAATAAAAAAGTGTATTTTTTGAAGTAACCCTCACGAGTGCGGCTATATACAGTTGTGGCCAAAAGTATTGATACCCCTGCAATTCTGTCAGATAATACTCAGTTTCTTCCCGAAAATGATTGCAAACACAAATTCTTTGTTATTATTATCTTCATTTAATTTGTCTTAAATGAAAAAACACAAAAAGAATTGTCCTAAAGCCAAATTGGATATAATTCCACACCAAACATAAAAAAGAGGGTGGACAAAAGTATTGGCACTGTTCTAAAAATCATGTGATGCTTCTCTAATTTGTGTAATTAACAGCACCTGTAACTTACCTGTGGCACCTAACAGGTGTTGGCAATAACTAAATCACACTTGCAGCCAGTTGACATGGATTAAAGTTGACTCAACCTCTGTCCTGTGTCCTTGTGTGTACCACATTGAGCATGGAGAAAAGAAAGAAGACCAAAGAACTGTCTGAGGACTTGAGAAACCAAATTGTGAGGAAGCATGAGCAATCTCAAGGCTACAAGTCCATCTCCAAAGACCTGAATGTTCCTGTGTCTACCGTGCGCAGTGTCATCAAGAAGTTTAAAGCCCATGGCACTGTGGCTAACCTCCCTAGATGTGGACGGAAAAGAAAAATTGACAAGAGATTTCAACGCAAGATTGTGCGGATGTTGGATAAAGAACCTCGACTAACATCCAAACAAGTTCAAGCTGCCCTGCAGTCCGAGGGTACAACAGTGTCAACCCGTACTATCCGTCGGTGTCTGAATGAAAAGGGACTGTATGGTAGGAGACCCAGGAAGACCCCACTTCTTACCCCGATACATAAAAAAGCCAGGCTGGAGTTTGCCAAAACTTACCTGAAAAAGCCTAAAACGTTTTGGAAGAATGTTCTCTGGTCAGATGAGACAAAAGTAGAGCTTTTTGGGCAAAGGCATCAACATAGAGTTTACAGGAGAAAAAAAGAGTCATTCAAAGAAAAAAACACGGTCCCTACAGTCAAACATAGTAACATAGTTTTGAAGGCTGAAGGAAGACCTTATGTCCATCTAGTTCAGCCTATTTTTAGTGCAGCTGTTCTGCATTGTTGATCCTGGGGAAGGCAAAAAAACCCCCACAGAGTAGAAGCCAGTTTTCTCCATAGGGAAAAAAATTCCTTCCCCTAAGCTGGGTCAACCATCTACCTATAATATTCTGTTATACGTAACCTTCTATACTGTTACTCACAAGAAAAGCATCCATTCCTTTCTTAAATTCATTCAGTGAGTTGGCCATCACCACTTCCTCAGGAAAAGAATTCCATAGCCTCACTGCTCTTACCGTGAAGAACCCTCTTCTATGCTGGTGCAGAAATTGTCTTTCTTCCAAACGAAGAGAATGCCCCCTTGTTCTTGTCACAGTCCTTGGTACAAACAGTTCATTGAAGAGATCTCTGTATTGCCCTCTGATATACTTGTACATATATATTAAGTCTCCTCTTTTCTAGAGTAAATAGACCTAATATTGATAACCTTTCTGGGTATTGTAGTGAACCAACTCTTTCTTGAGCACCGGCATCCAAAATTGCACAATACTCCAAGTGTGGCCTGATGAGTTATTTGTACAGAGGGAGAATTATGTTTTCATCTCGTGTCCCCAGACCTCTTCTAATGCATCCCATGACCCTATTTGCTTTGGTAGCAGCTGCCTGACACTGGGCACTCCAATTTAGCATCTTATTGACTAAGATGCCTAAGTCTTTTTCCATGTCTGATTTTCCCAGCAGTTTCCCATTTAGTAAGTAATTATAGCATCTGTTTCTCCTTCCCATGTGCATAACCTTACACTTATCCGTGTTAAACCTCATTTGCCATTTTTCAGCCCAATTCTCCAATTTACTGAAATCTGTCTGTAGTTGCAAACTGTCCTCCTTTGTGTTAACTACCTTACATAGTTTTGTATCATCTGCAAATATTGATATTTTACTGTGTAAGCCATCCACTAGATCATTAATAAATATATTAAATAGTAGGGGGCCCAATACAGAACATGGCGGAGGTTCCCTGATGTTTTGGGGTTGCTTTGCTGCCTCTGGCACTGGACTGCTTGACCGTGTGCATGGCATTATGAAGTCAGAAGACTACCAACACATTTTGCAGCATAATGTAGGGCCCAGTGTGAGAAAGCTGGGTCTCCCTCAGAGGTCATGGGTCTTCCAGCAGGACAATGACCCAAAACACACTTCAAAAAGCACTAGAAAATGGTTTGAGGGAAAGCACTGGAGACTTCTAAGGTGGCCAGCAATGATTCCAGACCTGAATCCCATAAAACACCTGTGGAGAGATCTAAAAATGGCAGTTTGGAGAAGGCACCCTTCAAATATCAGGGACCTGGAGCAGTGTGCCAAAGAAGAATGGTCTAAAATTCCAGCAGAGCTTTGTAAGAAACTCATTGATGGTTACCGGAAGCGGTTGGTCGCAGTTATTTTGGCTAAAGGTTGTGCAACCAAGTATTAGGCTGAGGGTGCCAATACTTTTGTTGGGCCCATTTTTGGAGTTTTGTGTGAAATGATCAATGTTTTGCTTTTTGCTTCATTCTCTTTTGTGTTTTTTCATTTAAGACAAATTAAATGAAGATAATAATACCAAAGAATTTGTGTTTGCAATCATTTTCAGGAAGAAACTGAGTATTATCTGACAGAATTGCAGGGGTGTCAATACTTTTTGCCACAACTGTATTATATACCTTAGTACTTGGGTCTGATCTTATTCTAGCAAGCACAGCTACCTACTTTTTGAGTGTGCAATGTGCATCTTTTAAGACTATCCATCCTCTCAATGAGAACAGTATTTTTTCAAAACTAAAAAAACTCAAAATGAACTAATCAAAAATATTATGCGCAGCAGTTTCTAAGCATAATATAGGTTGTTAAGTACTGAAAATGGTCATTTGTTGAATTTACAGCATTAAGAGGTTACATTTACTAAAATCAAAAGCTTTCATAATCAAAAACTTCTTAACAGGCCAAGTTATATGTTAACCTTCTTTGATACCACCTTCACAATTTGTGCATCAATTGAGCGTGTGAGTTTTTGGATAGTTTCTGCTTGAATTTCTTTGTAGGATGTCAGAACAGCCCCCCAGAGCTGTCTCCCACACTCATTGATCTCTTACTTGAGGATACTACAAAGGTTCTCAATAGCATACAATTTCTCAGAGATATTCTTTGCAGCATGAGATGCATGAAGATGATTTTGATACAGATGGCACAAAGTGGTCAGTCAGAAAATCTATATAGTCTGCCGAGGTCATTTTCAGACCTTCAGGGACCCTAAAGGGGCCTACCATCACTCTCCCCATAATTCTGGCCCAAAACATGACTCCTCCACCTCCTTGCTGAAGTTGCTGCTTTGGTGGAACAGTGTGGCCATCCACCAACCATCCACTACTAAATTCATCTGGACCACCCAAGGTTGCACGACACTCATTAGTAAAAAAGGCTGTTTTAAAAAGAGTCATCATATATGTCTGGGCCCACTGCAACCATTTCTACTTGTGAGCACTGTTTATGGGTGGCCAATAGTAGGTTTATGCACAGCTCTAATCCTTTACGGATCCTACATCTTGCGTTTAAATGGTCTACAAAGGCACCAGCAGCTTCAAATACCTGTTTGCTGCATTGTAATGGTATTTTAACAGCTGCTCTCTTAATCGAATGAGTTTGTCTGTAAGAAACCTTTCTCATTCTGCCTTTAACAGCACAAACCCATATGTGCGCTGAGTCTGCCACAAATCTCTTCACAGTACGATGATCATAATTAAGTTATCGTGAAATATCTACTGTTTTGATATCTTGTTTAAGGTGTTGCACTATTAGATACTTTTTGGTAGCAGAGCGATCCTTTTCCTTTCCCATATTTGTTGAAACCTGCGGCCTGCTTAATATTGTGGAACACCCTTCTTAAGTAGTTTTCCTCTAATTGTGCTCACCTGGCAAATTAAATATCACAGGTGTATGAGATTTACTTCTGTGATCCAAAGAGCCCTGACACACAATACCATTCATGAGTTTATTTGAAAAACTAAAAATTAGATTTTGATGCCTCTTATTTCCAATTTGTATAGTAATTTGGAGTGTTCAGAGCACAGCAGTTAAATCATCCCTGGCTGCTGCACTCTGAATACAGTAAGTAGTGGTGAGCAGTGAGAACAGATCTGGGCATCAGGGCTTCTGTGGTGAGCCCAAATCAGACATCAAGAAGACTGTGGCAGTGACATCTACCAGTGTTGAGAACAGGTTGAGCAGCCTGCCATTGTACAATTGCCAGGTTGCCCAACATATTGTCACTGCTGTAACATGTCACCGCTGCAGCCCTGGAACCTAACCTGCTGTGGGACTTTTTCCAGCAGTGATAACAGGTAGGGCAGCCTGGCATTAGTAGTACAATGGCATTGTGTCCAAACTGTTTTCATGACTGGAACAAGTCACTGCCTCAGCCATGGTACCCAATCTGCTGTATGTGCTCACTGCTACTTACAGAGCTCAGGGCACAGCAGTAGGCAATGATTTGATTGCTGCGATCTGAACACTGCAAGAAAACGTGAATGGTGACAGCAAATCAGACACCAGGGCGACATCGTTGACTTCTTTATTTGATGGAGGGGTGAACAGACCACCTGTGAAGCTAGTCCAGGGTCCTTTTAGCTGCAGAAAACATTTAATGCTAGTTTATGCCATCTCGCCCTTATTTGTGTCTGCCCTGTGCTGCTGAGTGGAACCCTCTATACACTCAGAAGGAAAAGCGTTCCACTGTTTTCATGGCAGTCACCAGGACTGGCTGTAGGGGTGTGTAAGGTATAAGGTATTATCCTACTAAACTAGGTGCTAGACCTGCTATTCCTTAAAATTAAAGTAAAAAAAATTGTGAAACCCTCTTTTTTCCAATTACATGTAAACAACAAATATCTATCAATATATAAAGTTAACTTACCCATATGGAAAATACCATAAACAGAAAAATAAGCGAAATGCCAGAATTTTTTTTTCAGTTACCACATATCCCTAAATAAATTCAATAAAAAGAGTTAAATGAACACCAAATAGGTATTAATAAAAATGGCAGGTCACCTTTTAAAAAAGAAGCCCTAATACAGATCCATTAATGTAAAAATAGAAATGTTTTACAGGTATCAGAAAATGGTGCCACAAACTTCTTTAACTATACAGGGAAGGCAATGCATAAAACCCAAATATCAATGGAGGAATTGCTGAGCTACTTTTATTCACTCTAGAATTATATTGCACCTGCGGCAGGGGCTCCATTTACATGTTCACCTCAGCATGAAAAGCTAGAATCGGTCCTGCCAGCGCACCTCAGTGACAATGTCTACACGTGAGTTATATAGTTATAATACAGTATAGTCACTAACAAAATGGCTTTGCGATTCTAAACTTTATCTTCCTCCCTCCTTGAAAACAGTCAGACAGGGAAGGCAGAAGTGACGTTAGACAAATGCGAGCAGGCACTGCCCAAATTTACAGCAATCATAATGCGAGCTAGCATGAGCAGCTGGTCCTCGTAGTGTTTGGAAATTAAAAATATCAAAATGTTTTAAATCATTTTTTTATATTTTATATCATTAAAAATATGTTGAATATTTCAAAATAAATTATTCTAGTATTAATACTTTAAATATTTAACATTGCTTTACACTTTTTCTAAGATAAATTCTGTCTAAGACTAATAGATTTGTTTTATATACAGTATGTTCATACATTTGATCAATGCATTTTTAACTCATTACGAATTTACCTCCAATTTTGAACTGCAATCTACCTGACGTGTTCATAACCCCTTAGTGTCAGCCACCGCATATGTAAGACCCTTAAGCGCAAATACTATGTAGAGCAGAGTAAGGAGCTAAGACCCTCATGTTGTATCAATGAAAAGACAACCCATCAAATAGACCCATCAATGAAATTTTACAACTTTTTTTTCCAACTATTTGAAGGGAAGCGGTCATATTGTCTGATCTGCAGGAGGATGTTATAGAGCAGAAGGAAATCTGATTGATATTCATTTTTGTGGGAAAAGTTTCTGTAAACCTTGCATTTTTTTCTTAATTGAAATCTATGTTATGTGCATGCAGAGATAACTGTCAATCACTGAGTAGGACTGCTGTCACGACTCTGTTGTTGGGTGTCCTGGGATCAGGGGCTTCTTCCCTGTCCCTAACGCTAGTGGCACCCTAGCTCGCCATATTCCTCAGATTACTTCTCATGGTGAAGATGCCGGGGCCCTGTACTTTCCCTTATAAAGGAAAATACCAATCATACAAATATACTCACACAAACAGCAAAGGTATACACCAGGGAATGGAGGATGGGGTTAAACTAAAGTAAGAGAAGAAGGGGAATTAGCACACACCCAAACCTAGCAACAGTCACAGATAAATCCACCCAACGCATTCTCAAACTATAACCACCAATCAACAACCTCCAGCTTTGCAGCATAAGCAAGCTCTGACATTGAGTGCTTGCCAGGGTTCAGATTATATAGGAGATGGGAGTGGCTAACAGGGAACAGCTGAGCCTTAATGCAGGAAATCTTCCAGGAGCTCTCAACTGAGCAGATTAACCCCTGCACTGCTAAAAGAAGCCTGCACTGTTTAATATGAAGGTGAAATGCTTCTAATCAGTGCAGGAGTAGGGGAAATCAGATGCTGCGGTCTTCTGACTCCTCTCTGTCATGATTAACCCGTGATAACTGCCCACTGGAATGATACGCATGCAAAGACCAGTAATTTCAAAGAATAACTTTCAAGTTAGTGAATGTGCACAAAAGTCTTTTTTAGGCAGGTCTGCTCCAAAATCCATTAGAACAGCACCCAGAAAAGGCTCAAAAGAATGAGCTCTCTATGTAAAAATGACTTCCGATGCATATGTTCAATCTTCTGAGTATCTTTTAACAGCTTAAGGTTTCCAAAGTCTCCAAGCGGTTAAAAAATTGAGCAGACCATTCTTCAGGTGTCCTCCACCTTTGATTTGTTTTGCTAGCCTTTTTGCTTGAAAAGCTACTAGTGGTTTATTCATTATTGAATGGATTTTTAAAAAGTCCTGAAAATTGAGAAAAAAGGGAAGCCTCAAAAATCAGGGGAAAATGCTCAAAAAAACCTCTATCAGTGAACATTTTCAAAGAAAAACTCCAAAAAATACTCTACAGGAAAAAAAAACTATGCCATTTTAGAAAGATTTTTCCTAGGGAAAACCTTGTTTGTTCATCTAAAAAAGAAGTTGTGTGCACATAACCTGATACTGACGCTTTTCAGCAAAGGTATAGATCATTCTGTTCAAGTTCTCCTTCTCTATAGCACGCCATCCACCCATTAGTCTGCACTGAAAAGGACAAAAAAAGGTAGCAAAGGTATTGAATGTTTCTAGAGATACTGTTGGGAGCATAGTTCAAGAGTTCAAAGTTGAAGGAACACTAACTACACTACCGGTATATTGCAGAAAGGGGAGACATGTGGTCAACCATCCCAGAGTGACTGCAGAAGACCTGCAGCAACACTTGGTGACAGCAGGCACTGAAGTTTTCAGTTTGTAGTGTACTGACCCAAAAGCACAACCCTCAAAAAAATAAAAACTCTCTACTGTCCCAAAAGCACAGGAAAAATCAACTACAATTTGCTCAAAACCATATAAATAGGTCATTGAAGTTTTAGGCTTCTGGTCTGCCCTTTGTTTTTACATAAAACATAAAACTGTAAATTTTCAATCCTATAGATCAGTAGTACCTCTAGAAGAGGAACAACAAAGAAATCTCTGAAAAGAGCACCCTGCCTACAGTGAAGTATGACGATGGCTTGATGATGCTCTGGGGTTGCTTTGATTCCTTTGCCACTTGAAAGTAGGAGCTTGAAGTGGGCAAGATGAATTCAATCATATATCAGGATGTCTTAGGATAAAACATTATACCTTCTGTAGAAAAACTGAAGATGGGCATTATTAGATCTTCCAAAAGGACAATGATCTCAGGCATGGCTCAAAGTCCATTAAGGCTCGGTTTCAGAAGTAGTCGTGGAAAACACTGGAGTGGATCCCATACATAATCTCCGATGGAATTTGGAAAAGGTGGTTGCAACCCAAGAATACCTCAGGAGTGTTGCCAGAAGCTGGTTTCAGATGTGCTGTCTTTAATATACAGAAATATATACATATACACTGTGCGCCAGCACACTGCGACTAATGAATGCATGAATTCCACTATTACCATACGTGTAAAACACAGGAGGTAATTAAAAGGTTTTTCTGGTCTTAAGCTACAAGTCTGTAGTCACTCTCTGTATGTGCAGACTTTTAAGTCCTCACATCATGTGCACTGCGTGCAGTGAGGATTCTCCAGTGCCGCTGCTGGGAGTGGCGGTCATGTGACTGCAAGTATATGAATTGCATACGCCACATTTCAACTATACTGTTTCTGGCCTCTCTCAATACACTTGCATTGAGCAAGGCCTCTCCCATTTAGTTGGAATGTGTCCAGGAGTATGCATATCGCATACTTGTGTGGTGACACGACCACAAATCCTGTAGAACCCTCACAGCGCGCAGTGCATGCAACGTGAGGATTCACAAGTCTGCTGTCACATAAACAGACTGCAAACTTGTAGCCTAAGGCCTCTTTCACACTTCAGGTTTTTACAATCAATCACGATCCGCCAGGTTTTGAAAAAAACGGATCCTCAATTTTTTTTTGAGGATCCGTTTTTTTTCCCCACTGACTTGCATTAATGGCGGATTGTGACGGATTGCTGTCCGTTGCATCCGTTTTTTTTCAGGATCCGCCAAAAGTTGCTCTCTCTCTCTCTCTTTCTCTCTCTCTCTCTCTCTCTCCTTCCTTGCCAGCGTTTCCTTTAAATTTCCTCATTTTCAGGATCCGTCTGAAAACGGATCCTATGCCATCCGTTCACATCAGTTGAGAACGGATCCGCTTGTCTGACATTTTGTCGGATTTGAACTGATGCAAAAAACTGAAGTGTGAAAGAGGACTAAGTCTGGACAACCCTTTTAACATTTTTTTTATCATTTTCTGATTATCAATATTAGATCAGAGTCCACTCAGATGAAACAGTAAAGACTGAAGCCGATCAGTGGCTGCTAATTGACTGAAGGGCTCACATGCCATAACAATGTATCCCAAGTGCAAGGAGACCCGGCGCCATTTCACTGGAATAGCGATGGTGGGGAAGTTGTGTATAAGCTCTTCTTATTTTACTTGGGAGACGCAGGCATTAAAAAGGGACTATCCAAGCAATGGACAACAACTTTAATTTGCAATGGGGGTTGAATCATTTTGACTGCAACTGTAGGCTATTTTTATAATCTTTGCCATTTTTTAATTTATCTTTTAGACGATGTAATTGTTATTTTTCCTAAGAAAAAAAAACATCAAGCAATTCTGTCAAACATACTGTATGATGCCAATAGAAAAATCTGTTCTGTCTGCCAAAGGTAGTCTATGCATCCTTTTTATCTATGAAAATCAATAGGAACAAGAATGCAACTGAAGATACATCAATATCCGAGCTCTTATCCTATTGTTTCCCTTGATATTCTAATAAACAGTCAGATCAGAACAAGTTGTATGTATCGACTCCTAGAACATCTTTGAATTAGTTGCTTCACGTGACAATTGCTGGATCCAGATACATTTGAGAGATGTCACCTGGATAAAAAGCTTCCCCCAAATGACACTGATATATAGCATCCTTTTTAGGATGGGCAAAGGGCAAGCCATCAGAACTATGGAATGCAAAATAGCACCCCCATCTCTTAAGGAGTAAGGTTGTGCTTAAAAGCTGAGTAATTCTTATGAGACTTTTTTCATTTCCTGGATAAATTTGCAAACTGCAATTTATGTGCTAAACAATTCTACATCCGCCATATAATTTTTCTTGAAAAATGTTTACCCACTGTGCTTACTGTAGGTTGGAAAAAGCCTTTATATTTCACAGGAAATAATGGTTTAAAACAGTTTGCTGGAAAAAGCAGTATCCCAATAAATCATCTGTCACTATAGATAATAGAATACTAGATCATCCTCTATCAGCTTGAATAAAGGTTAAACACTATACCTTACTCACACACTGTGCCATCTCTCCAGCATATTCAGCACTTGCTTTAGTCTCTTTGTCTCATAGTTAATAAAACACCTTTTCAACTTTTAGAACTTTGTTATAATTTCTCAAAACTCCTGAAATTTTTAGGTTATTTAACAACAAGCTGTTTAGAAAAGGTGATCTTCTTATCAAGATGTTATTTCGCCTTCAATTACTGCTAAACATTCCATATCTAACAACATGAAGCTGTGAACGGTATGGGCATTGTTGCCATTATTCCTTTTTTTATGCCAGGGGTTGGCATGTGAAATAACCCCCCCCACAAATATGGAGTATTAATTATGTCATCCACCATGAAAGACATACTGTAGAACACAAACTGTTGGGACTTATAAATTAGTGATTTTGGGCCATCTGTTTGGTTATGTTGTCAGTTGTGTTTGCAACTTATGTAGTTGCAGATTCCTTAATTTTATTTGGAAAGATGTAAAGACCTTTCATTCATGTAATGCAATACTTTGAATAGATTTTTTTCAACAGGGCAAGCTGATTTTCTGTAGGTGATAAATGTAGCTACTAAGTAAGAAAGTAAGAAAGATAGTGCTCAGTGGAAGCCATGATGGTAGGCCCAATGGGAGTGATTCGTCAAAACTTTGACTTCAGTTTTTGGCATAAAATACTTTGCAATGTCGAAAAATATTTGTGCAACAAAAAAAATTTTGAGACTCTTGGTGTTTTAATGCCAGTTTGAAGCAGTTCGGTAATGGGCGGATCCATGGAAGAGCTGGGGTGGGACAAGGTGTGACTTCACGCACACCTTAAGTTCTGCAAAAGTGCAGGTGTTTCCTATACAATAATTGCTCTAGCAAGGCACATCAGAGGTGCATGCCACTAAAAAGATGTGCCAAATTTATTAGCTGGTATGCGTTTATTAATGAATTTGCTGTATCACACTTTAGGGAGCCATTCATTAAGACTTGTGTATGAAATATTAGTCATAAGGAATCAGCCCAAAGTCCTTAGACACATAAGCAACACATGCCAGCCAAGCCACATCCACACTTACAAACTACATAGCTCATCATTCACCTTTTTAAAATGATTTGGCATTATGCACTGTGTCTATCCAGATCTGTGCCAGCTACAGTACATCTGCTTCAGTCCACAGATGCTGTGCAGACAGGAATTACTGTGGCTAAGACCTGTGGTCCTATTCAGCCAGACTAATGGGTATGTGTATGTGGCGCCCCTGAGGGTTCTGTCACCACAGAGGTCCTGCAACTCCTCCTGAGGTGTAGTATCCCACTCCCCAGGTAAGATGGTAACACCTGACTAGACTCCAGCACCTACATCCAGCACAGACACCTTAGAACAGCAGAGCACCCTTTATGACAGCTGCTTTGGTTCATGAAGGGTGGTGGGTGGAGCTTAGAAACACTAGAGGGGAAAGCTGAAAGGAAGTTAGTCAGAGAATCCCCGGAGGGGGATGGAGAGAGGACATGTCTGCAGCAGCTCCCTGTGAGCTGGAGCTGTTGGCAAGGAAAGAGGAAGAAAGAAGGATCAGTTGTCCAGAAGGAAGATAGATAAGAATGGAACGTGAGGAGTAGAGAGACTGGGGACTAGAGCTAGTGCAGAGCCCTTTCCTAAGTTCAATGCGCCAAGGCCGGGCGCCGGTATCCGAGGCTGTGTGTGATACTAATGATCCTTGTCTCCCTTCAACCTTAATAACTATGTTACTATAATGACCTTGTATCGGCATAGAGAGTAGAATTTCAGTATTTGCAGATGACACTAAACTCTGCAGGGTAATCAATACCGAGGAGGACAATTTTATATTACAGGAGGATTTATGTAAACTAGAAGCTTGGGCTGATAAATGGCTGATAAATTATGCGCTTAATTGTAAAACACTGGGCAAAACTGTCACTGAAAAAGACGGTGGACGACAAACTCACATTTAGAGGCCATTGTCAGGCAGCTGCTGCAAAGGCAAACAAAAAAAAGGGGATGCATTAAAAGAGGCATAGATGCTCATGAGGAGAACATAATTTTACCGCTATATAAGTCACTAGTGCGACCACACTTAGAATACTGTGTACAGTTCTGGTCTCCGGTGTATAAGAAAGACATAGCTGAACTGGAGCGGGTGCAGAGAAGAGCGACCAAGGTTATTAGGGAACTGGGGGGGGTCTGCAATACCAAGACAGGTTATTACACTTGGGGTTATTTAGTTTGGAGAATCGAAGGCTTAGGGGTGATCTTATTACAATGTGTAAATATATGCGGAGACAGTACAAAGACCTTTCTAATGATCTTTTTACTCTTAGACCTGTGACAGGGACAAGGGGGCATCCTCTACGTCTGGAGGAAAGATTTAGTAACTGGAGCCAAATTACCCAAGGCTCGTTTGTTTAATTTGTCCGGGCCTGAATGCCAAGCTATGAAAGAGTACATTAAAGAAAGCCTTCGCAAGGGGCATATTTGGCCCTCGGTCTCACCCGTGGCAGTGGGGTTTTTCTTTGTAAAGAAGAAAGATGGTGGGTTGCGACCGTGCCTCGACTTTCGTGAACTGACCAAATTTACTGTTAAGAGCACATACCCTCTCCCGTTGATTCCTGATATACAGTATGCAATCAACTCACGGGGGCCAAATGGTTTTCTAAGCTCGATCTACGAGGGGCTTATAACCTTATAAGGATCTGGGAGGGGGACGAATGGAAAACAGCCTTCCTGACAACTGAGGGGCTGTTTGAAAACCTGGTTATGCCCTTTGGCCTCACTAACGCTCCTGTGGTTTTTCAGAATTTTATTAATGTTGTTTTTTCTGACTTGATTGGATGTTACGTAGTCATTTACCTGGATGACATCTTGATTTACTCTGAGGACAGTCGGTCACACTTGCATCATCTGCGTACGGTGCTTATGAGACTCCGGGAGAACCATTTGTATGCTAAGCTGGAGAAGTGCTCATTTTTTATGCAAGAACTGTCTTTTCTGGGTGTAATTGTATCCGGGGAGGGATTCCGCATGGATCCAGGGAAGGTTCAGGCCATTACGGATTGGGTGCAGCCTCATGACCTGAAGGGGTTGCAGCGATTTCTGGGCTTCGTTAATTATTATAGGAAGTTCATTAAACGGTTCTCGCAGGTGGTAAAACCCTTGACGGACCTCACTCTTAACCCCTTCACTACCAAGGGTGGTTTGCACGTTAACTACCGGGCCAATTTTTACAATTCTGACCACTGTACCTTTATGAGGTCATAACTCTGGAACGCTTTCATGGATCCTGGTGATTCTGACATTGTTTTCTCGTGACATATTGTACTTCATGTTAGTGGTAAAATTGCATTCAAATAACTTGCGTTTATTTGTGAAAAAAACGGAAATTTGGCGAAAATTTTGAAAATTTCGCAATTTTCCAACTTTGAATTTTTATGCCCTTAAATCACAGCGATACGGCACACAAAAAACTTAATACATAACATTTCCCACATGTTTACTTTACATCAGCACAATTTTGCAACCAAAATTTTTTTTTGCTAGGAAGTTATAAGGGTTAAAAATTGACCAGCGATTTCTCATTTTTGCAACACCATTTTATTTTTAGGGACCACTTCACATTTGAAGCCACTTTGAGGGGTCTATATGATAGAAAATACCCAAAAGTGACACCATTCTAAAAACTGCACCCCTCAAGGTGCTTAAAACCACATTCAAGAAGTTTATTAACCCTTTAGGTGCGTCACAGGAATTTTTTGAATATTAAAAAAAAAATGAACATTTAACTTTTTTTCACAAAAAAAATACTTCAGGTTCAATTTTCTTTATTTTACCAAGGGTAACAGGAGAAATTGGACTGCAAAAGTTATTGTGCAATTTGTCCTGACTACGCTGATACCTGATATGTGGGGGGGAACCACTGTTTCGGCGCATGGCAGAGCTCAGAATGGAAGGAGCGCCGTTTGACTTTTTCAATGCAAAATTGGCTGGAATTCAGATCGGACGCCATGTCACGTTTGGCGAGCCCCTGATGTACCTAAACAGTGGAAACCCCCCCAAGTGACCCCATTTTGGAAACTAGACCCCCCAAGGAACTTATCTAGATATGTGGTGAGAACTTTGAACCCACAAGGGCTTCACAGAAGTTTATAACGTACAGCGGTACAATTAAAAAATCATATTTTTTCCACAAAAATGATCTTTTCACCCACAATTTTTATTTTTCCAAGGGTAACAGGACCCTAAAAGTTATTGTGCAATTTGTCCTGAGTACGCTGATACCCCATATGTGGGTGTAAATGACTATTTGGGCGCATAGCAGAGCTCGGAAGGGAAGCAGCGCCATTTGACGTTTTTGGCTAGAATTGAGATCGGACACCATGTCGCGATTGGAAAACCCCTGATGTACCAAAACAGTGGAAACCCCCCACAAATGACACCATTTTGGAATCTAGACCCCCCAAGGAACTTATCTAGATGTGTGGTGAGAACTTTGAACCCCCAAGGGCTTCACAGAAGTTTATAACGTACAGCAGTACAATTAAAAAATCATATTTTTTCCACAAAAATGATCTTTTCACCCTCAATTCTTATTTTTCCAAAAGTAACAGGACCCTAAAAGATATTGTGCAATTTGTCCTGAGTACGCTGATACCCCACATGTGGGTGTAAACCACTATTTGGGCGTATGGCAGAGCTCGGAAGGGAAGCAGCGCCATTTGACGTTTTTGGCTGGAATTGAGATCGGACACCATGTCGCATTAGGAAAGCCCCTGATGTACCAAAACAGTAGAAACCCCCCACAAATGACACCATTTTGGAAACTAGCCCCCCAAGGAACTTATCTAGATGTGTGGTGAGCACTTTGAACCCCCCAGTGCTTCACTGAAGTTTATAACGTCCGGGCGTGAAAATAAAAAAATCGTATTTTTTCCACAAACATGATCTTTTAGTCCCCATTTTATTATTTTCCCAAGGGTAACAGGAGAAATTGGACCCCAAAAGTTGTTGTCCAATTTGTCCTGAGTACGCTGATACCTCATATGTGGGAGAAAACTACTGTATGGGCACACGTCGGGGCTCGGAAGGGAAGTAGTGACGTTTTGGAATGCAGACTTTGATGGAATGGTCTGCGGGTGTCATGTTGCGTTTGGAGAGCCCCTGATGTACCTAAACAGTGGAAACCCCCCACAAGTGACCCCATTTTGGAAACTAGACCCCCTAATGAACTTATCTAGATGTGTGGTGAGCACTTTGAACCCCCCAGTGCTTCACAGAAGTTTATAACGACCGGGCGTGAAAATAAAAAAATCGTATTTTTTTCCACAAACATGATCTTTTAGTCCCCATTTTTTTATTTTCCCAAGGGTAACAGGAGAAATTGGACCCCAAAAGTTGTTGTCCAATTTGTCCTGAGTACGCTGATACCTCATATGTGGGAGAAAACTACTGTATGGGCACACGTCGGGGCTCGGAAGGGAAGTAGTGATGTTTTGGAATGCAGACTTTGATGGAATGGTCTGCGGGTGTCATGTTGCGTTTGGAGAGCCCCTGATGTACCTAAACAGTGGAAACCCCCCACAAGTGACCCCATTTTGGAAACTAGACCCCCTAATGAACTTATCTAGATGTGTGGTGAGCACTTTGAACCCCCCAGTGCTTCACAGAAGTTTATAACGACCGGGCGTGAAAATAAAAATATCGTATTTTTTCAACAAACATCATCTTTTAGTCCCCATTTTTTTTATTTTCCCAAGGGTAACAGGAGAAATTGGACCCCAAAAGTTGTTGTCCAATTTGTCCTGAGTACGCTGATATCTCATATGTGGGAGAAAACTACTGTATGGGCACACATCGGGGCTCGGAAGGGAAGTAGTGACGTTTTGGAATGCAGACTTTGATGGATTGGTATGCGGGTGTCATGTGCGTTTGGAGAGCCCCTGATGTACCTAAACTATTGAAATTCCCCACAAGTGACCCCATTTTGGAAACTAGACCCCCCACGGAGCTTATCTAGATGTGTGGAGAGCACTTTGAACCCCCAAGTGCTTCACAGAAGTTTATAACGCCTGGGCGTGAAAATAAAAAAAACATTTTTTTCCGCAAAATTATATTTTTGCCCCCAATTTTTTATTTTCCTAAGGGTAACAGGAGAAATTGGACCCCAAAAGTTGTTTTGTAATTTGTCCTGAGTAGGCTGATACCCTACATGTGGGGGTAAAACACTGTTTGGGCACATGGCAGAGCTTGGAAGGGAAGGAGCACCATTTGACTTTTTCAACGCAGAATTGGCTGGAATTGAGATCAGACGCCATGTTGCCTTTGGAGAGCACCTGATGTGCCCAAACAGTGGAAACCCCCAATTATAACTCCAACCCTAACCTCAACACACCCCTAACCCTAATCTGAGCCCTAGCCCTAACCCTATCCCTAACCCTAACCCTAACCCTAGCCCTAACCCTAGCCCTAACCCTAGCCCTAACCCTAACCCTAGCCTTAACCCTAGCCCTAACACTAGCCCTAACCCTAACCCTAGCCCTAACCCTACCCTAACCCTAGCGGGAAAATGGAAATAAATACATTTTCTTTTAGTTTTATTATTTTTCCCTAACTAAAGGGGTGATAACGGGGGGTTTGATTTACGATTTATGGCGGTTTTTATGTTTGGCGGAGGTCGCACGCTAAAAGACGCTTTTTATTGTAAAAATAGTTTTTGCATCACCACATATTGTGAGCTATAATTTTTCCATATTTTGACCCACCGAGTCATGTGAGGTCTTATTTTTTGCGGGACGAGTTGTCGTTTTTATTGGTACCATTTTCGGGCACGTGACATTTTTTGATCGCTTTTTATTCCGATTTTTGAGATGCAGAATGAACAAAAACCAGCTTTTCATGAATTTCTTTTGGGGGGTGCGTTTACACCGTTCCGCGTGCGGTAAAATTGATAAAGCGTTTTTATTCTTCGGGTCAGTACGGTTACAGCGATACCTCATTTAGGTCGTTTTTTATGTTTTGTCGGTTTTTTGCAATGAAAACAATTTTATATAAAAAATAATTATTTTTGTATCGCTTTATTCTGCGAGCTATAACTTTTTTATTTTTTTGCGGATGATGCTGTATGGTGGCTCGTTTTTTGCGGGACAAGATGACGTTTTCAGCGGTACCATGGATATTTATATGCGTCTTTTTGATCGCGCGTTATTGCACTTTTTGTTCGGTGGTATGATAATAAATCATTATTTTTTGCTTCGTTTTTTATTTTTATTTTTTAAGGGGTTCGCTAAAGGGGTTAACTAATGGGACAGTTTTATAGGGCAGGTCGTTACGGACGCGGCGATACCAAATATGTGTACTTTTATTGTTTTGTTTTTTTTTATTTTCAAAAAATGGATTTATTGGGGAATATTTTTTTTTTTTTTAACTAATTTATTTAGCGATTTTTTTTAAATTATTTTTAACACTTTTTTTTTTTTTTTTTTTACTTTATTACCTTGTCCCAGGTGGGACATCACTGTCCTGTGACAGATCGCTGATCTGTCACATCACAGATCACTGTGACAGATCAGCGATCTGTCACAGGCACTGCTGCAGACTTCCTCATGCCTGCGCTTTGCAGGCACTGAGGAAGCCAGCTTCCTCAGGCCCCCGAAGGCCCCCGTCGCCATCTTGGATTCGGGGGCCTGGAGGAAGGGAGTCCCCCGCAGCAGCGCTGCACATTGCGCTGCCGTGGGGGGCTCAGGGAAGCACGGAGGGAGCCCCCTCCCTGCCGATGCTTCCCTTTAACCCCCGGTACACCGCGATCGCGTTTGATCGCGGTGTGCAAGGGGTTAACGTGTCGGGGGCGGTCCGTGACCGCCCCTGACACATTGTGCCGGGTGTCAGCTATGATAATTAGCTGACACTCGGCCGCGATCAGCGGTGCTCACCACGTGGGCGCCGCTGATCGCGATGACGTAATATTCCGTCCATGGTAATTAGGTCCATGGTCACATGGACGGAATATTACGTCAATTGTAGGTAAGGGGTTAAAGTAGCAGAAGTAAAAAATTGGTCCGTGGCCGCAAAAAAATTCCTTCCTGGCATTAAAGAAATGTTTTACTACAGCCCCTGTGTTGGTACAACCCGATTCGTCAAGACCTTTTATCGTCGAGGTCGACGCTTCAGTGGTGGGGGTGGGGGCAGTATTGTCACAGGGCCCTTCTACCCTGACTAACCTCAAACCCTGTGCCTTTTCCTCTAAGAAGTTCTTCGGCCGAGAGAAACTATGATGTCGGTAACAGGGAATTGTTAGCAGTTAAATTGACCTTCATAGAATGGAGGCATTTTTTGGAGGGGGCCGCTCATCCCATTACGGTCATCACTGATCATAAAAACCTGGCCTATATCGAGTCTGCTAAGAGATTGACCCCCAGACAGGCTCGGTGGGCACTTTTTTTTTCTCGATTTCATTTTACCATAACATTCCAACCAGGGTCTAAAAATGTAAAGGCTGATGCCTTATCCCGAAGTTTTGATTCTCTGTCCCCTCCAGAACCTCCTTCCTCCATTCTTCAACCGGGAGTGGTTGTAGCCGAAATCTCCTCTGAGTTACAGAGAGAGATTCTGGAAGCACAAGCTCCCAGGAATAAACCCCCAAGTAAATTGTTTGCACCCGAACAATTCCATCCCACACTCCTTCAAGAATTTCATGACTCTGTGTTAAGTGCACACCCTGGTATTGCAGCTACCCGGGGGGCAGTAGCTAGGGGTTTTTGGTGGCCCTCTATGGGTACTGATATAAAAAGGTTTGTGAATACTTGTGGGGTGTGCGCGCGCTCTAAAAGCTCTCAGGTCTGGCCGGCCGGGGAATTGGTGCCTTTGCCAATTCCGGATAAACCATGGACACACCTGTCCATGGACTTTATCACTAACCTTCCACCTTCCAAGGGCAACTCAGTGGTATGGGTAGTGGTTGATAGATTTTCTAAGCAAGCCCACTTTGTGCCATTACCTGCATTACCATCCGCTGAAACCTTGGCCCGCTTGTTTATGCAGCACATTGTTCGACTGCATGGAGTGCTTGTGAACGTGGTGTAGGACAGGGGTGTGCAATTTGTGGAAAGGTTTTGGAGAGCGTTTTGTATGAAGTTGGGGGTCACGTTGTCATTCTCCTCTGCCTATCACCCGGAATCCAACGGACAAACGGAACGCACCAACCAGTCATTGGAGCAGATTCTGAGATGCCTGGCCTCCTCCAGACAGGAAGACTGGTGTGAGGTATTACCCATGGCAGAATTTGCATTCAACTGTCGGATTAATCAGTCTACCGGAAGGTCTCCCTTTCTGGTCAATTATGGGTTTGTTCCTCAGTTTGGAGAATTTTCTCATATGGATTCGGATTGCCCTGGTGCCGAGGGGATGGTACAACAATTAAAAACCCTCTGGAAAGAGGTACAGGGGAACATCTCCAAAGCCCAGAAGAAGTTCAAACATTTTGCAGAAAGGAGGAGGGGGGTGGTTCCTGCGTTGACAGTGGGGAAAAAAGTCTGGTTGTCCACCCGTAACATCAAACTTAAAATACCCTCTATGAAGTTGGGCCCCGAATTTATTGGCCCATACAAGATTGTAGACGTGATCAACCCGGTGGCATACAGATTACAGTTGCCCACCTCCTTCAAAATATCTAACATCTTCCACAGGTCCCTATGAAAACCTGTGGGGACAGTTAGAGAAGATCCCTCATCTGTGGCTCCACCAGTGTTGGTAGAGGGTCAACTGGAGTACGAGGTAGGGCGCATCGTTGATTCACGGTGGGTGCGCCGGAGACTTCAAGACCTTATCCATTGGAAGGGATATTCCGTTGAGGATCGGTCGTGGGTTCCGGCCAGTTCGGTGCACGCTGATCGACTGGTGGGGGCTTTTCATGCCAGGTACCCTGAGAAACCTGGGGGTCCAGTGGCCCCCCATTAAGAGGGGGGTACTGTCATGGTTAGGACATGGTTAATGTCCTGTTCTCACAGGGTTAACTTTTGCCGGCCTCTCTTTGGATCTGGGAGGGGTATTTATACTCACTCCAAACTAGCATTCTCTGTCAGTTATACTGCTGTTTTGGTGTGTCTGACCCCTGGTGTGCGTGTACTCTGCGTTGTTTGTTTTGCTTCCCGTGTATGACCCAGCTTGTTCTTTCACTCTGTACTCCGTCTCTCATTTTTGTACCATTGTCTTTTCTGGTTCTGACCTCCTGGCTTGGCTATCGTTACTCCGTTACAGTTTACCCTTATTGTACCGTCTAATGCCCATTCTGGTTTTCTGATCTATTGCTACTACCTGACTATCCATTCTGTCTAATCCTTTGGTACTGTATTGCTTTCTCGTGCTTTGACCTCGGCTTGATCTGGTTTCTGTCTCTGTCTATGCCCATTGGTAACATTGTCCTGTAGTTACCTTTCTAGGAATTTCTCTGCAGCTCCTAGCTCTGTGGAGCTTAGGCCACGCCCCCAGCAGTCACGTGCTTCAGGTCCTGGAGCATGCATTGTCACCACTGCTGCCCGCTCCGCAGGTATCTTTGTGCACAGTCTTTGTACTCAGGACACGCGCACTGGCTCAGTGAGCAAGTGCAGTGCGGTGTTCCTGAGACCTCTAAGAGGTGAAGTCATACTTGGAGGCAGAAGGGGGACCACCATGCCAGGTAACATAGATTAAATCACAATTCCTGCTGCAGGTCAGAAAAGGGAGCTGCCTTATAAATTCTGGCCAGCAGATGGGGTTGGTGAGTCAGCTAGAAGTGAGCTGGGGAGTTGTCATGGAAACGAGAGGAGCTGTGAGCTGAGAGGAAAATGACAAGACAGTTAAACGTGAGGTAAAAAGATCTTTCTGGAAGATCCAGTCAGTTAGAGACGGAGAGCTGATCTGACAAGAGGGAAAGGACAAGAGCAGAGATGGAGAGGCTCTGGGGAAGCTAAAAAACTGCATATAGCAGACCCCAGAGCGAAGCGCTAACAGAGAGAAAAGGGACGTCAGAGTCCTTGGTCGTCAGGAGCTGTATGTCCTGACCGCCGAATCTGAAAGTACAGGGGATTGTAAATTCCTGTGCGACATTGCACACCTGAGGACACGGCAGCAGATAAGGAGCCCGGGGCTGACGGTGAAAAGGACAGTACCCGTGGAATAGGCTTATGCTGACAGCCGTACAGGTTAGTGAAATCATCACGCAATTGAGGGTTGCAGCTTAGTTATAAACAGCGGAGACCCACACACAAAGCGCAGAAGGAAGGTCCTAACCCCCACCTGGCAAGGTGGATCCCCTGAATGCCTCCAGGCGAGCCGGACTCAATCCATCACCTGTATGTGGTACTCCGGATTGCAACCAATTACCAGTAAAAGGTAAAGAAACTGCACCTCTCTGTGTCCTCTCATTTCTCTGCACCCCAACATTCACAGCCATCTTAATTATTAATCAAACATCTTTGCCCTTGGACTATTGCTCTACCTGTGGAGAGTCATTTTCACCTCAGCTGCCCCACATCAACAGACTCAGGGGAACAACACCGCAGCGCTGGTCACTTCTGACCAGAATACCACAGGTGGCGTCACGTATTTAATCATCTATAAACTTTATCTTCATTTTTACCACATCTAACAACATCACAAACAACTTTCTCCCCTATTTTATTATTTAATGGACACCCCAGGGCCACGGGCCGGGTCACCACCGCCGTGACACCGTCCCCCATTGAAGTCTATGGGCCCGGTACCGAGTACCCCACGCCCCTGCCTGCGCCGCTCACGCGCCTGGGCGCTCCATATACTGTCCAGCAGATCAACAAGCACAATCATCCCCATACTGTGGCGAGTGGGGCGGTGCCAAACCCTATTTAAGCCTCCCTTCATTCTGCTGGTAGTTGCCAGATATTGTGCCTGGAAAGCCCCATTGATTGGCTAGTGTTATGCTCAACTGTCACTGACCCAGCTCTATCCTGACCATGTCTTATCTGTGATCCTTCATTCTTTGACTCTGGCCTGTTTGACAATGTTTTTTTGTCTGCCCTTTTGACATTTGACTGTCACATCCAAACTAGTCTGTGCATACCGGGAGCAGCTACCTTCATATACAATATACAAAAAAAGTTGCACTCTATCGTGTCAAAGCATGTCAATGTGAAATATATGAAATATGAATAGCAATAAGGCTTTTGAATATTAGGAAAAAATGAATGAGACGCTTTGCACAGAATTTGGCCAAATGATGTCTGCCCATCAACCAATGTCAAGGTGGTCCCATAAGTCTGATGGGTGCCTATCCAATGTGAACACCTCTCTTACAGTGATGTCCCAATTCCTGGGTGAATGTGGACACCTCTCTCAATAAAGCCTGCATTTATGGGGAGATAGGAACCTGCTGTAATTAAAATCACCACATGATGAAAGGCGGAGTGCTTGGTCAGTAGGCTAACATGAATTACCATAAATCTGACTGTCACATCCAAACTAGTCTGAATAGGTGCATACCAGGAGCAGCTATCTCTATACACAACATACAAAAAAGGTTGCACATTTCACATTGACATGCTTTGGCATGACAATTAGATAGCTGTCAGTAGATTATGAGAGACTTATGTAAGGCCAGTTTCAGTAGAGTGTAAAGAGCGGAAACTAGACCAAGCATTCCAGGAGTTTAGACATGAAGGGAGGATTGGAGACAGGATTTAATTTAGGGGTATCAGACTAGAGGGCGCTGAATACAAATGCAAGTCACAATTTTCAGATTTATATTTTTAAAATGATTGGTAAATCATTGTATCATTTCCTTTAAGAGCCCGTTACACTAAGCGATATCGCTAGCAATATCACTATAACGTCACTGGATTTTGTGACGTAGCAGCGATATTGCTAGTGATATCGCTATGTGTGATACTTACCTCCGACCGGCTCCCCCGCTGTCTATCGCTGATCACGCGAGAACGTCCTGGGCCGTTTCTCGTCGTCTGCTTCATCCTGGGGCCGACGATCGACACGTGTACGCGGGTGGGAGGACGTCTTCATCGCCACGTCTGACAGGTAAGTAGCGACCGCCGACCGCTGGTGTTTGGCAGCTCAATAGCGAACACTTAGCGATGCACCAGTGATCCTGACCGGGTCATATTGTTGTCGCGATCGCTGGTGCATTGCTAAGTGTAACGGTACCCTTACACTCCACAAATACTTTTTACTTTGTGTTGTTATATCACATAAAATCCCAGTAAAATACATGTAAGTTTGTGGGTGTAATGTGAAAAAATGAGTAAGGCTATGTGTCCACGTTAGCGTTTTTAAACGCTCAGGAAACTGATCCCCTTCCCAGAAAACACGCGTCTTTTTTCCGCGTGTTTCTTGAGCGTTTTTTGCACAAAAGACGCGCGTTTTTGATGCGTTTTTTGATGCGCGTTTTCTGGGAACATTGGAGAAGGCTAAAAACGCTCAGCAATGCGGAAATTAATGAGCATGCTGCGTTTTTAGCCGCTAAGCGATTCCTGAGCGTTTAAAAACGCAGGCATTGGCACAAAAAGCCAAAAACGCATGCAAATTAATTTGAAGCTTCTTTTAAGCGCTTCTGCAGCGTCTGATCCGGCACAAACACTGCGGAAGTGCTTAAAAAATGCAACGTGGGCACACAGCCTAAAAGTTCACAGCGTATGAAGACTTTTTCAAGGCACTGTAGGTGGGGGTTTGCAACTGCATTACTGTGGATTTTTGCAAATAGTTAAATCCACAGCAATTGTTTGACACATCCACATCAAAATCCACATATAAGGCACAATGATTTTGCATAGGATGTGTTTGTTTTGTAAGATCATGGCTATCACCAGAATCCAGCTACTAGTTTGCATACATAATGAGTAGTTTCAGTACCTATTACGGTTCATCTTAAAGCAGGTCAGTTGTTTATTTGGGGTCTGGGTACAAAAACATACGGTACAACAATTTATGGCTAATTTACATAAAGAGAAAGAAACCAGGGCAGGCAAGTGACCCTGTCTCCTTAGCAAATGTAATAACGCAAAAAGAATATTATTGCAGATCCTGTATTAGGAATAGAGCATTGTCCATTTACCCTGATTATATACTGCAAGCGCTGCTCTCTCTGACACTCTAGCTATATTAAATTATGCTAATTGTAAAATGGCCTTTCACTTACAGTGGATCTTAAAATGGCTGTCACAGAAGTTAATTCTGATTCCCGGGCTTATCGTTCCTGTCAAGGCTTTTAAACAAAATATACAGTTCATCTAGTAAACAGATGGGCAGAGATGACTTAGAACGAGCTCGGCTCATGCATTAACATAATTCTTGCAGCATTTTGTTTTCAAAGGACACAGCAGAGGTCACTATGTGTCTGATACACCAGCCAATATGGGACGAAAAAAAAATAGATGGGGCTTCAAAATGGAAGTGCGCGCGCCTTCTGGTTACCGCTTGTGCACTCGTCTGAAAATCACGATATCAGATGTATGTAAATCGCCTGCACAATGTGTTATCGTATTGATCGCTTCCCATAAATAAACACAAGCTGCACGTATTATGTAAAGCTGTACATTGTACATCTTATAGAGAAATGTTCCGTCTCTATAGTGAAAGCTCCACATAACCTTTCCGAAGAACAAAAAAATCAGAACAGATGAAGCTTTATCCTTTCTTTTTTTTTTGCAAATAAACTTCAGTTCTTGGATTGAGCGATGTAAAGTGTGTTCAGACGGTGCTTGACGGCTGTAAAAACAACACGTTTTAGAAATAGGAGATAAAGCAGTCTATCCAGGAGAACTGCAAAAGGGTCTGTTTTTTGTAATCTGTGCCATCTGCTTTCCAAACTTTCTTGGGACTAATTGTAACCCTGGCAGGCCTCGCATGCTGACCTTGCACAGCCTATTCATGTTATGAACTGGAGCCAGAAAAGGATTTTGTTCTATTTCCCAGCCTTGCAGTACTCTGGAAGGACATTGCCGTCTCCTTATAAACAAAACAGAACAGGTGCATCTCGGCTTTCTTTTTATCTTCCAATATGTTTATCCCTTGTGGTTCATAATAATATAAAGGTTTCATTTCTGTTAAGGAGACGAAACCAAAATATAAGCCTGTGGGCATACTGTTGTATGGCTGCAGCTAAAGTTTATCTGTGTCTCTTCTTCTCACAGGAAAAGTGATTTTCAAAGTCACACTCATCCTAGTACAAGGTTTTTGAAGAGTGAAAGGCTATAGCAATAAACTACAAATGCCCTGGAAGGATCCCATGCTGAAAGCAATGGAGCTGAGAGACTCAATCTTGAGATTAGCAAATCTTTTGACATTCGATTTCACCAGCTTTGCTAAATTTTTCCCCAAAATTTGATTTGCAGCAAATTAATTTGTAATGAATCAGAATTACTTCAGAATCTAAAATTTTTCTTAAACACACGTATTATCTACTGTATCCACCCTCTTTCAGGTTCTTTAATACAAACACAACCTTAGTAATGTGAAGGTGACCTCAACATATATGGCTGTGAGAAAACGGATGGTAAATGATAGTAGCAGAATGTGAAATAACACACTGGACTGTCAGACTTTTTATGCTATTTCAAATAAAAAAATGTTCCAAAAATTGTCCCTTTTGGGGAGCTGCAACAGGTTTATTGCTTGGAAGATTCCGAAGAAAAGGTTTTTAACAAGCCATCCAAAAATTACCCCTTTTTATAAGGAGTGGCAACAGGTTTGCTTCTTGGAAAGCAATAACTCAATGGCTTTTTAATAAACCATTCAGAAAATATCAGAAAATATAAGTGTCAGGATTCTTTTATTTACCCTGTGCAGGGTACAGATTCTAGCAGCAGTACAGAATAGATATAGAAGATAATGTGCAGGAAGGAAATGTCTGTCTATTGAACTTTCAGTGGCAGCAAGACCAAAAGCACAATATACAATATGATGGACAAGTAAGGAGATGTCCGGCTATATAGGGAGTGCACTGACAGCCCCCGCAGCAGCACAATATAAATAGAATACAATGGATACAATGGACAGTCAGGAGCTGTTTGGTTGTATAGCAGCATTGGCATTGGCAGCAATAGTATGTTATAGAGCACTAGATGGTAGCCCGATTCTAACGCATCGGGTATTCTAGAATATGTATGTAGTTTATTTATGAAGATTTAAGAATAATGCAATGAATACACAGGATTGTGTGAGGGTACCGTCACACTGCACCTGTCGGTGATTGGTGCTCCCGGCCAGCCGTGACCAATCAGTGACGCAGCTTCGTTCAATATATCTGCACGTGTTAGGGTACCATCACACTTGGCGACGCTCCAGCAATCCCGACAACGATACGACCTAATAGGGATTGCTAGTGCATCGCTACGTGGTCGCTGGTGAGAAGTCAAACAGTCAGATGAGATTGCTAGCGCCGGTCGGGATACTTCCGTAGCC
This sequence comes from Dendrobates tinctorius, assembly GCF_039654945.1. Classification (NCBI taxonomy): domain Eukaryota; kingdom Metazoa; phylum Chordata; class Amphibia; order Anura; family Dendrobatidae; genus Dendrobates; species Dendrobates tinctorius. Next base: position 47,226,545 of record NW_027361698.1, read on the forward strand.
GGGAGATGACCGGCTAGCGCCGGTCATCTCCCGACTGTGTCGCCACTGACCTACGTTCGACAGGAGATGACCCGCGGCAACCGTCGGGAGATCAGCGGCTGGCGCCACAGATCTCCTGATGGTAGCGGTGGCGTGCATCGTTCGAATTCCGCCCCAATTCGCGGCCGGACTGCGCCTGTCGCTGATTGGTTGCAGCCGGCCTGGCGCAACCAATCAGCGATGCGGGATTTCAGTTACAAACAAACAGACATACAGACAGAATTAGATGATTATATAGTAGATAATGCACAGCCAGGAATATGCAACTGCTGATCTAATCATTGACATCAACCATAGAAGAATGAAAATTTCCACTGAACCACAGTATCTCACTAACTGAAGCAATTTAAAGTGGCTACAAATTTGTCAATAGGGACAACTGTGGCATCAACGATGTGAACAATGTCATCCATATATATTGGAAAAACCACAAGGATTCAATAAGGCATGAAGTAAGAACTACAACTTCTAAATGTTTATCAACACCTGTGATTTGTGACACACAGACTCTGAAATAGACAGTCACACAGTTAAATGTAGGTATTTTGGCTTACTTATCTTGTATTTTTTAAAATATTTCCAAAAAGGACCAACCAAGAAATGCACAGAACACCAAAAAAAGTAAAAGTAAAATGTTCTCACTGTTGTACGGGTTTCTCTCTGGAAAAGTCTGGACCACACCAGCAACAGAAAGGATTTAGATTCAGAAATATGGCCTGTGGTCTGTGCCACACTATTAGCAGAAATTATTTAGATTCAGAAATGTGGCCTAGTGTTTGGACCACACTATTAGCAGAAATTATTTAGATTCAGAAATGTGGCCTTATCTCTGGACCACACTATTAGCAGAAAGGATTTCAAATCACAAATGTGGTATTATATCTGGAACTCACTATTAGCAGAAATGATTTAGATTTTGAAATGCGGACTCTTTGCTGGACCACACTATTAGCACAAACTATTTAGATTCTGTAATATGGACTCCTCGCTGCACTACAGTATTAGTACAAATTATTTAGATTCTGAAATGTGGACTCCTGGCTGTGCCACACTATTAGCACAAACTATTTAGATTCTCAAATCTGGACTCCTGTATGCACCACACTATTAGCACAAATGATTTAGAAGCTGGAAGGTCGATTTGACACATAATCCTATCTAGCTGAACTAGCTCACAATAAATCGCTTTGCTAAATATCTGAGTACTTGCAGCCTCTCTGCGCTGTTACACTGACAGATTAGTGTAAAAACAACATGTCCACTTTTTATATGGCGAGGACATGTCACTTTGGCAGCTAATGACAGAAGCTCTTGTGTCTTAATATTGTGAATGGTTTCTGCACCCAGATTGGCTGCCAGAATTTCCACACATTAAGTTAATTAAAAAAAAATACAGTCCGCCACTACTCTGACCTCTCCACACCCCCTCCCCTCATCAAACACGTTCCCCCTGCTCATCATACAGCACCGTTATCCTAGTCAAAGTCCTAACAAAAGCATTAGTAGAAACTCGGTCAGTTATCGAACTTTGGACAAATTTTGCAGATTTTGAGGAACATGGTCAGGAACCCGAACACGAATCCGAATGTGCAACGTTCTTGCCAAATTTGAGATTGGCGGACATTTTCCCAACAAGTTCGCTCATCTCCAGTCTAAGGCAATTAGCTCAGGTCAGGAGACCTGGCAATTGGGACAGTTATTCCGAAACAAACACAGTCCGTGCTTCATGGAAGTGTGAAACTGGCATTAAGCTAGGTTTCTCAGAGGACTTAAAGGGAACCTGTCACCCCACACAGGCGGTTTTAAGTAAAAGAGCCACCTTGTGCAGCACTAATGCTGCATTATGTCAAGGTGGCTCTTTTACTTAATGTTCCTTCCACTGCAGAAATAATCGTTTATAAAATTGTTCAAAAATACCTGGATTTTGACAGGGGGCCAGGATGTGATCTGAGAGCATGGGCACGTCGGGCAGCGCTAACTGCGCATGCCCACAAAACTATAGTACAGCGCAGGTGCCAGCATTTCAAAAGAACACTGAGGAGGTGGCGCCAAATACGAAATGACTGATGGATGTGAGGCGTCTGTCAGAGGGGGAAAGACCTTCTCCCCTGTCAAAATTCAGGTATTTTTTAACAATTTTAAAAATGATTATTTCTGCGGTGGAAGGGACGCTAAGTAAAAGAGCCACCTTGACAGAATGCAGCATTAGCGCTGCACAAGGTGGCTCTTTTACTTAAAAACGCTTGGGGGGGGTGACAGGTTCCCTTTAACTATGTATGAAGAAAAAAATAATAAAGCACAAAAAGGCGGAAGCAAGCCTCACTGTGTAATGCACAGATGGTTGCTCCTAACTGAAGCAGTGTGGATCCAAGTCCGTTGACCACTGGAAAATTCACAAGGAAACCATGAAAAAAGGATCCATATCGCTGTATAAATAAAATGTTTTAGTCTTTATTCCACATTATTAAAAACAGAAATGTCCAGACAATTAAAATAATTTGGCCATTCTGATGCATTTCTGGCCGAAGCACTTAGTCATAGAATAACTATGACTAAGAGTTTCGAATTTACTATGTATGGTCATCGTAGAGAGTGTGGTTGGAGCTTGGTTCCTGTGGCTGGTCCTGGCTAGTTTAAAAAGAGACTATTGTTATTCTTGCTGTACTGTGATTAAGGGCATAATGGGTTCCAGTAATGTGTCAGTTTATTAACCCTGTTTGTCATTTTAATGGATTGCTAAATAAAATCCTTTTTTTATTAAACCACTGGAAGTGCTGCTCTCTCTTTTTTCCTTATGTATGGTCATCTATTCTTCCATGATAGACAGCTAGAAGAAAAAATTGTAGCGCTTCATGGTGAAGTCCTGATAATAAGAAACAGGGAAAAGTAGAAGGGATTTGCTCACCTGGTCAAGTTTTGTGGATCAGACACCACTCTGATGAGAGTAGTAGTTCATCTAGCTGCCGATATGATCAGCATTATAGAAGTGCTTTTTCTAGAACCATTGGTATTGCTGTAAGGCAAAATCACAAATTTTAGCCCTATCTAAGATGTGGCTCTGGTGAAAATATATATCCATGCCCCAAACTATCATGTGCACCTTAGAGATTTTGTGTGTAGGTCACAGTTTAGTTGCCCTATTCTCATAAAACATTAATATAAGCAATATAATCAATTCTATGCCAGATTTTCTCAGGACATGGATAAAACCTCTACTATACTAAAACATTAATGATTAGAGTTGAGCGACTTCGGTCGGATCTGGTTTCGTGAAACAAAATTTGAGTCGGATGAAACTGGTCCGACTAGGGTAAAAAAAAGTCGGAGTTTCGTCCGAAACCCGACCCCAATGCAAGTCAATGGAGAATAAAAGTCGGCATTGAGAGGATGACATTCATCCACTCAATGCCGTCTTTTATTCCCCATTGGCTTGCATTGGGGTCGGGTTTCGGACGAAACTCCGACTTTTTTTTACCCTAGTCGGACCAGTTTCATCCGACTCAAATTTTGTTTCATTCGGGTTTCACGAAACCCGATCCAACCAAAGTCGCTCAACTCTATTAATGATACCAGCAGGATAGTGTGTTTGGGATTTACTGCTTTTTGTCAGAAATAAGAAGAATAGCATTGTACTAATATAACCTTTGTCAGACTTTGTATAGTATTTAACAAGAAAAAGACTTTGTAAAAGATAAACATATCACATTGTGTAATTTAATAAGCGCCACTACCTTTCAACTCTCCATGAGATTTTTAGGAGACATAGGCAGTAGAGAACATCAGAAGGTGAAAAGATAAAAAAAATTAGCTGCTAATAAGGCTTTTATTTCTGTCAGTGCGGCAGAAAAGTTAGCACACTGCAAGTAAACAAGACTACCAGAGGTTCACTATGTAATTAAGGTGTTCTTTGTTCAGACAAATATAATACAAAAGGTGTAAATTGCTGGATCAAAGAAAAAGGTGATATGCTTGGTGCATTCCTGAAAGCAGAAAAAGCCTGAATGCTGTGATTATTATTATTGCTGTTGTTATTATTACTATTGTTATTATTACCAACATTATTTATGCATACCTTGAGTTTTTTTCCTGCCTTCACTTTCTTTCAACTGAAAAATTAAGAAAGCTGCCATATTTAGCTTTTCTGACATAATTTACAGTGATGTCTTATACATTAAATATGATTATATATAGCCATAGTGTAATATCTGTAACTGCACTGGATTAGTGTAATATAATTCAATATCCTCACTATTTGCCAATGCAAACCTACTATAGAATCATAGAATCACAGAATGTTAGAGTTGGAAGGGACCTCCGATGTCATCGGATCCAAACCCCTGCCCAATTAAGGATTCACTAAACCATCTCAGATAGATGTCTGTCCAGCCTCTATTTGAAGACTTCCATTGAAGGAGAACTCATCATTAGTGATGAGTGAATATACCTGTTGCTCAGGTTTTCCCGAGCATGCTTGGGTGTCCTCCGAGTATTTTGGCGTGCTCGGAGATTTATTTTTTGTCGACGCAGCTGAATGATTTGTGGCTGCTAGACAGCCTTAATACATGTGGGGGTTGCCTGTTTGTTAGGGAATCCCCACATGTATTCAGGCTGTCTAGCAGCAGCTGCATCGACAAAAAATAAATCTCCGAGCATGCCAAAATACTCGGAGGACACCCGAGCATGCTCGGGAAAACCCGAGCAACGAGTATACTCGCTCATCACTACTCACCATCTCTCGTGGCAGCCTGTTCCACTTGTTAATCTCACTCACAGACAAAAAGGTTTTTTCTAATACCTAATCTGATAGAATCATCTGCAGTGCTATCCTAGAAAATGCTGCTGTCATATCCTACCATATCATACTCAATACTATCTGCCTCCAGTACCCTATTCTGACTAATCACATCTTAAGTGCCCGTTACACATAGCGATATCGCTAGCAATATCGCTGTAACGTCACCGATTTTGTGACATAGCAGCGATGTTGCTAGCGGTATCGCTATATGTGATACTTACCTCCGACCGGCTCCCCTGCTGGTTATCGCTGGTCGCGCGAGAAGGTCCTGGACCATTTCTCGTCGGGCGCTTCCTGCTGGGCTTCCTGCTGTGGAGACGAGCGACACGTGGACGCGGGCGGGAGGACGTCAGGATCGCCGCGTCTGACAGGTAAGTAGCGACCCCCGACTGCTGCTATGTCGCTGGTGAGATCTGCCTGTGTGGCAGCTCACTAGCGACCACTTAGCGATGCACCAGCGATCCATATCGTTGTCGGGATCGCTGGTGCATCGCTAAGTGTAACGGTATCCTTACTTTATTGATCCTATGTTATTTTCTGTCTCTTAGGGTATGTGCAAACGACGTCTTTTAGATTACAGTGTACCCACCAAGTTTTTCAAGTAGAAGGTGCTTTAGGAAATTTCTGGCAGTGGTTTTCCTGAAGCGCTTTTGGCCTTTTTCTATTCTTTTTTGTGGCAGGTTTTTTAATGGTTTCCTTAGGGCTTTTTCAGGTGGGTCTGGAGCATAGTCTCCTCAAAAAGACTTCTTGTGCACATCCCCTTAAAACCTTGTCTTGCCATAGACTAGATTGCTAGGCAGGGGCATACATAGAAATCATGGGGCCCCATAGCAAAAGTCTGAATGCCCCCTCCCCCCCAAAAAAAAAAAAGAAAAAAAAAATCAACAGGTGCTCTTAACTCCAGGCATGCATGTTATAGGTCAAACAATTAACTTTATAGCTAGTCTTTGATTTTTTTTCTCATTTGAGTAAAAGAAAAAGTAAAATACTTACATCCAATTTGATATATTCCTTGTAAAAGTCAAAATGGAAGGAGCTCATATATACTGCACAGGGGCCCAAGTACTGTCCAGGAGCCCATATATACTGCACAGGGGCCCAAATACTGTGAAGGAGCCCACATATACTGCGCAGGGACCGAAATACTGTCCAGGAGCTCATATATGCTGCACAGGGGCCCAAATACTGTCCAGGAGCCCATATATACTGCACAGGGGCCCAAGTACTGTCCAGGAACTCATATATACTGCACAGGGGCTCAAATACTGTCCAGGAGCCCATATACACTGCAAAGGGGCCCAAATACTGTCCAGGAGCCAATATATACTGCACAGGGGCCCAAGTACTGTCCAGGAACTCATATATACTGCACTAAAATGATTTTCAATCTGGCTTAAAAATAATCCAACTCAGTAACACAGCCTTCTTTGTAACCAGTATGTGCTGCTGAGAACAATAATAATCTATGCACACAAAACAATCTATACTGATCAGCCTGTGAGCATAAGAAATGCCAAAATGGGCTGCCAGCTATTGGCCAACAAGTAGCTGATTGATTGTCAATATATATCACAGACATTTAGCAAGGCAGAATAAATCACTGGTGGCTCAGTGGTGTATATATATATATATATATATATATACACACACACACCTGCAGTGCATGCAGGGCCCCCTCCACCCTCCACAGTGCGTGCAGCCGGGCCCCCCTCCCTAAGGTGCAAAGTGCAGCCAGAGCCATTGTAAATGTAAAGCGCCAGGCTGCCACCACAGTGAGGGGACACATTTAACAAAAAAAATCCACCCCCAGCCAGGCTCACCGTCTTGAGTGAGAGAGGTTCATGAATGTTTTCTACTTCCTGCTTCCTGCAATGCACGAGTGCTGCTCTCAGGCTGCCAGGAGGCATGGCCTTCTTATGCAAATCCAGCCAGAGACTTCAGCCAACTGCTGACCAGGAAACAAGGATAGGGGAGCTTCAAGGGGGTATACAGCGGTCGGCGCTTACATTTAATTAAAGGAGATAGTACTGTGTCAGCACAGCACAGCTGCCAAACCGCAGTGGCCGTCGTGGGCCCCCTCACCTGTCTGGGCCCCATAGCAGCTGCGTGGTCTGCTACTATTGACGGTACGCCCCTATTGCTAGGATATGCCACCAATGACTGATTAGCTGTAGTGAGTTCTAACAGAACTATTCCAATCTATCAGTCTGCTTTCAATTTTTCCACTAGCCTGTTATATTCTATTATATAATATTTCTCTCTTTTGTCCTGTTTTACCCTATTCGATCATGCCCAATACTTAGATTGTATCCTCCAATCCCTTTGCTTTTATTTCTTTTCATTTACCACCATATTCCTTCCATAACCTTTCAGATCCATCTACCCAACTAAGCCTTTGATAGTTTGAGTCCTAAAAATCTATAATGCTTTATGCATCTGTAAGGGGTACGGGGGTCAATTTAATGCCCTGCACTCCTTCCATACATCCCTGGTATAGTTCATACACTGTGTAATGTATATATACATATGTATTGTGTATTGCAAAGGTAGTTATGCTTATGTGTTGCAAGATACAGGGATAGTATAGAATTTAGCCCAGTAGGGGGAGTATAAGGGGTTAACAAGACTGTCCTGTGTATATAGTAGAAGATGTGCATATTGTAAGGTAGCGCTGTTATTCAAGTAGGGGATACTCGCTTAGCTGCCACAACACCAGATCCGGCACAGGTTTTTTTTATAAAACAATTATAGTCCATGCGGTTTATTCAACATCATAAACCCACCGCAGTAACATACAGTTCATAGAATCAGCATAGCGTCCATGACAGAGTTCAGCTCTGTAATCCCTGTGGTCACACAGGTTATGCATATGCAGGCTCTTCAGCCTCCGATATCTCACCCACATCAGGGTTTCCTCAAAGTTACTTCATCATGCTGCGGACATCCATTCCCTCCAGGGAATCATCAGGCATGTGCAGCCATTCAACCCAGCATTCACGTGCTGTCAGGAAAGGAGACACATCTCTCAGCGGGACCTTCCACAACAGACCAACCGGGTCCTAGCATTCACCCTTGTGACCTACCCTGGCCACCTTATATGATCCGTAGCCACGCCCACCGGGTCACATGGCTATGACCTCATCACAGGTCCTTGAACCATTCTCACACTCTTTACAATATCATTCTTAACCACACCCCTGGGTGGATTTGTAGGTAACTAGTCCCACCCGTCTCCCCAGCTACCTGGAGACTTCTCCCGGACACATTGAAACAGCACCTCAGCAGTATCACTGCTGATCAACACACACATAAGTCTCCATCTCAAGGCCAACCACCTTGAGTTACACAATGGTCATTCAGTACTCTGCCATTCATCCTCTCTCCTAGGACATCCACACAGCGCCTCCTAGCGGACACAGTGGTCACTACACCACAATATATTAATGTATGGTTCTACAAATGTATATTGTTATATTGCTTTATGGTAGGGAAAGTATAGTACCCTATTTAGTCCTCTAGATGGGGGTAGAGTTATGCTGAGGATGTATATAGTTAAATGTAGGAGGGGCTAACTTTGGCTAAGCTGGGAAGCATCCAGCATTTTAGTCAGTTGGGCTAGGGGAGCCCTGACAGGGCAGTTAGCTTCGTAACATTGTGAAGATAGTACAAACAAGAAGTATTCAGCTCACCCCTCTTCACTCCTTATCACACCTCCGACGCACGGAAACACCCTGACCCGGGTGTATAGTGCATGCACAACATAAAGAAGGATTTTTCCAGCGTCTCCAGGAGATAAAATAATAATTGCTTTATTGAGAATGTAAAATCTTCTTACCATCAGGTAAAAACGACATAAAGAGGCGTATGAAGGGGAGCAATTTCCTACGCGTTTCACCCTAAGAGGGCTTAATCATGGAATGCCATTCCATGATTAAGCCCTCTTAGGGTGAAACGCGTAGGAAATTGCTCCCCTTCATACGCCTCTTTATGTCGTTTTTACCTGATAGTAAGAAGATTTTATATTCTCAATAAAGCAATTATTATTTTATCTCCTGGAGACGCTGGAAAAATCCTTCTTTATGTTGTGCATTGTGAAGATAGTAGCCCAGCTGCTCCGGGCTGGAGGGCCAAACAGAATAACAGCACAGTATACAGCAGCGGACATCAGAATAACAGAGTTTGCAGCAGGGCAGGCTTTATAAAGGCATCATGTGGCAGCTTGCTATGTTGGCGGATGCTCTTTTGTCTGTGGCAAAACAGACAGGGGAACTCCCAAAGGTAGCAAAGTTGGTTAGGGAGGATGCTGTGATGCTGACCAGGACGGGACAACCAAGGAACATTCTGGAAGGTGACAGTGAGAAAAAAGGGAAAGAGAAGAAGGCAAACTGTGTTACCTGACGTAAATGCTGTAACTGAAGTGAAAGGACTGAGAATGTATAAGAGTAAAGATTCTTGTTTTAAGTTGGAATTGGACTGTGACTCAGTTTGTACCAAAATTTATGGAAAAAATATACAGCCACTTATAAAAGGCCCTGAAGTTGAGAAGAATGGAGCTACAGGTATGCTGACAGAAAACTGTGATGTGTATGTGAGGGGAGGCCAGGGCGCGCCTGGGCTGTTTACCTCAGCCAAGACTACTGCCCTGGTCGAACCTTACAGGAGCACAATCAAACAGAATAGAATAGGGATTAGATACACCAATAAGATTAGGTTAGTTGGGAGGGGCTAAAAGAGGGTAGTTGGGGTAGCTTCCTGGTGTTAGTCAGTGTATGTGAGCTAGGAGCTAGGGCAGGACAGTCGTGTCCAGAGGCAACATTTAAGCCGAGGAGCCCAGCAGTCCAGGGCCTTTAGAGCTGATGGTCACACAGTGTGGAGGAATATCTTGACAGCATCAGAATGGTAGCAACTAACTTTGTAGGAACAACCCTTAACATCCGAGGCATAGGTCCTGGAAAGGAATAGAAGAGCCATTTCTCAACTTCACCTTCAGAGAGGGAAGTGGGCTGGAAACTCCTGAAGCAGGTTAATCTCACCAGTAAGGAAGCTGCGGGACCAGCGGATCCGGTGGATATTTCTGGAGGAGTGAGGGACAGTACAGGGAACGGAATGGTGATATTCTGCAAAGAATCTTGTGCTATTTCTGTGACTAAACTGGAGGAGCTGAGTAAAATTGTTTTGTTGAAGATGACCCTGGACTCTGACTGTCATTGTGTGGCATTAAAGGAAAAGAACTCCCGGCTGTGTGAAATGGACCCTGACTTGCAAGTGAGTGAACTATTGTGTGTTAATAGAGCGGAGGGGCAGGGTGTGCCAATACTGCCACCCGCTGCACCAACTACCCCCCTGGCCTCCGTTTCACATCAATGTATCAAGAGTTAATAAATGGCAAGTGTTTGTCTTGAATTTTGATATTGGTGACATGTACGATATCATCAAAGTACAGGTATCGTGACTCGAATAAGATATTTATTTAAGTACTAGATGGTGGCCCGATTCTAACGCATCGGGTATTCTAGAATCTCTCTCTCCGCGCCACAGATCTCCCGACGGAGTCGTGCGTTGTTTGAATGCGCTCATTGGTCACGGCCGGCCGCGATCAATCAGCGCCGCGGGATTTCCGTTACAGACAGACAGACAGACAGAATAAGACGATTATATAGTAGATGTATTTGTGCAATTTGCAATCTTTCATTTTCATAAATGTGTCTGCCAAATGTATCAACATTTTATGCCATTTAATATACAATTTTTATGTACTTTTGCCAAAATTTAAAACTGACGTAAAAAGAGGCCATGGTTATACTTTTGTTGGAATTTACAACATACCATATTTATTAATGCATTTTTTTTAATAAAATAATAAAAAAAAGTTGCATATCCTAAACAGTTGAAAAGAAAAGATGGCAGAAATACATTTATGTTGAAATCTTAATTTTTGACTTGTACAAAGGCAATGCAGGTATTTTGCATGAATTGTAGGTCATTGTAACAAATATGTTATGTACTTTGCCAAATCACAATGGTATCATGTAAATGGACTTTGAGTCTCAATGGATCGTTGGCAAGCATAGTGTTTTCACATGTTAATTGTTCCATAGATAAATTCATATGTAAATCAAGCTGTTTAGTTGTCCATGTGTCATTGTGTATCATGTTTTCATGTGTTAATGAACCTTCTGTCCTCATCACCGAAACAAACAATAATTGGAATAAATATAATGCCACAATAAGGTAGGTCAGCAGTATCAGCCTGCTTGTTTATGGTTTCCAGATAGCAACAACTTGTTCAGTAGACTGAAAAATTAGCCGAAACAACAATTTTATTACACAGATGCTAGATTTTATCCTTGGTAAGCATGTAGTGTTAGGAGAAACTTTATTTTAAAGTACATGTCATCCATTTACCAATGTGGTTTTTAAGTTTTAATTGCCATTCTGATTAATTTATTATCATAATTATGCTGGCCAGCATTATGTTTTTAGCTACCTGTTCTGCATAAATGTATAGCTAAAGAATATATCCGACCGGAGCTTTATGAAAAACGAAAAATGTACATAAGCACTCACAAACAGCTAGTTGCTACCTACCTGCCTGTTACGCCTGGCAGCAATCTTCCCCAGCACAGAGTAGTCACATACAGCTCATGCCGGGGATTCAGCTGCCTCTGCTGATGTCACATCGTCAGAGCGGTGGCTTCTTTTATGCTCTGCTGTGTTGACGGGGCGGGACTTCTGACATGATTCTAACTAACATCCCACTCCCCCAGTTAGGCAGCGGAAATCCCTAAAGAAGGGTATACCAAATAGCCAATACTTCAGAATCCGGACAAAACTACTTTCATAATACCATCTTCAGAAGACAGAAAGGAGATCTGAGGTTTAGATTCCTGGAAAGAGGATACCCCAAAAAGATTCTTAATGAAGCATTCACTCATGCCAATCAGAGAGACAGAACACAGTTGCTTACTTCTACCTCCCCAAAAAAGGAGGGTAAGGAGATAGAACTGAACATCACATTTAACAATGGGGCCAAAGAGATTAGATCTACCCTTGAGAAATATTGACTAATTCTCAATTGATGAGGAAATTGTTGACTCCATTGCCTCCTACCCCCAGATCACATTCAGAAAGGGGAGATCACTGTGAGATAGACTCATACACATTTACAAAATTTCACCCTTGGGGTCAACTACCTGGCTGTTATTGGACTCAACTGGTTGTTATATGTATGTTGAGTATATACTGTCCATTTGTCACAGTAATCAAAACTTGTGAAAACACTGATACCAGGAGAGTCTTCCATATTAGATGATTCATTAACTGTTGTATGGGAGGTGGCACTCACTGTCCCATGTAAAAGATTCCCTTCTTTGGTTCACATTAAAAGTGGAAGGAGGAGAGTCCTTTGCGGTACTTGTTGGACGACGGCCGTATCACTCTTTGAGCGCCTCAGCGGGTCCAGGTGTTATTTATAGGACTATATGCCCATGTAGTTTGCAATATGTAGGTAAAACGATACCCGAGTTCCGGAAGAGAATTTTTGAGCATCATTAATAAGCCTGATATACCCCTAGCAACACATCAATTCCACCCATGGATGCCCCACTTCCTGCACATTAGGTTTTGTCAAGGTAAATACACCAATGAGGGAAGACAACTGTGATAGGTCCATCCTACAACGAGATGCCAAGTGGATCTATTGCCTTAAAACTGTTTCCCCTTCGGGAGCAGCTTTCTTTTAGATGCTTTGCTAAGAGAACAGGGATATATAGGGGTAATCGTTGAAATTCAGTCAATGTGGCCTGGGGGCACCTATATGCAATATCTAGGGTACCAACCTCCATGGTCAGGTAGAGTTCCATTACAAGACAGGATGATATAGGGACACAATTAGTACATACATTGTCTCTCATGTACCCACCTCCCTTGGGTGTCCCCCCTCGCCCCTCATACTAACAAACAATCCATATTTATTGTCTACGGGTCTCCTTGTCTCCCCTGGATGCTCTGTGGTCATTCATTTACATATTCATTTCACTCTTTCTAATTATGCTACTGATGCTAATGCTGCTAATCAACAACATATCTATTGTGTTACATTTTAATATTTTTCTAAGGCCACTGTATGCCAATTGGTATATCCAATTCCGATCAAGGCCAAAAAATCCAGTCCGTCTTCATAGAGTTAATTAGGTAATTACTATAGTCCTTCCATTTTCTCTCTCATAGCCCACACCAGGAATCACATGACCTGATTGGTCACCTATGTGTGGCTAAGGTCAAAGGGCAATCATCTGACATTTTTTGACTATCTCCACTCAACTAGGTTGATGTGATAATGGGTGTACCGTGTGCTGTCCTCAGATTCTCAAAGTATGTAGAGACCCTGTGTCTCTGAAATTTGCAGCTCTGCCTCATTCAACTGCATTCCACTATACTTTATGTGCTCAGAAGGGACATTCTCCAGCACCTGAAAGTAATTTTTTTAGTGTGGACACAGTGATCCCTATATAAAGGGGGGCAGAGGCAGGTGGACAAGCTATGGAGAAGCCTATTTGTTATATGCTTTTGCTGTCAAGCACCAGACAGTATTTCATACTCTCCTGATGATCTTGTATGAGGAAATGCATTGGGTGTTTATTCTGGACCCTGGGTGACTGAGAGAAGACAGACCTCTGATCCCCTCCTGTACTCCTACAATAGGGTCCTATAAGGAACAACCACGTATGTTTCTGCACAAATCCGGTGAGTTTGTTCCTTTACTTATTTTGTTATTGTGAATTTCCATGATGTATACCATCTCTATTTATTTGCCAGTACACCATAGGATACACCAGCGAGCTATAAATATATACATGTTTTTATAGCATCACTCGCCTGACCTTAACCCCCTTAATTAATCTTTGCGGTATTGTCAAGATTAAGATGAGAGACACCAGACCAAACAATGCAGATGAGACGAAGGCTGCTATCAAAGTAACCATAGTGGAGTTTGGCGTGTGACTGTTTGAGGTTGTGGACAGGTGTCTTTTATACTGATAACAAGTTCAAACAGGTGCCATTACTACAGGTAATGAGTGGAGGATAGAGGAGCCTCTTAAAGAAGAAGTAGCAGGTCTGTGAGAGACAGAAATCTAGCATGTTTTTAGGGTGACCAAATACTTATTTTCCACCATAATTTGCAAAATAAATCTTGCCAAATCAGACAAGGTGATTTTCTGGATTTGTTTTCTCATTTTGACTCTCATAGTTGTGGTCTACCTATGATGTCAATTACAGACCTCTCTCATCTTTTTAAGAGGGAGAACTTGCACAATTGGTGGCTGACTAAATACTTTTTTTCCCCACTGTATATACACCTATTCTACGTGTATATATGTATTCTAACTTTTCTATTCTAACCTGTCCGTGTGATTTTACAGTAGCCACATAGGATTGCCGGCTTTTCAAAGGACACGGCTGCGTAAAAATCGGACAGCACTTGTATGGTGTAAGTGCTGTGTGATTTTTTTCTCACATCGAGAAACATAGTGTAGCGGAGCATGCGCAGTAATGATTATCGGCTTTGCCCGCAGTTGGGCAAAGCATACTGCGCGTGTGCGAAGCAAGATTGCTTTGCACACGCGCGAACTATGGAGAAGAACTACTCTAATACCGGAGAAGATCGTGGACGAGGGCCACGGATGGGGTGGAGAAAGAAGAAGAAACACCGCCCATTGGACCGGACTCAGGCCATTTACATAGGCCTGCAACTTCCGGTGACAGATTCCCTTTAAGATCCTGAAAGAATGCAGCCAAAGGCCAATGTACCCATTTCAGCAACGGAAAATTTATTTCATACAGTTACCAAAGGTAGACACATATAACTATGTACTTGTCTGTGTGGAGCTGTTTTCAGGATGGCCTGAGGTTTGGCCCTGTGAAAAAGCATCCAGAAAAGCAGTACCCAAGAAGCTAATATCAGAAGTTGGTTGTATGTTGATGTAGGGTTCCAGGATCAATAGAAAGTCACAGGGGAATGCATTTCACAGGAAAGGTACTGAGGAATAAAGCAGGCATTGAATACTACATGCTAATGACAAGCCCGCCAGGGCCGTGGGGTACCCGGAATCGGACCGGATAGTTCTATGGGGGAGGTCACGGCGCCGTAGTCCATTCCTGTGGCCCTGGCTGTGTCATAAAATGGAGGATAATTATGTGGTGTTTAATCATGACGCCACCTGTGGTGTTCGACAATGGGTGGCTGACGCTGCAGCTTTGGTCCTCTGGGGCTGATGGTGACGCAGCAAAGATGGTTCAGCTCCCCACGGGTAGAGCGGGGCCCGAGGGCAAATATATTTGATTGTTCAGATGGTGGTAAACGTTGGGGTGCAGAGAATAGGTGAAGGACACAGAGAGGTGCAGTTTTATTTACCTTTTACTTGAAAGTAGATGCAATCTGGGGTACCAATTACAGATGACGGATTGAGTCTGGCTTGCCTGGAGGCATTCAGGGGATCCACCCTTCCAGGTGGAGTTGGGGACCTTCCTTCTGCGCTCTCTTTTCGGGTCCCTGCTGCTTGTAGCAAAGCTGCGTCCCTCTCCTGCGTGATGATTTCTAACCTGTGTGGCAGACAGCGTGAGCCTATATCACGGGCACTGTCCTTTTCACTGTCAGCCCCGGGCTCTTGGTCTGCTGCTGTGCCTTCAGGTGTTTGGTGTGACCAGGGAGCTTGCAGTACCCTGTCCTTCTAATTCGGCTGTCAGGGCGTACAGCACCCACCCAGCCAAGGACTCTGGCGTCCCTTTTTGTCAGCGCTCCACTCTGGGGTCAGCTATAGGGCGTTTTTATTCCCCTGAGCTCTTGTCTCTGCTCCTGCCCCTTCCCTCTCCACAGATCAACTGCCAAATCTCCTTTCTCACTGTGCTGTCACTAGCTGGCTCCCATTTCCATGACAACTCCCCTGTTTACTCTCCCAGCTGACTTCTTTCTTACTCACTAACCCCATCTGCTGGCGAGAATTTATAAGGAAGCTCCCTCCGCTTTCTGGCCTGGAGCAGGAATTGACAAGACACTATGTTACCTGGCATGGGGACCCTCCTACCTCCAGGCATGACATCACCCCTTAGAGGGAGGCAATGTCACCTTGGCAACTGGACTCTGGGGTTCCACACCATTCTCCAAGCAATGCGAAAGTTGAGAATCTGAATGGGGCACTGAAGCTAAAGATTCAGAAAATGATTGTACAAATAATGCAGCTGTGGACTGAATGTCCACAATAATACAGTGTGTCCGTAAAGTCATGGTGCACTTTTGATCAGTCACAGGAAAGCAACAAAAGACGATAGAAATGTGAAATCTGCACCAAATAAAAGGAAAGCCCTCCCAGTTTTCCGTTTTTCAGAATCCGTGACCAAAGTGCTACATGAATATCGACACGTTTATAACGAAGCGCTACCACATAGGAATAACATTGCTCGGTGGGATAAGCAGTTGAAGGAAACCAGCAGTTTGGTAGGCCATCAGTCAATGACGAGTCTGTAGAGGCTACACCTAAGCAGGACTACAGTTCATAAGGTATTAAAGAAATGTCTCTGTTTTACGGGGTACAAATTGTGGCTGTTGCACGCTATGAAACCGACGGATAGACCCAAACGATGAGCGTTTGCTGCAGATATGCTTCATGAGATCGACAATGATGCAAGATTTTTGCAGAAGATTGTGTTAACGATGTGGCGACCTTCCATATCTGTGGACAGGTTCATAGCCATAACGTCCGAATATGGGCTACTGAACATCCTCATGCCTACGTGAAATACGAACATAACACCCCTAAAGTGAATGTGTGGAGTGGCCTAATGCATGATAAGGCGATAGGCCCATTTTCGTTCGCGGAGCAGTCTGTGTCGGCAAACACGTATCTTGACATGTTTGAATTGTATGCAGTGCCACAATTTCCAGAGTATGCCATCTTTTACCAGGACGGCGCACCTCCACACTATGCCTCCATTGTTCATGAGTTTCTGGATAGAACATTCCCCCGGTGGTGGAGAGACAGGGGTTCTGTCAAGCCATGGCCACCACGATCCCCGGATGTGAAGCCCTTAGACTTTTACTTTTGGGGTTATGTGAAGCAACATGTGTACATTCATCGTATCAACGACATTAATCACTTAAAATAGAGAATCACAGACGTTATTCACTCTGTTACACCAGGCGTCCTTACCCGTGTGTAGCAAGAACTTCACTATCATTTGGATGTGTGTAGGGCAACAAATGGACCCCACATCAAACTGCACTGAATAGGTATGAAACGGGGAGAGTTTTTCTTTTATTTGGAGCATATTTCACATCGTCTTTTGTTTCTTTCCAGTGACTGGTCAAAAGTGAACTACAACTTTACAGACACACTGTAGCTTTATAGTTAGTCACAACTACTCTCAGTAGAAAGTCAGGGCTTTATCTCTGAGATTCTTTTTTGTAGTCCTTAGTGATGAGCGAGTATACTCGTTGCTTGGGTTTTCCCGAGCATGCTTGGGTGTCCTCCGAGTATTTTGGCGTAATCGGAGATTTAGTTTTTATCAACACAGCTGCATGATTTGCGGCTGCTAGACAGCCTGAATACATGTGGGGATTTCCTGTTTGTTAGGGAATCTCCACATGTATTCAGGCTGTCTAGCAGCTGTAAATCATGCAGCTGCGTCGACAAAAACGAAATCTACGAGCACGCCAAAATACTCGGAGGACACCCGAGCAACGAGTATACTCGCTCATCACTAGTAGTCCTGCTAAGACAAGTTATTATTTCCCTTTTAGTTACCGCACCTACAAGAAGATGTGACAGGATATGCCACTGCACTTAAAAAAATCAAATTTAAGGAATAGTTTGGAACCTAGAATTGAATGGACATTCCAAGCCCATTAACCACCCCAACTTCAATTAAACTGGAAGGGAAAAACCCTTGGATATACAAATCATTGTGAAAGATTTAAATAATGGCCAGCATGAGTCAAACCATATCCTATGTATGTATGGCAGATAAGTGTGTTTGTATTAGTTATGAACACAATCCAGAATATACACATTTATCTCCAAGTTGAGTGGGATAATAAATTCATAAGGCACCATGAGGCTATACTTGGGCTGACTTATGTTACAGACTGTTAGCTTCATGCTTATTGTAGTGGGCTGGATGGTGGAACCACTATGCCAAAGCCCAACTAAGACCTGGAGGGGTGTGACTAGGAACCTCACCCAGTCCGATCACGGACACGCAGCAGCTAACGACACCAGAGTCCGTGGAGAGACAAGGGAGGTGATCCAGGTGCTACTCCGGGACAGACCTTTGGTAGATGGCAGCTGACCCCTAGGAGTGAAGAGCTGGAATGGCCTGGGGAAATGTCCAACAGATGCAGACAAGTGGAGAAGATGACAGGAACCGCAGGTGCAGACAGGACAGTCTAACGAACAGATGAGCACTGATGGGTGCAGCCGGCTCGGCTGCCATTGAGGTGAGCACAGGTGGGTGCAGCTTGCTCTGCTGCCATTGAGGTAAGCACTGGCAGGTGCAGCAGGCACTGCTGCCGTTGAAGTGAGTACTGGCGGGTGCAGCTGGCTCTGCTGCCGCTGAGGTGAGCACTGGCCGGTGCAGCTGGCTCCGCTGCAATTGAGGTGAACACTGGTGGGTGCAGCAGACTTGGATACAAGTATAGGGACCTGAGAACTGACAAGCGTGTTAGGAACAAACTCACAACATTGCACAGGCACCCCCATGTTGGAGGAGGCGGTTTAAATTGAAAGAGACCTCCCGTCATTGGCTGGGGACACTTTAGATGAACGTGCGTGGCTCCTTTAAGAAAAAGGAAGGGTGCTTGGAGTGCTTGGAGCTGCTAGGAGTGCTTGCACCCCGGGTAGCAGCAGACCTGCAAGGGGCAGGATGGGATCCTTGGTGGTGAGTACACTGATGTCTCTGCAGGGAGAGAGGGCCTGCAGGCAGAGATGCGAGCGCTACACTTATTCTCCTATATCATCCATTTCAAGGCCCTATTTAGCTAGCTCTTTGACAGAAGGGGTGTTTATGTGTCCATAATCGTTGTAAAAACGGCGTGAAAGTGCAATGAGGACTGCTCTTGCTTCTGGTGGAGTACAAAAGTTCTTTATTCAGCCAACGCGTTTCCTGAGCCTACTCGCTCACTTCATCAGGGCAGATGAAGTGAGCCAGTAGGCTCAGGAAACGCGTTGGCTGAATAAAGAACTTTTGTACTCCACCAGAAGCAAGCGCAGTCCTCATTGCACTTTCACGCCGTTTTTGCAAATTTGTCCTAGGACCTTGTGCAGACTTGCTGCTGCTTTTCATGCGTTTATGGGTGTTGTGACTTTCTCACAACCCCAATAGGTGAGCACCTTCCTTTTTCTCTGTTAATGTGTTTTTTGATACGGATTTTACACAGTGGATGCGCCCTGTTTTTTTTTCCATAATCGTTGTAACATGCTAAACGTGAATTCAGGAGGTAATTTCAGGAACATAGTAGTAGCAACCCCAATCCCTAGAATATTACCCACTGTATATATTATGAAATCCATAGCTAATACAGGACAGAGAAATGTTAGTGTGGTGATGCCTCCCCTCAATGTTCTACCCGTTGTAGTTAAGGACCTATCCTTTTCACTGTGTGAAGTAGGGGTGAGTTAACCAACATCATTTGTCAAGAATTGGAAAGAGTTAATTGATCAGCATGAAGAAAAGTAGGAGAAATTATAGAGTAAGGAAGAGATTAACGTTTTTGGGCCTGAAGAAAAGATCACTGGGTGTGGTAACTCTCAAGAGAACACACTGAAACAAGGACTTTCCAATAAGTGTGGCTAAGCTAGAGAATGCAGGGAGTGTCTTTACTTATTATGCACCTATTCATTCTTCTATTTGCTATTATGTAAGAAACACCTAAATGTATGCATAGTACACCTATATTCATGAAGGGTATAAACAGACACTTCATAATTTCTTTGGAGAGCTTTGGAAATCACATGTCAGTCCTGAAAAATGAATCCCAGAAACTTTGAAGAGAACTGCTCTAACACTGATATATACAGTACTATTCTCTGATTGTATCATGTATTATCTTCCCATCATCCCTCCTAACGTCATTCTTTTTTTCTTTACAGGGGGCGAGACACAGATGTGACTGAAGTAATTATCATTATTAAGAAGTTACTAATTACTGATACATTACCTTATTAATGTATTACAAATGACAGAGTTAAGAAAGGCCAACTTTAAAGGGAACCTATCATTATACTCATGCAGTCTGAATCACAAGCAGCATTAATTAGAGACTGGCAGCGCAATTACATTCAGGTACGTATTGCTCTGAGATTCTGTGGTGTTTCAGAGAAAACAGTTTGAAAACGTCCCTGGGCAGCTTTTCCTGACATCACCCCAACCAGCTTCACTTGATTGACAGGTCTCTCCCTATGTACAGACATGGGAGAGACCTGACCATTCACTGGAATCATGCAGCCAGACCCTGATTCATGCTGCCTGTGGTTCGAGCAGCATGAATCTAATGACAGGTTTCCGTTAAAGTAAACCGTTTCTACTCTACTCATTGCTACTGTTTTCTGACTGTCCTTTATAAAGCAATACTTTTTATCACTGGTGTACTTTATGACTTCATTGTGTGTCTGGATTGTGAATGTTATGAGCTCGAATAATTAAGTCCAAATTAATGATCCATGAGAGGTAACAGCTCTGCAAGCAGGCAACTAATTATACACAAGCTCTGACCCAGACTTCTGTCTATCACAGAATGCAGATTCATAAGAGAGTTCATATAATTAGGCAAAAAAAAAATATAAAAGGGAAATTAAATGCATCACTTATAAACAAAAGCTGTGACTGTTCTAATGGAGAGTGTGCAAAATGTACAGGAAATCCTGAGACAGTAACTTCCAAAGGGATGGAACTTGACTTGATTCAGGCCATAAAGTGACACTAATGAGCAGCACATAGTTCTCAAATGTGCTCTAGTTTGTTTCCAATAAGAAATCTCTAAATAGTTAATGTATTTATTGCATATTTCCTATAGTCTTTGAGGTATGTGCATAGATTATCACAAGCTCAAACCATATATCATCACATCAGTTCTGTTCACTTGATTGTACATTAACTGTTCATTATTTTCAAGAGTGGGTCTTCTGGGTTTGGAAGGTGGGTCTTCTTGCCTTTTCTTGTATTCTGGTGCAAAATTGAATCCAGGCAAGCAGCACTCAAAATTGTCAGGTGCAAACAACTGCTGACTTTGGATACTATTCATCAAGACTGGTATTTTTCATACCAGTGCTGATGAGGCAGCGTGGCGAAGAGCAAGGCACCTGATTCATTTAGAGGCGTATGCATTTTTATGAATCAGGACAGGCGCAATGTGGCATGTGTCTCTGTGTGCGCCTCTTGCCACAAAATGTACAACAGTAAAATCATGATGAGAGGGGTCGTCACGCTCCACCTCTCTCCGGCTCTGCCCACTTTGTTGGAGCTGGGCGAAATGGCATAAACATTTTTGCTCAACTTCATATTGTGCAAAACATTTGTGACAGTTTTCTGGTATGAAAGCTTTGATGATTCAGGGCCTTTATTCCCAATGTGCCATTTCAGTCCATGTGCTCTGTTTTGGTTCTTAAGCAGGGAAATTAGTGTACAGGGCAGGTGCTTATAGTCATGTCATGTGATTTATCAATAGTGAACCATTAGGTCAAGTATACATAGAAAGGTCAAAATGCATGACATATGCTGTATACAAACATATAAAAGGTGATTATGCAAATAATCCATAAATATGAATTCAATTATCTATTATCTATTATTAAAATGTACAATATGGATAATTACTGTAGTGTTAGATACTATAGAGTGTACAACCATGCACAATCACCAAAACAATTGTCTATCTATCTACAAGTGCTTCTCACAAAATTAGAACAACTTCAAAAAGTTAATTTATTTCTGTTCTTCAATACGAAAAGTAAAACTCGTATATTATAGAGTCATTACAAATAGAGTGATCTGTTTCAAGTGTTTATTTCTGTTAATGTTGATGATTATGGCTTACTGCCAATGAAAACCCAAAAGTCATTATCTCAGTAAGTTAGAATACTTTATACCAGCAGCTTGAAAAATGTTGGCCTACTGAAATCTATGTTCAGTAAATGCACTTAATACTCGGTCGGGGCATCAATTACTGCATCAATGCGGCGTGGCATGGAAGCGATCAGCCAGTGGCAGTGCTGAGGTGTTATGGAAGCCAAGGTTGCTTTGATAGCAGCCTTCAGCTTGTCTGCATTGTTGGATCTGGTGTCTCTCATCTTCCTCTTGACAATACCCCCATCTCTATGGGGTTAAGGTCAGGCGAGTTTGCTGGCCAATCATGCACAGTGATACTGTTCGTTTTTAAACCAGGTATTGGTACTTTTGGCAGTGTGGACAGGCGCCAAGTCCTGCTGGAGAGTTACATTTCCATCTCCAAAAAGCATGTCAGCAGAGGGAAGCATGAAGTGCTCTAAAATTTCCTGGTAGACGGCTGTGCTGGCTTTGGTCTTGATAAAACACAGTGGACCTACACCAGCAGATGACATGGCTCCCCAAACCATCACTGATGGTGGAAACCTCACACTAGACCTCAGCAGCTTGGATTGTGTGCCTCTACACTCTACCTCCAGACTCTGGGACCTTGATTTCTAAATTAAATGCAAAATTTACTTTCATCTGAAAAAACACTTTGGACCACTAAGCAACAGTCCAGTTCTTTTTCTCCTTGGCCCTGGTAAGATGCCTCTGGCATTGTCTTTTGGTCATGAGTGATTTGACACAAGGACAGGAACACTGTCCTGGATACATCTGTGTGTGGTGGCTCGTGAAGCAATGACTCCAGCAGCAGTCCACTCCTTGTGAATCTCCCCCCAATTTTTGAATGGCCTTTTCTTAACAATCCTTTCATAGCTGCGGTTAGCACTGTTGCTTGTGCACCTTTTTCTACCACACTTTTTCCATCCACTCAACTTTCCATTAATATGCTTGGATACAGCACTCTGTGAACAGCCAGCTTCTTTAGCAATGACCTTTTGTGGCTTACCGTCCTTGTGGAGCGTGTCAGTGACTGTATTCTGGACATCTGTCAAGTCAGCAGTCTTCCCCATGATTGTGGATCCTACTGAAACAGACTAAAGGACCTTGTTAATTATTCTAATTTATCAAGATAATGACTTTTGGGTTTTCATTGACTGTAAGCCATAATCATCAACATTAACAGAAATAAACACTTGAAATAGATCACTCTGTTATGACTCTACTCCATATAATATATGAGTTTCACTTTTTGTATTGAAAAACTGAAATAAATTAACCTTTTGATTATATTCTAATTTTGTGAGAAGCACCTTTATCTATCTATCTATCTATCTATCTATCTATCTATCTATCTATCTATCTATCTAAAATCAAAAAATCATGCACAGCACAAAAAACAGGGTGCAGAGTTTCACAGGCATATACCAAACCATATAAATAGAATTAAAAAAAGTTGAAACAGCACTCCATGTAGCAATTATAAGGTGCTCTTTATTGGTCCATGTGGCGACGTTTCGGTCCTGGATGCAGACATTTCTCAAGCATGAGAAAGGTCTGCATCCAGGACCGAAACATCGCCACATGGGCCAATAAAGAGCACCTTATAATTAATACATGGAGTGCTGTTTCGTTGGCGCCCCCAGGAGTATGGTCGCCACAGTGGCATTGCCTTCCTCCAGGGAGGTTGATGTCAGGCTTGGAAGCAATGAAGGGTCTCTCTTGCAGTTAACCATAACATGCAACACAGTTCCCACTCCGGGCCAGCAGAGGGAGCTCTGAACCAGAATTGGGGGAAGAGTGCTCTCTGAGGGCCAGGAAGGGAAATTAGTCAGTTCTGTGAGGAGGTTGAAGTGTGTAAATGTGGAGAGAGAAGCTGGGGGACTGAGCAGAGTTGAGAGCTCGTTCCCAGCTGGATCGCATGATCTGGAGCCTGGTCTCCAAGGTTGTATGGATACTGACGGTCCTGCAACAGAAACCAGAGGAATAGGAAGATGTAAATGCTGTATTCCCTTCTAACACTCGGAGACACAACAGCGACGTGTGAGCCAAAGGAGATAGAAGGCTACAGCTGTCTGCCATACGAGGTAGATCCAAAAGGGAAGAAGAAGGAGGAACGTCAGTGTAACACAGTACTGCATGTACCTCAAGTAAGCGCTAGGAAGGAGACTACACAACCTATCTACATAGAGAGATTCCTAAGTTGCTTCCAGGCTAATCAGCTCCTGTGCCATCTGTAATCTGGACCCTGGACTGCACTTACAAAGTAAAGGTAAAGAAACTACATTCCGCTGTGTCCTTGCCTTCTTTCTGCAACTTCTCCAGCACTGCTACATCTCTGTGCCAGACACTGCACCCTCTTCCCCAACACCGATCTACACTCCCCTGGGACTACAGTCCTGCCTGTGGAGGGCTACACCATCATTGCTGCACCACACCATCTGTCCCAGAGGATTTGTCTGCAGCGTCGGCTAAACATCTTCATTGCCGAATACCACAGGTGGCGTCACGAATCATTCATAAACTTTATTCCACCACTCTTCCCCTTTTACATGGGTGCCCAGGGCCACGGACAGGGTCACCACTGCTGTGACATTCCCCTCTGAGAGACTGGCCCGGTACAGAGTACCCCACAGCCCTGGAAGGGCGACCCATTTCAACTTTCTTTATTCTATCTATCTATCTATCTATCTATCTATCTATCTATCTATCTATCTAGAAAAAGAAAACAAAAAGCAGCACCAAAAGAAAACAAAGGGTGCAAAAAATCCTTCCAGGTATGTAACAAACCTCATGCTATAGTCCAAAAAAATTGAAGGCGAAGTTTCAGTCCAAGATGTGGACCTTTCTCAAGCTTGATATGTCGCACATGGGCCAATAAAGTACCACTTATTTTTGCTATTGGACTGCGGCCTTCAATTGTTTTGGACTCTATCTATCTATCTATCTATCTATCTATCTATCTATTTATCTATCTATCTGTCTAATATTCAGTACTGTGCTGTTTCTCTTTTTTCCATTTATCCATCTATATCTATCTATCTCATATCTATCTGTCTGTCAATCTAGCTATCTATTATCCATCTATCAATTATCTATCTATCTATCTATCTATCTATCTATCTCATGTCTATCTATCTGTCAATCTAGCGATCTATCCCACATCTATCTATCTATCTATCTATCTATCTATCTATCTCATGTCTATCTATCTATCCATCCATCAATCTACTATCTATCTATTATCTATCTATCTATCTATCTATCTGTCTATCTATCTCATGTCTATCTGTCTGTCAATCTAGCGATCTATCCCATAGCTATCTATCTATCTATCTATCTATCTATCTATCTATCTATCTATCTATCTATCTATCTCATATCTATCTATCCATCCATCAATCTATCTATCTATCTATCTATCTATCCCATATCTATCTATCTATCTATCTATCTATCTATCTATCTATCTATCTATCTATTTTCTATCTCATATCTATTATCTATCCATCCATCTATCATTTTGCTTATAGTGCATCTGTTCTCTCTGTTATATATTGCACTGTGTCTTTCGCTCTGATATTAATGAGTTTAGCTTTCCAATTCAGTATTGTTTTATCTGATAATGGTTTGCCTAATAATTCTACTATTCTGCTGTTTTTTTTGTTAGCATATTAGATAGATCAATCCATCCATCATACTACACCTACAATTTTGCAATGAATAAATGAAATACTGTGGCTTTAGAATAAAATGCTGGTACATTCTGAAAGTCCTTTCCTTAATGGCTTCTGTCTGTAGCAGCGTAAGCACCAGACTGGAGAGAGCCATGACAGAATACAAACTAGGATCTTGCCAAGGCAGGCTGATGCCAGGAAGCTTTCTGCACAGGATAGAAGAAAGACCCAAAAAGCTCAGCTGAACAGGGCCCTTTGTAAGCTTTGTGAGAGAAGAGCAGAGTGCTCGCCTCCAATATAAATGATGTGAGCTGGGAAGGATAAAGACTGCATCCTTTAAATATCCTTATAGCGGTATATCAGATGTGTTCTCGTCTGTCACTCGTTGTATCAATTCCTTTCTTTCTTCCTTAAAAATAATAGAAAAAAAAAATCTGAGAGAAACCATTTGTTCTCCATACTGAATAATCATTTATATAACAAAGGTTTGATTTTGTAATGAAGAACAAGGAGATGAATAATTTACAATTTATGAAAATTGCCTGCACACAGTTTATTTAAGGTAACAGCTAAAGCCACTTCAGCAGTACGATCCAGCAGTTTGGGGTTCACCACATGTGTATCCACCAGGTGTTAAAAGCAATCCATACATGATACACACAATCTATATGATGCATAAAATATGGCAGGCTGACATCTCTTGACAACATTAATTTTGGAGATCAGTGAAGGAGCGTTACAGAAAGGCATCTTAGTATCGGCTGAGAGCTTTCCTAGAAAAACTTTGCGGTGTAGAACATGGCTACATTCAACACATCAAAGAACTATACAGATGAGTAGAAAATGTCTCAATCCCATGACTGTAATATAGCACTAACAATACAGACCTTCTTTAGTCATAAAACTGTATATTACTGACATTTAGCACTAATATTCCAAAAGGATGGGTTTTCTGTGAATATTGTGTTTATGGTCAATTAGGACATTCGAGACCAATCAGCGTTTTGAATAGAAGAAGCTGGAGTTCCAGGACATCAATAGTGATTATGCTAACATTAAAGAGTAGGCAGGCATAACCACTGTGGCATCTTCATTGTCATCATAGATGATGTCCCATACAGTAGAATGTAAACATTTGGGCACCCCTGGTCAAAATTACTGTTATTGTGAACAGTTAATCAATTTGAAAATGAAATGATCTCTAAAAGGCCTAAAGTTAAAAGTTGACACATTTCCTTTGTATTTTAGGCAAAAAAAATATTGTGATTTTTTACATTTTAAAAATTACAAAAAGGAAAATGGGCCAATGCAAAATTTGGGCACCCTGCATGGTTAGTACATACTTTTGCAAGTATCACCTCTTGTAATTGCTTTATGTAGCCAGTAGTGATGGGTGAGTAGCATCATTGCTCGGGTCTCCGCAAGCATGCTTGGGTGGTCTCCGGAGTTTTCCTTGTCTCAGCTGCATGATTTGCGACTTGTAGACAGGCTGAATACATGTGGGAATTCCCTAACAAACAGGCATTCCTCACATGTATTCAAGCTGTCTAGCAGTTGCAAATCATGCAGCTGAGATGACAAAAACTAAACCTCCGAGCACACCAAAATACTCGGAGGACACCCGAGCAACGAGTATACTCACTCATCACTAGCAGCCAGCCAAGAGTCTACCAATTCTTGTTTTGAGGGATTTTCATCCTTTCTTCCTTGGAAAATTCTTCCATGAAGCGAGCCCTTAGAAAGAGACAGCTCCCAGTCTTGGTGCAGAGACCATCTCTTGGAAAGGTAATTCCTACAGTATAGGCAAACTTTTCCCTTATGAACAGTTTCCTTCTTTCTGTCTGGTATATTACGTCCGTACATTCTATCCCAGATTAAATTTAAAAGTTAGTTTTGGCTACTTTTTTATGTGAGAATTATATTAAAAGCCTGCTCTCTATTAATATGTAGCCCTATGCACACAATGAATTCTAATAGCTATGCAAGGACAAACCAGTCAAGGTTAGTGTAGTTATTTAACCAGCATTTTTATGATTTGTTCCCATTAAAATTTCCATTTCTCTGTGTACATCATAATTTGTATTTACTGTAGTTCGCACAGTAAAAACATACAGCGCATTATAAAAATAAGGTAATTATACTAAAAACCGAGATGGTGTGAGCGCTGAGTTAATGTACTAGTTGCTCAAGGTCTATTACATACTTCACTACAGTAGGAATCTAGTTACTTTGAAAGTAAACATATGCTATGATTCCATGGTCATCATTCATATAAAAAGCACACAAAGCAGACATTATTTATTCTCAGGTAAACAAGTTGACGCTCTCAAATACACTTTTAGATCTTTTTCTAGTTATCACTCATACAACTAGTTTGTTAAAGGGGCTGTCCAGCCCCCCCAAAATTGGAAAACAGCTTACAATGCTTAAACATATAAAATATCATATTCACTTTTCTGATCTCTTGTTGCTTTGGTTTTTAATCATTCTCTTACTTTCTCGAAGCTAATCATACACCAACTAGCCTTGACCACTGCCAAATCGCTGCAGCAGTCACTGGACTAAATGACACTTGAGTCTCTGTATGTCCTTGCAGTTAGTTAGCTGTACTAGTTACACAAATGGACAGCGTGTACGGTAATCAGCTACTGATTGCTGAGTACAAAAACCAGTGGAAGGCTGGAAAACATACTTTTATTATTTTTTTTCTTATTTTTTTCCATTAAAGCTCAATATATAGATTGTTCTGTGTCTGGGTTTTGAGAACCCCACCAATTACTTAAAAGACTTTGCAGATTTGCCCATCTATGGAGGCAGAAGCACTACAATCCTAAATGAGTGGACACACAACAGTATACAGGCTCAATAGAAAACCTATGGGTCCATAAACAAATGTGAATGCACTTATGTGGGAGCTAAGCGCTTCTGCTTCTTGAGCAAGCTGAGTGCTACTGAACAGTCTTTTGAGTGATTTATGTGGGTATCAGGACCTATTTTAAGAGGCCATAACATAAAAAACCGTTTGAAATTATAGGTATGCTTTAAGGAATAAAAATTTATAGGAAACAAATTATGACTGCGGTTAAAAGCTGTCACAAATGATATCGTAGCTGACAACTATGTAGGAAAAAAGAAAGTAACATCATGGTTCAAACATGCAAAATTAAAGAACAATATTTTAACAGTTAAATTGGTTGTTTGGTCTAATACTACAAGTTTGCAGTCACTCTGTGTGACTGCAGACTTGTGAAACCTCACACTGCGGCCACTGTGCAATGTGAGGATTCTCTGTTGTGAGTTCATTTTCCCCTTCACCGTCGATGTCTGGTGAACTCCCTCTTCTGGTGAAGGAAGGTAGTGAGGCTGATTACCAAACACCTGATCTGGTAGATGATGACTGGGTAACAGGAAATTCTAACTGGATATAAGGCAGCCGACGCCCTTCTGAGTCGCTGGTGAGTTCTCTGCTGGATTCTTGGAGACCAGTCTGATTCCTGCTTCCCAAAGATAAGTTTTTGCTCTGCTATTGAACTTATTAGTTTTGTTTTGTTTACCTTGTTTTTTGGAGTTCAGCCATCCCCGGTCGGGGGTGTGCTGAGTTCCATTTTTGTCTCTGATCAGTTTGTCTCTTTGCTCTGTCTTCAGAATTTACCTGAGTGCTGATATAGTCTTTATGAAGTTCTAGCGACTTCAGGGCCTGTTTTTCCTATCAGACGGTTGGGACATTTTTTGGTAGGGTTTTTTACGGATTGCAGACAGCAGCTTTTCTATCCTGTCCTTTTTAGTTAGCTTGGGCCCCATCGTTTGCTCAACCTATCTTTCTATCTGTGTTAGTGTTTTCATTTTGCTTCACCGTCATTATATGTTGGGGGCTGCCTATTGCTTTGGGGTCTGCTCTGGGGCAGTTTAGATTTCCCCTTTCTTTCTTTAGGCCTATTTAGTTCTCCCGCTGTGATCGAGGGGTCTAGGGCATTGTAGGAACCCCCCACGGCTACTGTTAGTTGTTGTGGATAGGATCAGGGGTCTGCAATCCGATAGCTACCAACCTCTCCGGTTTTCTGGACTTAGCTTGTATTTTTGTTTTTTCCTCCTTCGGTGACTCATTCATAACAATTCTCTAGTGCCAGTTTCAAGAACAGAGGTCATGTGATCCCAAGTATGTGATATGTATACTCCCAGCCACTGCTGTGATAGTGTAGTAACTCACTCAGGAAAAATAGATAACACACTAAAAACTGCAACTGACCCTATCGGTTCCTGTACAGACTAGAGATCCTGATCCTACAGTCCCTAATGGTTCCTGTGTGAGCTGAGATAGCCCTACCCACAAACTAGATAATGGCAACTCGGACCTGTGCTGCCTGGCCTATGCTGTTGAGCGCTTCACATTTCTCCTAAAGAATCGGGGGGCAGAGCAGAGAGCAAATTATCTACAGAAGGGAAAGTGTGCTGAAATATAAAATAGATCCCAGAGTGAGTAAAACATGAGTAAAATGCAAAATAAAGGATTACGTATGCACTGTTAGAGAATATGCTGTCCAGTTCCTAAAAAGAAGCAGAAGATAGGTCCATGGTAAAAACATAAACAAGAGAGATAAACCATAGCTTGTTGTTATGATTGAGTCACCGTAGGAGGCAAAAATAGAAATGCTAGCTAAGTCCAGAAAACCAGAGAAGTTGGCAGCTATCGGATTGCAGACCCCTGAACCTATCAACACAACTAGCAGTAGCCGTGGGGGGCTCCTACGATGCCCTAGGCCCCTCGATCACAGCCGGAGGACTACATAGCCTAAAGACAGAAAGGGAAATCTAAACTGCCCCAGAGCAGACCCCAAAGCAAAAGGCAGCCCCCCACATATAATGACGGTGAAGCAAGAAGAAAGAACAAAACACAGACAGAAAGATAGACTGAGCAAAGATGGGGTCCAAGCTAGCTTAGATAGGAAAGGACAGGAAGGCTGCTGTCTGCAATCCGTGAAAAACCCTATGAAAATAAGAGCCAACAAACTGACAGTAAAAAAGGCCCTGAAGATGCTAGGCTTCAAAAAAGGCTATGTCAGTACTCAGGAATATTCTGAAGACAGAGCAACAGGCAAAAGGGGATTCAGCTCACCCCAGCAGGGAATGGCAGAATCCAGAAAAGCAAGGAAAACAAAACACTAATGCAAAAAGGCAAAGCAGAAATCTCAGCTTTAGATGAGTAGGAATCAGACTGGTTTCCTAGAAGTCCACAGAGAAATCACCCGCAGGCCAGAAGGGCGTCGGCAGCCTTATATCCAGTCATTAACTCCACTCAGCCAGTCATCATCATCAGCCCCAGGTGTTTGACAATCAGAATCACTACCTTTCTTCACCAGAAGAGGGAGTTCCTCGGGCCTCAGTAGTGAAGGGGAAAATGAACTCACAACAGCTCGTCTTTCACTGACTGCCTTAAACTACAGTAGTATGGCTGGAGATCCAAATGAGATTATCACCAGAAGGAAATACCAGCAGGGGAAAGTATATAAAGCTGCACCCGAAAGGTGACAGGGCAGACAAATGAGTAAATGAAAACACTTGTTACCCTAAGAAGACTGAAGCAAGTGTAAGAAGAACGACCGTACCAGGGGGTACCTGTCTTGCGCCGGGTTCGGAACTGTAGGGGCTTTGTCCTCTGTTGTTCAGGGGAAAGCTTAGAGACCCGGACCGACCTTTACACTACAGAGCAGGGGGTGTGGCTACAAAGATGAAGCCTCAGCGTGCGTGTAAGCAGACAGACTTGGCTGCAGCAACCAGCTTGCGGCAGGGACAAGTGAGTGCTCCAACTCCTGAGCACCATAATAGCGCAGGCCTGCACTCGTTCATCCCTGTGATAACTCACAAAGACTGTGACGAGTATCTTGCTGTGTGCCCGCTGGCTCCTACAACGCGAGGTGCCATATGCTCCGGGCCCATGAGTAACTCACGCGCACCAGTTAGGAAGGACAGAGTGACTCACCGTGAACTGTGCTCTTACTCCAGTGTACATCTGTCGAGCCACGTTATGCTCCGTTAGTGTTGTGGACTGCATTGCTCTCCGCGCAGCAATTCCCGGATCAAGGAACCCATTAAAGACGCAGAGGACAAGCCGCTGCCGTCGGGATTCGGCTCAAGGACGTCCACAGGACGACACTGGATCCACCACGTGATGACCGTGTTGGCGCCACCGTACCGACTGCGGACTCTCCAGTCAGGAAGCAATTGGACTGATAAGTTAGCCCTTGAGAACTGTTGCGAGCTCTATTACATTATTTACCTCATCCTGTGTACCAACTGTTATACTCCAGTTTATCCTATCTCCTCCTTGCATGGAGTATACCCCTGTTCAAGTAAAACTACATTAACTCTTGCTCTGTCTCCTGTCCATTACTGCTCACCCAAGGATAACACAAACTAAAAACCCAGAGAAAAGGAGTATCTGCTATGGCTCAGAAGACATAGAAGCCAATCACAAGCTCAAGGGTTCAAACCCAGATGCATGACAGCCACATT
Organism: Dendrobates tinctorius; assembly: GCF_039654945.1. Classification (NCBI taxonomy): domain Eukaryota; kingdom Metazoa; phylum Chordata; class Amphibia; order Anura; family Dendrobatidae; genus Dendrobates; species Dendrobates tinctorius. Next base: position 47,258,663 of record NW_027361698.1, read on the forward strand.
CTGACCAGCAACAGTTTAGTCGGAATGTGGCCAGTAGTATGCCTATCAAATACGTGAGGTAACATAATCACTATTCTAGTTGCTGACATCGGAGAATCCTCACAGCACACAGTGTGCGCAATGTGAGGATTCACAAGTCTGCACTCACATAGATTGATTGCAGTCTTAAACCGGTCAACCCCTTTAAAATAGGAAACATAAAGCTTTTTAAATCTATACAGCTGATTTTTTTAAACTGAATTTTTACGTAAAGGTTATTTCTTTACAACCAACATTTATTACCAATCCACAGAATCCACAGAATATAGATTTATAGTCCTCATGTGTCCCAGTAAAATTGGATTTAATTTATCCATAGCAGTAAAAGATGTGTTGAATGTTCCCACTCTAGAAGGAGAACTTTATTCATAAAGCGTATGACTGCTAAAAGACTCATTGTAAAACTTCAAGGTGACTAGTGTGCTATCATGGATGGAAACATGGTGACTACCACTTGCATTGATTCCTCATGAATCATTTTTTTTAAAGAGGCCGCTGATGATCAGCTTTGGTCACATGCCCCTATCATCAGCATTCTTTCTTAGGACAGGCTTGTCATGGAGAAGATCAATCATAAAAGCTTTATAAAGAAAGACATTGGCTCTGACTCCAAGCAACAATATACTGTATTTCCTGTCCTAACTTGGACAATTCTTTTAACTCCTTCACTCCATGGCCATTTTCCATGTAAGGTTCGGCCAGGACCATAGTCCTGGCCGAGGACACCTGGGCATCAGTGTCCTGGCCTCCCCTCACAGAAACATATTCTCCATTAGTCGGCATACCTGCACCTTCAGGTCCAGCTCCTTCATATTCCCTTTTCTGCTGTGGGAGATTCCCTCCAGATGAGGCAGGATAAACTGAGAAACAGTTCAAATCAACTTCAACAATAACATCTTCACATTCTTTACAACAGGCTTCACAAAACAATGTTCTTTTTCTTTCCCTGCGTTACTCTCGTGATCAAAAATTGTGAGCTTGGGTCGGACTGCCCCTGACGGTTCCTCAGCATTTTATCTGTGCAGCTCTACTACGGGTATGCTTCTCTAGGTTTGGTTCGCCTCAGACTCAAGATCATTAATCTCTGGAGTATAAAGCCACTGAAAGAGAGTGCTGCCCTTCTGTTCTGCCTTCTGCTCTTGCACCACATTTTTACTGTACGTTCTCACTGCTTCCGTGGGGTCCCTTGACCGTTTTGACCCGGTTCTAAGGGTTTCTGCCCAGACAATGAGTTGTCACATACTGAGTCTTCCAAACTGTTCTAGATGGCTGCTTTTCTACACCATTCTGTGAATGGCTGAGGTTCACTTTTCTTCTAGTTGCGTGACTGCTGTGATGTCCTGAGCCTATAGCCCATGTGGACGGTTCAGGCATCCCTAGCCCTCTCGTTCTAACTCTTCCTGTGTCTAGCCTTACAACACAGCAGTCCTCCTACTGTTAACCATGTACTGTACTACACTCTGACTATAAACTATGTGCACTAACATACCCCCATCTAATGGCCAGTATATGCACTGCACTTACCCTATCTTACAATGTTAAACATGTAATAAGATATCACATATAATACATTTAGCACAAAAAATGGTAATACACTTGACTGTGTAGCAGTACCAGTAAGACAAAAAATGGTAATACACCTAGTGGTGTAGCAGTACCAGTAAATACAGTATATAACTTACATATTTACTATCCCCTTACATGAGTACTGTTCTTTAAGCTGCTGTGTGTTTTCTAGCAGTGTGAGAAAAAAATGATTGTAATCAGCTGTTTGAATGCCATTAATAGGAAAAAGAAATATTTTGTCCGAACTGCTGTGGTTTCTAGTAGTTTTGCAAATAAATATATTGCATCAGCCATCTCTTTGCCATTTCTAGGCCCAAAAAATATTTTTTCTTGACTAGCATATGTTTTTTAGTAGTCTGGGAAATAAATAATTGGCATCAACAATCTAATTGCCATTTCTAGGTCGAAGAAATAATTTTTTAGGACTGCTGTGTGTTTCCTAATATTGATGCAAATAAATAAACATACTCTATCACCATCTCTTTGCGAGTAGTGTTTTGAAAAACCACTTCCAAAAATGAGGAGAGCATCCTACACAGGACGTGGAAGTGGTGGTGCTGCTGTAGCTGCTGTTGGTGGTGGTGGTGTAGCTGATGCAGGGAGGGAGAGGACGTGGTCGTTTTGTACCTGCTTGGTGCCTAAATACAACACCTGCACTGGTGTATGCAGGTGACAGGAAAAGGTGTTAGATTGGATTGCTGAGAGTGGCTCCAGTTCCTTCACATTATTTTCCACCCGGTGCACTGCAGAAAGTGCAAAGTTGACACAATAGGACTGTGGTGATCTGTCTCCCACCTTACTCTCTTGAAAATCAGCCAAGCAGTTTGAGGCCTAAGTCATGCAGCAGTTTTTTCTGCTTTTTGATGACCCGCTGGCTGTGTTTCTGTGGCCCATCCACCTAGCCCTGCCCTCGAAGTGGAAGAGATTGAGTGCACTGATGACTAAGCACTTGTTATAATGGATTGTGAGTATAAGGGAGGGTTAATGCACACAGTCAGTGGACCAAAGCAGGACATATCAGATCAGATGATGATGAAACTCAGTTCGGTCGGCTATTGCAGCGTCTTTCTTCAGTGTGCTGACCAGCAAGGAGGGCAGAGTTGAGGAGTCGGGTGAAGAAGATGTGAGAGGTGATGAGGTCCTAGACCCCACATGGAGCGGAGCTTATTCTAGTAACGTGCGCAATTTGGAGGAAGAGGAGATGGCAATGCTGCAACAGTAGCACAGCAAAAGAGGGAGTAGGGTGCAAAGGCACAGTGAGCAGCCCCTATCCAGTACGTCGGCTGCTACTGCCCACCGTATCACTGAAATAAGCATACCAAAGATAGCTCAAAAGAGCTCCCTGGTGTGGCATTTCATCAGGGAATGTGATGTCGACAAGCACCAGGTGATTTGCCCTCTGTGCCATCAGACAATGAAGCGTGGCATAAATGTTCTGAATCTGAGCACCATCTGTATGAAGACGCATCTAAAATTCCAAGCACGAGATGTAGTGGAGTACATACCTAAAAAAGCATGAAAGATCTGAGCCTCCTTCTGCTCCCTCTTCTGCTGTGGTCTTGGCCTTTTCCACCCATTCAGTTAGAATCTCTACACCATCCTATGAGAGTGTTCAGCTTTCCATCCTGTGAATCCTTGAGAGAAAGAGGAGATGTTCCCCTTGCCACCCATAAGCCATGGTCCTGAATGACAGCATCTTCAAATTTCTGGCCCTTTTGAAATGCTGCCATTCCGGCTGGTTGAGACGGACAGTTTTAAAAAACTGATGGTGGTGGCTGTCTGCAGTACGTTGTTCCCAGCCACAAGTACCTTTCCAGGTGGGCCATTCCTGCCCTGCACAAACATGTTGTGGAAAAAAATCAGGTGTGCACTGCCCAATGCCATCAGTGGCAAGGTCCACAAAACCACTTGGACCAGGAAATATGGCCAAGGACGTTACATCCCTAACTGCCCACTGGGTAAAAGTAGTGGTGGCTGGGACAGAGATGGAAGGCATTCTAGCTCATATCCCACCACCTAGCAGTGCTGGACGTTTATCTGTCCAGGTTTGTCCTCCTTCTACTCCACTTCCTCCATCACCTCCTCATTCAGTCACAGGAAGACATGCGTCACCAACTTGAGCACAGCCAGGGGGAAACAACAGCAGGATGCTCTTAAACTCCTCTGTTTGGGAGATAAATCCCACAGTGCCCAGGACCTGTGGACTGGGATCATACAGCAAAAAGATGAGTGGTTGGTGCCGGTGAACCTTAGTCGCGGCCTGGTGGTGTGTAATAATGGGTGAAATCTCGTAGCAGCTCTGGGCCTAACCAGTTTCACGTGCATCCCTTGCCAAGTACATGTGCTGAACTTGGTGGTGCTTCCTGAAAAACTACCCACACATGTTGAAGCTGCTTCTGAAAGAGTGTGCAATGTGTACACACTTTCAGCATTCTCACCCTGCTGCTGCTCACCTGTCTGTGCTGCAGCATAACTTCTGCCTTCCTGCTCACAGGCTGAACTGCAACTTGCGTATGCTGTAGTGACTGTGCAAGTAGCAGCAGGTGCAGTTTCAGATGCCGCACACTCAGTTGAGTCGCTCTGCAGAACATCACCACTCCAGCACCAAGGAATGGTCTTCCACACGGGACGTGTGTGCCGTGGTGCACTGCTTTGAATATTCCACAAGTATGGCCAGCGCTGATGATACCATCATCAGCGTTACGTTGCATTTTGGTGTGCTCAGCGCACCGTCAAAAGGGCGCATGTGTCGTCAAATGCATACCTGCGCATCGCCTGCATACCCAATGCTAAAGATAGGGTACGCAGGTCGCATGCAGCGTCATGCGCCCATAGGCGAAGCTGACCGGAGGAGGCGCACCAGGGAGTGGAGCTTAGCGGTGGCCATGCGCAGCTCCAAGGAGCGCAAGTATGAAACCTGCCTTACTATGTTTTCCTCAGATGCATTTGCAGTACACACAGTAGTGTAGTGGTAGTGCAAATTTTTGATCATTTGGGGTGTCTTGCCTCATGCTCTGTGGCTGAAATTTAGTGTAATTTATGTGGGGCTATTGTTTCACATGCTCAGAGGCTGAATTTCTTAGGGTGAGTGCGCACAGTGCGGATTCAGCTGCGGATTTTTCCGCGCGGATTTGCAGGTAAATCCACAGGTAAAGTGACCTGCGGTTTATCTGCGGATTTGCCTGCAGTTTTCCCCTGCGATTTGACACCTGGACAATGGAACAGGTGTCAAACCGCTGCGGAATCCGCAGAAAGAATTGACATGCTGCGGATTTAAAACTGCAGCAAATCCGCTCGGAAAAATCCGCAGCATCTGCACTGAGGTTTTGAAATCCCATTGCTTTGCATTGTACTGTACAATGCCTGCGGAACTGCTGCGGATCCACAGGGCCAAATCCACTGAGGATCCGCAAAAGAATCCGCAGCATGTGCACATACCCTAAAACTTCTTCTGTGGGGGTATTGGTGCACCATGCTCTGTGGGTTAAATTTTAATAGCCCCCAAAATAAAATTTTTATAATAGTCTAATCCAGACTAGTTCTAAAGTCACTTATTCAGGCATGGTTGCCTACTTTGAACAGTAATTTTTCAAACTCTTGCGGATTCAGGACCTACTATGTTTTTCACAGATGCATTTGCAGTACACAGTACTGTAGCGTAAATTTTTTGACATTTAGGATATCATGACCCATGCTCTGTGGCGGAAATTTATTGTAATGTTTTGTCATGTTTCCCATGCTCTGAAGCTAAAATTTTTAAACTTCTTCTGTGGGTGAAATTTTTAACTAGACTGGTGATAGCAAGCCTCAGTCTCTGTGGGGGCAATGTTAACATTTTTATGTTATTCATTTACTTCCTATTTTACCATGATTGCTATGGTGAAATAACCCCTTTAAGTCATTTCCCAATCCACCTTTGTAGGGCAATGCAGGGCAATTGTCCTGCTCTAACACCCATTTTTCTTCCTTTTGTATCCCCTTAGCCCTTACTCCGACCATTTCACATCACTGAAGTTTGGGTCCCCATTGACTTTAATGGGTGATTGGTGTCTAGGGTCAAGTTCTGGGCTCAGAACCAGACATTTTAAAAGGTCTTGCCGAACCCGGCGAACTCATGGCTAGCAGCTATACCAAACGTGTATGTTTTTCAATTGTTTCATTTTCAATGGGGCAAAAGGGCACTATTATTTAATAGTGAAGCTGCAATCATCCAATCGCCTGTGCTATACATAGCAGTGCTTCATGGTAAGCTTCATGGGGCACCAAAGGGCAGTGAGATAAATTCAGAAGCTGCTCTTCCTCAATGCCTTGTTGCATCCTTTGCCCCTTGTAACACATTTTGTAACCTTCTTTAAGGCCTTGGTAAGCAGCACGGGGCTCTTGTCAACTGTTATTAGTGGATGTCAAGGTAACACAAGCACAAGTTTTTATGCCGCATAATATTATCTGTCAACTCACTGCCTGATGTTGCTTGAACAGAGACTGCAACAAATGCAGTGGGTGAATTCCATCACATTACAAATTCGCAAATCAGCCAGTGGCTCAGTCATACCTCTCCAAAACGGTAAATCTTGGCAAACATTCTTTGCCACATAAGAACAATGGAAATGTCCACACATTCTTCTGCCTATGAGCACAAGTTTTTTTCAGAGGGCATATTTATATATAAATTTTTTTTAAATATTGCTCAATCAAATTGTGTGTAAGTGACATGCACTGAGCATTTGTTACTTTGTTGAATTGCATGGCAGCAATATTGTGAAATATCTTCATTAGTCCCATGAGTGCTTTGTGTTATAGGAAAAAAGGCTGAATGGATCAATGATTCATTGAATAAATTGGAAGTCCACTTTTTAAAAGATTAGTTGCTTTAGTAGCAGGGGACTTTGACTGTACGTAGCACTGACTCAAACTGACGGTGTTGCTGTCAGAGGTAACATCATCTTGCTGTAATTGCTGATGTGCAACTACCGTATGTTCCATTACACCCTCCACATCCTCCCCACTTGCCAAAAGCAAAGGAGGATCACTATGACCTGTGTTTAGTACTAATACTGCAAGAACAGTTGATGGCAGAAATGCCGGTGGTGCTGCTAATACTCTGGGTATACATTTTTAGCCAAATTTGTAGAGATTTTTGTCTTACACTACCATGTGCATTGCCGCTTTTCTGTTTACTATTTATTTTGGACAAAAAAGCTTAACCACATTTATCCAAATCTGGAAAAACATGGAATCAAAAATAGTAAGTGATTTACCAGCCGGAATAATATAGATTAGCAGCAAGCTAGTACCGAATATAGAACAACAAAAAATAAAATAAATCTACTTTATTTCAACCTATTAAAAAGGAGTATATCCTGATAAAAGTACCCATAACAAAAGACAAACAAACATGTACAGACTATCACACTCCGCTTTTAAGATAGTCAGGCATAACCCCAATGATCTTCTTTTGCACAGTACTATTTATGTGACAGCATCTATCAGGTATTCAGAGACAATACTTAACAGTCCCCAGACCATTGGAGCCATAAATATCATTCCTCATAGTCATAAAGGAGTGAAATGTTAAAACAATGTCTATGGTATAGCGTAGGCTCAATCAGAGCAACAAAAACAGTGCATACCACCGTTCAAAAGGGCACTGGATTCCATAGACTCTATAGCAGCAGTCACATTGGCTTATATATTTCAAAGTGGCATATCTTGCAAACTGAGGTACATTCCATATGTATATAATGCCTTCCCATTAGGGTATATACCAAATTAGCTTATACCTCCTTATTTTCAAAAGTTTGCATGCATGGCATATAAAAAGGGAGGCTCTCACCCATATTATAAAGTGATGGGTTCCTCAATATCAGTACATCTCCAGTCTCCCGATGCATTCCACTGTTATCCAGATCATCAGGGGAGTTAATATGATGTGAATAGATGCCTTCATATCCCAAAAATGCCATCAAAAAGGCTGCTCACCGGTTTATCTTTATATTACACGCCACCTTTCATACTTCCTATCTTCACATGTGGAGTGAATAATTAGTGCTGACAGCTTCTTGTCCTGGGGACATATTGGGCTACCTAGTACACAGAAATGCTGAGTAATATACACATGGTAGCCAAAAATGCTAATTCAACAACAGTATGTCTGTAGTATCAGTGTGACGTGTTGTGTCTCTAAAGGCCCCGTTACATTTAGCGATGCACCAGCGATTCCGACCACGATATGACCCGGTCAGGATCACTGGTGCATTGCTAAATGGTCGCTAGTGAGCTGCCAAACAGGCAGATCTCACTAGCGATGCAGCAGCGGTCGGCGGTCGTACTCACCTGTCAGATGCGGCGAGGGTGATCGTCTTCCGCCCGCGTCTATGGCTCGCTCGTCGGCACCAGCAGGAAGCTGACGACGAGAAATGGACCAGGCCGATCTCGCGTGATCAGCGATAGCCAGTGGGGGAACCAGTCGGAGGTGAGTATCACATGTAGCGATATCGCTAGTGATATTGCTGCTGCGTCACAAAATCGGTGATGTGTAAAGGGCCCTTTACTGGCAAATTTAAAGGTATGCCTAAACAATCCTACGCAGGTAAATGTCTCGATTTAGTGTAATTTCATTTTAGTTTTTTTACTGCGCAAAATGAATCTCCTTTGCCAGTGAGGATGATGTAGCAAAAAATGGCAGGTAGATACACAGCTTCCAAATGCTGCAACAACCCACAATATGCTGATGAGGTGTACAGTTGCCAAACAAGTATGCAATGATTAAATTGTTCTTGTGCCAACAGTTGTTAATTTGGACTAGTGGAACAGGTATGAAAAATTTTAAACTTCTATTTTATTGATTTATTGTTTTTGAATTAATCCATGTTTACAAAAAATTGTAAGCAAAATAAGGCTAGTTTCAGCTGAAAACCAACCCTATATAAAAAGACACATATGCATGTTTTTCTCAATATTTGACATGAAGTCAGAATAAAACTTTCCCAGTTTAGGTCAATTAGGATTACCATAATTATTAATATTTGCCAAATGCCAGAATAATGAGAGAAAGAATGTTTTAAGGCATTGTTTTACTTACTGCACAGTCAAAAGTTTACATACATTTCATTAGTGTTCGGTACCATTGCCTTAAACTGAATGACTTGGGTCAAACATTTGCGATATCCTTCCACAAGTTTCTCACAAAAGTTGATCTGAATATGGGCCCATTTTTCCTGACAAAACTGGTGTAACTGACCCATTTTTGTAGGTCGCCTTGCTCGCACCTGTTTTTTTAGCGTTGCCCATAAATTTTCGATAGGATTGAAATCAGGGCTTTGTGATGGCCACTCCAAAACATTGACTTTGTTATCCTTAAGCCACTTTGTTACTTTTTTGGCAGTATGCATCGAGTCATTGTCCATTTGGAAGACCCATTTCCCCCAAAGCTTTTACTTCCTGGCTGAAGTCTTGAGATGTTGCTTCAGTATTGCCACATAATCTTGTTTTCTCATGATGCCATCTATTTTGTGAAGTGCACCAGTCTCTCCTGCAGCAAAACAACCCCAAAACTTGATGCTGCCACCCCTGTGTTTCACAGTTGGGATAGTGTTCTTAGGCTTCCAAGCTTCTTCCTTTTTACATCCAAATGTAATGATGGTCATTATGGCCAAAAAGTTCAATTTTAGTTTCATCAGACCACAGGACATGTCTCCAAAAATTAAGGTCTTTGTTCATGTGTGCATTTGCAAACATTAATCTGGCTTTTTAATGTTTCTTTTGGAGTAATGGCTTCTTCCTTGCAGAGTGGCCTTTCAGCCCATGTTGATACAGTACTCGTTTCAATGTGGATATTAACACAATCTTACCAGCTTCTGCCATCATCTTCGCAAGGTGTTTTGCTTTTGTCCTCGGGTTGATATGCACATGTTGGACCAAAGCAAGTTCATATCTTGAACACATAACCCGTCTCCTTCCTGAGCGGCATGATGGCTGACATTCCCATCTTGTTTGCACTTGCGTTTAATTATTTGTACAGATAAATGAAGCACCTTCAGGTATCTTGACATTGAACCCAAGGATGAGCCAGACTTGTGCAAGTCCACAACTCTCTTCCTGATATCTTGGCTGATTTCTTAAGACTTTCCCATGATGCTACACAAAGAAGCAGTGTGTTTCAGGTGTGCATTAATATACATCCGCAGGTGTGTCTCTAATTAACTCAGATGTTGCCAAAAATAAAATCAGAAGCTTCACACATGACATCATCATATGGGCAGTCCGCAATTGTTTAAAGGCATAGTAATATTAGTTTATGTAAATGTTTGACTTTGCAGTAAGTCATAAAAATGCCTTAAAACATTCTCTCTCTCATTATTCTGGCACTTGGCAAATATTAGTAAGTATGGTAATCCTAATTTATTAATTAATCTTTCGGTGTTGGAGTGCTGTGGGGGTCATACTGAATGGGGGCCATCATAAAGTGTTGGGACTGTAAGGAATCATAAGGTGGAGGACATCATTCAGTGTTGGGAGACTGTGTGGATCATACTTTGTGGGTGGACCACGGGTGCTTTCCTACTGAGATGGGGAGGAGGGTTTGTGGGGGCCATCATACTGTGTGGGGTGATGATACTGTGTTGATGGCATGGAAAATCATACTGTGGGGGTCATCATTCTCTGTTTGGGGTCTGTGCTCGCTAATACTCTGGGAGGGTCATCATTCTGTGTTTGAAGGTTGAGAGGGATTGTACTGTGTTTGGGGTGTTGTGAAGGCCATAATATTATGTTGGAAAGATGTGGGGTCATTTTTCAGTGTTTGGGGGACTGTGGAGGTCACCATTCTGTATTTAGGAGCTATGGGGGATCATACTGCATTTGGGGATTTTGGGGGTCATTATTCTGTATTTGGGCCTGTGGGAAACAATACTATAGGGCTTACCATTCTGTGTTTGAGGGCTGTCATGGATCATACTTTGTTGTGGGGCTGTAGGGCGTCACCAATCTACGTTTGAGGTGGGTGATCGCAGTAGATCATATGGTATTTAGGGTTGCATGAGGACCATCATATTTGGGGGCCTGTGGGGGTCATTGTTCTATGTTTGAAAGATGTGGTACCTCATACTTTGTTTGGGGGGGTCATCATTCTGTATTCTATATTTTGTTTTCAATTCACATGAATCGAATCCAAAATCGTTTGAACAACACACTTAAAGAGAATCTGTCATCATGATTTCACACTCCAAACTATTTAAATGTGCACGTAGCTGTTTTGAAGACAAGTCCAGAAATACCTTTACATGTTCAGTTTGTATCTCTAGTACTAAGAAATCAGCATTTGAATTATTATGCAAATAAGGCTGAATAGCTAATGTAGATCTGAAACATCTGTCACACCAGCTCTATTCCCCACCCAGTGCATCATCCTCCTGCTTGTCTGACAGTTTCTATGCCGTATGTCTTTAAGCAAAGGAGCCGTCAATCAAGTAGGATGAGGAGGTGCTGGGTGTGTAATACAGTTTGTTGGCAGTGGATTATTCAGGATACTCTCCAAGCATGTGACAACAGAGCTTTTTTATTCAGGAAAAAACAGGAACAATATATAATAAGCATAACAGACCAGGAATAAATCATTTGTGTGTATCTGTGCAGCATCTACAGCAGGCTGCTTCGCTCATACACATACACAGGAATACAGTCACATGCTCTTCCTGTGTGAGCCTCTGTGAGTTTTTTTTTGTTCTAACTTTATAGACAGCGCACAAATCTAGCATCTAAACACTCATAGACAGGAATGGAGTTGTTGCACCAAACATATTTCACCCCCACTCAACAACTATTTATCCTTTAAGTCCCATTGCAGTTCTGAAGTCCACAAAGTTGGCTCTTGTTAATGGGTTTGTCATGCCATCAGCTATCATCTTGTCAGACTCGCAATAAACAAACTCGAGTACACCACGTTCCACTAAGTCACATAAGTGGTGATGTTTTACATCAATGTGCTTAGTCCTTGCACTAATCTTCTCACTGCTGGAAAGCTTACTGCATCCTTGGTTTTCCTCATAGATAACTGTTGGTTGAGCTAATGGCTTTCACCCAGCTTTGCAATTTCCTTTTCATCTTGATGACACATGATTACATCGTCTACATATAGGAGAATATACATCCACTCCTTTGCTATATTTTCATATACAATAATGGATCAGCTTAACATCTTTTAAATCCTTCATCCATCAAAACTTTCTTCATTTTCGAGTTCCAAGCTCTTGCCGACTGCTTAAGTCCATAGAGAGATTTTTGCATCTTACAAACTAGGTGCTGTTCACCCTTTTTAATATATCCCTCAGGTTGGCTCATGTACAACTCTTTTTCAATGTCACCATGTAGGAAGGCTATTTTGATGTCAAAATGTCTCACTGTCATCTGCTGCACTGCAGCTATGGACATTAAAGTTCTGAATGTGGATTGCTTCGCAACTGGAGAAAATGTAGCATCATAATCTTCACCATACTTTTGCGAGTACCCTTTTGCGACCAATCTTGCCTTAAACCGGTAAACTTTACCTTCTGAGTCATATTTGTTTTTGAAGACCCACTTACATCCGATAACTCTTTTTCCTTGTGGTAGCTCAGTAAGCTCCCTTATCTAGAGTTGATGAAGTGACTCCATCTCCTTATTATCGGCATTCATCCACTTCTGCTTTTTGTGGACAGGCAGTTTTTGTATCTCTTTCCTTGACTGTGGCATTGGTTCAGTAAGTGTTCTGACCATATAAGAAAGGTGTTTATCTGTGATACCTTTGTTTAGCCTTTCTGATCTCCTGACTGGAGGTTGACTTGGTTCTTGTGTGTCTTCGTTGGTGGCTTCAGAGCTTACCACAATTCAGTGTTTTCCTTTTTGGCATCTGGGTTTGGTGACTGAGATTCTTGTTCTTGCTTCTTAGGTTGAATAACTGGTGTAACTCCATGGAATTTGAGCGATATAGAGTTTTCATCAATCACTACATCTCTGCTGATTGTTACTGTGCTTGTCTCTTGGTGCAGGATTCTGTATCCCTTTTGAGTTTCACTATAGCCCACCAGGACTCCTTGCTCTGTGTGTGATTCCCACTTGGAATGTTTTTCTTTGGGAACATACACAAACATTTTGCTTCCAAATATCCTGGGGTGCTTCAGGTTAGGCTTCTCACAGTTCCATAGCTCATATGGAGTTTTATTTGTGGCTTTACCTGGCTCTCTGTTTTGAAGATAGCAAGCTGTCATGATGGCTTCTCCCCAATATGTTGTAGGTAGATTTGCATCAAACAACATACGTCTTCCACTTTCAGAGTATGGTTCTTTCTCTCTGCAATGCCATTTTGTTCTGGGTTGTATGAAATGGTAGTCTGTAACATGATTCCATCCTTTTTCAAAATGGTTTGCACCTTACCACTTGTATATTCGGTTCCATTATCTAGCTGCACGCAGGGCTTTTGGCATTCTTCCAAATTTTTTAAACACTACAGCAAGATATTCTTCAAGTTTCTGTGGAACTTCATCCTTACTGTGAAGCAGGTAGGCAACTGTATATCTGGAGTAGGCATCAATAAATTTGAGAAAATACCTCTTCTTGCTAGGAGTTTGAACGCTCATCTGACCGCATACATCTGTATGTATCAGATCCAGTGGTTTTGCAGATCTCGTGGTGCTTCCTTTAGAAAAGGATTTTCTGGACATTTTCCCTTTAAGACAGCTAGTGCACTTTATCATTTTACTACACTGGTTCATTTCAATACCATTTGCAAGTTGAGCTAGCTTCCTTACGGCTTCTGGGTCTCTGCGCCCAAGACATCAGTGCCATACATGGATACAGTTCATATATAGATCTTGTCTAGCACTGTACACTCTTTCTTTGCATTTTAGCTGTTAAAGTTCATCTTGGATTTTTCTTTCTACAAGAGTGTGACCCTTCTTTGTGAGGATGCAGCTGTTACCTTTAAAGGTAACCCCTTTTGTGTGAGCTTCTTTACTGACAGAAGATTGCTTTCAAGGCTGGGAACATAGAGGACATCCTTTAGTGGGATCTTTCTGCTTTGTGCTGTGGAAACTGGACAGTGGAGGTAGCAATAGCCTACTCCTTCTGTGACCATTAGCTAAGATGACCTTTTCTAACTTGCTTTCATTAAGGTCAGTGAAGAAATCCTTGTTATTTGTCATATGGCTGCTTGCACCAGAATCTATACACCATATATGCTTTGCAGGTGGGCCTGAACTGGCATTAAATGCAGTTTCAACACGTGCAGAATCTTCCTTTACAGCGGTTTAACCCTTTGATGACTGTTCTGCTTTTTAAGCTGACTTGTTCTTGCTTTCCAAATTCTACAGTCTGCTTTAAGGTGGCCAGGCATTTTACAGACAAAACATTCACAAGTTTCTCTTAGATTTCTCTTATAGTTAGGGAAATCCGGTGTCTTTAATGCTGTTTCTGCTCTGGATTCTTTACTGCTGCTTACATGCTGCGTTTTTCTCTTGAATTCATCCACAAGTTTTCCTTTAACATAATCTAGTGTCAGCTCATCATCTGGATGTGCATCTAGTGCAGTCATGAGTGTGTCATAACTTTATAGAAGACCACTTAATATAAGTGCAGCAACATGAAAATCTTTAATTTCTTCTCCAATATCCCTGATATGCTCCACAATCCCCAGGATGTTTCTTATATAGTCCTGCATATTCTGTCCATCACATAGCTTAGACTAATACAGCTTTCTCATGAGATAAAGCTTATTGCTGAGATTTGATCTTTCATGCACTTTCTGTAACTCATCCCACATCTCCTTTGCATCTTCACAGTTGCATATATGCATAAACTGATTATCATCTACACTGAGGGAGATTGTGCTTTGTGCTAACTGATCCTTCTCTAGCCAATCATCTGGTAATGGATGAGGCACTTGTTCCAGAGTATATTTCCACGTACCTTCTCTTATGAGCAGCATCTTCGCTTTGAATTTCCAGGACTGGTAGTTCTGGTTAGTGAGGCTTGGCACTGAGAACTTGACAGGATTGCTGCTAGTGGACATCTTCTCTGATGATCTGTGCTACTTTTGCTTTGGGCTTCTGTTACTGTGTTTCTCTGGGGATTTGTGTCACTCTGGGCCCATATCTTGTTGGCAGTGGATTATTCAGGATACTCTCCAAGTGTGTGACAGCAGAACTTCTTTATTCAGGAACAAATAGAAACAATATATGATAAGCTTATCAGATCAGGAATAAATCATTTGTGTGTCTCTATCTGTGCAGCATCTACAGCAGGCTGCTTTTCTCATACACAGACACAGGAAATTACAGGAAATAGTCACATTCTCTCCCTGTGTGAGCCTCTGGTAAGTTTTTTTTTAGTTCTAACTTTATAAACAGCATACAAGTCTAGCAACTAAACACTCATAGACAGGATTGGAGTTGTTGCACCAAACATATTCCAACAGAGTTAGAGTGAAAGTTGCTCAAGATCAACCCTAGTTCTGCAGCCTCACTTGCACATGAATTCAAACACAGATTTCACAGTAAAGGAGGAACAGACTGGCCATGTGAAGGTATTGCTGGACTTGTCTTTGAAAGAGCTACATGCGCATATAGTTTTGGAGGTGAGATACTACTAACAGATTTCTATTACATTCAAGTAGTTTTCAAATTTTGATGTGGATGATCATGATCTTTTGGATCTACTCTTTGGATTTATTGGGCCCAAAATATAACTGAATTTATACCTATTTATGTCTTGTTTTTCCTGTTTCAAGGCTGTTTTCTTTGTTTTGTGCCAAATACTTTATTTAAATTGCCCTTATTTTAAAGTCTATTTCTTACTGTTTAGTCTTTTTTTTTCCTTTGTTCGTAATTGTGGGTATTGTGTTTGGAATCTAGATTTGGGACAAGTTCATTATTTTAGACTTTTTTTTAAAAAATATTGACGTTTTTGGGCAAATGTACTTCAGTCCCCACCAGAATGATTTTTTTGTATGCCAGAATTTTTTACACAAATGTTAGAGTAGTATGTGACATTATTTATTACTTAAGCTTTTTTTTACTGTGAAAAGGCATAAAAAGGTAAAAAATAAAAAATAAACTGCATTTTTGATTTTGCACAAATATATAAATCCCAGTTTGTAACTTTGAAGAACTTTTGAAGACAAAAAAGAAAAGTAACCTCAATAATAACAGCAAATGATGAAGCAGGTCCATTGAGTTTTAAAGAGTTAGATGAAGAATCTCATTTCAACATTTATTTAAAACTAACTGACAATTTTGCTTTTCCTACCAGTTGATTGGTTAGTATGCACTATTCTTTTTTAAATGATAATATATATATATATATATATATATATATATAGTGATCATTTATATATACACTGATGAGCAAAATGGTAATAATGCTTTGAACTTTTGACTTTCAAGCTCCTTATCTCACCATTCAATACTACATTGAATGTGAGACTACCATCATTTTAAAGAAAATCATCTGGGCTGTTTCATACATGAATTTGATTTGCAATTATTTTGCATATAATTTGTTATGCAGATCTTTGTCATATCACTTCATAGTTACTGTTTTGCTCCTAAAAATCTATATTTTAATTTTCAGTATTTTGTAAATCCACCTTTGGCTTTCAACACTGCCTGAATTCTTCTGGGCATGCTCTCTATCAGATTCAAGCAGGTGTCGACTGAAATCTGACCCCAGGTCTCTTCTACACGTTCCCAAAGTTGGTGCATACTGGCCGACTCACTTAGGTATGTATAAAGCTTTTTCTTTAACTCTACCTACAAGTTTTCAATTGGATTGAGGTCTGGGGACTGAATCTCGATGTATACTTTGGTTTGTTGTCCTGTTGGAATGTAGCGTGGGGCAGTAGTCGCAGGCAAGGCACTTGTTTCCTTTTACTCCTTTGCATGTTATATGAAAGTGTGGGTCCTGGCTGGGTGTGTAGCTTTTTACTGCATGGGCATCACGCCTGTGCAGGCTGCATGTATTCAGTGGTGTCGGCTGGCCATGACCGTGTGTTTTACAGTTCAATGAAGGAGACTTCCATTCCAACACAAACTCTTTACTGGGTGATAACTTGGTAATGGCTGCATACAAAGGATAGCGGGTACATGGACATTTCCTTTACAGTATAAACATTTTTCACTTTCAATATCTTTCCTCTGTAGTTCTACTCTAGGGCTAGAGAGATACACTGTTTCATCCTATTCCACCACATCCCAACTTTACAGTCCTGTTCAGCAAGTCTCTTTACTTGCACTTCAGTTCCACTTCCTATTTCTTCCACTTGTAACAACCCTGCCGACATCACTGCATGGCCTCCCATCCCCCACACACCAACTTACTCACTGCTCCAGGCCATGCTGTGTCTTCGGTCTGTTGCCGGCTCCATGCTGTGTGTCTCTTGCTTCCTGCCTGCTCTCTGCATGCTTCCTGGCTGTATGCATAAGGGGGCAGTGCCAGAACTCTCTGGTTCTTATGGAATCAGAGTGTACCTGTCTAATGTGTCCCTGGCCAATTACCAAGAGGCCTCTAGTATTTAGGGCAGCTCCACCCGGGAGTAGTGGCCTGAGCAAAGCCTTAACTCAGTTAGTTTCTTGGGAATTCCTAATGAGAAAATGCCTAGGAGACAGCTTCAAATATAAATCCTCCGAAAAAGGGCAAATGGAAGCCAAGTCTTATGGTATTATTTAAAAATTTTTTTCATTAAATATGAAAATCAGTTAGTACATAAAACTACATAAAACATGAGGACACTGCAACAAGAAAAAGTACCGCTGCACCATGACGGTAAATAGCATAAATGACTGAAGTAAATAAAGTCAATAATGCTTGCTACTGCAATAAACATTTGCACTAGCAAGTATTATTGACTTTATTTACTTACTGTTTACATATCCTTGCACTGTGCACCTTTTTTACGCCTTGATATTTTAAGGCTCACACAATGAATACTGTTGAATACTGTCATTGTCTCTTTATTTAAATCACAGGATTTTTTGATATATATGTAGAAATAAACCTCTGCTTTTTGCACAGTATTTTTTGGGCATATTTTATCTGTATATGTAAATATCAATTCATATCAATTGGGATGTTTATTTTCTTCAGTTATTTATGCTATTTACCGTCATGGTGCAGCGGTACTTTTTCTTGTTGTAGTGTCCTCATATTTTATGTACTAATTGATTTTCATATTTAATGAAATTTTTTTTAAAATAATACCATAATAAAAATTTGAGATTTTTTAAGACTTGGCTTCCATTTGCCCTTTTTCTGATCAGTTAGTGTCTTGCTGCTGAGTTACCAGGTCCTGTCCTGTGTTTCGCCTTCTCTGGAGGCTTGATTCCAAGTCCTGTGTCTGTGCCTGTCTTGCCGCCCTCTAGGAGGCAGAATATCCTGGTCCCTGTGCTATTGTACCTTGCCTTGTCTTGTACCTGTCCTGTCCGCCCTCCAGGAGGCAGTATATCCTGGTCCCTGTGCTATTGTTCCTTGCCTTGTCTCATACCTGTCCTGTCTCCCCCCAGGAGGCAGTATATCCTGCTCTCAGTGTCTTTGTTCCAGTACCTTGTCTTGCACCGTTACCTTGTCTGAACTCTGTCCTACCACTGTCTCTTGGTCTCCTTGTCTGTGGCTCCTTTCCCTGCTGTGCCTATCCTTGTGTCCTCTCTGTCTGCCTGTGCTCCGCACTCTTGTGGCCCTGCCTGTGCTCCGCACCCTTGCGACTCTGCCTGTGCTCTGCACCCTTGCGGCTCTGCCTGTGCTCCGTACCCTTGCGGTTCTGCTTCTGCTGCTGCAAAACCTCTTGCTGCTAACTGCAGCTCCTCTCTGCAGCCTTGCAGTTCTCCTCCAGTGTGAACAGGTCCAAACCTGTTCCTTCATACACCACTCCTTACTGCCAGTACCAGTACCTGCACCTGCTGTGTGAACAGGCCTCTACCTATTCCATACACCACTCCTTCCTGCCCATGTCCCTGTGTCTCAGACTTGCCTGCCTGCCAGTGTCTCAGCCATGGCCACATGACAGTGTCTCAGTCGAGGCTGCCTGCCAGTGTCTCAGTCGTGCCCACCTGCCAGTGTCTCAGCCCTGCCCACCTGCGAGTGTCTCAGCCCTGCCTGCCTGCCAGTGTCTCAGCCGTGCCTGCCTGCCAGTGTCTCAGCCATACCTGTCTGCCATTGTCTCAGCCGTGCCCGCCTACCAGAGTGACAGCCGTGCTCTCCTGCCTGTCTGCCAGTTGTGCCTGTCACCCGAACCTGTCCTAGTGTCCTCTTCCCCAGTGGGATCAGCAGTGACAGCCAGACACCACCCTAGAGTGGCACCTGGCAGCTACCTGTCGCACAAGCCTGACCACACTATCAGAGGCTCCAGCAAAGACCGAGGTGGCTGACCTAGTCATGCCCCTTCCAGGGTAGTCTGGTTTGTGGCACAGTGGGGCCCCAACCCCCTCGCTCGTGCCAACCTGTGAAGGCACCAGCATGACACCACTATAGACAACCTGGAACAATCAGCATTGAAACCTTAACACTCGGGACCCCCACTAGTCTGTCGCAATCAGTTCTGCTAAGTTCCGGTATCTTCTGCGTTACAAGCTTTGGGGTTCGTGACTCGGTGTTTTATTCAAGGACATCTCTACAGCAGGCCATGCCGTCTCATCAGTCACTTCTCTTCAGGATCACACTATCCCTGGTCCATAATCTTCTCACAGTTAGGATCACCCTTTTTTGCAGCTCTACTCACTTTACTCTCCAAATCCTATCTCACAAATAACACGAAAGTCGTTCACTTTCCATAACACTAACCCCTCACACAGTGGACTAGTCCCAAACATTACCTATATCCTAACTTAACCTAATGTCCCTAGCTATACACCAGTCAACTATCTACATCTTACACTTGGCTTGATAAAGACGGGTCACCGTCGAAACATTGCCACCTGAGGATCAGTAAAGTATCCACTTTTTTCACATTTAATTTGGAGTGCTGCCTATTTTTCTTGATTTACATCTTACACTACATACATTATACTCATAAGTATAATGTATGAATCAGCTACAGTCATGGCCAAAAGTATTGACACCCTTGCAATTCTGTCAGATAATACTCAGTTTCTTCCTGAAAATGATTGCAAACACAAATTCTTTGGTATTATTATCTTCAATTAATTTGTCTTAAATGAAAAAACACAAAAAGAATTGTCCTAAAGCCAAATTGGATATAATTCCACACCAAACATAACAAAGAGGGTGGACAAAAGTATTGGCACTGTTCGAAAAATCTTGTGATGCTTCTCTAATTTGTGTAATTAACAGCACCTATAACTTACCTGTGGCACCTAACAGGTGTTGGCAATAACTAAATCACACTTGCAGCCAGTTGACATGGATTAAAGTTGACTCAACCTCTGTCCTGTGTCCTTGTGTGTACCACATTGAGCATGGAGAAAAGAAAGAAGACCAAAGAACTGTCTGAGGACTTGAGAAACCAAATTGTGAGGAAGCATGAGCAATCTCAAGGCTACAAGTCCATATCCAAAGACCTGAATGTTCCTGTGTCTACCGTGTGCAATGTCATCAAGAAGTATAAAGCCCATGGCACTGTGGCTAACCTCCCTAGATGTGGACGGAAAAGAAAAATTGACAAGAGATTTCAACGCAAGATTGTGCAGATGTTGGATAAAGAACCTCCACTAACATCCAAACAAGTTCAAGCTGCCCTGAAGTCCGAGGGTACAACGGTGTCAACCTGTACTATCCGTCGGCATCTGAATGAAAAGGGACTGTATGGTAGGAGACCCAGGAAGACTCCACTTCTTACCCCGAGACATAAAAAAGCCAGGCTGGAGTTTGCCAAAACTTACCTGAAAAAGCCTAAAACATTTTGGAAGAATGTTCTCTGGTCAGATGAGACAAAAGTAGAGCTTTTAGGGCAAAAGCATCAACATAGAGTTTACAGGAGAAAAAAGAGGCATTCAAAGAAAAGTACACGGTCCCTACAGTCAAACATGGCGGAGGTTCCCTGATGTTTTGGGGTTGCTTTGCTGCCTCTGGCACTGGACTGCTTGACCGTGTGCATGGCATTATGAAGTCAGAAGACTATCAACAAATTTTGCAGCATAATTTAGGGCCCAGTGTGAGAAAGCTGGGTCTCCCTCAGAGGTCATGGGTCTTCCAGCAGGACAATAACCCAAAACACACTTCAAAAAGCACTAGAAAATGGTTTGAGAGAAAGCACTGGAGACTTCTAAGGTGGCCAGCAATGAGTCCAGACCTGAATCCCATAGAACACCTGTGGAGAAATCTAAAAATGGCAGTTTGGAGAAGGCACCCTTCAAATATCAGGGACCTGGAGCAGTTTGCCAAAGAAGAATGGTCTAAAATTCCAGCAGAGCATTGTAAGAAACTCATTGATGGTTACCGTAAGCGGTTGGTCGCAGTTATTTTGGCTAAAGGTTGTGCAACCAAGTATTAGGCTGAGGGTGCCAATACTTTTGTCCGGCCCATTTTTGGAGTTTTGTGTAAAATGATCAATGTTTTGCTTTTTGCTTCATTCTCTTTTGTGTTTTTTCATTTAAGACAAATTAAATGAAGATAATAATACCAAAGAATTTGTGTTTGCAATCATTTTCAGGAAGAAACTGAATATTATCTGACAGAATTGCAGGGGTGTCAATACTTTTGGCCATGACTGTAGGTCCTAGCTAATTACTGTGTTTGCACAAGTTTGTTATATCTAAGCAGACTATTTGTAATCTATTTGTTTTAAAGGTAATTTGTCAGTAGGATCAACCCTCCTAAGCCGTCTATATGATAAGCTAAGGATATAGGAGGTAGGTGAAAGACAGCTTAAAAAAATGATACTTTGATACCTGTCAACCATTGTTTTATTACAGAGAAATCAATGTTTTTCTTATATGTAAATGACCTGGTAAGATCTATGGGCCAGACTTTGATCTCCCTGAGAATCTGCCTCCGCAGCTTATTTTAAATGAAAGTGGGCATTACCAGTTTGAGACATGTAACGACTAACAGTTTGCTCTCTTAATCACACACAGCTCTGCAGAGTCCTGACAACACTATGAGATGGTAAGTGCTACTGCATATGTTTGTAATGAAGCAATGTTCACTTCTGTTGTACTGCATTTTAATGAATTGGCCCAGTATCTTGTAGTTATTGCCATTTTACTAAATGTAAGGCGTGACAATGAAGTAAAAGTAATTTTTGCACATTCTATTACCGGATGGTGTGAATTGCTTATGAACTGTAATATTTTTTGCAAGGTTTGGGAAGACCTTGTTCACATTTAGTGATAATGCAGTGCAAAAAGGGATTATGGATTGATTTAGCAAGATTTATTTAGTTTAAGGCCTCATTCAAACATGTTTTATTTTGCCATCAGTGTGCTTGATCCAGTTTTCATCCATTTTTTCCATCAGAGTGACATTTGATGTTCTCCTATGCAGAGTTAAAATTGTAAGTTTTACTGAACATTAGATAGTACAAAATGGACAGCAGTTGCATGACACATGGATGCCATCTGAGTGCTGTCTGTTTTTTTGATAGATCAATTCACGAGTGGGCGCATTTCATCTGCAAACTGCACATATCTCATTTTCTTTTTTGGGGACAGTTGGTCTGCAAAAAAAACAAACAGACCAAAATTACATGTGACTGTGGACATAGACTGTAATGCAGAGGTGCACAACCTTTTTGGGTCCAAGGGCCACATTGTTGTACTGAACCAATCTGGAGGCTGCAGTAAAAATTGAGGAGTATTACCTGGCATTTCGAAAGTATGTGCCATAAATGATTGAGAGATACAAATTCATCTTACAGGACTCTTACCTCCAAAAAACAACACTGTAATACAGCAGCATTCAAACAGTGCAGTAAAAAGGCAGTGTAAGGTACACCTGGGGTGGACCCGCTAGACCGTGGTAACGAACCTCCTGGGGGCGAGCTGACCAGGTGGACCACCCCCTATACAGGGAGCGTTTGGGGCAAGCCCGCGGGTAACTATTACCACGGCAGCTGGTACCCTGGGGAAGTATCGCCAGACAGACAGCTAGAACCGAGTTGGGGACACAGGACTGACGGTACCGGCTTGGAGCCACAGGACAGACGGGCACGGCTTGGAGACACGAGACAGGTGGGCGTGGCCTGGAGACACTGGACAGGTAGGCACGGCCTGGAGACACAGGGCAGATAGACACGGCTTGGAGACACAGGACAGGTGGGCACGGATAGGAGATACAGGACAGGTGGGCACGGCTTGGAGACACAGGACCTAGGAGAGAGGATAATGGAAGAGGTGAACGAGAAACGGATGGACAGGACACGGAAGCGTGCATAGAGAGCAGCCAGAATCACTAGGGAAGAGCAGTGATACTCAGGCACCGCCGGCAGGAAGAGGCGGCCAGATATAGTAGGAGGGCTTCCGGGTCGTGACCTGTAGTGGAGGAGGAGCCGGCGCGCGTCCTCAGGAGGAGGAGGAGGAGAAGGAGCGCACGTGCCCAGGCACAGTGTGTGCGCGCGCCCGACGAGCAGGAGGGGCGGGGGCGTGCACCCGGAGTGGTCCGGAAGACCGGACGGAGGCGGCCGCCGGACGGAGGAGAGGAGCCGGGAGAGACCACGGAGAAGCCCGCGGCAGCCGGCGCCGAGGCGAGGAGGACACCGGCGAGCGGGTAAGCTGCGGCCGGGAGGAGGAAAGAGAGGTGTGCGCGGCAGCCGCCGCGTGACAGTACCCCCCTCCTTACGCGCCTCCCTCCGCAGTCCGGAAAAAATTTTAGCCAAGATTCGAGGAGCCTGGATGTTCTCTTGGGGCTCCCAGGACCTCTCCTCGGGACCAAAGCCCTTCCAATCAACCAAAAAAAAGGTTCTCCCCTTTTGCTTCCTCATGGCCAAAATATCTTTAACCTCAAATACATCGTCTGCGGAGACAGGCGGAGGCGAGTGAGGGGCCTTAGAAAGGAAACGATTGAAGATGACTGGTTTTAGCAACGACACATGAAAGGCATTAGGGATATGGAGAGAGGCGGGAAGCCGTAGTTTGTAGGAGACATCATTAATACGGGACAAGACCTTAAAAGGTCCAATATAGCGGGGACCCAGTTTATGGGAAGGGATCTTGAGGCGAATAAACTTGGAGGCCAGCCAAACTTTATCACCAGGGTGATATGGCGGGGCATCCAGGCGTCTTTTGTCGGCGTGTCTCTTAACTCTGTTACATACCAACTCGAGAGCGGCCTCGGTCTCCTGCCAGATCCTGGAGAATTCCCCGGTCAGAAGGTCAGCCGCCGGTACACCCGAGGCAGGGGGAACCGGAAGAGGTACACCAGGATGTTGCCCGTAGACGACAAAGAAAGGGGACTTGCCCGAAGACTCACTGACGTGGTTATTATAGGCGAACTCAGCCCACGGGAGAAGTTCAGCCCAGTCGTTCTGGTGGACATTGGAAAAATGCCGGAGGTAGTTCACCAAGCACTGATTTGTCCGTTCAGTCTGACCGTTGGACTGGGGGTGGTAAGATGAGGAGAAGTCGAGAGTGATATCCATCGATCTGCATAGGGCTCTCCAGAAGCGAGAGGTGAATTGGACTCCTCTGTCAGAAACAATATGTTGGGGCAGTCCATGAAGACGGAAGATGTGCTGAACGAAAATCTTCGCCAAGGCTGGGGCCGATGGCAAGCCGGAAAGAGGGATGAAGTGTGCCATCTTAGAAAACCTATCAACCACCACTAGGACGACAGTACAGTTGGCAGAGTGGGGCAGGTCCGTAATAAAGTCCATGGCAATGTGTTGCCAAGGGAACGAGGGTACTGGAAGCGGGTGTAGAAGACCAGAAGGCAGCTGCCTAGGCACCTTGATCTTGGCACAGGAGATACAGGAGGCGACGAAATCCCGGACATCCTGGGGAAGCGTCGGCCACCAGTAGTAGCGGGACACCAGGAGAAGTGTCTTCTTAAGCCTGAGATGGCCAGCCAGCTTGGAAGCATGTCCCCAGTGGAGGATTCGTCCTCGGTCCTTCTCCGGCACAAAAGTCTTGCCTGGTGGAGGTGAGAGAAGAGAAAGTGGTGCCACCGTAATGAGCCGGGATGGATCCAAGATATGCGTGGGTTCCTCTTCGACATCTGCGGGAAGGAAGGACCTGGACAAGGCGTCAGCTTTGAGGTTCTTGTTACCTGGGCGAAAATGCAGATCAAAATCGAATCGAGCGAAGAACAGAGACCACCTGGCCTGGCGTGGGTTGAGTCTCTGTGCAGACCGAAGATACGCTAGATTCTTATGGTCTGTGAAGATTGTGAAGGGATGTGCGGCGCCCTCCAATAAGTATCTCCACTCCTCTAGAGCTAACTTGATGGCAAGCAGTTCTCGGTCTCCAATGGAATAATTCCGCTCTGGGGTGGAGAAGGACTTGGAAAAGAAGCCGCACGTAACGAGCCTACCGGAGGAAGACTTTTGAGACAAAACCGCTCCAGCTCCAGTTGCTGATGCATCCACTTCGAGGACGAACGGTTTGTTGACCTCAGGACGATGGAGTACGGGGGCCGTGGCAAATGCTCGTTTCAGAGTTAGGAAGGCCTCCTCTGCTTCAGGGGTCCAGACGTGCGGGTTGGCTCCTTTACGGATCAAAGACGAGATAGAGCCAGCCAATGAGGAAAAATGAGGGATGAACTGCCGATAATAATTTGCGAAGCCGAGAAATCGCTGAACGGCTTTCACCCCTTGGGGACGTGGCCAGTTGAGCACGGCAGACACCTTCTCCGGATCCATACGCAGGCCGAAGTCGGAGATGATATAGCCCAGAAATGGAAGGGAGGACTGTTCAAAGGTGCACTTCTCCAATTTGGCGTACAGGCGATTCTCCCTCAATCGGAACAATACTCGGCGGACATCTCTTCTGTGGGTGGACAGATCGGGAGAGAAGACCAGGATATCGTCAAGGTATACAACCACACTGGAGTACAGAAGGTCTCGGAAAATGTCGTTCACAAATTCTTGAAAGACTGCGGGGGCGTTGCACAACCCGAAGGGCATGACGAGGTACTCGTAGTGTCCATCCCTGGTGTTGAAGGCGGTCTTCCATTCATCTCCGGAGCGAATACGGACGAGATTATAGGCTCCACGGAGATCCAATTTAGAAAAGATTCGCGCCCCTCGTAGCCGGTCGAACAGCTCGGGGATGAGAGGTAGAGGATATCTGTTCTTGATGGTAATCTGGTTAAGACCTCGATAGTCAATACAGGGGCGGAGAGACCCGTCCTTCTTCTTGACGAAAAAGAAGCCAGCCCCAGCGGGAGAAGATGACTTTCGGATGAAGCCTCTGGCCAAATTCTCCTGTACATATTCAGTCATGGCCTGGGACTCGAGTGGACTCAACGGATAGATTCGCCCCCGGGGCGGAGTCGAGCCGGGAACAAGCTCGATGGGGCAATCATATTGCCGGTGCGGTGGAAGAGCCTCTGCCTCTTTCTTATCAAAGACATCCGCAAAAGCCCAATAGGCCGAGGGCAAATCCGCAGGGCCTGAGACAGGAGACGAGCATTTGAGGGGGTGTACTGGACGAAGACATCTGGTCTGGCAGGACCAGCGAAGAACGTCTCCGGTCCGCCAATCCAGGACAGGTTCATGCATCCTCAACCACGGAAGACCCAGGAGCAAGGTGTGGGATAGAGACGGCAGCACGAAGAAGGCTATTCTCTCACGGTGCAGGACCCCGATCTGTAATTCCAGCTCTTCAGTAACCAGAGTAACGGTCTCGCGCAAGGGAATGCCGTCGACTGAAGCTAACTGCCGGGGAACCTCCAAGGACCTAACAGGTATCCCCAATCTCTTCACCGCCTCGAGTTGGATAAAATTTCCAGCAGCCCCTGAGTCAATATAGGCTAACTCCGAGAAACGTTTGGAACCCTGGATAAACAAAACAGGAAGGGTCAAGGGTAGAGAGGTGTCAAAGGCACCTAGGGAGGCCTCTCTTACCTGTCCTAGGCGGAGGAGTTTCCCGGCCTCACAGGGCAGGAACACAGAAGGTGGGAGGAACTGCCACAATAGAGGCAAAGACCATGAGTGAGTCTCTCCTGGCGGCGTAGCTCCGCGGGCCTGAGTCGGTCAACCTGCATAGGTTCAGGAGCTGACGCCGAGGTGGAAGGCCGAGAGCGGGGAGGACTGCGTGTCGGAGGAGAAAACCGAGTGGGCCTTCTCTCCCTGGCGACCTCGCGGGAACGCTCCCGGAAATGCAGGTCAATTCGCGTTGCCAGCGAGATGAGATCCTCCAAAGACGTAGGTGTATCCCTGCCTGCCAATTCGTCTTTGATTCGGGGCGACAAGCCACGCCAAAAAGCCCCTACTAGAGCCTCATTGTTCCATCCTATTTCAGAAGACAACGTACGGAACTGGATGGCGTACTGTCCCACAGAGAGAGCACCCTGGCGAAGGCAAAATAAGGACTCGGTGGCGGAGACCAGACGGCCGGGCTCATCAAAGACCTTACGAAATGTCTCCAAGAAGGTCGCGAGCTGGGAGACTATCGGGTCATCACGCTCCCACAAGGGATTCACCCAAGCCAAGGCCTCACCCTCTAAGTGGGATATCATAAAGGCCACCTTGGCCCGGTCGGAAGGATACTGCAGGGATGCCAGCTCGAAGTGCAACTGGCACTGGTTAATGAACCCCCGACAGAGTTTGGGATCTCCACTATAGCGTGGGGGTTTGGCCAAGCGGGGAGAGGACTGAGAAGCAGCCGCAGGCGCAGGGACAGCGGCCGCCATCTGTAGAGCTAGTAGGCGGTTATCTACAGAGGCTATGTAGTTCAAAATATGGGCCTGGGTGTCGCGCTGCTGAGCCAGCTCCTGCTGTAAGCCGGAGATTTGGGAGGCAATCCCCGGATCGGAGGTTTGCAGAGACGAAAGTCGGGACTCCATTGACTTGAGGAACGACATGATCCTCGCCTGATTCTCACGAAGGAACAAAAGTTCCTTTTGGGTCGGGGTTGGGGCACCAGCGGAATCCATGGCCTGAGTATTCTGTAAGGTACACCTGGGGTGGACCCGCTAGACCGTGGTAACGAACCTCCCAGGGGCGAGCTGACCAGGTGGACCACCCCCTATACAGGGAGCGTTTGGGGCAAGCCCGCGGGTAACTATTACCACGGCAGCTGGTACCCTGGGGAAGTATCGCCAGACAGACAGCTAGAACCGAGTTGGGGACACAGGACTGACGGTACCGGTTTGGAGCCACAGGACAGACGGGCACGGCTTGGAGACACTGGACAGGTAGGCACGGCCTGGAGACACAGGGCAGATAGACACGGCTTGGAGACACAGGACAGGTGGGCACGGCTAGGAGACACAGGACAGGTAGGCACGGCTTGGAGACACAGGACAGGTAGGCACGGCTTGGAGACACAGGACAGGTGGGCACGGCTTGGAGACACAGGACCTAGGAGAGAGGATAATGGAAGAGGTGAACGAGAAACGGATGGACAGGATGCGGAAGCGTGCATAGAGAGCGGCCAGAATCACTAGGGAAGAGCAGTGATACTCAGGCACCGCCAGCAGGAAGAGGCGGCCAGATATAGGGGCTAGTAGGAGGGCTTCCGGGTCGTGACCTGTAGTGGAGGAGGAGCCGGCGCGCGTCCTCAGGAGGAGGAGGAGGAGAAGGAGCGCGCGTGCCCAGGCACAGTGTGTGCGCGCGCCCGCCGAGCAGGAGGGGCTGGGGCGTGCACCCGGCGCGGTCCGGAAGACCGGACAGAGGCGGCCGCCGGACGGAGGAGAGGAGCCGGGAGAGACCGCGGAGAAGCCCGCGGCAGCCGGCGCCGAGGCGAGGAGGACACCGGCGAGCGGGTAAGCTGCGGTCGGGAGGAGGCAAAGAGAGGTGTGCGCGGCAGCCGCCGCGTGACAGGCAGTGACCCAGGTTAGTCCAACTTAAATGTCTTTATTTTGGCAACTCACAAAAATAAGTCAAACTTTATCCTTAAGTTCACCGCTGGATCGTCTATAACAGTCGGTATCAAATCTGTTGCTGTGGGCGACTTGACCGCCGTATCACTAGCGGGTGTGTCAATGGCTTTGTCTTCTCTGGCCTATATTCAGTCTCACACAAGCCTGTCCTGCATAGAACCTCCTTCCCCGATACTTGCAAAATAAACACTCGCACATTAAAACCTCAAAAACTGAAAGTTTTATTGGGAATCATAGACATGGACCACTCCCAAAATTCAGAGTAGAGGAAGAGATCCGTCTCACTGCCATCCTACAGATCTTGCCAAAAATCAAAGCCCATGTCAGGTTTTCTTGAATCTGACTTGGTCAAATAGTTTGACCAAATGCACACTCTCTTTTATTTTGCCTTGTCACCACAGCTGTGGCTGTAATTACAACAATCTTCAGCACATCTAGTTTGCTTCTATGCACATCCAGGGGGACACATAACGACCCTCGTATATGATTTCCCTCACTGCCTTACACTGCACACATATAGTTAACCTACCAGTCAAGCATTTTTCTGTCCAATTGGTGGGGGACTGAACAAAATGGCATCGCGGGCCCCATATGGCCCCTGGGCCGCAGGTTGTACACCACTGCCACCCTGCTATAATGTCTATGGGTTCAATCAGTGCAAAACAGACAGAACAAGTGAGACCAAAATAGACATTTGAATGAGGCTTTACATGTCTGGAAAGTTTGTGTAGAAGACAGGAAGCATGATGTTTTCTGGTAATAAAAAATCAACTTCTTAGGAAAAATAGCATAATACCATCCTGACAGAGTTTGTGTGGCACTCTTTCGTACTGTATGTTATACAATTATCGCACAGTCCTGATATTACATGTAAAGTCAAATGAACTATGAATTTCTGCTTGGGAACTGTAGGCATACTGTGTGCCAGTCAATAGGGCATGACACATTTTTCTCTGTTGGATTTAGACCTTGTTCAGATATCCATTTTCACATTCGTATTCCATCGGTTGGTTTACACAAACTGAACACATAGCCTTCAAGAGCTATGGAGCTGTTCACACAATTCTGTGAACTGGTTGCCTGCTAAAACCTCAAGGAGACATGTCCGCTTTTAATCTTCATCATGGATCAAAATTACCTGTACAAGTCTATGGATCCATGAAAATCATGGACAGCACACCGATAGCAGATGATATCACTCTTCAATCCATGTACTGTTCATAACATTGCAATTACTAGAAGAGTCATTGTGATTAATTTATCTAAAACAAACACACTGCATACGGCACTCTGGTAGCGGGTGATGGAGTACTCGAGTAGGGTTACTATCCCTGATATAAGTAGCACTCAATAGGATGCTATGCAGGAACAGTGGATTTATTATCAATCAAGGACAGTACATAATAAACAACTTAAAATGACGTTTTGGCCAATTATAAACCTTAATCAGAAATTTGCTGTTGTTAGGGTTTGCGGATCGCACTAAATATAAATTATGAAAAGGTGCAATCGCATCCCGGGGTCCACTGTACGGTGATGGAGGAACCACAGCTAGTAACCAATTGGCGGAGTGATGCTGCATACAAACATCGTAAACTCACGGAGTTAAATGTCACTCTGTGTGGAAAGAGTGCAAAGTACCTGCTCGGTTGCTCCACAGAGCGGTACAACGAGAGAGCATTCAAGACTACAGCAGTGTCGGACTGTGGTGCCAAAGGCCCACCAGTAACATTGACCTTGGGGGCCCACTTTTCACCTGCATACAAATATTACACTACCCTTGTTCACAAATTTACCTATATCTCTAAATAAAAATAGCCTGGGTAGTTTGGTTAATGAATGATGAGATGCTGCTTTTTCTGTACAGAGTGAATCAAATGAAATATACCAAGTACTGCCCATACAGTGGGGCTTGGGGGTCCAGATCTGCACAGGGGCCCACCGGGGGATTCCCCTGTTCCCCTATGGGCCAGTCCGAGCCTGCCTATTAGGCTTCACAGGGATATAATGATGCTAATTGGGGTCCCTATAGCTACCCCCAGGAAAGTCTAAGCTGGTGGTTGCGCTTGCTCTGATACATGGTGTGCGATCCACACATGCAACTTAGGACGCCCGGTTCAGAAGCTAAGCCAAGCGGTAGCTCCCACCCTGCACTGCCTGCCTAGACACACACTCGCAGTGCTAATAGCGGCACACGTGCACACAGAGTGGTGACGAATCCCCCAACACACCAAACACAAGTGATCTTAGCAAGCCGACGCCCGCTTCTGGGAACCTTTTATATGTTCCCTTTAAGTCCAGTTAGACAGGACCTTGCTCGTGGACCAATCCGGACCAGCCACGTCACCCGAGCAGCTGACAACTGACCACCAATGCGAGGTCGCCACCTTACGAGCATGCTCAGTATGGAGAAATCCAGACTTGGCCTCTGGAACGTCTCTTCACCGCTGAGTGTAGTTAGTTACTATAGCTTTGGCTGGAGAGCCAGTGGTAACGAAGCGCACAGCACGAGCCTGAGCAAGACGCTGAGACCGATGTCTTTGCAGAGCAGCCTCCACTGTGGCCAGAGTAGAATGGGAGACTGCAGAGGCAGACAAGGCTTGGGATCTACCCTGTGCAGCAGGAGAATCCTGGAACCTAACTGTTGGATTGCGGACTGTGCTTGCTGTAGTGCTACAGTATGGTGACATGGTCAGGGTCAAAAAATTCATTCCTTGCTATGCAAGAACAGTGGATTTATAAACAATCAAGGGCAGACTCTAATGAGCTACTTAAATTGACGTTTCAGCCGATCATAGACCTTCATCAGAATATTGGCTGGAATGTGTAGAGAATGTATACCATTCATAATTGTGAAGCAGACTGTGCTAGCTGTAGTATGGTGACATGTCTCAAAAAATGTACTCTTTGCTATACAAGAATTGTAGAGTTATTATCAAGGACAGTCTGTAATTGTTAATAAATCCAATAGCATCTTATTGAGTGCAGAGTTTTACTGCTACTAATTTATTTATCTAGACATGAAAATCTCTGATGAATTACTTACACTGACCTAACACTGATGAAAGGAAAACCATTGATGACACTAGGACTGATTTTTGGGTATGTGAAAAATCATGGACATCTGCATGAGGCCTAAGAAAAACCTCCAGTCTATCTTTGTAGGAAACTGGAGACATTTGAAAGCACGGAATGTGTCTATAGATTTCTACTGCAACGCCATACAACTAAGAACTTATACGGAGCCATTATGAGGTTGTGTGCATGAGGCCTTGAGGCATAAAGGTTGAACTTTTCAACTTAATTTCCAAACTTTGTCAGCCAGACTTCAAAGAAAGCGTAAAACATGTTCCACAGATCTCCTGAAGGTGGCAGCAGAGTATCATGCACAGAGCAAAATGAACACACCCAAAGCTAGGACCCAAACAAGAGGAAAGATTAATGGTGCCGTACACTGTTGATTATGACTCTCTAACTATATGCACCTACCATGTCTATTTTCAAATGACAGTGCAGGTAAGAAGAGGGATGTTTTATTTTTCTGCTGCATTTATAATGAAATTTGAAAACTGCATGAATAAAAAGCCCTCTCTTTTTTTCATTGTGTGCCTTTCTTGGTGTATAATGTTCTTTTAGTTATATCAGTGACAGTATTTTTAAAAAGATAGATGAAAAGCAATTGGTGTGACGACTCTCATGAGGGAGAGAGAAAAGACACACTCTGTATTTGCGTGCTGGCTTAGCTTGATTCATTTCGGGCTCTTCTTGTATGCTTGCAATAAACTGCATTTCATTCCCGGGTTGTCATGCGTTCAGAATCAGTAATGACATGATTACCAGACAAGCTCCAGAATAACAAATGGCAAAAGCCTGTGCTATAGGATCTATTCAAGGGGCGCACTTTATTCCGAGGGTCCGTCCGATGATGATGCTGCAGCACGCACGTATTACCCTCTAATAACATCCAGCATGTTCCCATTAGCAATGTGTCCCTATGGCGTTATAATAAAAAAAATGTGTCCCAGGATCAAATTATTTTTAGTTGTTGTTTTCAGCAAGCAAAATGCTGTTCTGGAAATCTAAGACCTGCAAGCGTTCCCAATTCCGATAATAGCCGGACCTGCAGCTGGAAGGAAATGTTGGAACTCGTGGCCTATTTGTGACTCACGATAAACTGGGACATTCCACTGAAATAGCATTTAGGGTCAGTAATGGCAAATTTGTACAGGGAATTTGACTATTAAGGGAATAAATTTTCACTAATGAAGTGCAATAACTGATGTTTGCATAAATAGCATGTTTTTCTGCTATCTATAATTTTGTTAATTTTCTGCTTTCGGGTATTTATGATTAAAGTCATTTACTAAAGTAATAAAAATGTAATTTATTTTATGCTTTTACTAGTACAGAATATAGCTAATACTGTATATTAACCCATGATTAGGACAGCAATATACATTTCACATCATTGCTTCCATCCACAGTGTTTATCCATGGGGCCGCAGGACCCCCCGCTCTCCAGAGAACGTCAGTAAACAAATGAACTGGGCAGTTTAGACTTTTCTTTTATTTTCCAAAATTGACTGCTGAAGTCTCTAAATTCCCCATCATTGCAAAGCATGTATGGCTGAGCAAGAATGGTAGAATCTCCATCCTAATTATGATTCGGGCCAGCGTTCATCTGGCCAAATTCTTTCAGTTTTTTTTTTCATCTTAGAGTATTTACCAGTACTCTCAGGCCAGGTTCACAAAACACAGGTTCGCGCACATTGAGAATACTTCTCACGTAGGCATCAAAAAGTATATTAAAATGTCCTGTGTACACCTGCTCCAATTAGGTTGAAGGGATTGTTTGGGATTCAATTTTATTGTCCCAAAGGATTGCAGTTGTAGAAAATAACAAACAGAGCTAAACCTCTCCAGGTGCAGGATCACTCTGACACTGTCCTTTTCTTTGCTGACTGGCTACAGCAGTGTTGTCACAACTACAGCACACAACTCATGCAGCCAATCAATGGGCACAGACGTGTACTGCTTTCTACTTCGACTTCACTGCCGAGTGTTTAGCTATTACCTCACCATTTCAACCTGTCATCAAAGACTGGAGTAATAGTGCACCAGACCTCATTTCATAATCCAAATAATTTGGGATAATAGTCTGGTGCAGGTGCATACCTCATTTCATAATTGAAATAGTTTGGGATAATACTATGATGCAGGCACCAGGCCTCATTTCATAATCAAATTATTTTAGGATAACACTGTGGTACAGGCACCAGGACTCATTTCATAAAATAAATATTTGTGCTAATAATGTTTTGCAGGCACCAGACTGCATAATTGAAATGGTTTGGGGTATTACTCTGATGAAGGCACCAGCACTCATTCCATAACATAAATCCTTTATGCTATAAATGTATTGCAGGCACCAGGCCTCATTTCAAAATCCACATTGTTTGGCCTAAT
The DNA here is from genome assembly GCF_039654945.1 of Dendrobates tinctorius. Classification (NCBI taxonomy): domain Eukaryota; kingdom Metazoa; phylum Chordata; class Amphibia; order Anura; family Dendrobatidae; genus Dendrobates; species Dendrobates tinctorius. The sequence goes on from NW_027361698.1 coordinate 47,292,692, forward strand.
ACTCTGGTGCAGGCACCAGACCTCATTTCGTAATCCAAATTATTTGGGGTAATAGTCTGATGCAGTCACCAGATCTCATTAATTAATCAAAATAGTTTGGAATAATAGTCTGGTGCAGGCACCAGACCTCATTTCATAATACAAATCGTTTGGGACAATTCACTGGTACGGACACCAGGCCTCATTTCATATTCAAAATCATTTGGGATAATATCTGATGAAAGCACCAGGTCTCATTTCATAATCAAAATCTTTAGTGCTTAGGCTAGCGTTTCTGGGCGCAGCGCAGGGCCGCCACTAAGCCCCGCCCCGGCTGCGCCCCCTCCTGTCATCTCCTCCTCAGATCGCATGACTGTGCATGCAATCAGTGTACCCTATACTTAGCGTTGGGTGCGCTGATCGTGCGCTGGTCTGATCTTGCTGGCGCTGCGCCCTTTTGGCCCCAGCGTACAAAAACGCGCTGTGTTGCATTTTTGTGCCCTGGGCGCAGCGCCATCAGCACACCCAATGCTAAGTATTGGGTATGCTGATCGCATGCACAGTCATGCGATTGGAGGAGATGACAGGAGGGGGCGCAGCTGGGGGCGGGGCTTAGCGGCGGCCCTGCGCTGCGCCCAGAAACGCTAGTCTGAAACTAGCCTAATTCTGTGGTTCCACCCCCATTCCTCATTTTAGCTTCTAAATTGCTTTGTGCTATTTGTGTGGTCCAGTCACCAGTCCACATTTCAACATATTAATCTTTTGTGCTAATTATGTGGTCTTACCACACTATATCAGCCAATAAATACTAATTATTAATTTAGTGACAGGTGACTGACAGGTCTGGGCCTAGTGTTATGAGAGATTCCAAGACTTGTGGAGCTGCTCTTCCCCGCTTACTCCCACAACCACTCAGTGCCCAGGCAATGAGATGTAACACCACTGGCCATGCTTGCTTGTCCAGGTGTCAGTGGTGAAATGCAGCCTGGCAGACATTGATTTTTTTCAACGAACGGGTGATCTTTTCTGCAACATGCTGCTGTAGCACAGGCACAGCTTTCTTAGATAAGTAATGGCGACTGGGCAACTGGTACTGGCGGTCTGCATTTGGCATCAGCTTTTGGATAGCATCTGTGAACACCAGGTGAAAAAGAAGCATTTCCATAGCCAACAGATTGGAGATAGTGAAGATGAAGTTGTTAGCTTTGCCTTGTGTAGGAGAAAACAATCTTTTACATGACCACATCTGTGGGACCGAGGACTGGCTGCTTGCTCAGATAGGGTGGAGTAGTGGGAACATGTCAAACTGCTGGACTATGAATGAGGTGCAGGCAGAGATGTTATGGTGGATTGAGAAAGATGTGATGTGGTGTTTGAGATCTGTAAAAAACAGTAGGCATGTCCACTTCCATAACAACTGATGGGATGTCACTCCCCCCCGACTGTAGCGGCTAAACAAGAGGAGGTTCTGAAGCCAGAGACTTGTGTAAGAACACCTGGCACAGTGATCGAGGAGGAAGAAGCAGCAGATATGGTTGATGGGGCAGCCGGTAGTTGACGAGGCACACTAGGCCACATTTTAGCCCATTAAAATTCCCAGACTAATGTATGTTGATTACGAATGTGCCGATCCATGCATGTAGTAATCAAACTATTGCAATTTTTGCCTCTGCTGAGTATTTTTTTATAAAGTAGGCAGATGATGTGAGTTGGGTCATCATTTTCAGTCTTCTTAAAATACCTTTGCCACCCATGCAAACTGCAGACCCGCCATCGCTGATGGCCACCGCAATGTAACTGCCTTGTCTTTCTCCTCCTCCATCTTCTCTGCTGAGCTACTTGGTTCACAAGTGGGATCTACAACCTCATCGTCATCATCTCTGTTCTCCCACTCCTCACCCTGAGAGTCATCCTCCTCTTCCTGCCCTGACAGCACAGGACAATATTTTCTGGATCCGTGCATTGCTTAGTCAAGAATCTGTAAAAATCCTAATCCATGCACTCATCATCTCCTACCTCAACTACTGTAAGCTCCTTCTTTGTGACCTCCTCCTTCTAACAGTCTTGCATCCCTCCAATCTATCCTAAATTAAATCTGCTGCCCAAATAATACACTTATCTCCATATCTCCACGCTATTCCCTAGCTTCTCCTCTCTGTCAGTCCCTTCACAGGCTGCCTATTACCCAGCGAATCCAGTTCAAAACCGTAACCATAGCAATAAAAGCCATCCACAACTTAGGTCCTCCTTACATCTGTGAACTAGGCTCCCAGTACTTACCTGCATTCTACCTCCAATCCTCACAGGATCTCCTTTTCTACTCCCCTGTTATCTCCTCTTCTCACAATCGCATACTAGATTTCTCTGGTACTTCCCCTCTTCTCTGAAACTCCCTACCCCAACATATCATACTCTCGCATACCATGGGAACCTTCAAGATGAACCTGAAGAACCACCTCATCCGTCAAGCCTATAATCTACCGTAACTATTGTTCCACCATACTGCTACACAAGAAGCTCTACCCTCACCTATTGTATCCTCACCCAGCCCTTTTAGACTGTGAGCCCTCACGGGCAGGGTCCTCTCTCCTCTAGTACCAGTCGGTGATTTTTATTGTTTAAGATTATTGTACTTGTTATTATTATTTATATCCCTTTTCACATGTAAACTGCCATGGAATAAATGGTGCTATAACAATAAATAATAATAGTAATAATACCACTGTGCAGCTACCAAAGAAAAGGAGTGAAATAGTCCGTCCAGTAATGGAAGATGTCAAAAAGCTGTGCAATTATACTATTTCTACTCTGGGGAAATTTATGCCACTTTAGTGGTGCGTGGCAATAATTTTTTTAAATGTTTGCTCTCCAAGCTGGGTCTCCTTCTTGTGTACTCCTGTAGCAGTAAAGCTCCCAGAACAGCAGGCCGGCACTTACTTTCAGTCAACTATCTGTGTTACTATCCTAGAATTTTTATAACATTTGTGGCCTAACAAGTTGATATTTGTGGCACCTGAGTGTGGCTGATCAAAACAGCTATTTCAGCTGTTGCATGAGGTGTCAGGGCTCCCAGCAAAGAAGTCTTACATTGCTCCCTCACCCACTTCATCTTAATTGGAACTTCAATTCAAAGCTCTAAATTCTGGCCCAGACCATGATACCTCATGCATGGCACATTGCTGACTGCTTCTGTGCCATTATAAAATGTTCTACTGTGGGTCAATTGATCAGTCAACTACCTGTGTTAATATCCTTACATTTTTTTAACATTAGTGCTCTACCAAGCTGATATTTGTGGCACCTGGGTGTGCCTGGGGAAAAAAACAGTTTGAGCTGTTGAGATATCAGAGCTCCCAGCAAAGAAGGCTTACACCACTCCCTCACCTATCTCATCTTAATGGAAACTTCAATTTAAAGCTGTAAATGTTGTCCCACACCCTGATACCTCATGCATGACCCATGGATGTCTGTTGCTGTGTCATTATCAAATTTCTACTGTAGGTCAATTGATGCCACTTTTCCTGGTGTCTGCCCTTAATTTTTGGAAATGTTTTGAGTTGACTCCAAATTGGGTCTCCTTGATGTGTGTTGCCTGAATTTAGCAGACCTCTCAGAGCTGCAAGCCTACACCTGTCACACATCCACCTGTTACTTATCAATGTTTCAGCTAGAAATGCTGGTCCAACCCCTGTTCCATGCATCCATGCTGCGCAATTATACTATTTGTACTGTGGGTCAATTGATACCACTTTTCCTGGTGTCTGATATTAATTTGAGCTGTTTGGGAAGCTTTCTGCCTCCCCTTCAGGTTTTGTCTATACTTTAGGTTTAGCCTCCCATTGAATTCAATGGGGTTTGGGAACGTTCGACGAACCTTTGGGCGAACATGTTCGGCAAACATCGGGACGTTCGCTGAACCGAACCAAACCTTGAAACGTTCACTCATCTCTACTAATGATAAGACATGTGGGCATTTCCCCTTCTCTCATGAGCTACTAGTCTTTATTATACCTTCTACCTATTCAATCAGTCAATGTTACTACTTTCCTTACAGACATTGCAGGTTCTACAATGTCTATTTGGTAGCATAGAGAATGAGACGATTGAGAGTTTGGCTTCCCCTCATTTGGGTTGCCATAGCTGTCACATGGTTTAACTGTTTGACAGAAGAGCCTTTGTGTGGAGTAGCAGACAAGTGCTTACATACTGTATGTCCCCATGCACAACTACTATACTTGCTAACAATCTCCAAACTGCTTTGAGTCATCATCCCAATATACCATATAATAATCACAAGAATGGACTTTCAGTGGTATTAGAATTTATCTGCTGAATCTATTTTAATAATTACGCACTGAATTTCTGAGGTTATTTCATCTGCATGGGATGCACTACTTAGGCATACTGGTCAATGTGACTGGTTTCAATGTAAGTACCTTTGTGTAAAGGACCTAAACAGATATTAAAATTCCTAGTAGCTAGTGTGAGCCCTGTTTGAAGTGTTTTCTCTAAAGTTGACAATCTGGTCTGGGGAAAGAGGAATTATCTTGTCACTCTAGTGAGAACTGTTCTCTGGAGGCTTCATTCACTATTGATGTGATTCTTCTTAACAAGTTTGACCTTAAACTTGATTTCTTGATTTCAGATCACACTAGTTAGACAGAATGGTGCTGATATCATCAGTCACTGGCCATTTTAGGTATGTTTCAATTTTCTGCAGCATAAGCAATGTTGTCATTAACTACATACTGTATGTATGTATGTATGTATGTATATATATATATATATATCTAATATATAAAGCTCAAAGTGTGTATGTATGTGTGTATGTATGTATGTGTGTGTGTGTGTGTGTGTATGTGTGTATGTCCAGGATAGGCATCCACACCGTCGCAGCTACAGCCACAAAATTTGGCACAGTCACACGTCTGGACCCCGAGAGCGTCCTAAGCTATGTTGTGAGGTGAAATTTTAACCCCGCGCGTTCCAATTCACCAAACAATTTTGCCCCGTCTATATACTGGGGGAAAAAGTGTGTGCGCGTCAAGCCCCGCCCCTCATTGTGATGTCACAATGCCCCTATTTGCATACTGGGGAAACAGTGTGTGTGCACCAAGCCCCGCCCCTCATTATGATGTCACAATGGTTGCCATGGCGACGCTGATGTCATCATAGGTTGCAAGCCCCGCCGCCGCTCATTATGATGTCATAATGGTTGACTATGAGATGGAGGATGTGTGATGGGTATATGGGCACCGGACTATGGGATGGAGGATATGTATGATGGGTATATGGGCACGGGACTATGGGATGGAGGATATGTATATGGGCATGGGACTATGGGATGGAGGATATGTATGATGGGTATATGGGAACGGGACTATGGGATGGCGGATATGTATATGGGCACGGGACTATGGGATGGAGGATGTGTGATGGGTATATGGGCACAGGACTATGGGATGGAGGATATATATGACGGGTATATGGGCATGGGACTATGGGATGGCGGATATGTATATGGGCACGGGACTATGGGATGGAGGATGTGTGATGGGTATATGGGCACTGGACTATGGAATGGAGCATATGTTTGACGGGTATATGGGCACGGGACTATGGGATGGTGGATATGTATATGGGCACGGGACTATGGGAAGGAGGATGTGTGATGGGTATATGGGCACTGGACTATGGGATGGAGGATATGTATGATGGGTATATGGGCATGGGACTATGAGATGAAGGATGTGTGATGGGTATATGGGCACTCGACTATGGGATGGCGAATATGTATGATGGGTATTTGGGCATGGGACTATGAGATGGAGAATATGTATGATGGGTATATGGGCATGGGCCTATGGGATGGAGGATATGTATGATGGGTATATGGGCACGGGACTATGGGATGGAGGATAATTATAATTTTCTATAACTAACCACAGTTAGTTACTATGCCCGGGCAGCGCCGGGCTCTTCAGCTAGTATATATATATATCCAAAAGTGCTATCAGCATAAAAGTCTCACCGGTTGATGGTAACAACCTATCCAATTCACATAGGCATAGAAATCAAACTATAGATGTCTATAAGATTAAGTTATATGTTATAATGAGACATGACAAGGGGAAAAAACGCTTGCTGAAGTTTATTTAATACCTCTGTAGGGGTTGTACTCACTTGGGTGCATCAGGAGGAAGACAGGAGGCTTGTTCCATTTAAAGTTCATGTGGGTTTATTACTTCATAAACCCAGAAGCAATACAGAAAACAAACAGCCTTTAGATCAGGCAAACAAAATGCAAATGTTCATAGCCGGGCTCTGCTCTGCCAGGCCTGTGGGCATACAGGCTGGGGTAATGTCCAGTATTCAGGCTCAGTCTGAAGCCAAACACACACAGGAGGCCTTCTTCTTCCCAGCATGCAGACCCTGTGCCAAACAACAGCTTCTATTATATAGGCTGTTAACCACACCCAGTAGTGAGGTATGTGGGCAGCTAGACCGGCCCATCTCTCAAAGCTACCCTTAGTGCTTTCATGCACTAGAGAAAATACTCCGATTACATCACAGAAATAAGCCATCTCTGCAACACATACCTCTCATTAACTATGCAACCATTAGCCACACTACATACCTCCCTCCTCTGCCTAAAGCTGTGGGGTTTGGCACTTTCTACTACCAGACAAGGAATTTTTGAGAGGGCATCAGCATTACCATGTAGCTTCCCTCCTCTATGCTCTATGTGGAAGCGGAAATCTTGTAGGACTCAGAATCAGCGGGTGATCCTAGCATTTTTACCTGTTGCTTCCCTCATCCATCTGAGTGGGCCATGCTCAGATACCAATCTAAAATTACGTCCTACCAGATAGTACCTTAGTGTGTCCACCGCCCACTTTATGGCTAAGCACTCCTTCTATATGACTGAATAATTCCTCTCACATGAGGATAGCATCCTACTCAGGTAGAGAACAGGGTGCTCCTCCCCGTGCATCTCCTGGGAAAGGACTACACCTAAACCGACATCTGAGGCATCAGTTTGGAGTATAAACTCTTTCTTAAAGTCAGGGGCCACCAGAACTGGTTGCTTACACAGAGCCCCTATCATTTTTTGAAAGGCCGTCTCTGCTTCTTCCGACCATTTGACCATTACCGATTTCGCCCCCTTAAGGAGGTCAGTCAGGGGCATTGCCATCATGACGAAGTTTGGGATGAACCTCCTGTAGTATCCCATGATCCTCGTGAAGGCTCTAACTTGCTTTTTTAGCAGCGGTCTTGGCCATGTTTAGATTGCATCAACTTTATTGATTTGGAGTTTGATCTTGCCTCTATCCACTACAAATCACAGGTATTTGGCTTCTTCTTTCCCCAAGGCACATTTCTTCAGGTTGATTGAAAACCCTGCCTTTCTTAGAGCATCAAACACCACCTGGACATTTCCCAGATGACTCTAAAGCCCTCGTCACACACAGTGATCTTGCTAGCGAGATCGCTGCTGAGTCACAAGTTTTGTGACGCAACAGATTTCTCACCAGCGAGATCGCTGTGTTTGACACCAATCAGCGAACGGCCCCCCTGCCGGGTATCGCTGATCCTCCTGGAATGGCCAGGACATTTTTTTGATTGCTGGTCTCCTGCAGGCTAGCATGCATCGGTTCGTGTGGCAGGCGGGAGACTAGGGATCAGCGAGCTGAACGATGGTATCCAAGGTAAACAGAGGGTTTCTAAGTGCCGCGTGGCGCTTAGAAACCCTCTGTGTACCTTAGTTACCAGCGCACTGATGCAGGGAGCTGGTAACCATGGTAAACAGCGGGTTTCTAAGTGCCGCGCGGCACTTAGAAACCTGATGTGCACCTTGGTTACCAGCTCCCTGCATCAGCGCGCTCCTATCTAAGGTACACAGCGACGCGAGCGCTCGTCGTCGCTGGTGCTAATCGCTGGTGAAGCTGCCTGTTTGGCAGCTCACTAGCGATCATGTAGCGACACACCAGCGATCCTGACAAGATCATATCGTTGTCGGGATCGCTGGTGAGTCGCTATGTTTGACGGGGTCCTAAAAGTCCGGGCTGAAGATAACAATATTTTCCAGGTATGCCACAGCGTATTGTTTATGGGGTGAAATGATTCAAACCATAGCTCTCTGGAAGGTCACCGGGGCCCCCTGAAGTCGAAAAGGCATCCGGATGCACTGGAAGCATCCGTCCAGTGTAGAAAATGCAGTCTTCTCCTTGGCTCCCTTGTGCCATGGGGATTTGCCAATATCCCTTCATCAAATCCAAGGTGATTATGTACCTTGTAGGCCCAAGTCTCTCGATCAGCTCAACACGTGGCATGGGATATGCTTCGAACTTGGAGACCTCATTGAACTTCCGATAGTCATTGCAGAACCTCCATTCACCATCGGGCTTTGGGACCAGGACAGTCTGGCTTGGCCAACCACTCTTAGATTCCACGATGACCCCGAGTTTCAACATACGCTCTACCTCCTTGGAGGTTACTTCTACACAGGGCCTCGATAAGGAATCCGATAAGGCTTCACATTTATGCCCACATGTGGCTCCGTCATAACTTTGTGTTCCTTCACCTTTGTGCACCCCGGCAATTCCGAGAACAGGTCCCAGTTCTTCTGTAGTAACTCCCGGCACTGCTGTTTTTGGGCCTTGGACAGTATCTCCATTATGGCCACACCTTCAAACACGCCTTCTGGCAGGCCCAGGAAGCACGGAGTTTCAACCGGCTCTCTGTCTTGCCATGGCTTGATGAGTTTGATATGGTTGACCTGATATGGTTTCCATCTTCCCAGTTGATGGATCTTATAGTTTATCTCACCAAGCTTCTCCATCACCTCATATGGCCCTTGCCATTTGGCCAAAAGCTTGCTCTCCACAGTAGAAATTAGCACAAGGACTCGGTCTCCCGGATTGAACTGCCTTACTATGGCTGGCCAGTTGTAGATCCTGGCCTAATCTTCTTGTGCCTGTAGGAGATGTTCTTTTATGATGGGCATCACCTTTGCAAGTCTCCGTTGCATCAGTGTCACGTGTTCGATGACGCTTCTGTGGGGCGTAACTTCAGCTTCCCAGGTTTACTTGGCTATATCCAGGAAACCTCACGGATGTCGGCCACACAGAAGTTCAAATGGTGAGAACCCAGTAGAGACCTGTGGAACATCATGGAAGGAGAACAACAGATACGGGAAGAGACAGTCCCAGTCTCTACCGTCCTTTTCTATGACTTTCCTCAGCATGCTCTTCAGCATTTTATTAAACCTTTCAACAAGGCTATCTGTCTGAGAATGGTACAATGAAGTCCTCAACTGGGAGATTTGCAGGATCTTGCATAACTCCCTCATCACCTTACAAATAAAAGGTGTTTCCTGGTTGGTCATGATCTCCTTTGGTAGACCTGTCCGGGAAAAAATATGGACCTATTTGCGGGCTATACTCTGTGGAGGAATTACTCAGTGGGATTGCTTCAGGATAGCATGTGGCATAGTCCAGGATGATCAAGATGTTTTGATGCCCACAAGCAGATTTAACCAGGGGACCAAGCAAGTCCATATCGATTCTCTCAAACGGCACTTCAATAATGGGCAATGGCATGAGGGGACTCCGAAAGTGAGAGGTGGGGATGGGTAACTGACACATAGGTCAGGACCTGCAATAGTTTAATATTTTCTGGTGACACCTGGGCCACTAGAACCTCTGCATGATCCATTCCTACATTTTTTCCACTCCCAGATGTCCCCACCAAGATGGGTGAATGGGCCATGCCCAACACCTTCCGTCTAAAGAGGCCCAGCACTATTAAATGTTCTACCAGCTCCTCCCTCACTTTCCTGACCTGATACAAGTCCCCACTCATCATAAAATAAGGAAACCTTGTGTCAGCCCCCAGCTCCTTTGCAGCCCCATTTGTGGTGGTGACATGGCTTCCTTTAGAGTTAGGTCTCTATGTTGGGTAGACCCAAAATTCTGACTGGTCACCCCTAACTCCAAAATGTCAGACTCAGGGGACACTTCCTCATCCCCCATAAGGACACAAAAGGGAAATCCGCCTGACTCTTGGTGTGGTGGCACCTTACTAGGGCTCACTGGTTCCCTATTCACGCCAGAAAACTCAGAACCCTTCCCACACAGATCCTAAAATAAACAAAAGTCCTGGCCTATAATAATAGGATGCAACAAGTTTTGAACGACGCCGACCATGCAGCCCATTTCTCTTCAAGTGCCTCCTTATTGTCAATCTTGAAGCAGCCACAGTGCAAGTTTTCAGAGAGTCCAGTATTTCCGCTGATGTTATTTGTGGGTTTTTCTTTTCATCCCGAACAATTTGTCACAGGTCACAGGTGAGGATGATACCTTTAGTAGTAATTCAAACCCATTTGTTTCAACTTCTGTGCATGTTATCAGGCCAAAATCACAAGGGTATGTAAACTTTTGATCAGGGTCATTTGGATTTTTTGGGATGTCATTATGATTTAAAAAGAGAAAACACTGTAGTTTGACAATAAATTGCTTTACCCAACTACTAACCATGAGTGGAGAAAAAGTTTTGGTGTTATCATTCATATTCTCTGAAAAAAGGCCAAGAAAGCAAAAATTCTGCCATGGTATGTAAACTTTTGAGCACTACTGTAAGACCAATGTCTCTGAGGTATGGCCTTACCAATAAGTCCAGAGTGACTAGAGGAGAACTCCTGTCCATGTACATGGATGTTTGGTTTTCCTCCTTATAGCCCTTGGAGCACTGAGGGGTTTATGCTAATAGTGTTACACCGAGGTGATTCCCTGGTCTTGGTTTTATCCTCCCCTTTTTGAGACTGTATGGTTGTTTATTACCCATTGGGACAAAGTCACTGGTAAAGTTCAGGAGGGGAGATATGTTTCACTGAAGTTATTAGCTTCAGTGATTTGAGACCCAGAAGTTTCCTCCAGTACACTAATCGGCTATTTTAAGGGCTGGGTTTTTGTGCACAACAATAGAGCTGGTGGGAGGTTGTCTACCTCATTTCCACCCCAGGGTGTGGTCTGGAGCTTAAATAGTTGGTTCCAAAGGCATTCAGTGTTCAGTAGGGCTAGAGGTGAGGAACTCCAGTGCTTTGTGTCCTGAGAAGGGAAAACTGAACCAGTGAGTGGTTGTTATCCTGAGCGGGTGGATCCCTGCAGATGCAGAGACTGTATACCATTCTGTTTTGCATTCTTGTTTTGCCTAAAGGGCTGTGTTTATTTTCACATCGTGCTGGTTTATGCCACATGTCTGATAAACCAACAGAAGATTTAAAGAGACAGTGTTCCTATGTCTACCTTTGTGTGCAGCTGAGTGAGCCAATCTCTCACACCATCTACCACTTGCTTTTAGGTTAAAAACCGCCTCTACAGCAGTCCCTGTACTTTTGGGCTGCTAGATGACATTTCTAAGGGGCATGCTTTGCTCCAAGATGGCACCACTGCTACATTTCTCAAGGTTCACAAGTCTTTTTTTCCTGGAATTTGATCTGATAAACCACAGCTATTTTATGTGTAAGGCGGGGGGTGGGGGGAGAAAAAGGCAGTATAAATACAATCTATCAAAATATGAAATTAATAAACCCGATCAGCAAATGGCATAATGAGAAAAAATCTGAACACCAGAATTACGTTTTTTCAGGCAATGCAACACATGCAATAAAAGGCGGTCAAAACATCCTATTTACCCCAAAACAGTATAATTAAAAATATCAGCTTAGTGTGCAAAAAACAAGCCATAAGGCCGGTTTCACATTAGCGCTTTTTAAGCGCACGCACGGCCGGGGGTAGCTCCGCCCCCGAGCCGGCTCTCTGCCCGGCGTGCCCGCCCCTTGCTTGTAGCGCCGCCTACTAGCGGACAGCGGCGCCTGCGATCGGCGCACCCTATCTTTAGCATAGGGTGCGCAGATCGTGCGCAGGCCGTGCGCTAGTTGCGCTTTGACCTGCGCTGCGCACTTTTGACGGTGCGCCGTGCGCGCCAAAATCAAACTTTTCGGATTTTGGCGCGCACGGCGCACCGTCAATAGTGCGCAGCGCAGGTCAAAGCGCAACTAGCGCATGGCCTGCGCACGATCTGCGCACCCTATGCTAAAGATAGGGTGCGCCGATCGCAGGCGCCGCTGTCCGCTAGTAGGTGGCGCTACAAGCAAGGGGCGGGCACGCCGGGCAGAGAGCCGGCTCGGGGGCGGAGCTACCCCCGGCCGTGCGTGCGCTTAAAAAGCGCTAATGTGAAACCGGCCTAACACAGCCATTTAGACCGGCTTCCAGAAAACATCCTACTCACCCTCCTGCACGCCCTGCATCTCATTGGGTCACAATATACACGAGTATATTGACAGAATATTGATGGTAATTGACAGAACAGGACAAGGACTTACATTATAACAGCATATACTGCGGATGTTAATAATCTTATTATAGTACTTCTTAATCACACATCATATAGGAGAAGTGCCTGTATTATTTCATCTTCAGCAAACACAAGTCAGTTCACAAGATATCTTTTCTTTCTTTTCTCTAGAAGGATTTCCACTGATAAAAGGTACAAACTGAGTAACCATTAACAGGAACAATATTCTTCCCCTGCAGCCGAGGATCATATACTGTATGAAATGAATATCAGCATGAAATGTAACTGCGCCTCTTCTAGCAGATTACCATTCTGTAATGTATGAGGAACATCTCATGTCCATTTCCTGTGGTTTCAAAGTGATCCTCTATATCTACAAAGCAGACAACTGACAACCTGTGCAGTCATTTGTCAAAGCAATCTGCGTGTCTGAACAGAGGCGGCCATTACTCACTACTATCCATTAGAACCTATTATGTCCAATTCAATATAACAGATAATTAGTTTCAAGATCTCATCTCAAATATCACCCCCAGCTCCATTTTAAGAGCATATTGAAGAAATAGTGAACTGAAATGGACCATGTGATGTCTAAGGCTGCCTGAATATCAGCCCCATCAATTACTAAGGAACTGACAATGGAAAGCAATCATATGACCCATCAAGTCCAACAGTTTGCATAACATTGATATTTACATTTTACCTATATAGCAAGGCTGAATTCTTCATTTAAAACTTTTTTTTTCCGTAGTACAGTAACTTACGTGTGGGAAACTGAGAATTTTAAAGTATAGTATGTGTTTAGTTTTGCAATTCAGAAATGTTCAGTTTAAAAAGAAACACGCAACATCATGATGAAAGACGCCTCCTACTAAATAAAATCAGCCATCAGCAATTTTGTCTTTGAGAAGGCATGTGAAGCGGTGTAATTTGTTAGTCATAATCATACTCATTAAACCCCCAAGGCGGTTTGCATATTCATGACCAGGCCAATTTTTACAATTCTGACTAGTGTAATTTTAATGAGGTCCTAAATCTGGAACGCTTCAACGCATCCCTTTGATTTCTTTGATATAACTTGAGTTTAATAGTGAAAAAAACGGAAATTTGGCAAAAATGTGCAAAATTTTGAAATTTTCAAACTTTGAATTCTTCTGTCCATAAATCAGAGAAATATGTCACAAAAAATAGTTAATAAATAACATTTTCCCACATGTCTACTTTACATCAGTACAATTTTTGAAACAATTTTTTGGGGGTTAGGAAGTTAAAGGGTTAAATTTGAGCATCAATTTCTCCTTTTTCCAAGAAAATTTACAAAACCATTTTTTTAGGACCACATCACATCTGAAGTGACTTTGAGGGGTCTATATGATAGAAAATACCCTAAAGTGACACCATTCTAAAAGCTGCTCAAAACAACAATCAAAATGTTTATTAACTTTTCAGGTGCTTCACATGAATTTTTGCACAACAGGGCTCGGAATGGAAGCAGCATCATTTGACTTTATGAATGTAAAATTTCCTGGAATCATTAGCGGACACCATGTCCTATTTGGAGAGCCCCTGATGTGCCTAAATAGTGGAAAACCCAGCTCAAGTGACCACTTTTTGGAAACTAGACCCCTCAAGGAATGTATTTTGATGTGTGGTAAACATCTTTAACCCCCAGGTGCTTCTCAGAAGTTTATAACGTTGAGCCGTGAAAATAAAAAAATCAAATTTTCTCCACAAAAATGTTATTTTAGCCACTAATTTTGCAAGAGGGTACTATAGTGTCTGTGTACATGTCTGGGCTTACCTACTGCTCTTAGCTTTAAAAACTGCATTAAAAATGTCAACATTGAATCTGTACTGTGCGAACAAGACATTTATCTGTACAGATGTAGTAGAAATGACTTTATCAACTGTTACCTTCCCAAACAAGATACATAACTTAGTAGATTCATGTAGGAAGCAACACAGAGTTTGACATTGCATAAAACGACAACCTCAGTTGTGCTGCCCAGCTCTGATACATCTGTATGCACAGTGCGTGGTTGTGTTAAAAAAGGCATGAAAGCAAAACGTGCAATCTATTATGTTGGCATATTAAAAAAATAAAACACTGTTGGAAAGGGGAAAATATTAACATCATACAGACTTGCCTAGCAACAAAGAAACAAATTTAGAAATGGCAATGTGAATTGCTTATCATTAAGGAACATTATAAAGAACATACATAATACATGCAGCCAATAAAGGTTAATAGAAACCTGTCTGCTTCTTGATAAAAACTGTGATTCATAGTGACATAGAATGTTGGTATCTCTTCTAGATATAGGAAAACAATAAATGTTGTATGTTTCTTGGACTGAAACAGAATTAAGCTATTATTCTTGTGGAACGAGTTTACATCAAGTGCTTTCCATGGTACTGAAAACACATATTCATTCCTACAATGCTATGTATGCGTGCAAAGCCATAATATGTGAGCCATGCTTTTACTAGGCACTCAGCAATCTGAAATATTGTACATGTGCATGCCCATGGTTAAAGATAAGGTTCCATGATCTGTCCCATAAACATTGAATTGGATACTTGTAAAAGGGAACCTGTCATCAGCACCTTGCTGCCTGTACGATATGCTCCAAAAATTACAAGTGCCCCTGATTGCAGATTTGTGGTTCACTGTTCAAAAAGATATAAATAAACTGGAGAAGTGGGCAGCAACTAACAGAATGGTTTTTAACAGAGAAAAATGCAAAGTACTACATCTGGGCAATAAAAATGAAAAAAGCATATACAGAATGGGAGGAATAGGCCTAAGCAACAGCACATGTGAAAAAGACTTGGGTATACTAATAGATCACAGACTGAATATGAGTCAACAGTGTGATGCAGCAGCAAAAAAGGCAATTCTAGGATGTATTAACAGAAGCATACAGTCTAGATCACGTGAAGTCATTATTTCCCTCTACTCCTCTTTGGTCAGACCTCATCTGGAATATTGTGTCCAGTTTTGGGCATCACATTTTAAAAAAGACATCAACAAACTGGAGCAAGTTCAGAAAAGAGCAACCAGAATGGTGACCGGTCTGCAAACCCTGTCTTATGAGGAAAGGTTGCAGGATTTGGGATTGTTTAGTTTGCAAAAGAGAAGACTGAGAGGAGACTTAATAGCTGTCTACAAATATCTAAAGGGCTGTCACATTGTAGATGTGACGGACTCAGCTCCTACTGAGGTCGTGGCACCCACCCACCGAGGGCGAGCTGACCTTGTGAGAATCCACCCCCTATACAGGGAGTGTCAGGGGCAAGACCAAGGGGGTGAGCCACCACGACTGCTGGGACCAGACGGCCGGCTCAGGGGGACACGCCAGGTTCAGGGCAGGGTGCGTGCTAGGAGCCACGCCAGGTTCAGGGCAGGGTGCGTGCTAGGAGCCACGCCAGGGTTCAAGGCAGGGTGCGTGCTAGGAGCCACGCCAAGGTTCAAGGAAGGGATGCATGCTAGGAGCCACACAGGAGGCACGCCACACTGGCCAGTGCACACGGCTGTACACAAACACGAGGTACTTACCACGGCACAGGAGACGGCCAAGGGGAACCCACGCCGGGGTTCAAGGCAAGGACAAGGGAAGGAACAAGGCAAGACTAGGCAAGAAACAAGGTACAGAACATGGAGCGGAACATAAGCAGAAACAGAGCCAGGTCAGAGCGAGGACAGTGTCTAGCAGCGGAGCGTAGGCCGAAACCCAGAGCCAGGCCAAGGGAGAACCTTGGGACTAGACTTGGAAATGTGCAAGAGAGCACCAAAGGACAGAGTGTGGAAAACCAGACTGAGACAAGAACATGATAAGTACTACAAGGCTCAGAATAGCAAAGACCAGACATGGCAAAACAGGCAAGGCAGAGAACAGAGGAAGGACTACAAGTCAAAGAATAGCTAAGGCGAGACATAGCAAAACAGACTAAAGCAGAGAACAGCGGAAGGACTACAAGGCAAAGCAAGGCAAAGACAAACATGGCACGAGAGACAACACAAGACATGGCACAAGACAAGAGACGGAATACGAGCTCGGAGCATGTGCAGAGAAGCACTACAGAGCAAAGTGCAAGGGCACAGAATAGAGGGAGCAACCCCACAGACCAAGAGCCGTGCAGGGAAGCAACACAATAATCAGGCCCTGAGCAAAGGAAGGGGTGGTCTAATATAGGGCACAGCACATCCTCTTCCGGGTCAGGACCAGGGGAGAACTTCCTAGTTCAGATGCTCCAGGATCACAGAGCGCAGTCACATGATCAGGGTTTCAGACATGACAAGATGATCACCAAACCAGACAGTGCAGGATCCTAGGAAGGACACATGATCAGGGATTCTAGACATGACGAGATGATTGCAGAACCAGACAGTGCAGGATCCTAGGAAAGGTCACATGATCAGAGTTTCAGACATGACGAGATGATTGCAGAACCAGACAGTGCAGGATCTTAGGAAATGTCACGTGATCAAGGTTTCAGACATGACGAGATGATGGCAGAACCAGACAGTGCAGGATCCTCGGAAATGTCACATGATCAGGGATTCTAGACATGACGAGAAAATCACAGAAGGCAAAGCAGAAACGCAGGCATCTTGCAGCTCAGCAGACATGAGGTGAGTGTGCATACTGCTCTAGGGAACAAGCAGGATAGCAGACACAAGGTGCACATGCACACCGCTCCAGGGGTTCATGAGGCAAAACAGACATGGCGGACATGGCGGACGTGACAGTAGAAGGATCAACTTTATTCTCATATGCACAAGGAAAGACTAGAAGCAATGGGATGAAACTGAATGGGAGGAGACACAGATTAGATATTAGAAAAAACTTTTTGACAGTTAGAGTGATCAATGAGTGGAACAAGCTGCTACGAGAGGTGTGAGTTCTGCTTCAATGGAAGTCTTCAAACAGAGGCTGGACAGACATCTGACTGGGATGATTTAGCGAATCCTGCTTTGAGCAGGGGGTTGGACCAGATGGCCCAGGAGGTCCCTTCCAACTCTACGATTCTATGATTCTAAAATATTGAGTTTAGGGAAAAAACAGATTTCAAAGCCATGTGATAGGACTGCAGGCCAGCCATAGGGAGACGTATCTACAGGTGGCTTCACCCCACCCAGCTCAGTCTGATTGAGAGGTGTTTTCCTACACTCTAATAGTTGTCAATCAAGGTGAGTTGATGGAAAATTCCCTTTAAGATTGGCTTTCTATTCAGAAAATGTGAAATTTAATATTGCTGTATATAGCTTTTTCAGTCTCCCGTTACTTCCTGGAAACAATCAGCAAGCTGTTACTTATGGATATTTTAAAATATATTTATTTATTTGTTATTATATAAAGTTTTCTTGGTGTTCCGAAAATGTTTGACTGGTTCGATTGCTGGGTAGGACTGAGGTGGTTCATTAAGAAAGCATGCGACTTTTATTAGAAAGTAAGGTTTAGTACGTGTAGAAAATGATCATTTAATATGAAATATATATGAAATATATATATAAAATGATACTCACATTGTGTTATATTCTTTTATCGGGTGACTGGGTGCTGGGAATAAACATTTGAAATCTGGGACATTTTGAAGTCTTTCGGTCTAGTCAAATTTGATATGTTGGGGATAGAGTCACAATAAGTGGCATTGATATTATATACAGTATAACAATGGTGATAGAGAAGGAAGAAAGACAGAAACATGCAAATACATTTTCATGTAAAATACTAGGCCGCATCTATGAAGTATTTAAATGTCAATTAAGCTATGAAGATGTGCATGTGATATATGGGTTGTGTCATTATGAAAAGCACTATCAATACTCTTTATTAGGATATATGGACATAATTGGGGTGTCTCTTTTCAGGACTCCCTCTACTGTATGTGCTAGAATAAGGAGCCAGTCTGTAAGACCATCCTTCAATTTTCACAAACTCAGCTTATCGGTGGATTCTAGTAACTACAAATGTATACATAGAAACAGCTTATCTCAGTAATATCAGGAATGGGATCCTTTTGAAAATGAGATCATCTTCATGGGCCAATTCCCAGAAAAGGAGATTAAATCCACAATGCATTTCTGAAAAAAAAATTACTTACCAATGCACAATTAAAATATTGGTTCATTGTAGAAGGCAGACAGGTCTCAATGTTCAATGAGTGTAAAATTCTGAGGATCAACCCACTCACGAACCTGTCACCATGATCAGAGTTGCTTACAGCTTCAGACTGGTCTACAAGGTAACAGGTGAATCCCCGGTGGGCCTCTGTGCAGGAGTGGGCCTCAAACTCCACCTCCACATATG
The DNA here is from genome assembly GCF_039654945.1 of Dendrobates tinctorius. NCBI lineage: Eukaryota > Metazoa > Chordata > Amphibia > Anura > Dendrobatidae > Dendrobates > Dendrobates tinctorius. The sequence continues at coordinate 47,311,342 of NW_027361698.1, forward strand.
GCAGTAGCTTGCACAATACACTTGTTTCACTATGTACAGGCAAGGGAGCAATCTCATCATTCAATTAACCAATTACCCAGTGTATTATTTTATAGAATCAGAGATACATTTCTGAATGAGGTTATGTAATATTGCAAGTAAATGAAGAATGACTCCAGAGTCAATGGCACAGATGGGTTCATGGCACCACCTTAACACTGACACTAACACTTAGTATCATAAAGGCTTACTGTATATAACAAGTCAATTACACAGAGACATGTGATGATGCATGCAGGCTTAATGCATATTGGTGACACCCATACTATTAGATCAGATGGGATGCCCAGCACTAAGCCCATGCTACAAGGACATACACCCCATTTTGTCCCATCAAAATTAAGGGCCTGGCTGCACCCTTCCAAGATGAAAAACACAAGAGGTATTAGACTGATATCTTGGCCCTAACACATACACTTGAATTCCACCTCAATGGTTCTCATAGTTACTACTCATCAGTATCACCTGTGCTCCCTCCTTCATTGAAAATTGGGGCCTGTCTGCATCATCCTGTGACTATGTATTGGAATTAACAATGTGTTAGCATTTTTTCAGTGATGTGTTTTCATGAGAAAACCCTAACAAGTTGTTAAAAGTTTTTATGTTTTAATGAACTGTGTTTTTCCAGATTAACCATGTTTAGTATCTGAATATAGCCATACTAAAATCTAATGGTTTCCAGAACATGTTGACTGGGCACTCCACAAATTTAAAAACAGTGGAAAACAACAAATTGGGACGTTGAGATATATCACGAACAAAACACCAAAAGATTTATAGCTGAAAGTTTTTATTTGTAATATTTTAATTTTAAAAATGAAGTCTTTTTTTATATTTTCAAAGTTTGAAGTTTCAGGTGTCTCAGGGGCACTATTCGTGGTCACCTAGCAGCTCTAAAAATGGCTAAACGAACAGGTATTAGTTACTCCATATTCCAGATCCCAGGGTTGTTCTGGTCTTCACTCTTTACCCCCTGTACAGGGATTTAGACTTACCCAGGGACCTCTGGAGTTAGCTGCTGTCCATGCTGTTCGGTGGGGCAAGCTGGCAAGAAGAATAGTCAGGTAGCTGGGTAAAGGCTCAGAGGTACAGATAGGTACAAAATAGTCAGGCAGGAGCAATGTCAGTAAACAAGCTGAAGTCAAAATAAGGAATATCCACTAAGCCGCAGGATCTGGGATACACACAACCAGAGCTAGATCTACTATATAATTGTCTAATTCTGTCTGTCTGTCTGTAATGGAAATCCCACCTCGCTGATTGGTCACGGTGTAACTTGCGTACAATACATTAGGTGACAGCAGAAAAGTGAATGCAGCTCTGGGTGTAACTGGAGTACAATACATTAGATAAGATCTGAACAGGGACTGCAGCTCTGGCTGTAACAGGAGTATAATACATTAGGCAAGAGCAGAACGGTGACTGCAGCTCTGGGTGTAACTGGACTACAATACATTAGGTAAAATATATATCCAAAAAGACAAAAAAAGCATTGCCATAAAAAATATGAACTTTATTAAAGCATGATAGCCAAACCTTAAAAACACATAAAAAAGATTAGGTAAAAGCAGAACAGTGACTGCAGCTCTGGGAGTAACTGGAGTACAATACATTAGATAACAGCAGAACAGTGACTGCAGATCTGGGTGTAACTGGAGTGCACTACATTAGGTAACAGCAGAATAGTGACTGCAGCTCTGGGTGTAACAGGAGTACATTAGGTAACAGTAGAACAGTGACTGCAGATCTGGGTGTAACTGGAGTACAATGCATTAGGTATCAGCAGAAAAGTGACTACAGCTTTGGGTGTATCTGGACTACAATACATTAGATAACAGCAGAACAGTGACAGCAGCTCTGGGTGTAACTGAAATACAATACATTAGGTAACAGCAGAACAGTGACTGCAGTTCTGGGTGTAACTTGAGTACAATACATTTGGTAAGATCTGAACAGTGACTGCTGCTCTGGCTGTCACTGGAGTACAATACATCAGGTAACAGCAGAACAGTGACAGCAGCTCTGGGTGTAACAGGAGTATAATACATTAGATGGTGGCCCGATTCTGTCGCATCGGGTATTCTAGAGTCTCTGATAAAATAAAAAATAGTTATATACTCACCTTCCGACGACCCCTGGACTCTGTCCCTCCTCTCACCACGCTCCCGGCATCTTCCGGTCCCAGTAATGCTTAGCGAGAAGGGCCGGAGATGACGTCACTCTCTCGAGAGTGCGATGTCATCAGCGGTGTTTTGCGCTAAGCATTACTGGGACCCGAAGATGCCGGGAGCATGGTGAGAGGAGGGAAAGAGTCTGGGGGCCGTCGGGAGGTGAGTATATCACTATTTTTTACTTTAGCAGAGACTCTAGAATACCCGATGCGATAGAATTGGGCCACCATCTAGTAGGTTATAACTGTCTTTGGAAACTGATTATCAGTGGTTTAAATAGGCAACTACCCCACCCAGGGCTGACAGCAGGAAGAAACTCAAACTAACAAAATTTAACCCCAAAACTTCTCTATTGGTCACACCCACAAGTCCCAAAAGTAAACAGGGCTACTGAATAGTCGCGTTGCATCTGCCGACGATTGAAGCAGGAATAGAAGGGCATGCACCACCGCAGATGTCTCACTGGGCTGTTAATAAAAGTAGCATTGTGCTATTTACTATAGCAACACTTCCCATTTCTGAAGTCTGGCAAATCAATGGGAATATTGTGCATTATATTAACCAAATCAATTATTTGATTTCCATTCTTGTGGTATAAAATGTAAGCTGGATTCTAAATATAGGAATGGGAATTACAGTGGGTACGGAAAGTATTCAGATTCTTTAAATGTTTCACTCTTTGATTCAATGCAGCCATTTGGTAAATTCAAAAAAGTTCATTGTTTTCTCAATAATGTACACTCTGCACCCCACATGATCATAAATATTCAGACCCTTTGCTCTGACACTCATATTTAAGTCACATGCTGTCCATTTCCTTAAGATGGTTATACTCCTTCATTGGAGTGTAGTTATGTTTAACTAAACTGATCGGACTTGATTTGGAAAGGCACACACCTGTCTATATAACACCTCACAGCTCACAGTGCATGTCAGACTAAATGAGAATCATGAGGTCAAAGGAACTGGCCAAGGAGCTCAGAGACAGAAGGCTCCTAAGAGTAGAGTGGCCTCTATAACCCTTAAATGGAAGAAGTTTGGGACCACCAGAAGTCTTCCTAGACCTGGCCGTCCAGCAATCATGGGAAAAGAGCCTTGGAGAGAGAGGTAAAGAAGAACCACAAATGTCAACTATCAATGCAGCCCTCCACTAGTTGAGCATTTATTGCCGAGTGGCTCGACGGAAGCCTCTCCTCAATGCCAGACATATGAAAGCCCACATAGAGTTTGCTAAAAAACATGAAGGACTCCCAGACTATGAGAAATAAGATTCTCTGGTCTGATGCGATGAAGATAGAACTTTTTGGTGATAATTCTAAGCAGTATGTGTGGAGAAAATCAGGCACTGCTCATCACTTGCCCAATACAATCCCAACAGTGAAACATGGTGGCAGCATCATACTATGGGGGTGTTTTTCAACTGCAGGGACAGGGTGACTGGTTGCAATTGAAGGAAACATGAATGTGGCCAAGTACAGAGATATCTTGGATGAAAACCTCGTCCAGAGTGCTCTGGATTTCAGACTTGGCCGAAGGTTCACCTTCCAACAAGACAATGACCCTAAGCACACAGCTAAAATAACACAGGAGTGGCTTCAGAACAACTCTGTGACCATTCTTGACAGGCCCAGCCAGAGCCCTGATCTAAACCCAATTGAACATCTCTGGAGAGACCTGAAAATGACTGTCCACCAACACTCACCATCCAACTTGACGGAACTGGAACGGATCTGCAAGGAGAATGGCAGAGGATCCCCAAATCCAGGTGTGAAATACTTGTTGCATCATTTCCAAGAAGACTCAAGTCTGTACTAGCTCAAAAGGGTTTTTCTACTCAATACTGAGCAAAGGGTCTGAATACTTATGACCATGTGATATTTCAGCTTTTCTTTTTTAATATATTCGCAAAAATTTCTACATTTCTGTGTTTTCAGTCCAGATGGGGTGCAGAGTGTACATTAATGAGAAAATAAAAGAACTTTTTTGAATTTACCAAATGGCTGCAATGAAACAAAGAGTGAAAAATTTAAAGGGGTCTGAATACTTTCCGTACCCACTGTATAGTTGAGGTATGAATAGGTTTATTCCTACATTTATACATATCCAGCAGGAATAAATGTAGGAAAAATGGCAGAGCACTGAGTTTTAAGAAAAGATGCATAATCCAAGTATTTTCTTTCAAGAAATTATCAAGTTTATTGTTGTCTCATCCGGCCATTCATGCAATATAAAAATCTTAGGAAAATGCAATTTCTAGATGGTGTATATAAAGAGAAAACAAATTGCTGTTAAAGCTGATGACTAAGAGACAAGTTGCTATGTGTGTTAACATGCCTGACAAAGAGAGAACATTCTTGATTACCACTCATCAACCACAGAGAATGACTTGAAATATTTGATGCAAGGTGCTAGCCTTCGGTACATGATAATGGCTTCTGAAAAATAAGGGGGATGTTTGCAGTCTTCAATTTTGTCTACAGTTACATGTAGATTTTTAAATTAGAATCCATCGTGTAGAGGCTCGATTCCTCCCTGCCTCAGCCTTCTGTCTGAAATAATTGCATTCTGATCCGTTGCCCGCCTAGTTAGAAACCATTCTAACCCATTCTTTTTACTGGCTCACTGATAAGAACGGGATTGGATGAGTTTAAATAAAACACTTGATTGGCAAAAACTTCACTATTTAGCGTTTTCTAAGAAATGAAACCTAAAATCAATTGCCAAGTTAACGAAAACAGCCAAGCGTCTCAGGTTAGCACTTTTAGATCTTAATAAGGCAGACAGATTTACTGTTACATTTATTCCAAAGCTATGTTTTCTGGCACTGCATAAAAGAATACCTCTTACTGATTCAACATATTGTTTGGATCTTTTTTTGTCAATTCATGGCTTTTACAAGTTGTTCTACTACAACAGCCAGAATTTGGTTATCATACCTTGCTTAGGATAAATATAGATATCAATAATATAACTTTCATTACAAAATCTTCAGTTTTACTCAAATTAGGTGATGCAAAAATCAATACTCCCCTCATCAAAAACTACTACATCTAGTATTTTGTATGAGCTCTTTAAGGACAGCCAGAAGTATTCTATGCATGGAATGAACAAGATGGCAATATAATGTAACATCTAGTGTTTTAGGGAATTGTAGAATAATAGCCTCCCACATATTCGTTTCTGTTTCAGTTAATTATGCTTTTCAAGCCAACTATGAAAACTAATCTCACAATCATCTGATTGGTACAATTGGTTACTCATATACCTGACTATAATCCTACAAAAATGCTGACTTTCTGCAAATTTATCGAGAAGAATTGATTATGAAAAATGATCACACCAAGCCTTGATTTATTGATTTGATTTAGATTTCTCTCTTGCTCTTTCACTTTGTGCTTTATATATTGATAAAAAATACACTATTAAAACTGCTACTTTGAGAACATTCTTTCTTTGCAGTGCTTATTCTACAATTCCCTAAACCGTTTGTATAGTACTGTATGCATATATATATTTATATACAGTTGCATGAAAAAGTGTTTTTCCCCTTCCTTTTAAATTAAGGTCTTTATTATTAAGGGAAAAAAATCCAAACTTTCAGGGCCCTGTGTGAAAAAGCGATTACCCCCCAGTTAAAGCATAAATTATGTGTGGTTTATCTCATCTTTGGAAAGCTGAGTTCAAATTCCTTAGCCACACGCAGGCTTGATTACTGCCACACCTGTTCTCAATGAAGAAATCACTGGACCTGCCTGACAAAGTGAAACAGACCAAAAGAACCTCAAAAGCTAGACATCATGCTGCAATCCAAAGAAATACTGGAACAAATGAGAAACAAAATAAATGAGATCTATCAGTCTGGAAAAGGTTATAAAGTCATTTTTCTAGCTTTGGGACTCAAGCGAACCACAGTCAGAACCATTATCCACAAATGACGAAAACATGGAGCAGTGGTGAACCTTCCCATGAGTGGCCGGCCAACCAAAATTACCCCACAACAACAAGCCATTCATAACCTTTCTCCTCCGTATATTTCCAGACTAATCTCTCAATATCTTTCCTCACGTAATCTCCGGTCCTCCCAAGACCTGCAATAGCAAATAAAGAGAAGAAAATAACCAGCTCACCTAATGCAGCTTGTAGTGTGTGGAAGCTCGGAACTTACGTAGTCTCACGTGCACATGACCAAAAGAAAAGGAAGAAAAAGTTCCAGTTTCTAAATTGATCCAAAATGTATTGCTCAAAAAAACACAAAAGTCATGATAAGCCAGTTCACATGAGTGCCAGTAGCAGCAACGCGTTTTGAACACTATACACGTGTTCTTTTTCAAAAGCTGGAACTTTCTCTTCCTTTTCTTTTCTTCCCAAGGCTTCCTTCTCTCCTCCACACTTATTCGCTCCTCACCCAATTGCCTCCAAGACTTCTTCCAAATATCCCCCATCCTCTGGAATTCTGTGCCCCAACACGTCCAGTTATCCACCACATTCAGATCCTTCAGATGGCACCTGAAAACCCATTTCTTCAAAAAAGCTTACAACCTGTAATGACCACACAGCCACCTCAACACCATCGGAGCTGCTGCAACCCCGACCTACTGTCTCCTTCCCCATAATCCTGTAGAATGTAAGCCTGCAAGAGCAGGGTCCTCTCCCCTCTGTATCAGTCTGTCATTGTTAGTTTGTTTACTGTAAGTGACATTTGTATTTTGATGTAACCCCATCTCATGTACAGCACCATGGAATTAATGGTGCTATATAAATAAAAAATAATAATCATAACAACATCCAAAGAACTGCAGGCCTCACTTGCCTCAGTTATGGTCAGTGTTCACGATGCCACCATAAGAGAGAGACTGGGCAAAAATGTCCTGGAAGGTGTATGTCCCATTACATCTGGCATAAAAGTAACACAAAATTTCAGAAAAAGAAACATCTTACAAACAGTAAAATATGGTGGTAGTGTGATGTCTGGGGCTATTTGCTGCTTCACGACTTGGAAGACTTGCTGCATTAAATTGAACCATGAATTCTGCTGTCTGCCATAAATCCTGAAGGAGAATGTCTGGCCATCTGTTCATGACTTAAAGCTGAAGCGCACTTGGGTTATGCAGCAGGACAATGATCCAAAACACACCAGCAAGTCTACCTCGACTTTGGAGTGGCCTATTCAAAGTCCTGACCTTAATACGATGCTTTGGCATGTCCTTAAAAAGGTGGTTCTTGCTTGGAAACTGTGGCTGAATTACAACAATTCTGCAAAGATAAGTGGACCAAAATTCCTCCAGAGCATTGTAAAAGACTCATTGCCAGTAATCAGAAACTCTTGATTGCAGTTGCTGCTGCTAAGGGTGGCCCAAGCTATTTTTAGGTTCAGGGGTCAATTCCTTTTTTACCCAGGGCCTGGTAGGTTTGGAGTTATTTTCCCGTTAATAATAACGACCTTCATTTAAAAATTGCATTTTGTGTTTACTTGTGGTATCTTTGTCTAATATCTAAATTTGTTTGGTAATCTGAAATATTTAAGTGTGTCAAACATACAAAAGAATAGGGAATCAGGAAAGGGGCAAACACTTTTTCACACAACTGTATATAGTGTGATAAAGTCACTGGCAAAGTGCTGGAGGGGAGATATGTTTCACAGAAGCTATTAGCTTCATTGATTTGAACCTAAAGCTTGCTCCAGCACAGTTAGTGTTGAGAGTGGCTTATGGGCCATTTTAAGGGCTGGGTTTTTGTGAACCTGCTTAAGAAGGTCATGGACAAGGATGGTCAACACTGGGATTAACCAACTCCCATACCTGTTATTTTCTCTTAGGTAAGCTCCACTGGTCTCTTTGAGGTTCTCACCATTAGAGTTGCTATATAGATGACACCCTCGGGGACTTCTGGACAGTGCAAAGGAGACCCGGGAAGCTGAGGTAACATCCCACTGGAGCATCATCGAGCATGTAGCCCAGATGCAAGACAGGATCATGATGGTGATGCCGATTGTGAGAGAGAGCCTTCTTCAAGCACAAGAGGCCCAGGCAAGGGTCTACAATCGGTTGGCGAGATTGAGACAGTTAAGCCTTGGAGACAGGGTGTTGGTGTTGTTCCCGATGTTGGAAACTAACTTTGTAGCCAAGTGGCAAAGGCCATACGAGATGGTCAAAAAATTGAGTGACGTCAACTGCAAGGTACACCAGCCAGCAAAATGAAAGCCATACCAAGTATACCACATCAGCCTGCTCAAATCATGGCGAGACAGGGAACCGGTGGAAGATATGTGCCGCCTGGGGGCCAATCCTTAAGCCAGGGTCAAGGATGTCACAGTGGCAGAGACACTGTCACTGGTCCAAAACCAACAGTGCCGAGAACTGCCTCAGCGGTATCGGGACCTGTTTTTGTAGTTGCCAAGATGTACACAGGCTGTTGAGCGTGAAATCCTGACAGAACAGCTTGTAGGGGTGAACTAAAAGCCGTATCGGATTCCCGAAGCTCGCTGCAAAGTGATCTTGAAGGAGGTGAGGAGAATGTTTAGTCTGGGTGTCAATGAGGAATCAAAGAGCGGCTGGTCCAGCCAAATTGTTCTGGTGCCAAAACCAGATGGAGAATGACGCTTTTGTAACAATTACAGGATGCTAAATGAGGTTTCCAAAGTCAAATCATATCCAGTGCCCTGGAGTGATGAACAGATTGAGATGCTATGGTCAGCCAGATTCATTACCTCTCTGGACCTAACAAAAGGGTACTGGCAAATTCTCCTGTCTCCAAGTGCCAAGGAGAAGATGGCCTTCTCTATACCTGATGGTGTTATGAATGGGTCACCGAGGAGGATGGCAGGAACAGGCTAAGCCACCAGAAGACCAGAGAGGTTGGTAATTAAGCAGATTGCAGACCCCTGATCCTATCCGCACAACTAGCAGTAGCCGTGGAGCATTCCTACGATGCCCTAGACGCTTCGTCACAGCCGGAGGACTAACTAAGCCTAAAGACAGAAAGATGAAATCTAAACTGCCCCGGAGCAGATCCCCAAAGGAATAGACAGCCCCCAAACATATATTGTCGGTGAGACAAGATGAAACACAAACACAGGCAGAGAACAGACTGAGCAAACGGTGGGGCCCAAGCTGTCTAGACAGGACAGGACAGAAAAAAATACTGTCTGCAATCACGCACAAATCCCTGAAAAAGTCCAACACTTCTGATATACAAAAAAACCTGAGATCACACTATCTCACCCCAACTAGATCAGTACTCTGGTATAAACTGGCAGCAAGCAAAAAGATACTAACATAACAGGGGACTGAACAAGCTCCAAAATATGAAGCAGGGCACAGTGCTGCCCCCAGCAGGGAGCACACTGAACCCTAGCAGCAAAACAGAAAGCAAAAAAAAAGACACAACCAGATTAGATGAAAAGGATTAGCAAAAGAATCACTTAGCTGAACATGCAGATCAGGCAGGGGACAAAAGAGCTCCAAATGCACACAGAGGAAAAAATACCAGCAACCTACAAGAAAAGCCAGCTCCATTATATGCTCCCAGTCAGCAGTCCCAGATTCCCAATTATCATTGTCAGGTGGAGAGCCTCCATCCACCTGGCCAGCTCCACTACTCTCAGTAACCACCAGAGGGAGCAGAGGGAGCTTTGGCTCAGAAATCCGAGCAAGGGAATTCACTCCAGTGCCGCCCCTTGAGGAGGGGTCACTGGACCCTCATCCACGCCACCAGGCTGATCAGGATGGGCCCGGTGAAAGGCACAAATCAATCTCTTAGCATGATTGTCAGAAGCAGAGACCCAAGAATTATCCTCCTGGCCATAACCCTTCCACTTGACCAAGTACTGAAGCCTCCGTCTAGCCAGACGAGAATCCAATATCTTCTCTACCTCATACTCCAAATTACCCTTAACCAGTTGTGGTGTAGTGACCACTGTGTCCGCTAGGGGGCGCTCTGTGGATGTCCTAGGAGAGAGGATGAATGGCAGAATACTGAATGACCGTTGTGTATCTCAAGGTGGGTGGCCTTGAGAAGGAGACTTATGTGTGTGTTGATCAGCAGTGATACTGCTGAGGTAGCTGGGGAGAAGGGCCATACTAGTTACCTACAAATCACCCAGGGGTGTGGTTAAGAACGATATTGTAAAGAGTGTGACAATGGTTCAAGGACCTGTGATGAGGTCATGGCCATGTGACCCAGTGGGAGTGGCTATGGACCATATAAGGTGGCCAGGGTAGGTCACATGGGTGAATGCAGGGACCTGGTTGGTTCGTTTTGAAAGGCCCCATCTGGGAGAGATTGGGGCTGTCTTCCTGACAGCAAGGAACACTGTGTTGGATGGCTGCATGTGCCTGATGATTCCCTGGAGGGAATGGACGTCTGCAGCATGATGAGATGAAGCAGTCATGAGGAAACCCTGATATGCGTGAGATAACTGAGGCTGAAGAGCCTGTGTATGCCTTACCTGTGTGACCACAGGGCTTACAGAGCTGTACTCTGTCATGGACGCTATGCTGATGTGATGAACTTTATGTTACTGCTGTGGGTTTATGATGCTGAATAAACCGCATGGACTATAATTGTTTTATGGAAAACCCGTGCCGGATCTGATTTTGTGGCGGCTAAACGACTATCCCCTATTTGAATAACAGCGCTACCTTACACAGTACAGGGTCAGGGGGCGCTGCCATGGGAAAGACTGGCTCCACAAACCTTTTCAACAAAGATTTATGAAAGATGTTATGAATCTTAAACGTAACTGGATGAGCCAAACAAAAAGAAAAAGGGCTAAGAATTTCCAAAATCTTATAAGGTCCAATAAATCTTGGCTTGAATTTTGGAGATGCAACCTTCATGGGAATATTTTTTGAGGACAACCAAACCATATCACCCACTTTAAACCGGGAACCCATGGTCCGATGCCGGTTGGAAAACCGTTGGGCCTTTTCCGAGAGTGGGACAACTTATCCACTACTTGGCCCCAAATCTGCTGCATTCTCTCTACTACAGAATCCACACCTGGGCAGGCAGAAGCTTCTACCTGCCCCAAAGAAAATCAAGGATGAAACCCAAAGTTACAAAAGAAAGGAGACATCAAAGTGGCAGAGCTAGCCCTATTATTTAGCGCGAATTCGGCCAAGGGCAAAAATGAGACCCAATCATCCTGATCAGCAGATATTCACTGAATGAATTTAAGAAAGGAATGGATGCTTTTCTTGTGAGTAACAGTATAGAAGGTTACGAATAACATAATGTTATAGGTAAATGGTTGACCCAGCTTAGGGGAAGGAAATTTTTTCCCTATGGAGAACATTGGCTTCTACTCTGTGGGTTTATTACCTTCCCCAGGATCAACAATGCAGAACAGCTGCACTAAAAATAGGCTGAACTAGATGGACATAAGGTCTTCCTTCAGCCTTCAAAACTATGTTACTATGAAACATCTCAAATAGGACTCCAACATCTGGTTTGTTCTCTCAATCTGCACATTGGTCTGAGGATGAAATGCAGATGAGAAAGACAACTGAATTCACAGTTTGGAACAAAAAGCCCTCCAAAATCTGGAAGCAAACTGGACCCCTCTGTCCGACACAATGTTCTCAGGAATCCTGTGCAAACAAACTACTTGTTGTAAAAACAAGGGCACCAACTCAGAAGAAGATGGCAACTTTCGGAGTGGTACAAGATGGACCATCTTAGAAAATCTATCACAGATCACCCAAATAACAGTCATTCTCTGAGAGACAGGGAGATCAGAGATAAAATCCATTGAGATATGGGTCCATGGCCTCCTGGGCACCGGAAGAGGCATCAACAAACCACTAGCATGAGAACAGGGCTTAGACCGAGAACAAGTCCCACAGGACTGCACAAAGTTCCTGACATCACGAGATAAGGCAGGCTACCAAAAAGACCGACTCACCAAATCTCTGGTACCAAAGATACCTGGATGACCAGCCAACACGGAGTAATGAATTTCAGACATTACTCTTTTCCTCCACTGGTCAGGGACATACAATTTTTCCATAGGGCATCGTTCAGGTTTATCCTCCTGACATTCCTCCAGGGCACATCTCAAATCAGGAGAGATGGCGGAAAGAACTACACCCTCATTTAGAATGGTCGTAGGCTCGATCACATCAAGAGAATCCGCAAAGAAACTCCTAGAAAGGGTGTCCGCTTTAACATTCTTAGTGCCCGGAAGAAAGGAGACCACAAAATTAAAACGTGTGAAAAACAAGGCCCACCTAGCCTATCTAGGATTCAAGCGCTTGGCTGATTCAAGATAAATCAAATTCTTGTGATCGGTGAGGACCACAACTTGATGTCTAGCTCCCTCCAACCAATGTCTCCACTCTTCAAATGCCCACTTCATGGCCAATAATTCCCGCTTCGCCACGTCATAGTTACGCTCAGATGGAGAAAATTTTCGAGAAAGAAGGCACAGGGATTCATCTTAGAGGTTAACGGATCTCTTTGAGACAAAACGGCTCCTGCACCAATCTCAGAAGCATCTATCTCCACCTCAAAAGGGAGTGAAACATCAGGTTGCCGTAGAACCAGAGCAGAAGTGAATCTCTGCTTATGCTACTGAAATGCCAAGACTGCCTCTGGAGACCTATTTACCGCCTCAGCGCCCTTTTTGGTCAAATCCATCAAAGTTTTAACAATACCAGAAAAATTACTTATAAATTTACGGTAGAAATTAGCAAACCCAGAAACTTCTGAAGAGCCTTCAGAGAAGTGGGCTGAACCCAATCATAAAAGGCCTGTACCTTGGCCGGGTCCATTTCAATAGCAGATGGGGAAAAAATGAATCCCAAAAACGAAATCCTCTGTACACCAAAAAGACATTTCGATCCCTTAACATACAGAGTATTTTCCCTCAAAATACGGAACACAGTCCGGACATGTTCCACATGAGAATCCCAATCACTGGAAAATATCATCAAGATAAATGATCAAAAACTTATGCACAAGGTCCCGGAAAATATCGTTCATAAAAGATTGGAAGATGGAAGGGGCATTAGTGAGCCCAAAAGGCATCAACAGGTACTCAAAATGTCCCTCCGGAGTATTAAACGCCGTCTTCCATTCATCCCCGTGCTTGATGCAAATAGGATTATACGCCCCCTGAGGTCAAGTTTGGTAAAACAACAAGCACTTTTAACTCTGGAAAATAAATCAGAAATCAGGGGTAACGGGTACTGATATTTAACAGTGATCTTGTTAAGGGAGCGATAGTCAATACATGGCTGTTGTGAGTTCATTTTCCCCTTCATTACTGAGGCCCGAGGAACTCCCCCTTCTGGTAAAGAAAGGTAGTGAGCCTGATTATCAAACACCTGAGGCTGATGATGATGACTGGCTGAGTGGAGTTACTGACTGGATATAAGGCTGCCGACGCCCTTCTGCCCTGCGGGTGATTTCTCTGCGGGATCCTTGGAGACCAGTCTGAATTCCTGCTCCTCTAAAGCTAAGTTTGCTGCTCTGCCTTTTACATTGGTGCTTTGACTTTGTTTTGCTTTGTTTTTCTGGATTTCTGCCATTCCCTGCTGGGGTGTGCTGAATTCCTTTAGCTCTGTCTTCTGAAAATACCTGAGTGCTGATTTAGTTTTTGAAGCCTAGCTGCTTCAGGGCCTTTTTCATATCAGCTTGTTGGCTTATGTCTTTGATAGGGTTTTGGCAGATTGCAGACAGCAGCCTTCCTGTCCTTTCCTATCTAGGTAGTTTTGGGCCCCGTCTTTGCTCAGTCTATCTTTCTGTCTGTGTTAGTGTTTTCATCTTGCTTCACCGTCATTATATGTTGGGGGCTGCCTATTGCTTTGGGGTCTGCTCTGGGGCAGTTTAGATTACCCCTTTCTTTCCTTAGGCCTATTTAATTCTCCGGCTGTGATCGAGGGGTCTAGGGCATCGTAGGAACCCCCCACGGCTGCTGCTAGTTGTGTTGATAGGTTCAGGGGTCTGCAATCTGATAGTTGCCAACTTCTCTGGTTTTCTGGACTTAGCTTGTATTTCTGTTTTTGCCTCCTACGGTGACTCATTCATAACAGAATCACCCGCCATACCGCAGATCCTAGGGTACTCAATAGCAGGAAAGAATTGTAAAAAAAAAAAAAAAAAAAGTGTGTATATTTTTTCCTCTATATCTCTGAGGCCGTAGGGGGAATTTTTTTTTTTTCTCTCAATGGAGATAAAGCAATTGTCTGATCATGTGGAGCAGCTCGCTGCGGAAGTGCGGGGAATTTCCGCCTACCTTGCTCATTCACATGCTGCTGAACCAAAGATTCCTACACCTGATGTATTTTTTGGGGATCGGTCTAAATTTTTGAATTTCAAAAATAATTGTAAATTATTTTTTGCCTTGAAGCCTAACTCGTCAGGGAGCTCCGCGCAGCAGGTTAAAATTGTCATCTCTTTGCTGCGTGGCGATCCCCAGGATTGGGCGTTTTCTTTGAAACCAGATGATCCTATTCTGACTAATATGAACGCATTTTTTCAGGCCTTGTGGTTGTCGTATGACGAACCTAATGCCATTGATCAGGCTGAAAAGACCCTGCTGGCATTGAACCAGGGTCGTGATTCTGCAGAATTGTACTGTCAAAAATTCCGAAAGTGGGCAGTACTTACTACCTGGAATGATAATGCCTTGGCTGCTCTCTTTCGGAAGGGGTTGTCAGAAGCCTTAAAATATACTATGGTGGGATTTCCTGTTCCCTCTGGTCTTGACGATTCTATGTCATTAGCCATTCAGGTTGATCGGCGTTTGCGCGAACGCAAAGCTGCACGAGAGGTGTTGCCACCTGTTGAACAAATGTCTGAACCTATGCAATGTGATAGAGTTTTTTCCAGAGAGCAGCGTCAGGAGTTCAGAAGGCATAATAAGTTGTGTTTTTTCTGTGGAGATGCCTCGCATATTATTTCTGTCTGTCCTAAACGAGAGAAACGCTTTGCACACACGTTTTCTGTTGGGGGTGTTCAACCTAAGTTTCTTCTGGCTATTACTCTGATCTGCTCCCTGTCCACATTTTCCGCCAAGGCTTTTGTGGATTCGGGAGCAGCCCTAAACCTAATGGACTTGGATTTTGCTAAACGTTGTGGATTTCCGATGACACCTCTGCAGACGCCTATCCCTTTGAGGGGGATTGATGCTACTCCTTTGGCTAAAAATAAACCTCAGTTTTGGACCAGGTGGTAATGCGAGTCGCCCCAGACCATCAAGAAAATTGCAGATTTTTGGTGTTGCGATAATCTGCATGATACTATTGTTCTGGGATTTCCCTGGTTACAAATTCATAATCCAGTTTTGGATTGGAAATCCGTGTCTGTGGTGAGTTGGGGTTGTCGGTGTGCCTTTAGTGAGGCTCCGGTGTTTTCCACCTCTCCTCAGTCGCATGATGTTCCTGATTATTTGGCGGACTGTTATGAATGAGTCACCGTAGGAGTTATGACTGTGCAATTGAACTGAGCCCGGGGTGTAAATTTCCCAAGGGTCGGCTCTTCAATTTATCTGTACCCGAGCACGAGGCTATGCGATCCTATATTAAGGAGGTGTTGGAGAAGGGTCATATTAGACCATCCTCGTCACCCTTAGGTGCCGGTTTTTTTTTTGTAGCCAAAAAGGATGGTTCATTAAGGCCTTGTATTGACTATCGTGTCCTCAACAAAATTACTGTTAAATATCAGTATCCGTTACCCCTGATTTCTGATCTATTCTCCAGAGTTAAAGGTGCTTGCTGGTTTACCAAGCTTGACCTCAGGGGGGCATATAATCTTATTCGCATTAAGCATGGGGATGAATGGAAGACGGCGTTTAATACTCCGGAGGGACATTTTGAGTACCTGGTGATGCCTTTTGGGCTCACTAATGCCCCTTCTGTCTTCCAGTGCTTCATGAACGATATTTTCCGAGATTTTATCGATAAATTTTTGATTATCTATCTGGATGATAGTTTGATCTTCTCCAAGGATTGGGATTCTCATGTGGAACATATTCGGACTGTGTTCCGGATCTTGAGGGAGAATTCCCTGTATGTCAAAGGATCTAAATGCCTTTTTGGAGTAGAGAGGATTTCTTTTTTGGGATTTATTTTGTCCCCGTCAACTATTGAAATGGACCCGGCCAAGGTACAGGCCATTTACGATTGGGTTCAGCCCACTTCTTTGAAGGCCCTCCAGAAGTTTTTGGGTTTTGCTAATTTTTATCGGAAATTTATAGCAAAATTTTCTAGTATTACCAAGCCATTGACTGATTTGACTAAGAAGGGTGCTGATGTGTTAAATTGGTCTCCGGAGGCTGTTTCTTCCTTTCAGGAGCTGAAGTGAAGATTCACCTCCGCCCCGGTTTTGCGGCAACCTGATGTCTCACTTCCATTCCAGGTAGAGGTGGATGCTTCTGAGATTGGTGCAGGAGCTGTTTTGTCCCAAAAGGATCCTGTAACATCTAAAATGAATCCCTGTGCTTTCTTTTCCCGAAAGTTCTCTCCATCTGAACGTAACTATGATGTGGGGAATAGGGAACTGTTGGCCATGGAATGGGCATTTGAGGAGTGGAGACATTGGTTGGAGGGAGCTAAGCATCAAGTCGTGGTCCTCACTGACCACAAGAATTTGATTTACCTAGAGTCGGCTAAGCGCTTGAACCCTAGACAGGCTAGGTGGGCCTTGTTTTTTACACATTTTGATTTTGTGGTTTCTTTTCTACCTGGAACGAAGAATGTCAATGCTCCCGGTCTAAATCGTGTTCTCGCTCTAGTGGGTTGTTGATGCCTTTGCCTGTCCCCAAGAGGCCATGGACCCATATTTCAATGGATTTCATCTCTGATATGCCTGTCTCTCAAAGGATGACTGTTATTTGGGTGATTTGTGATAGGTTCTCTAAGATGGTTCATCTTGTACCACTCCCTAAGTTGCCGTCTTCCTCTGAGTTGGTGCCCCTGTTTTTACAACAGGTGGTTCGTTTGCACGGGATTCCTGAGAACATTGTATCTGACAGAGGAGTCCAGTTTGTGTCTAGATTTTGGAGAACTTTCTGTTCCAGGCTGGGAATTCAGTTGTCCTTCTCCTCTGCTTTTCACCCTCAGACCAATGGGCAGACAGAGAGAACAAACCAGACCTTGGTGTCATATTTGAGATGTTTTATTTCTGCTGATCAGGATGATTGGGTTTCACTTTTGCCCTTGGCCGAATTTGCTTTAAATAATAGAGCTAGTTCTGCACTTTGATGTCACCTTTTTTTTGTAACTTTGGGTTTCATCCTCGATTTTCTTCAGGGCAGGTGGAGCCCTCTGCCTGCCCAGGTGTTGACACTGTGGTGGAGAGAATGCACCAGATCTGGGACCAAGTGGTGGATAAGTTATCTCTCTCCCAGGAAAAGGCCCAGCGGTTTTCCAACCGACATAGGACCATTGGTCCCCAGTTTAAGGTTGGTGATATGGTGTGGTTATCATCAAAAAATATTGCTATGAAGGTGGCTTCTCCTAAGTTTAAGCCTAGATTTATTGGACCTTACAAGATTGTGGAGATTATTAATCCGGTCTCTTTTCGTTTGGCTCTTCCTGTCACATTTAAAATCCATAATGTGTTCCATAAATCTTTTTTGAAGAGGTTTGTTGAACCTGTTGTTCCGGGGGTGGCACCTCCAGACCCTGTATTGGTTGAAGGTAACATGGAATATGAGGTAGAGAAAGTACTGGATTCCCGTCTGGCTAGACGGAGACTCCAGTATTTGGTTAAGTGGAAGGGTTATGGTCAGGAGGATAATTCCTGGGTCTCTGCCTCTGATATTTATGCCAAAAGATTGGTGCATGCCTTTCATCGGGCTCACCCTGATCGCCCTGGTGGCATAGTTGAGGGTTCGGTGACCCCTCCTCAAGGGGGAGGTACTGTTATGAGTTCATTTTCCCCTTCATTACTGAGGCCCGAGGAACTCCCTCTTCTGGTAAAGAAAGGTAGTGAGCCTGATATCAAACACCTGAGGCTGATGATGATGACTGGCTGAGTGGAGTTACTGACTGGATATAAGGCTGCCGACGCCCTTCTGCCCTGCGGGTGATTTCTCTGTGGGATCCTTGGAGACCAGTCTGAATTCCTGCTCCTCTAAAGCTAAGTTTGCTGCTCTGCCTTTTGCATTGGTGCTTTGACTTTGTTTTGCTTTGTTTTTCTGGATTTCTGCCATTCCCTGCTGGGGTGTGCTGAATTCCTTTAGCTCTGTCTTCTGAAAATACCTGAGTGCTGATTTAGTTTTTGAAGCCTAGCTGCTTCAGGGCCTTTTTCATATCAGCTTGTTGGCTTATGTCTTTGATAGGGTTTTGGCAGATTGCAGACAGCAGCCTTCCTGTCCTTTCCCATCTAGGTAGTTTGGGGCCCCGTCTTTGCTCAGTCTATCTTTCTGTCTGTGTTAGTGTTTTCATCTTGCTTCACTGTCATTATATGTTGGGGGCTGCCTATTGCTTTGGGGTCTGCTCTGGGGCAGTTTAGATTTCCCCTTTCTTTCTTTAGGCCTATTTAATTCTCCGGCTGTGATCGAAGGGTCTAGGGCATCGTAGGAACCCCCCACGACTGCTGCTAGTTGTGTTGATAGGTTCAGGGGTCTGCAATCTGATAGTTGCCAACTTCTCTGGTTTTCTGGACTTAGCTTGTATTTCTGTTTTTGCCTCCTACGGTGACTCATTCATAACACATGGCCTTATTGAGTCATCTTTTTTGGCCACAAAGAAAAAACCAGCACCCAAAGGCGAAGAGGAAGGTCTGATATAATCCTTCTCCAATGATTCCTTGATATAAGATCGCATAGCATCATGTTCAGGTACAGATAAGTTGAAAAGCCGACCCTTGGGAAATTTACAACCGGGCATTAACTCAATTGCGCAGTCATAACTCCTATGAGGAGGCAAAGACGCGGACTTACTCTCACTAAATACATCAGAAAAATCGGCCAAATAGTCAGGAAAGTCATGAGACTGGGGAGAGGTGGAGAAAACAGGAGTGTCACTAAGAACACATTGACAACCCCAACTCACCACAGACAGAGATTTCCAATCTTAAACAGGATTATGGGTTTGCAATCAAGGAAAACCCAGTATAATAGTATCATGTAAATTGTGCAACACCAAAAATTTACAATTCTCTTGATGCTCCGGGGCGACCCGCATTACCACCTGGGTCCAAAACTGGGTTTTATTCTCCGCCAAAGCGGTAGCATCAATCCCCCTCAAGGGAATAGGGGTTCTCAGGAGCACCATGGGGAAACCACAATGCTTGGCAAAGTCAAGATCCATCAGATTCAAAGCTGCTCCTGAATCCACAAAAGCCTTGGCAGAAAAAGTAGACTCAAACTGGAACTGGGACCCTAATTATCCCTGTCCTGGGGCACTCCTGAAGGTAGAGAGGTCCGAGTCTCCAACCTAACTATGTTAAAGTTAAACCCTGATCTGCCCCTCTCCCATCCCATGAGGCAAGAGACAGAAACGTAAGGTAAAAAAGACAATAAGACAAAACAGGGATAACAGAAAACCTTTATCATACAAAAGCACTAACCAACAATAGGGAGGAGGATAGAGACAGGGAGGAATAAACTAAATGGAACAGGAACCAGGAGAAAAACACACACATACTACAGCAAACCATAGAACAACCTCTACAACTACTCTATTCCAACCACTTAGCTTTAGCACACAGCACATGAAGATGAATCTTTCACTGGCAGGGACAAGAATGTCTGACCAGTTTATGCAGGGAGAGGTAATGACCAGATCAGAAGCAGCTGAACTGAAGCTGCATGCTTCTGACCAACATAGAAAGGGTCGTTAACATCTTCAGCCCCAGAAGAAATTAAATCCATTTAATATGGGACACAAATCACACATCTCTAACAAAGACCTGTGATTCATTACCCGACGTGACCGTCAAACTCCCTGCCTTCCAGGATGAAGTGCCAACCTTGTGACAGGTGCTTTCAATATACCAGAATGCCTTTCAGTCTGCAGGGAGCCCCAGCTACCATCCAGCAGAGCATGGATTGGATCCTAGCCTTTCACATAAAGTGCGCAGCAGCTTACCTGGACAACATTTTGATCTTCAGCCCGGATTGGGGAAGTAATCTATAGAAGGTCCAGATGGTATTAGATGCGCTGAGGAAGGAAGGATTTACCATAAACCCAAAGAAGTGTGCCATGAGGAAAGAAGAGGCAAAATACTTGGGCTATGTAGTTGGAAGGGACAATATCAAGCTGCAAGTAAATAAGGTAATGGCAATCCACAATTGGCCACAACTGGTCTCCAAAAAGCAGGTTAGGGCGCTTCTGAGAATTGTGGGATACTATGGGCAATTTATCCCAAATTTTTCAATAATAGCCGCCCTCACGGAGAAAGAGTGCTTGGCCATTAAATGGGCAATTGACTCACTGAGGTACCACCTGTTAGGGAGATATATTTCACTGAGGCTATTAGCTTCAGTGATTTGAAGCCCAGAACTTTGCTGCAGCACACTGTGTGTTAAGAGGGGTTAATCAACCATTTTAAGGGCTGTGTTTTTGTGAATAACCATAGAGCCGGTGGGAGGTTGTTCAACATATCTCCACCCCAGGGTGTAGTCTCGGATATACTCGTATATAGTCAGCCTTCTAATGCATTCAGTGTTCGATAGGGCTGGAGAGAGGTACTGCAGCGCTTTGTATCATGACAAGGAAAACTGGACCAGCGAATGTTTGTTTACCTGAGTGGGCAGATCCCCACAACAACACAGACTGTGCTGCATCTTATGTTTTGTTTTTTCCTAAGGACAGAAAGGCAGAGTTTATTTTTGCTAACTCTGCACTGGCTTATGCAGCACCCTTAAATAAACCAGTGAGAGATTTAAAGAGACAGCTGAGTGAGCCGATCTACCACAATACAACAATCTATTAGATTTTAAAAGTTGCAAAAAGGAAACTGGGTTGATGCAAAAGTTTGGGCATCCACTGCACTCAGATAACTTTGACCAAGGTTTCAGTCAAGCTTTCCTTTCCTCAGTTTGAAATGTAATTAACAAATAGCAGTTACCAGGAACAGTGGAAGTCAAGATAATGACTGGAAGACCAAGCAAAATATCAGTGACAATGGCTCTTCGGATTGATAGAGAGGTAAATCAGAATCCACCCTGTCACTATGTGAAAAATAATGTCAGCAGATTGAACTGATGACCTACAGTATAAAAAGGTGTCTCATTACTAAAGTGCCACACAAAAGACATTTCATGATAGATAAAAAAAGTGAGCTGTCTCAAGACCTTTGCATTCTTATAGTTGCAAAATATGCTGATGGTATTGTTTACAGAAGAATTTCTAAACTGCTGAACATCCCAATGAGCACTTTTGGGGCCATAATCTGAAAGTGGAAAGAACATTAAATTACCATGAACAGGCCACAACCAGGGCCTACCCACCAGATTTCACACGTAGTGAAATTATCAGAAGAGTTGTCCAAGAGCCAAAGACCACCACTGGAAAGATACAGAAAGACCTGGAATAAGTAAGTTCAATTGTTTAAAGAAACTGCTGTATAAGAAATGCACTCAATTCCTGTGGCCTGTATGCACACTCACAATTCAAGACTCCATTGCAGAGCAAAAAGCATGTTCAAGAACATTTAAAGTTTGCTCAACAACATTTAGACAAGCCTGTGAAATACTGGAAAAATATATTCTTATCAGATGAGACAAAATTGAACTCTTTGGATCCTATATTATACACCATATTTGCAGGCCAAAAGACACTGCATGTCGCCCCACAAACACCATACCAATAGTGAAGTCTGGAGGAGGGAACATCATGGTATGGGGCTGTTTTTTTCACATGGCACTGGCAAACTTCATATAATTGAAGTCAGGATGAATGGACAAATGTGCCAAGACATTTTTTACAAAAATCTGCTGCTACCAGGATGATGAAGATGAAACGAGGGTGGACATTTTCATAAGACAATGATCCCAAACACTCAGCCAAGGAAACTCAGTTGGTTTCAGAGAAAGAAAATAAAGTTGTTAGAATGGCCCAGCCAATCACCTGACCTTAATCCAATGGAAAATTTATGGAAGAAACTAAAGCTCAAAATTCATAGAATAAGCCCATAGAACCTTCAGGATTTGAACAGTGTTTGTGTGGAAGAATGGGCCAAAAGCTATAAATGTAACTAGTTTCTCCGTACAGGAAGTGCTTTGAAGCTGTCATCACCAACAGAGGCTTTTGTACAAAGTATTAATTACATTTTGGTAAGCGCATTCAATAATTTTTTCCTGTGTCACTTTTCATTATTACACATGACATAATTTATGGACATCTATGGTTTGATTTCCTTGCCTGTGTTGATTGGCTGGGTTGTTACTGACATCTGGAGAGAATTTCATTAAAATAGTACCTTTAGAAATATATTAACTTAGAAAATTGATGACATGTTCTATACTTATTTCATCTGCTGTATATGCAAAAATGGCAGCACACTATATAGAACTATCCAGAGTACATCAGACTGTCATGCAGGTGACTCGTATGCCTTCTCACCGCCGCCCTGCTCACTGCATTTGCCACTCTGCTTCATCCTGTGTCAGGCCGCTGCACTGAGTCCTCATGGAGCACTTCCAAATTCTGCTGTATATCACTGCTGTCTTCACCTGAATATAGGGAGGCATGGCTAGATGTTGCTGTGTCCTGTAGGGTTTGTCATCTCCAGCTTATCCTCCCCCAGACAAGGAATATGTTAGGCAGTTCCTCCCTCACCACCTTTGCCTGACCTTAGTTTCCTAGTTGCAGTTTGTCGCTAGGTGTACTGACCCAGTTTGTTTTCCCCGATCTGTCTGACCTCTCTGCTCCTGACCATGGCTGTGTATTCTGACCCAGTGCTACCTGCCCTCGGACTGTCTGACTATGCTTCTTTCATGTCCTCCTCTAATTCTCATACCTGCTCTGAGTTGTGAGTCAGCTGCTGCAGGTCCTGAAACTGCCCATGAGTGACACCTGGCAACTACCAAGCCTATCCTGACCATCATAGGCACTAGCAAAAACAAGGTGGTCGCTTAGTCATGCGCATCCATGGTAAGCTCAGCCCATGGCAAAGTAGTTCCACACTCACCTCTGTCACAGTAAGCTCAGGCCATGGACTCAGTCCAATCCACTTTACTCTCCACACCCATCTCTTTTCTTTGGCCCAAACCAAGATTGCATTAATGGTCTATCTATTGTCTGGACAAGCCCTGGCTTTGGCAAAGCCCATTTGGCAGTATGGTGATTCAAAGACCCATGATACAGGGAGGTTGCTGAAGATGAACAGTATTCGAGGAACCAGGCTGCACCTCGTCTGCCACCTCATTCCTGCTGACTCTAAGACAGGGCACAGACACCGTGGCTCAATATGCTTATCGCTTCCTTTACATGGTGGCAGAGCAGGCCTAGAATGAAGAAACCCTGGTGTTGACCTATTGGCAGGCAGAGATTTACCTATATCTTTAGATGCCCTTATACACCAGCCTACAAAGATTAGGATTAGTACCCCTTGCTGCTGCATGTCACACCTCCTGCTATTGAGCCAATGCAAGTGGAGTAGGCCAAAGTTTCTGAACAAGAGCAACAGCAAGGCTATGGACATGTGTACATGTACTTTGGAAATAAGGGACATTATGTTTGTCAATGCCCAGTGAGGCCCAGAGTCCACCAGCTTCTTGTGGTAATCCAAGAGATTACCCTGGATGAGAATGTTAGCTCTCTGAAACTTTTCACCCATGTCACCTTGGTCAGGCGAGAGAAGTCGCTCTTTGCTGCAGCTCATTTAGACTCCAGATCCACTGCCAACTTCATCCATCCAGACCTGGTTCTTCAGCTTCAGCTTCCTATGCAACATCTAGATCATCCCTTGGTCCTTTAATGAACAACCCCTGGCAGAGCCTTTTCATCATGACACGCTGCCAGTCACCCTGCAGACTGGAACACATTATTACAAAATAATCTCTTTCTATATGCTACCTAGGTCTGCAAAATCTGTTCTTCTGGGGCTCCCATAGTTTCTTCTACACGACCAGGTTGTTGACGAGTCAACTGGTCAGGTGCTTTAGTGAGGACCATCATGTTCTACCAACTTCCTTGCCAAGGTCTCGATCCATTGACCCATCTGATTCTGAGGAGGAATAACAGCACATCTATAACCCAGCTAGGATTATTGAAATGGCTCCTGTTCTTGTAAAAGATGTCCCTCTGGATAAGACCTTTGCTTCAACTGGGAGGAATAGAATTCTATCCTGGGGACATGAATCCAAGCAAGTCAAGGATGTTCAGGACTTTGTAACTGCCTGTCCACAGTGCGCTACAAATAAGTCCCCCAAGATCAAGCCTGATGAAAAAATCTACACCCCTATCATTCTTGGGAGGTTTCCTCTGCG
The DNA here is from genome assembly GCF_039654945.1 of Dendrobates tinctorius. Taxonomy (NCBI): domain Eukaryota; kingdom Metazoa; phylum Chordata; class Amphibia; order Anura; family Dendrobatidae; genus Dendrobates; species Dendrobates tinctorius. The sequence goes on from NW_027361698.1 coordinate 47,335,939, forward strand.
GTTTGACCTAAAAAAGGTGGGATGTGAGGGGAAGTAATATCACGCTGCCAACTCTCATGCATTCTCAGCACTGCCCTACTCATTGTTTATCGCTCTGCTCCTCCCTGTGTCAGTCACTGTGCTGAGTCCTCCCGCAGGACTTGCAAACTCTGCTGCATATTCCGGCTGTCTCCACCTTGGTATAAGAAGGAGTAACCAGGTCCTGCAGGAATTTAACCCTGCTGTGTCTTGATATATTGGGCAGCTCCTCCTTCCTCACCTTTTCCAGTACTTAGGTTCCTAGTTGCAGTCTATCTCTAGGTATACACTTTGGTTCATGCTTGATTTGACTCTCTTGTTACCAACCAGGATTGTTTCCCGAATCTGTCTGACCTCTCTGCTCCTGACCCTGGCTACATTTTCTCACCCTTTGCTGCCTGGTTCAACCGTGGACCATATGAATTTGCTTCTGTCTTGCCCTCCTATGCTTCGCATACCTGCTCTGACCCATGGGTCAGCTACTGCAGAGTGAAAACCTAGCAACTGCATGCGGCCAAACCTATCCTCAGCAGCAAAGACCCTAGGAACAACAGGTAGTCACTTAGTAAGGCCCCTCCAGGATAAGCCTGGCACATGGCACAGTGGGTCCACACCCACCTCTACCGCACAAACTTTGCCCGCTTTTTGTACACATAGGCTGAATAAAAGTCTGCTGTTCTTTTGATATCTATACAGTCATGGCCAAAAATATTGGCAGTCAATGCAAAGATTGAGTCAGCTCCTCACCTTTTATCTAGTTTCAGGTGTGATTTTTATATTGCCAACTTCTGTTATTTGCCACAGGTGGGTTTGAACGAGCATCACATGCTTGAAACAAAGTTGTTTACCCACAATTTTGCATAGGTGCCAACAATTATGTACAGCACATTTTGGGGGTTTTGTGTAAAATGATGTCCAATTTGCATTTTTTTTCTGTTTTTTTTGTGTTGTTCCAATACACACCAAGGAATACACATGTGTATAATAAGACGTGTAATTGTAATAATTTTCTGGTAGAAATACTTCATTTTCTAGTCATCTGTGTGTCATCAGGGTGACACGTACAGGCGCCTTGGGAAAAGCCATTCACTTTGCACTGTGCCCAGGCTCCGGGTGTTGAAGGCAGCTCTCATCTTTGTTGCTTGGTCTCTCTGAGATCAGCACCACCATGTGATAATGATGGGATCTGTATTCAGCAACTGCTGCGTACATCACATGTAAAATAAAGAATTAATAAAAAAATTGTTCTCTCATGTAATTTTGATAACTAGCAGAGGGAAAGCACGAAGCTGGGGCTGTTACTAATCTGGGAAAGGGGACAACATCCCAAAAGGTTCCCAGGCTATTAATAACAGCTTACAGCTGTTTTCTTAGCTTTTACTGGTAAGTTTACTAGGGACCCCCAAACAAATGACTTAGGGTCTCTTTATAAGTTCTAACCAGCAAAGGCTAAACAGACAGCTGTGGGCTGATATTAATAGCTTGGCAAGGGGCCAGGGATATTGTCCCCACTCCCAGGCTATCAGCCCTTAGCCACCCTTAGCTTTGCTCTTCCCACTTGCCCTGGTGCGGTGGCAAGTGGGCTAGTAGAGTTGGGGGTTGATGTCAGCTTTGTATTGTCAGCTGACATCAAGCAGGTATTAGTAATGGAGAAGCATCCATAAGATGCCCCCATTACTAACGCCATAGTCATATGGTAAAAAAGAAACAGCAAGAATAAAGCCCTTTAATTGAAATAAACACTCCAAACTTATTTTCCCATTTATTACTGTAAAAATAATAAAAAAATTTCCTCACCAGTCCGACGACAATCCTTTTGTCCCATGAAGAAGTCCAGCTCTGCCACATCTGGATTACATGGCTGAGCAGTGATATGATGCAACCGCTCAGCCATAAATCCAGGATACACTGAGCTGAGCTGGGGCGCAGCTTCAGTGATGAGGTGTAACGTCACAGAGGTTAGTGCTGGTCACTGCCAGCTGTTCCAACGCTCAGTTCAGCGTGAGATGGCCGATGAACTGCAATAACCTTCATGACGTCACCGCTAGCACCGTGAGAAAATTCTCTTGGTGTTAGCCTTGATCTCTATGAGGTCACCCCAGTTCATTGGGCCACTCACAATAAGCTGCCAGTGGGAACCGTAGCTTCACTCTCATGCACAGCTCAGTGTCTCCTGGATGCCAGGCTGAATGGTTGTATCGTGCCACCGTTCAGTAAAGGCATGCAGATGAAGCAGAGATGGGCGTGGGACAAACAGATTGTCGCTGGAGAAGTAAGGAATATGGTGTGTTTTATTTTTAATTTATACTGCAATAAATGGGAAAAAGAGGGTCAGGGAGTGTTTATTTCAAATAAAGGATTTTATTCTTGCCTTGTTTTTATTTCAAAACTTACTATGAGGTTAATAATGGAGGCGTCTTATATTCCCTCTCCATTACTAACCCCTGGGCTTGATATCACCTGACAATACAAAGCTGACATCAACCTCGACCCTATTACCCCACTTGCCACTGCTACAGGGCAAATGGGAAGAGTGGAGGCTAAGCGCCAGAATTGTCTCATCTTATTAATGCATCATTTCTGGGGTGGCTGAGAGCTGTTATTTTTTGTCTGGGATTGGGCCAATCTCCATGGCCCATTTCCAGGCTATTAATATAAGCCCACAGCTGTCTCTTTAGCCTTTACTGGTTTTTGATTATATGGGAACCCCACATCAATTTTTGGGGAAATATCCCCTATAATAATCAGTTAAAGCTGAGTAAACAGCTGTGAGCTGATAGAAATATACTGGGAACATTTATGGCTATCTGCCCTTTTCCCAGAATATTAACATCAGCCCCCAGCGGTTGGCTTTCCCTCAAAAAATTATGCGGGAGCCCACACCATTTTTTCTTTGCATTTTTTATTTTATACACAATGTACACATCTGGTGCTGAATTCAACTCCTATCATTGTCATTAGGTCGTGATGATCTCAGGGAGGCAATGTGACAATGATGAGAGCTGCCTTCAGTACCCAGCGCCTGGGAACAGCTATCTGTACTACTTTTCCCAGGCACATTGTCACACGAGCACATGGATGCCACATGGATGTAACACACGGACATGGTCAAAAAACGCATACACGGATGTCACACGGATGTCAAATATGTACATACAGATGGCATATGGTCATGGACCACGGATCTCACCAGTACAGTTTTTTCCAGTACTGGAATCACCAGGACATGTGATGGGGGCCTTAGCATGCACAGTTTTCTCGTGCTTCTGTATCATTTATGATGCAATGATCATTGTGACCATAATGGTCTATTGCATTTATGTATTGATGAATTTTCCTATTCAATAAATGTTGACACTTTTGATATTGTGGATTCTATTGCTCCTTCTTGGTCTCTGTAGGTTATATACAGTATGCTTTCACATGAAGGATCAGTGATTCAATTGAGGATTATGACATATTCTTATGGTTGGTGATCATGTATGTCTTTATGGGATCTAGAATGCTACAAGGGCTCATACATGTGACCAACATGGAGTTGGTTGCCCAGGTCCAAATTTTGCACCGAGACCCATTAGACTCTTGTTACACTATTGGAAATCACTTTGAACATCTGTTGTGTACAGATAAAACTATACACTACAAATAGTCTGTATTTCCTGTTAATACATTTTTGCTGTGTTCTCTTTTCTATGAATTATGAGGCTTTAATTTTGTGACAAACATTTTAAATCACCCTGTGTACGTATACAGTGTATATATATGTCTGCTGGATATCATGGATAACCAATGGCTTTATGGCCATGACTGTCTATGTGCGGGGAAAGAAAACTGCAAAACTGCTGCAGTGCTAAGCTGCCTTCATTTTGAGAAATCGGTCAGACCCCAATGATCAGTAAGTAACAGTAAATTCTAGCAGTATGCCATCACTTTCACTTTCCGGTGAAATGTACTCTGTTATATGTTGACATAGAGAAGAAAAACAGGATAGCACATTGCTGTTATTTCCGATGTGTTTGTAAGCATGTTTACATAGATAATGTAGTGAATATTCAGTGATAATGATGCACACATGTAATAACTTTTGTTGTTACTTAGTTCAGCATCATTCATTAAATTTAAGTTGATGTTGCAAAAGATTAGAAAAAATGGCGCATTCTCCCAGAAACAGGACCACTGTTACCATAGGTTGTTTTTGGTATTGCAGCATAGCCTGCTTTATTTTAATAGGGCAATACCAGATAAAGCTATTATTAGGCAGAAGTAGCATTGTTTCTTGTAGAAAACATCAATGATTATTTAAAATTTCATATCATCTTTTTATTTTTACTGTTTTGGTCAGTTAAACTGTAAAATATCGTTGAGGTGGTGTTAGATGCATAAGTCGGACGTTGGAAGAACTTCTATTACAAATAGAAATCTTTCCTACGTGACACTTTGTTGAACCCCAATGTATATTTGGACTGAGCGCATTTATTCTTGTTTTCGTTATTTTGTAGTCTTGTCTGATTGGGCAGAATTATCATGCTTGCGCACCTGTTTTATTGTTTCTGTGTGTAAATGACTTGGCTATATTTTCAGAGTAAAACCAGCGAGGAGGCTACGGGAACTCTCCAGTGAAGCTTTACAATTGCTCGGCTTCTTTGTGAACAGCTGAAATAAAACCTTCATGTTACAAGCTATTGTTCCATTTGTATGTATTATGCCTCCTTGTATATTTTGAGTACATTTTATATAGTTTGATAACATTCCGTCTGTGTACTGTATGTCTTTTGTGGATAAAAACAATTTTAGGAAGACTCGATGCAGATACCCTGCTTTGCATATAAGCATTTGGAAGTTAGACAAGTTAAATACTGACGTTTGGACAATTGCCCAGAGTGCTAAGTAAGTTTGGCAAAATAGCTTTTATTTAGCATTCAGCTGAAACAATTCATGCAGAACTAACACGCATTCCTGTATAGTTACATAGAGCATTTGCTAAAATGTGACTTGTAATTGCTCATTTTCCCATCGCTCCTCAATTAAACATCAATAAAGCATGATCGCATATGGCACATCGTGATGTCATCGCGCCGTAGCATGTTCCAAAGCACTCTGGTCAATAAAATAATAAAAAGCCATAATGCGGATGACTAACCGGCAGTTTAAAATTGTCATCTTCTAGAAATTGTCTCCTGTCAAAATGTTTCTCAGCTGCAGAACTGCTTTGTTGACAGTCCTATGACACAGAAATGGTTCTAATAATATTATGGCTGAAAAAGAATATACAGTATAGGACTATGGCCTGACCATAAAACGCGTTAGTACGTTGTTTTTTCTATTTTTCTAAACAATTTTCTTTTGTAACCTTATTAATTGCATTTGGAATGGTTTTGATATCGATGTTGTCTTACGATGTGTGATAAAACTCATGGCTTTCTTCTTTGCTGTAGGAGTTTACAATTTATATATTTCTCATATTGTGGAATTATTTTACTTTTTCCTTTTACTTATTGTGCCCAAATTGTGTGCATTCTTGATGCTGGAAGACCATTGTTAACAGTTTTATTTTTTTATGTGGGAAGTTTCTATTCTGCTCCTTACTGCGCAGAGACGTTGTTGGGTGTTTAGCGGGTTTTTAATTGTTTTTATTGTTTTTATTATTTCACAGTTTCTTGTTTGAGAAACCAATTGATGACTTACATTTTATGGTATCGTTTTAATTTGGAGGAGTGCCAGAATGCAGCAGTGGCAAAGCGAAAATGCAACATAATGAATAAGAGGAGGAATATTGAATTTTTGGCAGATTCCAGATACTAATTTGCAAAAAATTCTAATATGTGCTAATACATTTTTTTTTTAAATACCGTAAGTGTGAATAATGTAAAAAAAACCCTAACACTGTAGGCACCATGTCTGAACAAATAGCCATTTTGGTTTTGTGTTTGTATAATTTCTATTGGCACTAAATCACTGTTAACATAAAAGTCAATATCATTATGACACCTTTTACATTTTTATTTTTGCAGACAATAATTAAGAAGCACGGAATATTTTACATTTTTAGTTTTACATTATTTGCACACCACTGAGCAGCATCTGCATAGTATGCTCTTCAATCTTCCATATGAATCTAGACTATTAGTTAGACATGGCCTTTTTATATACTAAATACCACAGTCTCTTAGGCCTAATTGACTGTTTAGCAATTTTGCCCAAATGACTGTTTATATTTTACATGCAGATTTATTATGCACCTGCGCTATGGATCTGAGCACCAGCAATGCCGTGACCGTCACGTCCAATAGACATAGAAGCTTTGCTGCCTTTACTCAATAATTTAGAGATTGGTCAACGCTAACTATAGTAATACATCAATATGCGGGAGCAAGTACTCTGTAACTAAAGTACGAACTTAGATGAAGAAACTCTGCAACAGCACTCTGCGAACATTAACTGCATGAATTCCACTCCTAAAAAAGGCATGATCAAAAAGTTGTTTTTTTGTTGTTGTTCATCATCTTCTACAGTATTTCTACTCATGCAATCCATAAAGTTGTACATATGCCAAGCTGGGTAGGAAACTGATTGTCCCCTTAAAAGCAGCTTTTTTTATTGGATTGCATTTAAGAAATTATTCCAATGAATTTCATAATTTACAAATATTTGTGAAATTGTGGATGCTCTATGCTGAGCTGTTAGAGAGCTAGGGGCCCATACTGTATACTGTCCTTACACTAGGACCTTGTGCAGTCTGTGTACAATACTTATGTAGTCTACATTGTTGCTTACCAAACACAAGTAATAACCATGTTTAGTAGATAATCATCTTTGAAGCCAAAGTAATACTTTGTTGAATGTGAACCATAGAAAAGAGGAATGAAACAGGTCTTCATATTTCACTCAATTCACGGCAGAGCAGGCAAGTTCTATAGGATTGGTGTTATGAGGCAATACCTTCTGCCTCTGGTATTGGTCTTTCTAGATGTAGAATAGTATTACTCTAAAGTCAAGTTAATGTTAATGTAACATCAGTGATAAATAGCCAGTGACTGAAATGTAAAGCAAAATTTGCTTAGCTGCCAATTACAAGCAATCACAGCACATACTGTATTTCATTTTTCAAGATCCAAATTTAAAATGTTCTTGTATAGTTGAGATAAGATGTTGACGTCAAAGCAAGAGAAAGATTTTTGTGTGCTGAAATTTGTACAAACAGTACAGCAAAACGTTTAAAATAAATTTGGTAAATGTGCTCCGGAATTTCATTTCCCATTGGATGAGTCAATTCAAAACCACTGGGTGTTTATGTCATGGAAAAATTTCTGGTCACCCAAAGACTTTTGAGGACAATGAACAAGATTTGAGCCGAGTAGGAGCGTACTTCTAGAAAGATGATCAAGCAGACTAGTATGCAATTACAGGTGTCATAAACTATAGCATGAAGTATCTAACTAAAATGTCTTTATTGGAAGCCATACGAATTATCTCTTCCTCAGGAGATGACACCAGATGACAAACCAAAACACTGTGACTTTTGCATTGACTTGCAGAGCGGATCTGAAGGTCATTTACCACAGCGTTAGAATTTGGGCACATGTTCTCTTATTGAGCACATGAGGGACTCACAAAAAAATTAAGCATGTTTTGTACCATGAGTGAGCGCAAATCTACGGTTCTCGTTTTTTGCCAAGGATATTGTCACTGGCCACTCCTACCTGGGCATGGAATGGTTTATGCCATAGATGGACGTAAATCTGCAAAACAGTCCATCAGCAAGATGGTGCTCCCCACATTTCCATTTAGATGTTCATTGGGGCCTGAATAAAATTCCATTGGAGTGCTGGATTGGCTGTGCCAGAAACAATAATTCACCAATATTGCACTGGCCAAGGCAATTGCCAGATCTAGCACCCTGCATCTTCTTTCCGTGGGACTACATCAAGGAATCAGGGTATCTGCCCTCCCCCTTCCACAGGATCTGAGCAACCTAAGACAAACCATATCTGAAATATGTGAGGATAAGCTAGCATCTGGACAGAACTAGACATCTGCTGTGTCGCCAAGAGAAATTAGTTTCAACATCTGTAGTGAATAGATAAATCTTGGATTGTACTGTATGTTTTTTCAAGTTAATTAATTTGTGTCATGTTCTCGCTGTTATAAATACTGTCGCAATAATTTTGCTGCATATCCTTTTAGAATATGTGTGATGTTTTGCGCTTTAATACAGTGTTGTTAAAAATAAACAGAACATGATAAGGTATCCATGGTGTGATATACAACCATAATAACAAACAACCAATATATATACAATATCTACCTTTGTAAAAGATCATTTCGGTAAAGGTAAATATAGTAAGGAAGCATAAGTATACATTGTAATATATAAAGATGGAAAAAACGCAATAATAGTCCAATATACATAAAAAATATACATCAAAGAGACACTAGGTAAATGAGGGGCAGCAACATGATAAAAAAGTGGCAGGTGATGCTGATCTAGGCTATCATAAAGATAAATGGCAGAATGGGAATCTGAAAATTACAAGCAACATGAAAATGAGTACACCGGTTAAAATATGGAAAACTGTAAATTAGATGGAAGCTAAGGAAAAATAATATAGCAAAGAACATGCATAGTATGGCTGACATACCAGTACTGAAGTCTAACTCTTTTATGCAGCATGTGTTAGATGAAATGGTATTTACAGCACTGTGGTAGAAATGGCAGAGGCACCCAGTAGGGTCCACGTTATTGGGCAACAGGAAGTGAGAAGCACAACTAGGAAGCATGTGATCACAATGGCTGCTGGGGATACTCCAATGTGTCAGCAAGTGAGAAGTGGCGTACAGGAACGGTGCTGACCCTGACGAGTCATTACCTGAGAAAGGCGCATGCTAGAAGCAGCGCATATCAGTCTTAGTCACCTAGTCTCGACGTAATCAACAGCATCAAGCGAATCGCCCAACACACCATAATGTTATACTCAATGAAAGAGCTGCCACTGATACCCTACAACTCAATAGGAAATAATAGGAAAATCTGCAGGTAAGGAAGGAGCTAACATGTTTGTGAAACAAAAAGATTATCTTGACAAGATCTAGCGACAGCTGTAAGATGCCAGCATATACAAGAAGGTTCTGCAAAACCCTACCCTCTTCAGTGTATATAAAGTTATTCAAATTTTGGATATTTACCAACTCAAGGGAGTTACTGATCATAATACAGTCACGCTTCTATCAAATCTACATCTTATCAAACCTAAATTTTATATATTTCCCAAGGTACATAAATCTCTCTATAAACCTCCTCAATAACTTATTAAGATTTCCATCGACACCTCTATCCATATTATTTGAAAAGATCTTTGCCCTCTCTTATCAAAACTACAGATTTCTACCTGATACCAGGCACTTCCTGAATATTATACCGACTCTATTATCAGAAGCCTCTGACAAAATTCTTGTCACCTTAGATGTAAACAATCTGTATACATTTATCAAACACATTAAAGGACTCACAGCTATCGAAAACCACTGGCTCCTTTGTAGGCTTCATCCAGTTCTGCATTCAATTATAAACTATATTTCAATATGAAAACTTCTTCCTTTTTGGGAATCCAAAGTAGCCTCACTATGCTAACAGCCACATAAGTCATTTTGAGAACCAATATATGAATACAAATGGTCTTTACAAACAACATATAATTTGATGGCATAATTAACTACATTGATGATATTTTCTGGATATGAAATGGGACTAAATGTACACTTAGGTTTTTGTATTTTTCTTGAGCAGTGTCAGACTTACGCTTAAATCCAATTTGAATAATTGCTATACACAGATTTATTTCCTTGACACACAGGTTATCAAATGCCTAAGTGGACACCTTACCATAGCCAACTGACAGGAATAGTCTACTACATTACTTGAGTTGTCACGCCAAGGTCATTATTGATGCCTCACCCCATTTCCAGTTCCAATGCATCTTAAAGATAATCTTTTAGAAGGAGAGAAATCACATACATCACCTATTGCATTAATACAACACTCCTAAATAGAGATGAGCGGTTCTTTTGAAATTCAAATTTGACAAATTTTTTTTTTCCAAAAATTTGGATCATGGTGAATAAATTTCAGTACTGAATAGCTTATAATTGCTTGGAAAATACACATGTTGTAGAAGAGAGAGAAACCCCCACTGATCATAAGAGCTTACATTTTACAGGCGAGAGATGATCCCGCTGATCATAAGAGCTTACACTTACACAGGAGAAAGTGACTTACACAGTGACACTAGAGATGAAAAACAACTCCACCATATAAACGGTGCTCTGCTTGGAACCTTTGACTGATCATGTCCCCAGTACTGACCCCTCTATACAAGGTAGGATACTCTATGAGATATCAAAGCTGGAGGGTATTATGGGGAGCCACGTGCAGTAATGTAAAATGTTAGCCTGCTCACTGATCCTTCAGCAGTATGGGAAATAATGCCAGGCAATTTCTTTTTCTGTAACATAAATTGAATCCCACAGTTTAAATTTGAGTGAAAAAATGTGAATATCAGGAAATTTGACTCAAGCTTGATCCTTCTTAGATTGATCCGCTGATCTCTACTCTTAAGTGATAAAAGAGTTCTCACACTTCAATAACCTTAAAACCATTTGTCTAAAAAGATCTTACAATATCAGGGAATAGTTGGTAAGAGCAGACATTGGGAACCACAAGCATACACCCAAGTATACAATAGCTTCAATGGAACAGTGGAAGAGTAGGCTCTTTTCCCTTCCTCTATTGTCTCAATTGCTTTTCAAATATGACCACATTCTGCAACCCCAGACGGTGTGGATGATATTAGGAACGTGTCATCCACACAAAGTAAGGCATCGAATGAAGAAGGGAGGTGCCGAAACAAGATCAGCGACAGCCCTCAGACTAGACCGCCCCGCAGGTGAGTGTAATAAAAGATCTTCTTCTTCTCCTGCAGGTTGGGTTGGAGGCAGATATACAGCATTATAGAATGCTGTATATCAGGCCTGAAAGGTGGTGGTCATATCTCATAACGGTCAAACCTTGTGACATGTTGCCTTTACACAAAAAAGAATGCATTACATTTATAAATTTCAAACCCTAACCTCATAGGGTTTAATTTGTTAATTTGACCTACTAATGAGTATACAATTGTATTTTTTTAATTTTTTGGTAGCCACGCTGAATTCCTTAATTAATTGCTAGGCATGTCTTATACTATATTTCACTCTACCCTCTTTCCACTTTCTACAGAAATATCAATACTAGCCAATCCTATATTCATTATACTTCTTTCTTTACCTGTTTATTGGTTTCCACAATCCTATATCAGCAGGATTCATATAACCTATCATTTTCATACTCTATATCACTTTGAGATAACTCCCCTTCTCTCCTCCCCCCTCACTCCTGTCATTATGTATGGGCCCAATCCATCAAAGCTTTTATACTTTAAGGCTGAGTGCACACGTTGCGGATTCTGCTGCGTTTCCGCAGCGGTTTTGGCCCTGCGGAAACGCAGCAGTTCCGCTGACCATGTACAGTACAATGAAACCCTATGGGGTTTCAAAAATGCTGTGCTAACGGTGCGATTTTTCCGCGCGGTTTTGCTGCGGTTTACAAACCGCAGCATGTCAATTGTTTGTGCGGATTCCGCAGTGGTTTCATACCTTTACCATAGTAGAGGTGTGAAACCGCAGGGCAAATCCGCAGAGCAAACCGCAGGAAAACCGCAGGTCACTTTACCTGCGGTTTTACCTGCGTTTCCGCGCGGAAAAATCCGCAGCGGATTCCGCAATGTGTGCACATAGCCTTATTCTTGTATAAAAAGCTTTGAAAAGTTGCAACATTTTGGGTCAACTTGAGGCTGTGATAACATTTTGCAGCTTTTAGTTTTCCCCTGCCATTTCTAACAAGGTGGGTTGGAGCTGGGTAGTGATGGGCGAGTAGCATCGTTGCTCAGGTCTCCCTGAGCATGCTCGGGTGATCTCCGAGTATTTTGGCGTGCTCGGAGATTTAATTTTTGTCGTCTCAGCTGCATGATTTGCGGCTGCTAGACAAGCTGAATTCAGGTGGGAATTCCCTAACAAGCAGGCATTCCACATATGTAATCAGCCTGTCTAGCAGTCACAAATCATGCAGCTGAGACGATGAAAACTAAATCTCCAAGCACGCCAAAATACTCAGAGAACACCTGATCATGCACAGGGAAACCCGAGCAACGAGTATACTCGCTCATCACTAGAGCTGCGTGAAGATCAGAGCGTGGCAATTGCTGTTGATCACATTCATGACAAGCGGAAGGGACTAGAGTAGGATATGAATGAGACGTACACAAAGGTGCACGCCACTCATCTGGTTGTCCTCATTCGTGAAGACACATGCTTGTTTTCATGAATCAGGAGTGTCTGACTACAGCACACCTCTTCATCAAGTTTGGCGTGAACAAATGAAGGTATAAATGAATCAGATCCTATATGTTTCTTGACAAGTATTACTTTGTGACTCCTGTGTTGAAAGAATCTAACACTCTATGCAGTGTTCTAAACATACTGTTTAATTGTGTCATTCGAATCACAGTGTAGAAGTGTGACATCTTACCGACTTTCATCAGGCATTCATATAGTGCAGAAATGGAGCATTAAACAAATAATGTGAATGGCATACGGTGGAAATGTGCATAGCGTGACTTTTGCTGGATTCGTAAGAGTGCCAGATTCTTTCAACACTTGAATTTAATTGGATGGGATCCTATAAGAGCACCTTCTTTACGTATTTTATTACTTTTAGACTGGCAAAGGCCTGCCGTAGACTGTGCTAGTTCTCTCCAGTTATGTATTTTACTTTTACACTGCTGCACTAGGTGACTAAGAATCACAGAGGCATATATAGAAATCAGAGGGCCTTATAGCAAAAGTTCTAATTGGGCACCCTCCTCTCACACCAGAAAATATTTGACTGAGGTGACAAAGTAATATCTCCCAACTTTTATGAACAGGGAGAGGATCATGCATATTGGTACATACACAGTTATTATGCCCTGACTGAAGCTCCTTAGTTTTGTCACCCACTATACCTATATCAAACTTATTACAGAGTATGATGCTCCTTACAATGATGCACACACAGAGTATCCTATCACCACAGTGAACTCCTTCCCACAATTTTACCCAACATCCCCCCACTCATACAGTATGATGACTCTATAATACATCAAGACCATACCAAACAAACGGTGAACACAAGGCCAAGGTTAGCAAGAATAAAAAATATAAAAATATAAAAAATATACATTTTTATTTAGAACAATGAGTAAAATCAGACCAACATGTATATTGGTGAAGGGCATGGAAAAACACACACATAATCGTGGTACACAAGCACATGCAAAGAGACACGCGCTCATCCAGATCAAATATGCTGTCAGTTAATCAAAATAGTATTACAACATGATATTCATGTGGCAAAAAAACACCCATAATATATACCGACTAATAAGAAAATCATGGATTCACAATCAACTGGGGTATACACCATAATCAGTCCCCTTTGCTACATTCATAAAGATCCCACTCTGCTGACTGCTCACTGCCTCCCATGATCCACAGACATAGTCACAAGTACCAAATCACATGAAGAGTTAATTACCGGGCTATTTAGCAGCAGCAGCAACAGGAAACGGGTCACAGCCAGGATGAGCGCGTCAGCCCCGACGCGCGTTTCGGTCCTCCTTCTTCAGGGGAAATGATTCCACTGATGACCACCTGCCTCTTTATATCGCCCGGTCATAGCACGTCTGACCGCGCAACCGGAAGTAGCGGTCCCGGCCCGGAAGTGACGTGCGCCGTTGTCAAGACACCAACGACGCCGGCCAGCATCAGCGTCATGCCGGGCGAGGAGCCACAGGGGACTTCACCACCGCATGGAGACGCCGAAGGCGGGCGGGCGTGGATGGGTCGAGACTACCGCGCACGTACATATGACAGCATTTGATGAATTGAGCTTCATGTCCATCGGTGCAAGTGCGAAGAAGAAACGACAGATACACATATATGGATTTAATTGTTTTGAATTACTTATATTTTGTTCTTTTGGCTTATATGCATATATACATGTGTTATGATTATCCTCTTCCCCCAATTCTCATATGCTTATGCATGTTATTGTACCGCGGTATCTTATGGATGATGCTGTTTATCCTCTTCACATATAAGTCACGGTGGTGGTGATTTTATATTAATGTTTATGTGTATATTATATTGTGTATGTGACTAGCTCTCCCGGCTTGTAGCCCTCACTCAGTATGATGTCCCACACAGTCCTCCCCCACTTAGTATGATGGTCCCAATAGTCCTCCATTCAATATAATGGCTCCCATATCCCACTCCTGACAAGTTGTGACATTTAAAAACAAACACTATTTTCATACCTTTTTTCACCCAGTGCGCTGCTCGGGTCTGTGCTTTGTGAGGGCTGAGGTTCCACACTGCAGATGCAATATAGTGATGTCATCGAGCCTTCCCCTTGTTGAGTCTCCTACTCACAGGCAGAGGCTGAATGGTGGATCAAGGAGTCATTGGCCACCATTCTATTCAATGGTATATGTAACCTGAGGCTGTGGATTTCGCTGATATTGTGACAATGGGTGGAGGGAGGGATCCCACAGCCCCTCACTTATTATCATAGCACCTACAGTTCTCCATTCAATTTGAATGCCCCCACAGTCCCTCATTCAGTATGATGGCCTTCACAGATCCCTATACATAGTATTATGGCCCACACAGTCCCAAACTCAGTATGATGCCCCTGGTCTGCTGCTATAGATGCATGTGCCACTTCTAGTGTGAGCCCTTCTCAGGTAATGACTGGTCAGCTACTTTCCTACATGCCATTCTCCCTATTGCCGATGCACTGGAACTCCCCCACCAGCCACTGCGATGATGCACCTCCTGGATTTGATCATCACTTTGTTTTCCCTTATATTAAAGGCCATACTAGGCATGTCTGTCACAGCACTGTAAACCTTATGCTCCATACAGGAAATTATCCACAACCACATTTCATGCCTTGCATCTTAGCCACTTTATCCATTTTCTTGCTATTTTGCACCTTATTCTCAGCATAATTAACAGTGTTTTATACATTAGCTGGTGTACTCATTATCCTGTTGTTGTATCTAATTGATAGATTCCCCTTCTGTCATTCATCTTTAATGTTAGCCTAGTTCATAGTCATCTGCCACTTGTTTTGTCATGTTGTTGCTCACATGATTATTTATCGCGCCTTGGACACCTTATCATGTTCTTTTATTTTTAACGACACCGGGATAAAGACCTAAGAGGGACGAAATGTCACACATAAATTGATGCTACCTGTCATGACGTGCTTTGTCAACACCTTTGTACAAATAAATGTATTTCTTGTCTGCAAAATAAAGTGGAATGTGTAGTGAATTTTCTTATGCTGCATTTAGGGGTTCCAGCCTCCTATACTGGAGCCTACTTCTACTTTTTATATGAGTGCCCTCCAAAAACCTTCATACTCAATTAGGGTGAAAAACAGGTGGAATTAAAGGCAGATGGTTATAGCATTAGTTACTTTATGCATTTAAATTTTTTGCTAAAACAATTGACCAATATACATAAATATAAATATATATATATATATATATTATATAAAGCTCAATGTGGGTGTGTATGTATGTGTGTATGTCCGGGATAGGCATCCGCACCGTCGCAGCTACAGCCACAAAATTTGGCACAGTCACACGTCTGGACCCCGAGAGCGTCATAGGCTATGTTGTGAGGTGAAATTTTAACCCCGCGCGTTCCAATTCACCAAACAATTTTGCCCCTATCTACATAATGAGGAAAAAGTGAAAGGAAAAGTGTTGGAGGCAAATTGACAGCTGCCAGATGTGAACAAGGGGGACTTAAAGAATGAGACCGACGGTGCCAAACAGTATATACCGTACAGTTGCTAAGGTGGGGCCCTGACATGCGATACTCACCACACACGGGGATATGAACACACACAGAAAATGCGCCACGCACTACCATGTGTTTCAACACATATACCACCCTCAGCACAAATTTCACCACACATACACCAACCTCGCCACATAAAAGTCGAAACACAAAAGTCGCCACTCAAAACTCGCCACGCTGTCCCAGAGCTGTTTAAAAGAAAAATGAGCTGTGATTGGTTGCTATCAGCAACAGTTTTCTTTGTAGACAGTTGTGGTAACTGAGGCCTATTATTCTTATCATTTCTATGGTGTTATCGTCCTTCTGTAAAGGTACTATCACACTTAGCGATGCACCAGCGATCCAGACAACGATATGACCCGGTCAGGATCGCTGGTGCATTGCTAAGTGGTCGCTAGTGAGCTGCCAAACAGGCAGATCTCACCAGCGACATAGCAGCGGTTGGCAGTCGCTACTCACCTGTCAGACGAGGCGATGAAGACATCCTCCCGCCTGCGTCCACGCATCGCTTGTCGCCACAGCAGGAAGCCCAGCAGGAAGCTGATGACGAGAAATGGCCCAGGCCGTTCTCGCGCGATCAGCGATAACCAGCGGGGGAGCCGGTCGGAGGTAAGTATCACACATAACGATATCGCTAGCAGTATTGCTGCTACGTCACAAAACCAGTGATGTTATAGCGATATTGCTAGCAATATTGCTTAGTGTGACAGGGCCTTAAACCTGGAAATAACACAATTTATTACTGTGCCAACACAGACCACCCTCTGACACAGACTGCAGGGGGAGCCCAGTATCACACAGGATAGGATTAGATACACGGCTCAGCAGTCAGTATCACACAGGATAGGATTAGATACACGGCTCAGCACACAGTATCACACAGGATAGGAATAGATACACAGTTCAGCAGTCAATATCACACAGGAGAGGATTAGACACATGGCTCAGCAGGCAGTGTCACACAGGATAAGATTAGATACACAGTTCAGAAGTCAGTATCACACAGGATAGGATTAGATACGCAGCTCAGGACACAGTATCACACAGAATAGTATTAGATACACGGCTCAGCAGACAGTATCACACAGGATAGGATTAGATACACTGCTCAGCAGTCAGTATCACACAGCATAGGATTAGATACACGGCTGAGCAGTCAGTAACACACAATAGGATTAGGTACACGGCTCAGCAGTCAGTATCACACAGGATAGGATTAGATAGACTGCTCAACAGTCAGTATCACACAGAATAGGATTAGATACACGGCTGAGCAGTCAGTAACACACATGATAGGATTAGGTACACGGCTCAGCAGTCAGTATCACACAGGATAGGATTAGATACACGGCTCAGCACACAGTATCACACAGGAAAGGAATAGATACACAGTTCAGCAGTCAGTATCACACAGGAGAGGATTAGACACATGGCTCAGCAGGCAGTATCACACAGGATAGGATTAGATACACAGTTCAGAAGTCAGTATCACACAGGATAGGATTAGATACGCAGCTCAGGACACAGTATCACACAGAATAGTATTAGATACACGGCTCAGCAGACAGTATCACACAGGATAGGATTAGATACACTGCTCAGCAGTCAGTATCACACAGCATAGGATTAGATACACGGCTGACCAGTCAGTAACACACATGATAGGATTAGGTACACGGCTCAGCAGTCAGTATCACACAGGATAGGATTAGATAGACTGCTCAACAGTCAGTATCACACAGAATAGGATTAGATACACGGCTGAGCAGTCAGTAACACACATGATAGGATTAGGTACACGGCTCAGCAGACAGTATCACACAGGATAGGATTAGATGCACGTTTTTTATGTGCAATATAATCATTATAATTTGTTATAACTAACCACAGTTGGTTACTATGCCCAGGCAACGCTGGACTCTTCAGCTAGTGTGTGTATATATATATATATATATATATATATATATATCGGTAAAGATATGTTTATGCTTCAGTACAGCGTGGCAAATCTGTACAATCCATATGTTAATCTGGACCTAATTTATTTTTGCTAATTTCTGAATTAATGCAGTCAACAATACTTATATCATTTTTAATTTTCTACTCATCCTGTAGCCTAGATATCAGTATGTAAGATAGCACCTCGTAACATCTTGACTAAGAGATGTGAAGACATTCTATGTCTGTTTGGTCCTTTAAATCTTTCCATATAAATACAAGGTCATTTCTGAGCGAGAAAAATGGCACTTACAGTAGATGTGTTTATGCTCATACTTGAAAATTAATGTTTAAATATGCCTGTCGTGTCTGCATGTTGTAAAAATACAAACCATCATTTTTCTTCTTTATGAATCTATTTTATTCTGTTCCATGGAAAAAAAAATGAGAAAACAATATAACCAGATGGATAATGGATTTATTCATGAGCGCTGCTTCCATAGATGTTTGTGCAATCACACTATGATGTTAAACAAAAGCACAGGATAAAGGCAAGTGTTTCTCCTCTTTTATTTTACCAGTTTCACTATATTTCATGAATGGTTTTCTTAAGAGCATTCACTGCCAATTTGCTCTGTGTCGAACCTTGACAGTTAGTTTTGCAAATTAATTCAGTAAATATAAAAATGGTGGGTGATAATCGCTTAATTCTGATAGTTTTGCATGTGTAAAAAAATACAAATAGCGATGTAATTTTCTTATTATTTATTTTGAATACTGAGATGCAAGCCAGAGGCTGAAGACATTGAAGTGTTATTGTGTGCGCAAATTAAATTGTGATTTGGTTGCTTTTGCTGTTTTTATGCTATTTTTTCATAGATAAAACAGATGTTTTGTTCAGCATGGGAAGTTCAAGTTATCAAAAATGCTCCTACCTATAGAGGAGGGGGAATATTTTGCAAGATTGAAACATCTATGAACATAAATTCCAGTTAAGCACCTGTTACTGCCTGCTAGCCTTGACATGTAATGTGTAGAGGCGCTCTACTTTCTACATACCTCACCAAAATCACAATTTTAATGTCAAATTTGGGTCAATAAATATTGGTAAGAGGAATACTTTCTGGTACAAAAACATCAAAGTTATGAACACCATTATTATTGGGAAGATTGGTAGTTTATAAAGATGTCAAAAATCTGAAGGAGAGCAGCATTATCTTATTCCGCAAATATGATATTTTTTTAAGCTTTTTTTACCCACACTTGACCCTTATGCAAATTTCTGTAATACGGATCTATGATATCATAATACATACAGCTATTGTAATTCCATGGTATGTTCCATTAGATCATGAGTAAATGAGTAAAATGTAGGAGGCTTAATATTTGTTTAAATTAACAAATGGCTGCTGTGCATTTGAATATCGCTGCCATGTGAGTGTTCTACAACCCGGTTAGTGATCACTACGTCACAATCTATATATATAAGAGGCATTGTGATTACTCGCTAATCCCGCCCCCTGCACAGTAGCTTCGCCCCCCTCCACATCACCACACACAATCCCGCCCCCACCACATTACCACACACAATCCCGCCCCCCACCCCATTACCACACACAATCCCGCCCCCCACCCCATTACCACACACAATCCCGCCCCCACCACATTACCACACACAATCCCGCCCCCCACCACATTACTACACACAATCCCGCCCCCCACCACATCACAACACACGATCCCGCCCCCCACCACATCACCACACATAATCCCACCCCCACACCACATCACCACACATAATCCCACCCCCCACCACATCACCACACATAATCCCACCCCCCACCACATTACCACACATAATCCCACCCCCCACTACATCACCACACATAATCCCGCCTCCCACCACATCACCACACATAATCCCACCCCCCCACCACATTACCACACATAATCCCACCCCCCACCACATCTCCACACATAATCCCGCCCCACCACCACATCTCCACACATAATCCCGCCCCCCACCACATCACCACACATAATCCCACCCCCTCACCACATCACCACACATAATCCCACCCCCACCACATCACCACACATAATCCCGCCCCCACCACATCACCACACATAATCCCGCCCCCCCACATCACCACACACAATCCCGCCCCCCACCACATTACCACACATAATCCCACCCCTACCACATCACCACGCATAATCCCACCCCCCACCACATCACCACACATAATCCCACCCCCACCACATCACCACACATAATACCGCCCCCCACCACATCACCACACATAAACCTGCCCCCCACCACATCACCACACATAATACCACCCCCCCACCACATTACCGCACATAATCCCGCCTCCCCACCACATTACCACACATAATCCCACCCCCCACCACATTACCGCACATAATCCCGCCCCCCGCCCCCCACCACATTACCACACACAATCCTACACATTACCACACGAGGCTCCATCCCCACACATTACCACATGAGGCTCTGTCCCCACACATTACCACATGAGGCTCCGTTCCCCCACATTAACACACGAGGCTCATCCCCACACATTACCACATGAGGCTCCGTCCCCACACATTACCACATGAGGCTCCATTCCACCACATTAACACACGAGGCTGCATCCCCACACATTACCACACGAGGCTCCGTCCCCCCACATTACCACACAAGGTTCCATCCCCACACATTACCACACGAGGCTCCATCCTCACACATTACCACACGAGGCTGTGTCCCCACACATTACCACACGAGGCTGCGACCCCACACATTTCCACACAAGGCTCTGTCCCCACACATTACCACACGAGTCTCCGTCCTCACACATTAACACAAGAGACTCCGTTCCCCCACACATTACCACATGAGGCTCCGTCCCCACACGTTACCACATGAGGCTCCGTTCCCCCACATTAACACATGAGGCTGCGTCCCCACACATTACCACACAAGGCTCCGTCCCCACACATTACCACACGAGGCTCTGTCCCCCCACATTACCACACAAGGTTCCATCCCCACACATTACCACATGAGGCTCCGTCCCCACACATTACCACATGAGGCTCCGTCCTCACACATTGCCACACGAGGCTGTGCACCCACAAATTACCACACGAGGCTCTGTCCCCACACATTAACACAAGAGACTCCGTTACCCCACATTACCACACGAGGCTCTGTCCCCCCACATTACCACACGAGGCTCCGTCCCCACACATTACCACATGAGGCTCCGTCCCCACACATTACCACACAAGGCTCCGCCCCACCACATTACCACACACAGCACTTCCTTTCTATGTAATTCAACCACTACAGCCAAGGTAAACGTACATTTAATTGTGTTTACAGAGAAATTTTAACTTAATTTATGTTTCGTTATGAAATTTGTTTAGATGCTGGTATGAATAAAAAATGCACATCTTACTGAATCCAGTTTGTTTTTGTTTTTACACTGTGAATAAAATGTATCATTAATATTATTCAGATTTTTAATGATTATTATTGTTATTAACTTCATTTTAATTTAATTTACCACCTGCGTAAGCGCTATTGAATGTTGTCATTATTTACTTTAGTTTAATCACTAGCAGCATTAATTAGATTGCAATGAGCGTGCCGAGTGTTAGCTGGCTGGAAACAGCTAGTATATATATACAGGTCAATGTGTGTATATACATGTGTATGTGCAGTGTGTGTGTATGTACATGTGTATGTGCAGTGTGTGTATGTGCAGTGTGTGTATGCAGTATATACACAACCATTCAAAAGTTTAGGGTCACTTAGGAATTTCCTTATTTTTGAAAGAAAAGCACAGTTTTTTCCAATGAAGCTAACATTAATTGATTCAGAAATAGACTCTATACATTGTTAGTGTGGTAAATGACTATTCTAGCTGCAAACATATGGTTTGTAATGCAATATCTTCATAGGTGTACAGAGGCCCATTCCCAACAACCATCATTTCAGTGTTCTTATGGTACTTTGTCTTTGCTAACTATGTAAGAAGGCTAATGGATGGTTAGAATACCACAACAGAGCAAAAAGACAAGTACATTAGAGTCTGTAGTTTGAGAAATTGACACCTCACAGGTCCTCAACTGGCAGCTTCATTAAATAGTACACGCAAAATGCCAGTGTCAACATCTACAGTGAAGAGGCGACTCCAGGATGCTGGCCTTCAGGGTAGAGTGGCAAAGAAAAAGCCATATCTGAGACTGGCTAATAAAAGGAAAAGATTAATATGGGCAAAAGAACACAGACATCGGACCGAGTAAGATTGGTAAAAAGTGTTATGGACAGACTAATCCAAGTTTGAGGTGTTTGGATCACACAGAAGAACATTTGTGAGATGTAGAACAACTGAAAAGATGCTGGAAGAGTGCCTGACGTCATCTGTCAAGCATGGTGGAGGTAATGTGATGGTCTGGGGTTGCTTTGGTGCTGGTAAAGTGGGAGATTTGTACAAGGTAAAAGGGATTTTGAATAAGGAAGGCTTTCACTTAATTTTGCAACACCATGCCATACCCTGTGGACAGCGCTTGATTGGAGCTAATTTCATCCTACAACAGGACAATGACCCAAAGCACACCCCCAAATTATGCAAGAACTATTTAGGGAAGAAGCAGGCAGCTGGTATTCTATCTGTAATGGAGTGGCCAGTGCAGTCAACCCCATTGAGCTGTTGTGGGAGCAGCTTGACTGTATGGTACACAAAAAGTGTCCATCAAGCCAAACCAACTTGTGGGAGGGGCTTCTGGAAGCATGGGGTGAAATTTCTCCAGATTACCTCAGAAAATTAACTGCTAGAATGCCAAAGGTCTGCAATGCTGTAATTGCTGCAAAGGTAGCATTCTTTGACAAAAGCAAAGTTTGAAGGAGAAAATTATTATTTCAAATAAAAATCTTTTTTTTCGACCTTGTCAATGTCTGGGCCTAGATTTTAAATTCATTTGGCAACTCATTTGATTAATAAAAGTATGAGTTTTCATGGAAAACACAAAATTGTCTGGGTGACCCCAAAGTTTTGAACAGTAGTGTACACGTGTATGTGCAGAGTATATGTATCTTCATTTGTGTATGTGCAGTGTGTGTGTATAGACATGCGAAGTGTGTGTGTGTTTGTATAGACATGTGTATTTACAGCTGATTTGTTATCCAAAAATAAATGTATATTATTATTCATAGAAAACACAATAAGATATCCCCTGAAGATATTTTTGGATAAAAACTTAACACACCCACACTGTAAATACACATGTCTATACAAACACACACACACTTCGCTTGTCTATATACACACACTGCACATACACATGTATACATTACACACACATACTGCACATACACAAATGAATATACATATACTTTGCACATACACATGTACACTACCATTCAAAAGTTTGGGGTCACCCAGACAATTATGTGTTTTCCATGAAAACTCATACTTTTATTAATCAAATGAGTTGCCAAATTAATTTAAAATCTAGTCCAGATATTGACAAGGTTTGAAAAAACGATTTTTATTTGAAATAATCATTTTCGCCTTCAAACTTTACTTTCGTCAAAGAATGCTCCCTTTGCAGCAATTACAGCATTGCAGACCATTAGTATTCTAGCAGTTAATTTTCTGAGGTAATCTGGAGAAAGTTCACCCCATGCTTCCAGAAGCCCCTCCCACAAGTTGGTTTGGCTTGATGAACACTTTTTGCTTACCATATGGTCAAGCTGCTCCCACAACAGCTCAATGGGGTTGAGATCTGGTGACTGAGCTGGCCACTCCATTACAGATAGAATACCAGCTGCCTGCTTCTTCCCTAAATAGTTCTTGCATAATTTGGAGGTGTGCTTTGGGTCATTGTCCTGTTGTAGGATGAAATTGGCTCCAATCAAGCGCTGTCCACAGGGTATGGCATGGCATTGCAAAATGGTGTGATAGCCTTAGCTATTCAAAATCCCTTTTACCTTGTACAAATCTCCCACTTTACCAGCACCAAAGCAACCCCAGACCATCACATTACCTCCACCATGCTTGACAGATGGCGTCAGGCACTCTTCCAGCATCTTTTCAGTTGTTCTGCATCTCACAAATGTTTCTGTGTGATCCAAACAACTCAAACTTGGATTAGTCTGTCCATAACACTTTTTACCAATCTTCCTCTGTCCAAAGTCTGTATTCTTTTGCCAATATTAATCTTTTCCTTTTATTAGCCAGTCTCAAATATGGCTTTTTCTTTGCCACTCTACCCTGAAGGCCAGCATCCTGGAGTCGCCTTTTCACGGTAGATGTTGACACTGGCATTTTGCGTGTACTATTTAATGAAGCTGCTAGTTGAGGACCTGTGAGGCATCGATTTCTCAAACTACAGACTCTAATGTACTTGTCTTGTTGCTCTGTTGTGCTGTGCGGCCTCCCACTTCTCTTTCTACTCTGGTTAGAGCCTGTTTGTTCTCTCCTCTGAAGGGAGTAGTACACACCATTGTAGGAAATCTTCAGTTTCTTGCAATTTTTCGCATGGAATAGCCTTCATTTCTAAGAACAAGAATAGACTGTCGAGTTTCACATGAAAGTTCTTTGTTTCTGGCCATTTTGAAAGTTTAATGGAACCAACAAATGTAATGCTCCAGATTCTCAACTAGCTCAAAGGAAGGTCAGATTTATAGCTTCTCTAATCAGCCAAACTGTTTTCAGCTGTGCTAACATACTTTCTCAAGTGTTTTCAAGGGTATTCTAACCATACATTAGCCTTCTTACACAGTTAGCAAACACAAAGTACCATAAGAAAACTGGAGTGATTTTTGTTGGAAATGGGCCTCTATACACCTATGAAGATATTGCATTATAATCCAGATGTTTGCAGCTAGAATACTCGTTTACCACATTAACAATGTATAGAGTGTATTTCTGAATCATTTAATGTTAGCTTCATTGGAAAAAACTGTGCTTTTCTTTCAAAAATAAGGAAATTTCTAAGTGACCCTAAACTTTTGAATGGTTGTGTATATACTGCATACACACACTGCACATACACACACTGCACATACACATGTACATACACACACATACACTGCACATACACATGTATATACACACATTGCATATACGGTGCATACAGCCCATCTCCTCTTCAGATCATCTAGACTCTTGCAGCTAATGGACTTTTGATGATATTATGGTCTTCAAGCAGTTTTAACCTCAGAATAGATATTCTTGAGGAACCTACCAGAAAAGGGGCACTTGAACAGTTTGTTTCCCCGAAACATCAGTCCTGACTTTAGTTAGGACTTTATTTTTGTAATAGGGCTTATATTTCAAGCAGACTCCCAAAATCCTTTAAGATCCTGTAAAATCATGCCAGGGCTTCATTTTAGGGAAGGTCTTACTTTTGTGGAAATGTGTATAACACAGTAGGATTCATTTTAGTACACCACAGTAGTGTTCCTTTTGGCCAGAAGTATTATGTGTATAGTTATTGCATACAGAAAATGAAGATAACTAAACTATAGTTTGAAAAGAGTGGAATGAGTGGTATAGTTTATAATGAAGGTATTGTATTAAGCTTCCTTAAATATGTAAATAGTTAAAGGGGTTATTAAACAATCTATTATTTTTGTTCTGTCCTCACTAAATGAAGCAGACTTCATGTAGCTACACAGGCAGCTAAACCGCTATACCGGGGTCCAATAAGGAGACTGTAGGTTGAATCTGTGCTTAATTGAACATGATGGTATATTGGCGCGGTGAAACTACAAACAAAAACATATATGCATACAATCACTACTGGGTTCATCAGGGAGACAAATATACACAATACATCATCTGCACTAATAGCTAACCAGGGGAGAACTAACTAAGCAGGCTAGTATGAGACAGGAATTGGATACAGGAAACATAAATACATACCAGCGATGATGTCACAAGGGCAGAAGAGAAATAAGATGCTTCCTGAATGCAGGCAGAAGGAAAATGGTGGACTGGAGGAAAAAGTGGTCTGAACTAACCATAATCCTTTGCAAAAGGCTACTAGGGTGCATTGCAACCTTACCAGAATGTACTGCAAACGGAGGGAAATAGCAAAGTGAAAGTAAAACACACAATAACACTGCGGTTATGACTCTGGTCACTAGATGGAGCCAGAAAACACTGTAAACATTAACAAGCAGATAATCAGGGATTATGAATTAAATGTCAGAGACAGAACAATTTTTTTCAAACTCCCTTGTGACGACAGCACGCCGCTGCCACCAATATGTGACGACAGCATGCAGCTGCCACCAAATTGTGACGAACAACAGCACCCTGTGCCACCAATATGTCACGATCCCACCACTGACACGGGTATGTCAGCGGTCGAAGGGACACGATGCACTGCCGGCACACGGCTATCACAGGCATGGTGGGGGTTTATCTTAGTTATCCCGCCACTGGTACCATGTGACAAAAATATACAGCAAGCTAATCTCGCTCTAACAATTTACTGCAGGGGAGTTATTTTGGATGCCCCATCACTGCTAACAACCTTCCAAGAACTGCGGGGATTTATGCATATCCCACCTTCTCAGTTCCACTTTGGAACTCGCAGCTCTCCGGCGCCCCCTTACCATCAGGTTAGTCAGGGAACTGCACCTAGGATAATTAGTCGCCGGATGGGCTGCTTGTTGTGCACGGGCAATTAGACTCCGGCAGTAAGGGAATTAGCAATGCTTTGGGCCTCAGCCCCTCATTCAGCAATATAAGACCCTTCCGGACTGCCAACTAGCCCAACCAACCGTACACACCACGCTGCCACCAGTCATGATTCACTTAATCAAAGAATTAATTAAGAGGGTCCATGGCAAACCCCCAAATTAGTAGCGATTATCTAACAAAGGCGCATAGTTCGTTTCTTAGAGCATGAAGGCAGACTGATAGATTTTATCATTTACTCCCAAAATGTGGGCAGTGATTACACAGATAAAAATTGTTATAAATTGAGACATTAAATATGTACAGTACAAATATAAAACAACAAAGGATTAAAAGGCAGAGTAACACTTACATGTGCTTAGTTGTTATTAGGCAGACCATGTGTCTGGGGGATGGGCCACAACCAGACATCCCAAGACATCGGCAGATCTTTCTAGCAGGGCATCTGCAGCTCAAACTGAAGCACTGTACGGGAGGGGTACCTTATAGCCCAGGGTCTGTGACCTCACGAAAGGGGCGGTCTGGTGAGGTCCAACCCCCCCACTCTCTGGCTTGCAATTTAACTAAAAACTTATACTAACTATATCTAGACAAACTCACGGAGGATCTCATAGGTTGTAGTTCATCGAATATAATAAAACAACATCAGTCAAGCCATACTTAAGACACTCCATTTGGGAGCAATCCATATCTCAGCTTCTGGAGGGATCAGAGCCGTGAAAATTAGAGGTTAGACAAGCTGGTTTCGTGATTATAATATTTCTGTGATGTATGGTTTTTGCAATATGACTTGTTTTAATACTTCCCTTACACTTGCATCCAGTCTCGTGGCCAGAACAAAGGAATCCTTTCACTTAGCTGTGCAGGGAGGGGGAGGAACGAGGGAATCCTACTGTGATTTCAGATTTCACTGAGCTGCACGCAGGTAGATAGCTGTGGAGGACAAATGCTTGTAGCAGGAAGTGTCCTATTACAGATCCAAGCAGAGAGCAGCAAGCAGGGGGGAAGGGGGGAATTGCTGCAGCTATGTGACAAACCAATTTTCTCATCAGAGTGAAAAGGGAGATTTCTAGAATGTTCTAGAAACATCATACTTTCCTTAACATACATATCTTACAGTACATTACAACCTTAAAGTGTATTTGACAGGAATAGTTTCTGGAAGATTCTGCAGCTTTCTCGGCCTTGATGAAAGTCACTGCTCTGTCTCTGTAACCACACATTTTTTTTACAAAGTCTATCAACGCTCTCTGAGCATCAGCTGTACCCTGTCTGGCCTGCAGCACTCCCTCTGCGCACGCCTGATACTGTAAGTCTGTGCTAGAAGTGATGATGGCCCATCTCACATGTCTCCTTTGATCACTGGCCCAGGCTGGAGTCTCTGGACAG
This sequence comes from Dendrobates tinctorius, assembly GCF_039654945.1. Taxonomy (NCBI): domain Eukaryota; kingdom Metazoa; phylum Chordata; class Amphibia; order Anura; family Dendrobatidae; genus Dendrobates; species Dendrobates tinctorius. The sequence continues at coordinate 47,364,018 of NW_027361698.1, forward strand.
ATATTCCCAGGGGCAATTCGGTGCTTGACCACTGATGAGCGACTCCTTGGTCCGTATCGGTGGGGGCTGGGCCTTGCTTGTAGATCGGGAACCTTGATCGGCATTGTCCAGGTATTTGGTGCTTGACAGTTGATGAGCGCAGTATGGACCTTGACCAGCGTAGCTCAGGTTTTCGGTGCTTTACCATCGTTGTCACCAACACTGCCAGGAGGAATAAAGTTAATTTACCCCCAGCAGCAGGGCTGCAAATATCGGCTCCATGCAGGTTCACAAAGGTATTATCCTGCAGACTAACACCATATCTGCAGGTTAATAGCGTTTTTCCACGTGACTGATTCCCTTAAAGTCTCTGAACTGTGATTGCTATTGTGAGAATAACCCTTTAAGGCTTTGTATACTGGTGAATAATCTATTGGAATGGGTTGAAACATTTCAAAGAATAGAATCGGCAAGGGAAGTTTTGGGAATAAGAGTCGGAGGTAGTTACTACAAATGGAGTCATTGGTGCAAGTTTTACATTTACTTATATAGTAGAAGATATTGCAAAATGACCAAAAATTGTTTTTCTATACTTCACAGCAATTATTATTATAAACAGGGACAGCGAGCGAAAGTTGCTTTTATGTCTTGGTGAGTGTTTCTTTTTTTTTTCAGCAAAGCCGTGCCTAAAATGTGCATTTCTACCATCCATATTACAGACATAACTGTACGTATAACACTTCTCCCTGCTTAATATGTCAACAGATGTGTTCCCAGAGCACAGCCGAACTTACCGATAGAAAACATTGTTCCCAGGCAACAATAATCAGTCTAGTATCGAGCTGATGAAAGAACTTTGCAAAGGACTAAGGTTAAAATCATACAGTGTTTTACTGCTGACTTCCCTGCTTCAGTTTAAAATCTGCCAGGGAAAATAAACCTTGTCATAATTTATAAAAAATAAAACACAAGTCCGTATCTCTACACTGACAACAGTCAGCCTGGTATGAAGAATTTTGCAAAGGACTGGGGTTACAATTACAGAGTGTTTGCCGGCTGACTCCCCTGCTGCAGCGCATAATCTGCCAGATAAATAAACCCTATTATGATTCAGAAAAATGCAAGCCTCTCTCTATACACTGCAGCGGCTTTTAGACATTTCCTCCGGCTCCACATGCAGCTCATGTTTTAACAATGCTCATGTTGAAGCGCAGGTAAGGAGTCTGCCGCCTTGTACCTAGTCATTCACACTCAAGATGCTCAGTCAGCAAATGAGGCCTGTTAGTGGGTCCTCAGGATAGGTTTTAGCACCACGGCTATACAATGTTGAAACAAATCACAATGGTACATTAGGTCCACGGGTAGAGAGAGGATGGAGTCACACCGAGTTCATAAAATTATATAATAGGCATAACTGTGCAGCCGTCATATTCCCAGACACTGAGTGGTAAACCAGGCTGTATTCTTCACTACGAATAAGTTATATGCTCTTATTATAAAGTAATGAGGCCAGGCCAGTAAGTCTATAGGGAAATATTAAAAAAAAATGTTATTTTTAAAATGGTAAGTCTCCATTAAAACTTAAAAAAGACAAATAATATATTTTTTTTTTCAGTTGGACGAAGCTTTATAATATGCTGAAAGAGTAACTGTCTCCAGAATTTTATAATAGAGACTGCATGGATTAAAAGGCAGATGTCTCGGACCTGATGAAGGTGATGTACCTAGATTGAAATCACATATAAGAATGACCGACATAGATTTTCAAAGTAAGCACACCAGCTTCATCAAGTTAAAGAGAGAGATATATTTAAAAATATCTTCTATTTCCATTGTGAAATCTAATGATAGATGCCCTTTTTGTCTAGCAGATGAAATAAAATGTTGACTTGGTAACAGAAAATATCAAAAATATATACAGCCTTTTAGATAGAAAACCACGAGGCTCTTAGAAATATAAACATTTTGTATGTACAGTATAAAGCGGACGTATTTTGAGGTTTTTTACTGACACCTATGGATAAATGTTTTGACTCAGTCCTTACGGTGCACAACATTTTATAACTACAAATATTTAGCAGCTACGTGGTAGAACTCAAGAGGAAGGCATTCTGTTCCAAAATGTAACTATATTTAGTAGCACATGCTGTGTGGACCAGCCTGGAAGTGAACATTTGTTATTACTACAGCTGGTAACAGTAATTAGGATTTTAATAACCACAGTACACATTATATAACATATTTCTTGATGAATTCATGGGTAGTTTTTCCTAAAAAGGTCTTTGTCATATTTGGAAAGACTATACAGTTTGTTATGGAGGTCTTGAGGAAAACACTAAATGGCGCATCATTACTGATGAATTGCCCCGTGGCTGAGTGGATATGTAGGCACACTATCACGTGTGGTTTATGCTTGCTATTCTGGCTTACCGCTGCTCCTAAGTCTGTCAGTGGTCTCCTCCTTAAGCTTGACCTTTAGGATGGAACCTCTAATCCTGTCTCTGGGGCCACAGACTGTCTCATGGCCTCTTAAAAGGCAAGCCTGAACCCTAGCCTATCTTTCCCAAAATGCTTGCCTGGGCCATAAGGTTTTGTACTTCCTGTCTGTGTTCTTCTAGATTGAATTCTGCCTTCCCTGATTCCTTGAATTTGCTCTTCCGATCTCTTTTTGGTCTTACATCTCAGACTCTACCATCTGTCAGCCACTGCCAATGTCAGCTACTTTGAGGTTTTGTCCTGGACCTCAAGCAAAGCCCAGATCTCTGTATAAAGGTATACGGGTGAATGCCAGGGGTCTCAAAGGTGTCCACTGCTCAGTTTATGCCAAGCTAATTCTGTTGCTACCCACCGAGTTCACTGGTTTCAAGCATGCCCCATTTCAGGATACCCTGTTACATTCCCTGGTGATACGATGGATGTGTAATATTTTGGAAATATTATATAAAATATTCAGTACATTATATGCAGACAGAATGTTATTTTTGATGCATTCTATTATTGATGTTGCTCAATTATCTATTCTGTTCCTCAACCTTTCCTCTCATTATGTGATCCAATCTATGATTGGTTTGTACATGAATCATAGAATCATAGAATCACAGAATTGTAGAGTTGGAAGGGACCTCCTGGGCCATCTGGTCCAACCCCCTGCTCAAAGCAGGATTCGCTAAATCATCCCAGTCAGATGTCTGTCCAGCCTCTGTTTGAAGACTTCCATTGAAGGAGAACTCACCACTTCTCGTGGCAGCTTGTTCCACTCATTGATCACTCTAACTGTCAAAAAGTTTTTTCTAATATCTAATCTGTGTCTCCTCCCATTCAGTTTCATCCCATTGCTTCTAGTCTTTCCTTGTGCAAATGAGAATAAAGTTGATCCTTCTACAATGTGACAGCTAGTGTTGAGCATTCCGATACCGCAAGTATCGGGTATCGGCCGATACTTGCTGTATCGGAATTCCGATACCGACTTCCGATATTTTTTCAATATCGGAATTCGGCATCGGAATCGGAAGTTCAAAGTTGATTGACGGCCTGACGTCATCATGATGCGCGGTGTGTGCGCATCATGATGCGCCGTCATTTCGGGCCTTCCGGGGGTCTCTGCCGGCCTGCCGGGGGGCTGTGTGGACTGCCTGGGGTCGGTACCGGCCTGCCGGGGGGCTGTGCCGGCCTGCCGGTGGTCTGTGCACCCTGTGGGGGTCTGTACCGGCCTGCCGGGGGGCTGTGCCGGCCTGCCGGTGGTCTGTGCACCCTGTGGGGGTCTGTACCGGCCTGCCGGGGGGCTGTGCCGGCCTGCCGGTGGTCTGTGCACCCTGTGGGGGTCTGTACCGGCCTGCCAGGGGGCTGTGCTGGCCTGCCGGTGGTCTGTGCACCCTGTGGGGGTCTGTACCGGCCTGCCGGGGGGCTGTGCCGGCCTTCCGGGGGGCTGTGCTGATGTCCGGGGGTCTGTGCAAGCATCGTCCGATGGGACTACAAGTCCCATCTGGCGATGCCTGCTACCATGACAGTGATTGACACATTAGCCAATGATGGGACAGTAGTAGTCCCATCATCCGGCTAATGTGTTAAATGTTAAAAAAAAAAAAAATACTACATACATACTACATACATACTACATGCTACATACATACTACATATATACTACATGCATGCTACATACATACTACATGCTACATACATACTACATATATACTACATGCATGCTACATACATACTACATGCTACATACATACTACATATATACTACATGCATGCTACATACATACTACATGCTACATACATACTACATATATACTACATACATACTACATACATGCTACATACATGCTACATACATACTGCATGCTACATACATACTACATACATACTACATACATACTACATGCATGCTACATACATACTACATACATACATACTACATGCATGCTACATACATACTACATGCATGCTACATGCATGCTACATACATACTACATGCTACATACATACCACATACATACTACATACATACTACATATATACTACATGCATGCTACATACATACTACATGCTACATACATACCACATACATACTACATACATGCTACATGCTACATACATACTACATACATACTACATACATACTACATGCATGCTACATACATACTACATACATACTACATGCATGCTACATACATACTACATGCATGCTACATACATACTACATGCATGCTACATGCATGCTACATACATACTACATGCTACATACATACCACATACATACTACATACATACTACATACATACTACATGCTACATACATACTACATATATACTACATGCATGCTACATACATACTACATGCTACATACATACCACATACATACTACATACATGCTACATACATACTACATACATACTACATACATACTACATGCATGCTACATACATACTACATACATACTACATGCATGCTACATACATACTACATGCATGCTACATACATACTACATGCATGCTACATGCATGCTACATACATACTACATGCTACATACATACCACATACATACTACATACATACTACATACATGCTACATGCTACATACATACTACATATATACTACATGCATGCTACATACATACTACATATATACTACATGCATGCTACATACATACTGCATGCTACATACATACTACATACATACCACATACATACTACATACATACTACATACATGCTACATGCTACATACATACTACATATATACTACATGCATGCTACATACATACTACATATACTACATGCATGCTACATACATACTGCATGCTACATGCATGCTACATACATACTACATACATACTACATGCTACATACATACCACATATATACTACATACATACAATACATCCATACAATACATACATAGACATACAGTACATATAACATAGAGTAACATACTTACCAATACTTGTCACATTGTTCCCCGAAGCCATTGTCTTTTCCGGAATAAATATTAACATAACAAACCACAAAAATACTCACCCACGATCCGAAGCAGTCCACGAGTGTGTCCCACGACGATCTTGGGTAGAGAACTGCAGCATCAGATGATGCTGCCGTTCTCTACGGGCTGCAGGAATCCAATGACGGAAAGTAGGTATCCTTCCGCACTGTATTCCTCCGCCACTTAAAAAAAAAAAAGTCCCTAGTCTCACTTTATGCCATTGCTGCGTGGGAATTTCCCACACAGCAATGGCATAAAGTGAGACTAGGGACTTTTTTTTTTTAAGTGACGGAGGAATACAGTGCGGAAGGATACCTACCTTCCGTCATTGGATTCCTGCAGCCCGTAGAGAACGGCAGCAACAGCTGATGCTGCAGTTCTCTACCCAAGATCATCGTGGGACACACTCGTGGACTGCTTCGGATCGTGGGTGAGTATTTTTGTGGTTTGTTATGTTAATATTTATTCCAGAAAAGACAATGGCTTCGGGGAACAATGTGACAAGTATTGGTAAGTATGTTACTCTATGTTATATGTACTGTATGTCTATGTATGTATTGTATGAATGTATTGTATGTATGTAGTATATATGTGGTATGTATGTAGCATGTAGTATGTATGTAGTATGCATGTAGCATGCAGTATGTATGTAGCATGCATGTAGTATATATGTAGTATGTATGTAGCATGTAGCATGTATGTAGTATGTATGTGGTATGTATGTAGCATGTAGTATGTATGTAGCATGCATGTAGTATATATGTAGTATGTATGTAGCATGTAGTATGTATGTAGTATGTATGTAGTATGCATGTGGTATGTATGTAGCATGTAGTATGTATGTAGCATGCATGTAGCATGCATGTAGTATGTATGTAGTATGTATGTAGTATGTATGTAGTATGTATGTAGCATGCATGTAGTATGTATGTAGTATGTATGTAGTATGTATGTGGTATGTATGTAGCATGTAGTATGTATGTAGCATGTATGTAGCATGTATGTAGCATGCATGTAGCATGCATGTAGTATGTATGTAGTATGTATGTAGTATGTATGTAGTATGTATGTAGCATGCATGTAGCATGCATGTAGTATGTATGTAGCATGTAGTATGTATGTAGCATGTAGTATGTATGTAGCATGTAGTGTGTATGTAGCATGTAGTATGTATGTAGCATGCATGTAGTATGTATGTAGTATTTTTTTTTTTTTTTAACATTTAACACATTAGCCGGATGATGGGACTACTACTGTCCCATCATTGGCTAATGTGTCAATCACTGTCATGGTAGCAGGCATCGCCCGATGGGACTTGTAGTCCCATCGGACAATGCCTGCACAGACCCCCGAAGCCTGCACAGACCACCGGCAGGTCGGCACAGCCCCCCGGCAGGCCGGCACAGCCCCCCGGAGCCTGCACAGACCACCGGCAGGCCGGCACAGCCCCCCGGCAGGCCGGCACAGCCCACCGGAGCCTGCACAGACCACCGGCAGGCCGGCACAGCCCCCCGGCAGGCCGGCACAGACCACCGGAGCCTGCACAGACCCCCTGGCAGGCCGGCACAGCCCCCCGAAAGGCCCGTACAGACCCCAGAGAGGCTGTACAAGGCAAAAACAGGGTTTTTCTTATTCCGATACCGGAAGTCCCATAGACTTGAATGGGACTTCCGGTATCGGAATCGGCGATACCGATACTTTTTTTAAAGATCGGCCGATCCATTCCGATCCGATACTTTGAAGTATCGGATGGTATCGCTCAACTCTAGTGACAGCCCTTTAGATATTTGTAGACAGATATTAAGTCTCCTCTCAGTCTTCTCTTTTGCAGACTAAACATTCCCAAATCCTGCAACCTTTCCTCATAAGACAGGGTTTGCAGACTGGTCACCATTCTGGTCGCTCTTTTCTGAACTTGCTCCAGTTTGTTGATGTTTTTTTTAAAATGTGGTGCCCAAAACTGGACACAATATTCCAGATGAGGTCTGACCAAAGAGGAGTAGAGGGAAATAATGACTTCACGTGATCTAGACTGTATTCTTCTGTTAATACATCCTAGAATTGCATTTGCCTTTTTTGCTGCTGCATCACACTGTTGACTCATATTCAGTCTGTGATCTATTAGTATACCCAAGTCTTTTTCACATGTGCTGTTGCTTAGCCCTATTCCTCCCATTCTGTATATGCTTTTTTCATTTTTATTGCCCAGATGTAGTACTTTGCATTTTTCCCTGTTAAAAACCATTCTGTTAGTTGCTGCCCACTTCTCCAGTTTATTTATATCTTTTTGAATCCTCTCTCTCTTCTCTAGTATTAGCTATCCCTCATAGCTTTGTGTCATCAGCAAATTTAATCAGTTTACCCTCAATTCCTTCATCTAAATCATTGATAAAGATATTGAACAATACAGGGCCCAGGACAGAGCCCTGTGGTACCCCACTTGAGACATTCTTCCAACTGGATGTGCAGCCATTTACGACCACTCTTTGGGTCCGACCACTAAGCCAGTTATGAATCCACCTAACAGTTGCCTTGTCCATTCCATACTTAGTCATTTTTTCAATAAGGATTGTATGAGATACTTTGTCAAGTAGAAGTTGAAGTAGAAGTGAGTAGAAGTTTTATGGAATTTACCATTAGGAACTTCAACATTCTGACTGCATTCTCTACAGAGAGACATGATGATTATAAATATGACAATGACATAGTTATAAGTTGTCAGGCTTTCTCTTAAATGGCCACAGTGATCCTTACGGAGTCCAATCGATTTCGTGATTGCAAATTGAAAGTCCATGTCCATGTCTATATGATAATGTCACCATTATGTAAGAATATAGCGTTAGTTCTTTTTCCTTTTTTCCATATTTAGCCCACTGTCTGTGAAATTCTGCTGTCTGCATTAACCTGTTTTTTGACACATAACATTGGCTAATATCTGCAGATTTATGCACCTACTTGTCCATGCATATCTCACATTAATCCTTGTCTACATGTAACACGAATTCATTGTTTCCCTTCACCGACCCTTAAATAGATTAAGAGTCTTTAAGCATTACCAAAACTTATATCCAAACACAGAATAGCCATTACTTAAAGGAGTTGTCCACTACTCAGACAACCCCTTCTCAATCACCATGTTCCCTCCTATAACATAATAACAGGTACCCTCACCTATGTTACCTGTGGTGTTCCAGCAGTGTCAGCACTGGCTCTCCTGTGGCTTGTGTGAGATTGTTGTGTCACATGAACCCTTCAGCCAAACAATGGTCGTTTTACTCTCCCCTTATTCGGACAAACCAGAAAGTCAGAGGAAGTGAGGGAGCCGCCCCAAAGGAGGGGACAGTGAGGTGGCTGCTGATTGGCAGCAGGGATCAAGTGGCATAGTAATCTCACACTAGCCCTGAGAGTGTCTGTACTGACACAGGTGTGATGGTGCCGGCGCTGGAGGTGAGTATAGCTGTTATAATTACATGATGAGTGAATATACTGATTGAGAAGGGTTGGCCGAATAGTAAACAACCCCTTTAAGGGACATTTAAAAGTCTTCACTACTTAAACAACCTTAGTTCTCATTATACGTAAAATTCTTCAAACTCTTTCAGGGCAAGTGAGGCAGACTAGTGTAAGTGTTATTCCTCATCTTTCCTCATCTTTGTATAGGCCTGTGTCTTTCCCACCAGTCATACATCAGCTTTGACCTTCAGCTCAGAACATCTCTGTTGATTCCTTTACCACTGGATTTTACTTTTGCGGCATTCTCCGTTTATCCTGTATGACCTCTTACTTAAAAATGGCATTGTACAAAGTTCATTGTTAACTTTATGCCATAAATGTCCAATATGCCCACAAAATTACTGATAGTATTAACTTTTCATATTAGGATCCTAGTAACTTCATTTTTGGTCTGATATGATGATAGCGAAACATCTTTTAGAAAGCGACCCAATGCATGGGGTGGTTATTCAAGGAGAAATATAATTGACATTCTTGTAATAGTTGGGAAAATGTGAATTGTTACATTTTAAAATCAGATTTAAAGTGTGTATGTGTGTTTGTATGTGTGTGTGTATGGGTGTGTATGTGTGTTTGCATATGTCTGTGTATGTGTGTATGTGTGTGTATGTGTGTTTTTGTCTGTGTGTGGGTATGTGTGTGTGAGTGTGTATGTGTGTGCATGTGTGTGTATGTATGTGTGTGTATGTGTGTGTGTGTTTGTGTGTTTTTGTCTGTGTGTGGGTATGTGTGTGTGAGTGTGTATGTGTGTGCATGTGTATGTGTGTGTATGTATGTGTGTGTGTATGTGTGTGCATGTGTATGTGTGTGTATGTATGTGTGTATATGTGTGTGGGTGTGTACACTACCGTGTAAAAGTTTAGGGTCACTTAGAAATTTCATTATTTTTTAAAGAAAAGCACAGTTTTTTCCAATGAAGCTAACATTAAATGATTCAGAAATACACTCTATACATTGTTAATGTGGTAAATGACTATTCTAGCTGCAAATGTCTGGTTTGTAATGCAATATCTTCATAGGTGTATAGAGGCCCATTTCCAACAACCATCACTCCAGTGTTCATATGGTACTTTGTGTTTGCTATCTGTGTAAGAAAGCTAATGGATGGTTAGAATACCTTTGAGAACCCTTGTGCAAGTATGTTAGCACAGCTGAAAACAGTTTAGTTTGGCTGATTAGAGAAGCTATAAACCTGACCTTCCTTTGAGCTAGTTGAGAATCTGGAGCATTATATTTGTTTTTTCCATTAAACTCTCAAAATGGCCAGAAAAAAAGAACTTTCATGTGAAACTTGACAGTCTATTCTTGTTCTTACAAGTGAAGGCTATTCCGTGCAAGAACTTGCCAAGAAACTGAAGATTTCCTACAACGGTGTGTACTACTCCTTTCAGAGGAGAGCACAAACAGGCTCTAACCAGAGTAGAAAGACAAGACAAGTACATTAGAGTCTGTAGTTTGAGAAATCGACATCTCACAGGTCCTCAACTGGCAGCTTCATTAAATAGTACACGCAAAACGCCAGTGTCAATGTCTACAGTGAAGAGGCGACTCTGGGATGCTGGCCTTCAGGGCAGAGTGGCAAAGAAAAATCCATATCTGAGACTGGCTAATAAAAGGAAAAGATTATTATGGGCAAAAGAGCACAGACATTGGACAGAGGAAGATTGGAAAAAGTGTTATACAAAGACAAATTCAAGTTTGAGGTGTTTGGGTCACACAGAAGAATATTTGTGAGATGCAGAAGAGCTGAAAAGATGCTGAAAGAGTGCCTGACGACATCTGTCAAGCATGGTGGAGGTAATATGAAGGTCTGGGGTTGCTTTGGTGCTGGTAAAGTGGGAGATTTGTACAATGTAAAAGGGATTTTGAATAAGGAAGGCTATCACTCTATTTTGCAACGTCATGCCATACCCTGTGGACAGCGCTTAATTGGAACCAATTTCATCCTACAGCAGGACAATGACCCAAAGCACACCCCCAAATTATGCAAGAACTATTTAGGGAAGAAGCAGGCAGCTGGTATTCTAGAGTATCTGTAATGGAGTGGCCAGCGCAGTCACCAGATCTCAACCCCATTGAGCTGTTGTGGGAGCAGCTTGACTGTATGGCACGCAAAAAGTGCCCATCAAGCCAAACTAGCTTGTGGGAGGGGCTTCTGGAAGCATGGGGTGAAATTTCTCCAGATTACCTCAGAAAATTAACTGCTAGAATGCCAAAGGTCTGCAATGCTGTAATTGCTGCAAAGGGAGCATTCTTTGACAAAAGCGGTTTGAAGGAGAAAATTATTATTTCAAATAAAAATGTTTTTTTCAAACCTTGTCAATGTCTGGACTAGATTTTAAATTCATTTAGCAACTCATTTGATTAATAAAAGTATGAGTTGTCATGGAAAACACAAAATTGTCTGGATGACCCCAAAATTTGGAACGGTAATGTACACATGTGTGTGTGTATGTGTATGTATGTGTGTTTGCATGTGTGTGTGTATATGTGTGTGTGTGTATGTGTGCATGTGTGTGTGCATGTGTGTGTGTGTTTCTGTGTGTGTAAGAAGATTGCGGGATGCAGTGACGCAAGGGAGGCAGAGCAAGGGTTAACAATTTAATTGGAACAATAGAGGAACTCCTCGCAGGCAGAAAACAGTTAAATTGAAAAGGGAAAATTGTAATGTAACAACAGTCCAGTAATCAAACTTATTGTGACTTTAAGGTCCACCGCCGCAAGTGATCCAGTGGGGGTTGTAGTCCCGGGAATGGCCGGTGGAGTGTCCTGAGATGAGATCTAAAAGAATACAATCCAACTTCTGGTGGCAGTGGGCGGTCACCGGTTTTACCCGCTGAGCCCCTAGTCCATAATCCTGTGCAGCTGAAGTAAAGATAGCTGCTGAAGTCCCGGTGTCGCATGTGGGCTGCTATGCTCTGGCCTGCAGAGAAGATTGAAACTTACTGTCCTGCAGCCATCCCTCACCTCTCTGCACGAGTGTGGTTTCACTCTCAGCCGGGCGCACGGTGCTCTCTAATCTCACTGTTCCGCCCGGGTGTCCAATATAAGCCAGCTGCAGTATGTCGCAGCGCTGATGCTCACCCTGCTGCACTCTTCCTGACGGTGGGACACTGACTGCTGCTTTGCACGCTTTCGCCTCTGCTTCCGGTTTAACCCCTTTACCCCCAAGGGTGGTTTGCATGCTAATGACCAGGCCAATTTTTACAATTCTGACCACTGTCCCTTTATAAGTAAATAACTCTGGAACAATTCTGACAATGTTTTCTCGTGACATATTGTACTTCATGATAGTGGTAAAATTTCTTTGATATTGCTTGCGTTTGTGAAAAAAATGGAAATTTGCTTAAAATATTTGAAAATTTCGCAAGTTTCCAACTTTGAATTTTCATGCCCTTAAATCACAGAGATATGTCACATAAAATACTTAATAAGTAACATTTCCCACATGTTTACTTTACATCAGCACAATTTTGAAACCAATTTTTTTTTTGTTAGCGAGTTACTGTATAAGGGTTTAAAGTTAAACAGCGATTTCTTATTTTTACAACACCATTTTTTTTGGGAACCACATCACATTTGAAGTCACTTTGAGGGGTCTATATGATAGAAAATATCCAAAAGTAACACCATTCTAAAAACTGCACCCCTGAAGTTCCTCAAAACCACATTCAAGAAGTTTATTAACCCTTCAGCTGCTTCACAGGAATTTTTGAAATGTTTAAAAATATAAACTTAACTTTTTTTTCACAAAAAATTTACTTCAGATGCATTTTTTTTATTTTACCAAGGGTAACAGGAGAAATTGGACCCAGAAAGTTGTTTTGCAATTTCTCCTGAGTAAGTTGATAGAGAAATTGGACCCAAAAAGTTGATTTGCAATTTCTCCTGAGTAAGCTGATACCCCATATATGCAGGTAAACCACTGTTTGGGTGCATGGCAGAGCTCGGAAAGGGAGGAGCGCCGTTTGACTTTTCAATGCAAAATGGGCTGGAATTGAGATCGGACGCCATGTTGCGTTAAGAGAGCCCCTGATGTGCCTAAACAGAAGAAACCCCTCACAAATGACACCATTTTGAAAACTAGACCCCATACGGAACTTATCTAGATGTGTGGTGAGCACTTCAAACCCCCAAGTGCTTCACAGAAGTTTATTTCATAGAGCCATAAAAATAATCATATTTTTTCCACAAAAATGATTTTTTGCCCCCAATTTTTTATTTTCCCAAGGGTAACAGGAGAAATTGGACCACAAAAGCTGTTGTGAAATTTGTCCTGAGTAGGCTCATACCCCATATGTGTGCGTAAACCACTGTTTAGGCGCAAGGCCGTGCTTGGAAGGGAAGGAGCTCCGTTTTACTTTTTCAACGCAAAATTGGCTGGAATTAAGATCGGACGCCATGCCGGGTTTGAGGAGCTCTTAATGTGTCTAAACAGTGGAAACCCCCCACAAGTGAAACCATTTTGGAAACTAGACCCCTTAAGGAACTTATCTAGATGTGTGGTCAGCACTTTGAACTCTCAAGTGCTTCACAGAAGTTTATAACGTAGAGCCATAAAAAACAATCATATTTTTTCCACAAAAATGATCTTTTCACTCCTAATTTTTTTATTTTCCCAAGGGTAACAGAAGAAACTGGACCCAAAGAGAAATTGGGAAATTTTTCCTGAGTACGCTGATACCCCATATGTGGGGGTAAGCCACTGTTTGGGCACATGGCAGAGCTCAGACGTGAAGGAGCACCAGATTACTGTTATGGTTTGCAGGTGCCATGACCCACTGGGAGAGTCCATGAGATGCCGATACAGCAGAACCCCCATACGTGACCCCATTTTGTGAACTACACCGCTCAATGAATTTATCTAGGGGTGCAGTGATCATATTGACACCATGAGTGTGTCACAGAATTTTATACCAATGGGCAGCCATGCAGAGAGACCCCGGAGGAACGAAACGTTATTTGCATACTCAAGTGAATGGGTCTGTGCACGTCAGTGTGTTTCCATGGACCATGTGTCCATGGGCAAAGCACGCTGACATGTCAGTTTTTTAATTTCAACACGGGCCACAAAATATCCAACACACGTGCATATGCATAACACACATGGATGTCATCCATGTGACACTCATGGGCGCCGGGGAAGAAGTGTTACAGTAAGTGCTGTTCCCCTGCGCTGGGTGCTGAACATGGCTCTCATCATTCTCTCCTGCTTGTGCCAATAGCTGTCACAGCAGGGGAGAATGATGAGAGCCATGTTCAGCACCCGGTGCCGAGGAACAGCGCTTACTGAAACGCTTCTTCCATGGCACCCGTCCTTGTGGTACTGATGCGGCACACGCATGCCACATGTGTGTTGCAAGTATTACACACATTGGAAATATCAGGACGTGTGAAAGAGGCCTTATAGCTGGTTTTACTGCTTGGCTGCTGTCATACACTAAAAGACGCTTTTTATTGCAAAAAATAGTTTTTGCATCACCATATTTTGAGAACTATAATTTTTCCATGTTTTGGCCCACAGAGTCATGTGAGGTCTTGATTTTTGTGGTACTAGTTGACGTTTTTATTAGTACCATTTTCGGGCACATGAGTTTTTTTATAGCTTTTTATTCCTATTTTTGGGAGGCAGAATGAACAAAAAACAGCAATTCATGAATTTCTTTTGAGGGGGAGGCGTTTATACCGTTCCATGTGTGGTAAAATTGATAAAGCAGTTTTATTCTTCAGGGTTAGTACGATTACAGCAATACCTCATTTTTATCATTTTTTGTGTTTGGCTCTTTTATAAAATAAAAACTATTTTATATAAAAAATAATTATTTTTGCGTTGCTTTATTCTGAGAGCTATAACTTTTTTATTTTTCTGGTGATGGAGCTGTATGGGGGCTTGTTTTTTGCGGGACAAGATGACGTTTTCAGCGGTACCATGATTATTTATATACATCTTTTTGTTTGCGTGTTATTCCACTCTTTGTTCGGCGGTGTGATGTTAAATAATTGTTTTTTGCCTTGTTTTTTTATGACGTTCACTAAAGGGGTTATCTAGTGGGACAGTTATATAGGTCGGGTCATTACGGATGCGGCGATACCAAAACTCACACGAGTCTCTCACATTAACACCCGGCACTGCCACCGGCACTCGGACCGGAGCTGCGGCTGCATGTATTTCTATGCTGGCGGTAGCGTCGGGTGTTGATGCCAGAGACTTATGCAAGTTTCTCGCATCACACACAGTAGTGTGATCCCAGCCTTACACTTCGTCCCACTATGGGACAACCATTGTTTGCAGGCTGATCGCTTTTATAGCATGCAGATAAAGCAGCACTCATGACGACAATGAGTTACCATGGCAGCGACCGAGACCCCGCGTCAAGCCGCGGGGTCTTCGATCCAAAGGCAGAGGGGCTGTAAGCCCTCTGCCTGCTCCCGGAATGCTGCGATCGTGTTTGATTGCAGTATTGCGGGGGTTAAAGTGTCGGGAGAGGTCTGTGACTGCTCCTGGCACTTAGTGCCAGGTGTCATGAGAATCAGCTGACATCTGGCCACGATCAGCCAAACACCACCCGTGTATGCAGCTGATCGCTGAGATGTACTATTCCGTCCATGGTCAAATTGGCCCAGGGTACATGGATGGAATAGTACGTCTGATGTCAGAAAGGGGTTAACCAGGCGCCCTAACCCCGGGTCACGGGACCTGTCCAGTCCTCTTTGTCTTCCCCTGGGCAACATGGGTCGCAGCCTCGACAGTTCTGGACCCAGCTCAATACAGGTACCCGCAGCCTGGTTCGGCTCCTTACATGTGTGTGTGTGTGCAAATGCATTTGAGTGAGTGCGTGCGTGCATGTGTGCACTCGCGTGTGTGGTTTTTTTTTGCCACATTCACTTTTACAGAATAGATTTGGTCACTAAACATTTGTACTTTATTCTTCATTAAACAACGGAAACTTGATAGTAAAAAAAAATAATGTGTAAACTGTGAGCCTCTGATTTATTAGCTATTTTTTATTGCCTTAATTGCCTATTAAACCCCAAAAAGAAAGGACTTAAAATCAACAACAACAAAAATTGGTCTTATAACATATCACAATTGAAATGACTTCACAGGATGCCGGTAACCCCCATGATAAAGATAGGGGTAGCACAGGTGAAAAACACTAATAAAGCACCCACCTACAAACCTATCAAACATGGATTGGGTGGCTGCCCAGTATTATAGCTGCACACAGATAAGGCTTGCATAGGCCATCAGTCACACAGGTAGGTGTGGTGCACAGTATCTGGCTTACAGTCTAAGGCTGGAGTCACACATAACGTATAAAGATCGGTCTGTTTTTTACGGCGGAGAATCGCATCGATGTTTCATGAACAGTGATCGGTATGTAATCTGTTTTTGATGCGAGGATGCGATTTCCTTGCATCAAAATATCAGTTTGACATCCATATGGCATCCGCACAGTGAGATTTTCTCACTGGCTAGCAAAATGGACATATAATGGAACCCAATGACAGGTTAAAGCACAAACGAAAGAATAGATATATACACATAGAATACATATATATATACTGTATATATACAGTATATATATATGTAATTGAGACACATATATTCAGTATATATATTTATAGTTCATAGAGATCTAAATAGTATAATAGCCGCTAAATCAATTGCCAGCTTCTGTAAAATCATTACAGAACCCGACATGATATGACACATAGTTTACATATAGTAAACCATGGCATATCAAAGCAATTTATATATGTCAGTGTTTAATAAATTAATTAGTTTGTGTTAGTAAAAAATTGGAACTCTAGGGGTTAAATTTAAAGCTATAATCACAGAAAAAAATTGCATGGGCTCCAGCGCAATTTTCTCCGCCAGAGAGGGAATTCCAGTGAGTGAGGGCAGATATTAATAGCCTAGAGAGGGATCATGGTCATTGGCCCCCCTGGCTACAAACATCTGCCCCCAGCCACCCCAGAAAAGGAGCATCTGTAATATGTGCCTTTCCTGGCACTTAGCCTCTCTATTCCCACTGCCTTTAGTGGTGGCATGTGGGTTAATAAGGGCTTAATGTTCCCTTGCTATTGAAAGGTGACATTAAGCCGGGTTAAAAATGTAGAGATGTCAATAAGACACCTATCCATTATTAATTCAATAGTAGTAAAGGGTTAAAAAAGACACACACATTAATTAAAAATTATTTTAATGAAATAATGACACACAGTTTTTGACCAAATTTATTATGCTGCCAATCCAACTGAAGCTATCGTTCTCCTGTAATAAAAATTTAAAATAAAACCAACAATAGCCATACATCTCCACCGTTCAGTCAGGTCCACCCGCTGAAATCCATCACAAGGGGTTAACTAGTTTACAATCGGGACCGGTGCTAATGCTACTGGCCCAGCTGAAAACCACTGCAGAATGAATGAAATCATGTCTGCGCATGCTCCCTGGCTGACCGGGGATGAACTAATAAGCATGGGAAAGTTTCTGAACTTTTTCCCATGCTTCTGAGTTCACCTCAGGTCAGCTGGGGACTCTGCTCAGCCTCAGTGACTACCGCTGACTGCGTGTGTGTCTTTTATAAACGTTTACTACTATAGGATTAATAATGGATATGTGTCTTATTGACACCTCTCCATTATTAACCCGGCTTAATGTCACTTTTCAATAGCAAAGTGACATTAACCCCTTATTAACCCATGATCCACCACTAAAGGCAAAGTGCCAGAATTGGCGCATCTTATAGATTCGCCATTTCTGGGGTGGCTGGGGGCAGATAGCCGGGGGGAATAACCATGGTCCCTTCCTAGGCTATTAATATCTGTCCTCAGTCACTGGCTTTTCCTCTCTGGCAGAGAAAATTGCGCGAGAGCCCACGCAATTTTTTTCTGTGATTATAGTCTTAAATTTAGAGTTCCAAATTTTTACTAACACAAACTAATAAATTCATTGAACACTGACATATATAAATCATTTTGATATGACATGGCGTACTATATGTAAACCATGTGTCATATCATGTCGGGCTGTGTAATGATTTTACAGAAGTCGGCAATTGATTTAGCAGCTATTATGCTATGTAGAACTCTATGAACTATAAATATGTATATATATATATATATATATGTCTCAATGACATATATATATATGTGTTCTATGTGTATATATACAGTGGGGCAAAAAAGTATTTAGTCAGTCAGCAATAGTGCAAGTTCCACCACTTAAAAAGATGAGAGGCATCTGTAATTTACATCATAGGTAGACCTCAACTATGGGAGACAAACTGAGAAAAAAAAATCCAGAAAATCACATTGTCTGTTTTTTTTTCATTTTATTTGCATATTATGGTGGAAAATAAGTATTTGGTCAGAAACAAAATTTCATCTCAATACTTTGTGATATATCCTTTGTTGGCAATGACAGAGGTCAAACGTTTTCTGTAAGTCTTCACAAGGTTGCCACACACTGTTGTTGGTATGTTGGCCCATTTCTCCATGCAGCTCTCCTCTAGAGCAGTGATGTTTTTGGCTTTTCGCTTGGCAACACGGACTTTCAACTCCCTCCAAAGGTTTTCTATAGGGTTGAGATCTGGAGACTGGCTAGGCCACTCCAGGACCTTGAAATGCTTCTTACGAAGCCACTCCTTCGTTGCCCTGGCTGTGTGCTTTGGATCATTGTCATGTTGAAAGACCCAGCCACGTTTCATATTCAATGCCCTTGCTGATGGAAGGAGGTTTGCACTCAAAATCTCACGATACATGGCCCCATTCATTCTTTCATGTACCCGGATCAGTCGTCCTGGCCCCTTTGCAGAGAAACAGCCCCAAAGCATGATGTTTCCACCACCATGCTTTACAGTAGGTATGGTGTTTTATGGATGCAACTCAGTATTCTTTTTCCTCCAAACACGACAAGTTGTGTTTCTACCAAACAGTTCCAGTTTGGTTTCATCAGACCATAGGACATTCTCCCAAAACTCCTCTGGATCATCCAAATGCTCTCTAGCAAACTTCAGACGGGCCCGGACATGTACAGGCTTAAGCAGTGGGACACGTCTGGCACTGCAGGATCTGAGTCCATGGTGGCGTAGTGTGTTACTTATGGTAGGCCTTGTTACATTGGTCCCAGCTCTCTGCAGTTCATTCACTAGGTCCCCCCGCGTGGTTCTGGGATTTTTGCTCACCGTTCTTGTGATCATTCTGACCCCACGGGGTGGGATTTTGCGTGGAGCACGAGATCGAGGGAGATTATCAGTGGTCTTGTATGTCTTCCATTTTCTAATTATTGCTCCCACAGTTGATTTCTTCACTCCAAGCTGGTTTGCTATTGCAGATTCAGTCTTCCCAGCCTGGTGCAGGGCTACAATTTTGTTTCTGGTGTCCTTTGACAGCTCTTTAGTCTTCACCATAGTGGAGTTTGGAGTCAGACTGTTTGAGGGTGTGCACAGGTGTCTTTTTATACTGATAACAAGTTTAAACAGGTGCCATTACTACAGGTAATGAGTGGAGGAAAGAGGAGACTCTTAAAGAAGAAGTTACAGGTCTGTGAGAGCCAGAAATCTTGATTGCTTGTTTCTGACCAAATACTTATTTTCCACCATAATATGCAAATAAAATGAAAAAAAAAACAGACAATGTGATTTTCTGGATTTTTTTTTCTCAGTTTGTCTCCCATAGTTGAGGTCTACCTATGATGTAAATTACAGACGCCTCTCATCTTTTTAAGTGGTGGAACTTGCACTATTGCTGTCTGACTAAATACTTTTTTGCCCCACTGTATATTCTTTCTAATCTTTATTAAACATGTCAGTGTGATTTTACTGTATCGCGCACTGAATTGCCAGCTTTTCTAAAGGACACCGGTGCGTATTTCTTGCAAGTCACACGTATGGTCCGTGTGTAATCCGTTTTTTTCTAGCACCCATTGACAAGTCTCGGGCGTAATATGGTGCAAATCACATATAATACTGGCGAGAAAAAAATCGTATGATGGGAGTTGCCCCATAGATTAACTTTGGGACGAGTGCTATGCAATTTTTTCTTGCATAGCACTCGTCCGTATTTCTCGCTAGTGTGACTCCGGCTTAATAATGACACCCATAATTAAAAACTCTATTCAATCGGTACCTTTAGCTGTACTCAAACCCATGACCTAGATGCTGCAAGGTAACAGTGTTATCCTCCGAGCTCCTGTTCTGAACAGACCCAATCCTATTGGTTGGTGTATGATTTTTTGGGATAATACCAATAATCAAAAAAAATTTAAATATAGCACTGTTGCTTCTGTGGCTGCAGTGCCTTCAAGGAATGCTGTAAGTGTGTATAGTTATATACTGTATATATTATATCTCACTAAAGTAAATCTTTGACTTACTCCTTGTTTGCATTGTAAATGTAAAATAAAAGCAGCAGGTAGAAACCCCAGGGTAATTGAGGTCTTAGGTAAGTTCTGATGCAATCTCTCTTCAAGGAAATTTTAAATAGGAATGAATACTAGATATTACCTATCATGTACAGGAAAGATGCAAGACTGCAGATATTGAGCAGGTGAAAGGTTATAATTGTCCTGTTTTCCCCAGCACAATAATAGTATTGTTTCTATGCAGCTTTCTGAACCCATTATCCTGTAAACTCATGAGTCTACATTACCAGAAGAGCATGTTCACGGCTTTACAAGAAGTGTCCTAGACACCACTCGCAGTCATTGTGCATAAATTCTAAATGCAGCCAGGACTGCCACATATTTTCATTTCAGTGACAATTTAAAGCACTTCCATTTATTTCTGAGAGGTAGGAGTACAGCACTTAAAATATTTTTATTTGTTTTTAGAATTAACCCACTGTCTACACTTAAGAGTAACCATCGTTTTAATTTTTATTACCTAGATAGATAAAACACGTGAAAATAAGAAACTTTGTAATATACTTTATCAGAGAAATCTGCATCTTTCTCTGTCAGGCCTGATCTTATCCATTATTGAGATAGGAGAGGGCAGTTGCTATTGATAAGATTCTATATAGAGATGAGGAGGTGCTAGAGCAAGAGCTCTTCCCTCCTCCTATCCGCTCGCATCTACAAAGACTCTTATTAATAGCATAAACAAAAAAAATGTTTACACCGGCGCTTACCACCCAGAGAGGACGAGACAGAAAAACTCAGAAGCAGCTGGTGATTAAAACAGGCTCTGTGTAAATGTCTGTTAGAAGTGATCTGCTAAGGAGATGTGTAAAAAATATTTATATATAATCACCGCGCTATACTGAGATAAAAGTAGAGTATAAGAATCTAGCGGGCGCACAGACCTTGTCAGATGTTTTTAGGTTGTACTTACTTTACTATCATAGGTGATGCAGTGTGCATGGAAGATCGATGGGATATCGGTTGTAGTGTTCAGCTGACCGGTGGTGCTGCTGAAACAGTATATATACAAGGATCACTACACTGCACTAGAGTTTGAAAGGATAGCATGTGTAGCTGAAGAAAATATATATATATATATATATATAGACTCTAAGGGCACCACACGTTGCTATCATACACTTAATTGTATTACCATTGGTGGTACAGTGTGCTAGCAGGGTCTATACGGTGTGAGAAGGAATAACCAGTGGCCCGGTGAAGCTGCGTGCAAGCACAGGGAGCCGAGATGGCCAGGGGTCAGGGGAAGCTTACCGCACGTAGCGGTGCTCCAGGGAGACGGTTGCTAGGCAAAGAGGAACGGCAGCACTCACGCGCTCCGGCCGGAAGCGACACTGAGGATGCGGCGAGCTAATGTGACTTTACAGGGTTGCAGGGACGGGTGCGCGAGAGGGGCAACTGCCAACGCATTTCGAGAGGTGTCTCCTCTCTTCGTCAGGGCTGTGCCCCTAGCTGATAGCCCGTCCTCTTATAGCTCACTCCCTCATCAATCGATTGTTCATACACACCCCTAATTAATTACAAACATGCTGCAACTAGAGGTCACAGAATGGAATTGTATAAAGTGTGCAGTGATGGCTATATTAAATAGAGGGTCTTATATATAGAATGTTGCATCAGATGATTTGCAAAACAATGTTGCCAATGAAATTGCAATGCTACAAATTTCTAAATATATACCGTATATATATATATATATATATATATATATATATATATATATATGCGTCTTTATTTATTCCAGATAAATAAATGGGCATTTACAGTGTAAAAAAATGGGGTGAAAAAATGTGTCATTATTAAAACTTAAATAATTTATTAATATGATTCTAAAAACATGTATGTTGCGTCTTGTTTGAGGAATGTAGAAAAAACACAAATATAGGAAAAATATAAAATAAATAAGAAATAAAAAATAAGAGATTTTATTAACTAATTATGAGAAATGTATTTATAAGACCTTTATAAAAAAATTGTTTTCAAATAAATCTTTTCAAAAAGTTTTCAAAAATTTTTTTTATGGCAGAAAGGTGTAAAAAAGGATATAAAAACAATGAAACATTAGTGATTTCTACTATAAAATTAACTTTTAAAGCGAAATCAATTTAATATAGTATTAAGCTCCTCCTCAGTTTATTTGTGGGGCTTATTTTCATTACTACACAAGTTATATGCCCTGTGAGCCTAAAAAAGGAATTCATGTTAAAAGACAGTTATGGGTACACAAGAAGGTGGATAAAAGTGCATATACCATATATACTTGTGTATAAGCCGACCCCTCTAATTTTGCCACAAAAAACTGGGAAAACTTATTGACTCGCGTATAAGCCTAGGGTGGAAAATGCAGCAGCTACTGGTAAATTTCAAAAATAATAATAGATACCAATAAAAGTTAAATTAATTGAGACATTAGTAGGTCAAATGTTTTTGATTATCCATATTGAATCAGGAGCCCCATATAATGCTCCATACAGTTTATGATGGCCCCATAAGATGCTTCATACAAAATGCACCCCATGTAATGCTGCACAAAGGTTAATAATGCTCCCATAAGATGCTCCATAGAATAATATGCCCCATATAGTGCTCCATAAAGGTTATGGCCGCATAAGATGATCCATAGATTATGCCCCCATAAAATGCTCCATAGATTATGCCCCCATAAAATGCTCCATAGATTATGCCCCCATATGATGCTCCATAGATTATTCCCCCATAAGATGCTCCATAGATTATGCCTCCATAAGATGCTCCATAGATTATTCCCCCATAAGATGCTCCATAGATTATGCCCCATAAAATGCTAAATAGATTATGCCCCCATAAGATGCTCCATAGATTATGCCCCCATAAGATGCTCCATAGATTATGTCCCAATAAGATGCTCCATAGATTATGCCCCCATAAAATGCTCGATAGATTATGCCCCATATGATGCTCCATAATTTATGCCCTCATATGCTGCTCCATATAATATGCCCCCATATGCTGCTCCATAGATTATGCCACCATATGCTGCTCCATAGAATATGCCCCCACATGCTGCCCCATAGAATATTCCCCATATGCTGCTCCATACACTATGCCCCATATGCTGCTCCATAGAATATGCCCCCATATGCTGCCCCATATGCTGCTCCATAAAATATGCCACCATATGCTGCTCCATAGACTATGCCCCCATATGCTGCCCAATAGACTATGCCCCCATATGCTGCTCCATAGAATATACCCCCATATGCTGCTCCATAGACTATGCCCCTATATGCTGCTCCATAGACTATGCCCCCATATGCTGCTCCATAGAATATACCCCCATATGCTGCCCCCATATGCTGCTCCATAGAATATGCCCCCATATGCTGCTCCATAGATTATGCCCCCATATGCTTCCCAATAGAATATGCACCATATGCTGCTCCATAGAATATACCCCAAATGCTGCCCCCATATGCTGCTCCATAGACTATGCCCCTATTTGCTGCTCCATAGACTATGCCCCCATATGCTGCTCCATAGAATATGCCCCCATATGCTGCCCAATAGACTATGCCCCCATATGCTGCTCCATAGAATATACCCCCATATGCTGCTCCATAGACTATGCCCCTATATGCTGCTCCATAGACTATGCCCCCATATGCTGCTCCATAGAATATACCCCCATATGCTGCCCCCATATGCTGCTCCATAGAATATGCCCCCATATGCTGCTCCATAGATTATGCCCCCATATGCTTCCCAATAGAATATGCACCATATGCTGCTCCATAGAATATACCCCAAATGCTGCCCCCATATGCTGCTCCATAGACTATGCCCCTATTTGCTGCTCCATAGACTATGCCCCCATATGCTGCTCCATAGAATATGCCCCCATATGCTGCTCCATAGACTATGCCCCCATATGCTGCCCCATAGAATATGCCCCCATATGCTGCTCCATAGAATATACCCCCATATGCTGCCCCCATATGCTGCTCCATAGAATATGCCCCCATATGCTGCTCCATCGATTATGCTCCCATATGCTGCCCCATAGAATATGCCCCCATATACTGCCCCATAGAATATTCCCCATATGCTGCTCCATAGACTTTGCCCCATATGCTGCCCCATAGAATATGCCCCCATATGCTGCTCCATAGAATATGCCCCCATATGCTGCTCCTTAGAATATACCCCATATGCTGCCCCCATATGCTGCTTCATAGATTATGCCCCCATATGCTGCTCCATAGATTATGCCCCCATATGCTGCCCCATAGAATATGCCGCCATATGCTGCCCCATAGAATATTCCCCATATGCTGCTCAATAGACTATGCCCCATATGCTGCCCCATAGAATATGCCCCATATGCTGCCCCATATGCTGCTCCATAGAATATGCCCCCATAGAATATGAATATGCGTTGACAAGTGAGGTATTGGTTTTGGGGTTGATGTCAGCTATTTTATGTTCACTGAGATCCATAGAATATGCCCCTATATGCTGCTCCATAGACTATACCCCCATATGCTGCCCCATAGAATATGCCCCCATATGCTGCCCCATATGCTGCTCCATTGAATATGCCCCCATAGAATATGAATATGCGTTGACAAGTGAGGTATTGGTTTTGGGGTTGATGTCAGCTATTTTATGTTCACTGAGATCCGTAGAATATGCCCCTATATGCTGCTCCATAGACTATGCCTCCATATGCTGCTCCATAGAATATGCCCCCATATGCTACTCCATAGAATATACCCCCATATGCTGCCCCCATATGCTGCTCCATAGACTATGCCCCCATATGCTGCTCCATAGAATATGCCCCCATATGCTGCTCCATAGACTATGCTCCCATATGCTGCCCCATAGAATATGCCCCCATATGCTGCTCCATAGAATATACCCCCATATGCTGCCCCCATATGCTGCTCCATAGACTATGCCCCCATATGCTGCTCCATAGACTATGCCCTCATATGCTGCTCCATAGGCTATGCCTCCATATGCTGCTCCATAGAATATGCCCCCTTATGCTGCTCCATAGAATATGCCCCCTTATGCTGCCCCCATAGGATGCTCCATATATTATGCCCCCATATGCTGCAAAAAAAATGCCATACTCACCTATCCTGCTCAGGACCCGGCACCTGAGATATTCACCTGTCCGGGGTCTATCGCTGCTCACCGCTGTCTGCCACATTGTCTGTCAGTGACATTCAGGCATCAGAGGGCACGGTGCGCACTAACCACATCACCGTGCCCTCTGCTGGCAAAACATCACTGACAGGATGCAGCAGACAGCGGTGAGCAGCAATGGACTCCAGACAGGTGAATATCACTTTACTTAACCCCTTTCTGGCACGGTCTCTGAAGCCCTGCTTCTCCACGGTCTCCCTTCCTGCCTTCAGCAGTCACATGGTACCGCTCATTACACTCATGAATATGCACATATTCATGAGTGTAATGAGTGGTACCACGTGACCGCTGAAGGCAGGAAGGAAGACAGCGGAGAAGCAGGGGGCTGCAGAGACCGCGCCAGAGGGGGTAAGTATGATCTGTGACACCCCCGCTCCCCCTCCCCTGCCGACCCCTCAGGTATATGACTCATGTATAAGCCAAGAGGGGCTTTCAGCCCCCAAAAATGGGCTGAAAATCTCGGCTTATACACGAGTATATACGGTAGTTCAATTTCTTGATTTAGACCACTTGGGGCCACAAACTAACAAGAGTGAAAATCCATCTAGATTCTACCCTAGATATGGCTTTCAAAAAATCGCAACCCCTCGGGATTTGTCGAACCACTTGTATGCCGCAAAAAGAGATTCCCATTCATGATTGGTTGTGATTATCAAGAAAATGGCGAGACAGCGGTTGTCCTTTAAATCCCTTGTTAATGTTATCAAGGTGCTCCTTGATTCTGTCCATCAGATGTCTCTTTGTACGGTCTACGTACAACTTGTCACATGAAAATTTGAGGTTATAGATGACCCCTGTGGTTTGATATGTAGTGTTAGCTTTGATTTAATAATGGTTTCTCTTATTTGAGTCTGTGAAGAAAGTATAAAGTTTGTTTTCGATTGATGTCCGCTTACAACACGAACACTTATCACATGGCATGAAACCGTGTGTGTGTTGTACGGTTCATGATAAATGATTTATTACCACTGTTATTATTAGGGATGACTGCCTTCGTTGTTGGTGCCAATAGGAGAGGTTCTGAGCTTTTTTGTATACAAATTTGGGATGTTTAGGTAATAAATTCCCAATACATTTGTCCCCCTGTAACACCGGCCAGTGTTTACAAATAATACTATTACATTTTTTGCATTCCGAATGGAATTGGGTAATTATAGGCAGTTGATTTATCTGTTCCTTGAGGGTAGGTGGGTTGCAGCTATTTTGAATTTTGTATATTAGGGATTCCCTAGGTATGGCATCTACCTCCTGTCTTGCTTTATTCAGAGCTGTTAAATTGTATCCTCTCTCCTCAAATTGTGCCGTTAAATATTTACTTTTCTTATTTAAAATGGAAAAATGCATGTCCTTGTTACCTGCTTATTTGAAGCAATGGCATTGAAGATGAAATGTAGATGGGTCTTTCAGCATGATAATGATCCCTTGCACACTGCCAGGGAAATGAAGCAGTGGCTTTGTAAGAAGCCAGTCTCCATATCTCAACCCCATAGAAAACCTTTGGAGAGATTTGAAAGTCCTTGTTGCCCAACAACAGGCCCAAAACATCACTGCTCTAGAGGAGATCTGCATGGAGGAATGGTCCAACATACCACAAACAGTGTGTGCCAACATTGTGAAGACTTACAGAAAACGCTTGAACTCTGTCATTGCCAACAAAGGTGGCGGCCTGTGTTATTAATCTGGTAAGGGGCCACTATTAAGGAATCTCCACAGCTTATTAATGACAGATCACAACTGTCTGTGGGGTCCCCCCTATTTTTAAAAACCAGCAAAGGCTAAACAAACAGCTGTGGGTTGATATTAATAGGCTGGGAAGGGGCCATGGATATTGGCCCCCTCCTAGATCAATATCATCAGCCCTCAGCTGCACCAGAAATGGCACATCTATTAGATGCACCAATTCGGATGCTTAGTCTCGGCTCTTTTCACTTGCCCTGGTGCGTTGACAAGTGAGGTATTGGTTTTGGGGTTGATGTCAGCTATTTTATGTTCACTGAGATCAAGCCCGGGAGTTAGCAATGGAGAGGCATCATTAAGATACCCCCAGGGCTGCACGGTGGCTCAGTGGTTAGCACTGCCGTTTTGCAATGATGGGGTCCTGGGTTTAAACCCCAGAAAGGACAGCATCTGCAAGGTGTGTTTTCCGTGTTTTCATGGGTTTCCTCCAGGGTCTCCGGTTTCCTCCCACCCTCCAAAGACATACTGATAGGGAATCTAGATTGAGACAGTGATGATAATGTCTATAAAGCGCTATTGAATTAATGGCACTATATAAGTTAGTAAAATTAATAAATAGTAAAAAAAATTACTAACCCCTGTAAGTTTAAGTAAAAAAACACACACAAGGCAAAGTCCTTTATTTGAACAGAACATTTCCAGACCCTCTTTTTTCCATTTACTAAGATCCAAATAAAAATTAAAAAAGCAAAAAAAGCTAAGTGATCTTCACCTGTCCACAGATAATCCCCTACTCTGCTACATCCCGATGGTGTGTTGAGCAGTGGTCTGAGTATGCGACCGCTCAGCATGACATCCGGAATGCACTGACAGTAGCCCGAGGATGCGCCTGCAGTGATGAGCTGTGATGTGAGCAAGATGACTTGAGTGATGAACTGCAGTAACCTTTATGATGTCATCTCTTGTAGTGTGAGAAATTTCTCACAATTTGAGCGGTGATGTCAGATTACCACATCTAATGGATGCGCCATTTCTGGGATGGTTAATGGATGATGTTATTAGTCTGGAGGGGGCAAATATCCATGGTCTCTACCAAGCCTATTAATACAGTATCATCCCGTACCTGCCTGTTTAGCCTTTGCTGGTTATTAAAAATAGGGGGGACGCCATGTCACTTTTTTGGGGTACCCCCTTTTTAATAACCAGTAGAGGCTGTGCAGAAAGTTGTGAACTGGAAGATCCAGGTATAGTGGTCCCTTCTCAGAATAATAACACCAGCCCCCCAGGTGTCTGCTTTCCCTCACCTGGTTAAGAACAATGAGGGGGATCCCACACTATTTTTTTCTTGAATTCATTTATTTAATTATTAACTAAATACATGTACAGTAAGCTACACACTCAAAGCACTGATTACATATTTCACTGACATATTTCTTTCTATCTATCTCTGTATTTAAGATTTTTTTTACTTAGAAAACTAGCTTGAAATGACAGAGAATTGGTGTATTTATAAGGTGATTTTAAAAACGCATTGCATACAGACTGCATAATTGCATTGTATTCTCGTGACACTCGCATGACACTTATTCTACTTTTCAGGAACATCGGAGCGATTTTATTTACGCTGATGAGTGTGAGCCCTAATTCTTTCAATGTTCATTGAAAAACTACAGCTACTACTTCACTGAGAGAAGTAGGAAGAAAAGCTAGTTGTCACATGACTGTATGGCTACGGCCACACTATCAGTATTTGTTCAATATTTTTTCTCAGCATTTGTAAGCCAAAACCAGGTGAGGAACAGGACAAGGTATAATAGAAACAAGTGCACCAATTCTGAATGTTTGACCCACTCCGGGTTTTGGCTTACAAATACTGATGTGAAATACTGACTAAATACTGATAGTTTGGCCGTAGCCTAAGTATGTAAATCGCATTTGAGTGGTCATATTATGACTGTTGCTGCTGGAATCAGCAAGCAGAGCTGAATCCTTAGGCTGGAATTACACCAGTGTATGGCATGCGATGCAACAGCATTGGATGCTATATGTTAATGACCCTCTGCTCCAGCTTTGCTGCGAGCGGGAGCCAGGTGCCATGCTACTGTGCTGAGATTCTCCCGCTTGAGAGGATCGCCGCACAGGTGCGGATAAGATTGAAAAAGTAATTTCTCCATTTCCTCTATGGTATGACTTGGTGTATATCGGACCGCACTTGGGTGACATCCCAGTGCTGTCCAATGTTTCTCTCACACCAGCAGACTTGTATGGGTGCATGTGAGTCTAGTCTCACTGCAAATTGCAGCATGCTGTGATGGTTCTCTCATGTCGAATTGTCATGAGAAAGTAATCGCATATATGAGCTGCCCCATAGAATAACACTGGGCAGAGAGCTATTCGATGTTTTATCGCATAGCACTCGGGCGTGTTATATGCGGAGCAGCATAGTGACTTAGTGGTTAGCATTGCAGTGCTCGGTGTCCTGGGTTCAAATCCCACCAACCACAACGTCTGCAAGGAGTTTGCCTGCAGCATCACCCCACTCCTGCCTCCTCCAGCAGCGACCCTGGAACCCCGCTTCACTGCATGGATTATAAAAAGCACCATCATTTTATTAAAAAAAAATTTTTTCCTATTTTTCTCCTCAAAATTTGGGGTGCGTCTTACAATCCGGAGCATCTTATAATTTAAAAAATACGGTAAATCACCAAAACCACCATCTATACATTAATGCATCACCAGGACCACCACTTGTATATGAATTCAGCACCAGAAGCACCATCATCTCATGGTACATCAATTGTAAGGTCAGCTCCGCCTCATATACATTTGTATCGCATGAACCTACAACACCCAGTATCTTTTTTACAATAGTAAGGTGATACTGGGAGTTGTTGTTAACAGGCATTATCAGGCTGCGGGCAATACAGAACAACAGTATTTATGATATAAAAACTTAATTACCAATAAACGTTTACATCCAGGTGCCTTACAGATGACATCTTCTCTGATTGAACTTGTTCTCTTTCTTTTATTCTTTCTTTTGTCCAGATGCCATGATTACTTTTTACAGCCATAGCTCATCCTCGCAGGCTTCCATCTTCTCTGGTCTTCTGCAGCACATCTCGACATGATGCCTTTAAAAACAGCAGCATGATTATAATGATCGTGAATAAAAATATCTACCCTATGCTCTGCCCGTGAATAAATAATTGTCCCTCACTGTGTTCTCTGCACAAAATGTGACCCCCACATTATCCCTCCTATGGTACATACCTCCCCTTTCCTTACTGGTCCCACTCTTTACACTTTTTACTGTGTCCCTCCTATACTATCCAGTCTCTATACTGTGCTTCTCATCACACTACCACCTGCTTGGAATACTGTCCCCTCCTTGCTCTGCTCTTTCACTGTCCCCCCCATGCTACCCGCACTCGATACTGCACCACCCACACACTACTCAGTCTCTGTTATGTGCCCCCTCACACTTTTCTCCCTTAATGTCTCCTCATGCTATTCCCCTTAAAAGTGTCCTCACACATTTCCCCATCCCTCATACTTAGTTTCCCCCCATTTCCCCACCCTGCCCACCATACTGTCTACTCACACACTCGCCATACTTTCTCCTCACACATCCCCCACTCATCATACTGTCTCCTCACACACTCCCACTCTTGCTCTCCATACTGCCTTCTCATACATTCCTCTTCCCCATACTGTGTTTGCACGCAATCCTCCTCCCCCTTGGTTACCATACTGTTTCCTCACACATTTCCCCCTTGTTTGACTCATGGTTAAATGAATTCACAAATGTCTTCGTACTATACAGTATTTGTGATGATGGAAATGTCCAGTTTTGATCATTTTGTGTATTAGAAAATGGTCATCACCAATATAATAACATTCTCATATGTAAATGTATATTATTTTTTATATTTGTAAAAAATAACCTTTTAGTATGACCATGGTTTCTTTCATACCTGAAAACTGTAGAAAGTCCCAAACGAGTCCAGGTCCCAGTACATTCCTGTCTGCTGAGAGATTCATAATGCTTCAAATTACACAGTGTAAAAACTGGCTGGTAATACAAGAAAATCAGTCGTCCTTGTTATCTGTGCAGATGGCAGCACATGGTTACATTTGGTCCATTTTCCTGCCAGAGGAATCTTAGTTATAAATATAACAAAAAGAACTGGCAAAGTTAAGGGGTCACAAAGAATGGTGATGTATGGTAAGCTGATGAGGTGTATCGTTAAAACTGCCAGTTAAGCCCGGATGTAGTTTGCCAAGCTTTTCTTGGCTTCTGTGAAAATGCAAATCAACCACTTTTTTGCATATCTGTAAGATTATTGCTGCTCCTTTCCTCTGTATATCACTCCAAACAAGACTTTCAGAAATATGTATTATTTCCAAACTTGTAACATATTTGTGTTCATTAAATTAAACCTAAAACATCCCATACATCAATTATGACATCTAAGGAATGTAAGCGCATAAAACTATCATACCAACATATGGCGCGGTGCAATAATGAGTTGAGTGTAATCGCTTTTTGAAACATTGAACAATACTTGTATTTCCAGGATGGAAGCATTCTTCTGTCTAGGCTCAACATCTGCAAACTGTCTTGTTTGTTAATCCTGTCAGAGTAAAACATTTACAGTATGAAATTTCATGTGGATTGCAATTTTTATATCCAGAATAATGTGCTTAGCAGAACTCTTTTTCTTTTGCTCAGACACCAGTGCTATTGAAAAGAATTTTGTGTTCTGGTTATTGCACAGAAAAATGTACAATGCAATGAAAGCAATCTCAAACAAAGAAATAAGAAGAGGATAAAGAAAGGAAAGTGTGATACAAATCAATGTCATAGAAAAGATTACACTCTGATTTTTAATGTTCTGACTTTTGTGCACTTGGCATTAACAAAAAATGGATGAAGGTAATTTTCAGTGTGTGTTTCTGCCAACTTATTGCATTTTCTGTCTTCTGTCTGCGGAGTCCATGTTCCTCTCTTATACCGTGACTGCAAGTAAGCACAAGTTCTGCTTCATTTCCGAGCATTTCGGAAATGCTGACATACTATTCATAGTCAAATAATTATCAAATGATCGTAATATATACATCTTTTGACCTGGTAATAGTGTTGAATGCATTGATCTACTGTAAATGGACTTTAAGATATATTTCCTGCTTTGAAAAAACAAAAAACTGTCCAAAAATATCCCTCTTAAAGCAGTTGGCAGGTTTAAAATGACAAGTCTGCAGTCACATGACCTCCTTATCTGACGCTGACACTGGTGAATCTGCATA
Organism: Dendrobates tinctorius; assembly: GCF_039654945.1. Classification (NCBI taxonomy): domain Eukaryota; kingdom Metazoa; phylum Chordata; class Amphibia; order Anura; family Dendrobatidae; genus Dendrobates; species Dendrobates tinctorius. The sequence continues at coordinate 47,396,599 of NW_027361698.1, forward strand.
GAGTAATGCTCACCATTTTAGAGAGGACAAACCCTTTAAGTTTCTTGTGATCAGGTACAACATTCTGTTGCTGCCCGTAAGTCCATGAGAATGTAAGAGGAAGCAATGGCACCCCTAAAGAACCCCTGTGTGATGTGGCATGAGTTCAAACTGCCATTTGCTAAATGGATGAAACCATGTGGAACCAACTGGCACCAGAAGAGTTGCAGGGGGAACAAGTTCAAGTGTGGAACAAGGTCAGGTGCTTTGAATGATGGGAGTTCACCGATGTAAAAGTCCTGCATGCTAAATGGTGGCAGGATTTTAAGCCATGGAGAGGAGCAGTGCGGACATGGGCCAGAGACGAGGATGAAGTAAATGTAACAAGCTTCAATGGGGAGCATGCAACAGCAGGGTGCTGGCCGCTGTCAGACAAGGCCCAGACAACGCCCATTGAAATACAAAGATCTGACTATGCCGGTCATGACCCAAAGACCCTACCTGGGCCAGTCAAGACCCAGAGCTCAGACTGCGCCAGTTAAGATAATAACCTTCACCTTATGCCGGTCAAGATCCAGAGCGCAGATTATGCCCGCCGAGAGCCGGGAACCAGCCCTCTCTTACCCAGGCCTAGGAGGCACCATCCGTCAGTCAAGCACTAAAGATCTGCAAGAAGATGTCTAGCAGAGGAGGACACCTATGGTTACGGAAGGACAACAAAAGTGAGCTGTGCTGTAACTTTCAGTCATAAGGTACCGTACAGGGGTCGGTCTGGGTTAAGAGAACAGGTGGGGTGGTTGGAAAACAGGAAGTTCCTTGATAGACTTTGTCAGAAGGACTTTGGGCCTAGCGGAAAAACCCGATGACCCCCGTTAGGACCATTGCTTCAGGAAGAGCAAACATAGTAGCTCCCAGGAACGGGTGTAACACCCTTGTAGGAAAGACACTAGTATAATTCTTGATAGAATTTTCCGTTATTTTAATTGTATTCTCAGATTCATTGTATGTTTATTGTCATATGGCTTGCTGAAAGTATACACTGTTTCATGTTAATAACTATTCCCTAACCTCTGTGAATCCCTGCTATATCGGAAAGAAAAAGAATATTCAGTTCCATTTCACATAATGCTAAAGAATTCAGCAGCCAGAGAGTGGGCTTATGATGTCATTCATGGCCAAGCGGGTTTCCTCATAATTCAAAAAAGAAGAAAGGTTGATCCAACTTCCAAAAGAAATCCAACATTTATTGCAGCATGATAAAAACAGAATATAGCAGGACAGAGTTTACATAGTAGTTACCAGCAACACGGTTTCTCAAAGCTGCCCAGAATAAGTGATGGTATGGTTATATACCCATCACACCCAATAAGAATTACACACGAGATCACATATAATAAACAAATCAGAAGAAAGAAAATAAAATGAATAAATATAGACTGATAAAATAGCAGACAAAGTATCGTCCTCAACTTATTCCAAGCCATTGTCAGGCAATAGCATTCTGCACGCTACTAGTAGCCACCCAAGTCATACCATCAGATCCTAACCAGTAGGTGAGTTAACTAGGATTACCAGGAATTGTAGTGATGCTTCCATGTCCTTTCACCGAGTTTTTTTTTATTCCAATACTAGAAAACGCACATGGCTGCATCATACTGGCTTTTACCATTGCAGTTCGTCTAGGTGTAGGGCATGCACTTATTCTATAGTAGCGCACTCATTTTCAGATAGTGGTAACAAGCAACAATATAAGATCAAACATTTTATTAACTGCAATACTAGAAATGTAGTTTATTTAATTAAATGCACAGAATGTAATTTGAGCTATATAGGATGTACAACCCGCATGCTTAAAACAAGAATATCGCAGCATATCACTGATATTGTTTCTCTCACCAGTCTGAATCGAACAATGTCATTTGCATCTAAGCACTTTGTGTCCTGTCACCAAAGAAGCACTGCATCTCTACAAGTCATTGGAATCAGAAACTCACCATGTCAGCACGGGGAGGAGACACTAAGAGACGTCTTATGATGTAGGAGGCGTACTGGATGTTTTGTCTGGATACATACAGTCCCGCTGGCTTAAACGCTCGCATTGAAATTTTGTTTCACTATTAGGATGCATTTTATTGAACTTTTCTGTACTGTTTTTTCATTTTTTTGCTGTGTCTATGTTTATTCATTTTATTTTCTTTCTTCTGATTTGTTTCTTATATCATGTGATCTCGTGTGTAATTCTTATTGGGTGTGATGGGTATATAACCATACCATCACTTATTCTGGGCAGCTTTGAGAAAGAACATCTTATTGTTCGAAACGCATTGCTGTTAGCTGCTATGTGAACTCTGTCCTGCTATATTCTGTTTTTATCATGCTACAATAAACTTTGGATTACTTTTTGAAGCTGGATCAACCTTTCTTCTTTTTTTAATTACTTGCACGTGACGACTTCACGAGGTCCGTGCTTCCTCGCACTTCATGCCAATGCAGGTGAGCTGGTTTTTCTTTATATGTTTCCCCATAATACCTTGCAACTGTCAGATTTCATTGTCTAGTACAGCTGTTTAGGAGGGATTATAACATGAGCGACAAAAGATGAGGGCATGGCAAATAGTGGCCAATTTCAAATTTTACATCCTAAGAATTAGAGATCAGAGTGCACATCTCATTACACATAAGGACACAAAAAAGGCCTAATTCTCCGGCTGTGAATAAGAATGCAGAGATTCAAGTCATAGGTGCTGAATCTGCAGAGTCAGTGTGACTCTGAATTTGATTGATCTGTCATATACCGCAGTAACAGCACTTCAATAATACATTCTTTTATTCTTCACATACTGCAAAATAGAGCAGTTTGATACACATCGGACATAATTTTGTGATAAATAGCTCAAAAGAAGTTTCGTAAGCCCTAAGAGTTCTCAGAGCATTATGTACACATTTTCCAGGCAATTAGATGCTTTGTAGTATTGAAATTCATTTTTTTTAGAAACTTTGGCAAATTCAAATTTCAAAAGATACGCTCCTCTCTACTTGGTAGTTACCTGACAAATGGTTTTTAAGGTATTTAATTAAATAATTTGGAGATTTGAATTTACTTTAAAAAGCATAAATTCACACTGCACTTGGCCACTACATATGGCAAATGTCATATTTGTCTGCCTGTAGAAAATTATTAGCCAGCCATACCGTCATGAGTGTGTTTGCCATAATTTACAACAATTTCTAGCATAAAAATAGTGCAAAAAGAAAAAACTGACCAGTACTGTAACTTCTAACAGAAGGAAGCAAATGTGAACAGCTACAAGCTGCAATGATTTCATAATATACAAACCAAAGAATACAGAAGTAGACTGTGTATGATACTTTCAAACACTGAATATGTTAAATTTTGACTACAGTATTGCTACATAGAATATACTTATAAAACAAAGGTGCTCAGTGTAGAAATTGGTCAATTCATGTGTGCCAACTAGTGATGAGCGAGTAGCATCGTTGCTCGGGTCTCCCTGAGAATGCTCCGGTTATCTCCGAGTATTTTGGCGTGCTCGGAGATTTAGTTTTCCTTGTCTCAGCTGCATGATTTGCGACTTGTAATCAGGCTGAATACATGTTGGAATTCCCTAACAAACAGGCATTCCACACATGTATTCAAGCTGTTTAGCAGTCGCAAATCATGCAGCTGAGATGATGAAAACTAAATCCCCGAACATGCCAAAATACTCACAGCCCACCAGAGCATGCTCGGGGAGACCCGAGCAACGAGTATACTCGCTCATCGCTAGTGCCAACCAGTCATGACAAGTCGACCTTCCTCTAATGGGAGACTACTTTTTATGATTTTGACTTTGAAGAGCTACTGTATCTGTGATAAATATAAGGTTTAGGGTCCCAATATAGAAAGGCTGCCTTGTCGTAGCTGGAAAAAAATGAATTTTACATATGTTTGTGACTACCTAGAGATAAAAAGAAAACTAGCATTAAGTTTCAGGCTGCAATCATCAATTTTATATTGATTCCGAAAAACCTGCTCTAGTTACAGATTTCTCTCTTTTCACTTGTTTCTCCAAGTAATACATGCTGAATGTCAGACCAGTGTGTCAAGAACAGTTCCAATGTTTTTGCTCTCCCTCCTATATCAACACAGCAACATTCCTGGAGTAATTTCCCCAAACTATATTTCATGGAGAATCAAGTGTTTTTTTCCCAATAAGCAACTTGATTGAGCTTTTGTCACTATTAACTTGAAAATTTAATTCCATTTTCCTCTTTGATGTGCCATGTACAACCACCTCACAATTCACCCTCACGATGTACAGTACGTTTCATGGTTGAAAAATTAAATAATTAAAACAGGCATTCATAAACTACAATGTGACCTTTCTTTAAAAAGATTAAAAAACAAACAAACCACGGCCTCGTATTTTTACAAAATAGGGCAGGACATACAATTCTAAGAAGATTCATTTTTCAAAAGCAAACATCTGCAAAAGCCCACTGTATTCACGTGTATGGGTCCAAAATTGGACTATTGTAACAGTGAAGTATGTAAAAGATATTTTTTTTTAAAAACACACTCACTTTGTGAAGTAGACAATTGTATTTAAATTTCTGGATTATGAAAATCTTTCTTTAGGATGTAAAAGAAATGGCTTGCCTGTCATAGTGTGAGCAGGTAGCGGGATGCAGTAACGGACAAGAGGCAGACCAAGGGTTAACAAAGGGGTTAATTCACAGGAGGATACTCCTCGCAGGGAGATATTTACATGAAGGGGAGAGTACTTCCTTAATAGAAAGAACACTTCTAGGGGGTTTTAACTAATAGGGGAAAATAATGTAAACTATGCACTTATCACTTTGCGCTCCAGTCACAGATGTGCCCCTCACTTTGACTGGGGCCTCTTGGAATGAGCCACAATGGGGATCTGTTACAGTCTTGTGGAAAATGGGGGAAGCTTTTCTGGCATTGAGAATGCCCTCTTGTGGTCCTGATGGTGTCTTCTTTTCAATCCAGTCGCTGGCAGTGATTGCCCGGGGTTCTAACATGAGCACTGGCCCCAACGGATGCATGGCAGTAGGAGGGGCAGATTCTTTCCTCAGCGGTGAGAATTCTTGTACTATCGGGGCCTGGGAGACGGTCCCAAAACAGTTCACGGTGGTGTGTTTGGTCTGCTGAGTTGTACTGTTGAGCACTGGAATCCCTCACACAGACGTTGCCTTCCCCATTCAGTACCGTCGGCCGGGGGAGTTGTGTCAGCGTCATCGGCCGAGTTCGCAGTTTTGTCAAAGATCTTGATGTAGGCGGGGGACAGCGATGTTAGCGGGGACAGCGATACATTCGGACTGTCAGCGGGACCCCGTCAGTCATCTCCTGTCAGCGCGTCCTCTCGTCTCCAGCTCCTCTTAGCTCCGCCCCCTCACCTCACAGCAGAAATTGCCTCACACCACTCACATGCGCTCAGCATTCCTGCCTCCACAGTTTGAATTTCTGTGCATTTTCTGTCTGCTTAGCCTTGCCCCCTTTTTTCAAGCACAGGGAACATTCTGTGACTCTAAGCGCTCCCCCCTGTAACTGAGGTGACAGACCTGATGGTTCTGAGCCCATTATGGATGAGAATTGCCTGGCTTGCTTCTCTTTACAATATCATGCAGAAAGCACACTTTCTGTGACAAAGCCTTGGATTCAGGATTTTGTTTTAGTTGCAAAAATATCACAGAGGGATTTAATATGGCCCTCCTTGTTTGTGTGTGAAGAATAAAAAAGGCTTTTATTAAGGTGCTCCCACTGCAGTATATCTCAGATTAATCAATTCACTCAGTCACACTAAGTGACTATACAGATGCTGCACTTCTCTAAATTAGTATTCACAGACTGAGAGTAGTAGTTCCATTTCCAGTGTTTTTCAGCACTGAAGTAGTAAACCACAATCAGATTAGCTATTATGACTGCCAAAGAACATTCACACAAGTAAAGTACAAACGAGGAAAGCAAATGCCTGGGCGAATCAAAATTCAGTCATCTGTACCAACACAGACACTGACATCAAGACATCACAGAAATCGTCCTCGGTCTAGGACTCCTATCAACGAAACTACCTGGGAGCATTTCTCCGGGTATGTGCTGCACCACTCAAGTGGACTTATCAAGTAAAAAACTTTGCATGAGTTCCAAATTGAAATTCAGACAACTAATATCACATTGAATGCATGCTTTTAAAAGACTTTATGCTGCTAACGGACTTCTGCTTTTAATTTGTTTGTCAAACATCCTTTGCTCTGAGATATAATAGATATTAAAGTACTCGTCATTGAAAAATATTTTATATAACCTAGATGATGTGCATTAATAAAAGTTGTTAGATTTATACTTACGAGTCTTTCACTTAGTAAACAAATTAAAATGCACATTGTTGTATATGAATCTTTTTTTACTTAAGATGAAAATAGAGAAACCTTAATATAAATTTAAACTTGAACAAACAGTGCTTATCTGCTGTTAAGTAAAAATAACGGGTACTAGCACCGCTGTGATTTTTATATTATACAAGTGTCAGACGTGTTGGTGTGAAAATATATGGCCCCGATTCATCAAGACCGCCGTTGCTCATGTCAGTCTTGCTAAGAGGGCGTGCTGGAATCAGATGCATCTGATTCATTAAGAGGTGCCTTGGCAAAAATCTTTCTCCAGTTAGTGACCGGAGTAAGATTTTTGGTATAAGGTACGCCACAGCTTGTCATTAACTTGATGAATGGACGTCGCCACACCCTGTCCCATCCAAGCTATGTTTCTTTTTGGTGTAGCTGGTTTAAAATTGTGCAAAAATGTCAAAACTTGCGAATTTTTGGCAGAATCTTGGGTTGGGCACAAAATGTACAATTTTTGAAAGTGTGATGAAATGGAGCCATATACTTTTGCTCAGCCTTATTGTGTCTCAGTATGTCTCTGATTTCATATGCTGGCATATGGTTTTTTTTGCTGAATAGTGGTGGTATCATTCATCAGATGCCATATTATGGAGCATAAAGGCAACATATACTAGTGCGATATTGAGCACAATACATAGACACACTTAGTGCAGCATTTTGTGTATGGAATAACAGGAAATGTCTTTATCCACTCTTGCTATGTGTATTATTATTATTATTATTATTTATTGTTATAGCGCCATTTATTCCATGGCGCTTTACATGTGAGGGGGGTATACATAAAAACAAGTACAATAATCTTAAACAATACAAGTCATAACTGGTACAGGAGGAGAGAGGACCCTGCCCGCGAGGGCTCACAATCTTCAAGGGATGGGTGATAATACAGTAGGCGAGGGTAGAGCTGGTCGTGCAGCGGTTTGGTCGATCGGTGGTTACTGCAGGTTATAGGCTTGTCGGAAGAGGTGGGTCTTCAGGCTCTTTTTGAAGGTTTCGATGGTAGGTGAGAGTCTGATATGTTGTGGTAGAGAGTTCCAGAGTAGGGGTGATGCGCGAGAGAAATCTTGTATGCGATTGTGGGAAGAGGAGATAAGAGGGGAGTAGAGAAGGAGATCTTGTGAGGATCGGAGGTTGCGTGCAGGAAAGTACTGGGAGACGAGGTCACAGATGTATGGAGGAGACAAGTTGTGGATGGCTTTGTATGTCATGGTTAGGGTTTTGTAATGGAGTCTCTGGGCAATTGGGAGCCAGTGAAGGGATTGACAGAGGGGAGAAGCTGGGGAATAGCGGGGGGACAGGTGGATTAGTCGGGCAGCAGAGTTTAGAATAGATTGGAGGGGTGCGAGAGTGTTTGAGGGGAGGCCGCAGAGCATGAGGTTGCAGTAGTCAAGGCGAGAGATGATGAGGGCATGGACTAGGGTTTTTGCAGATTCTTGGGTGAGGAATGAACGGATGCGTGAAATATTTTTGAGTTGAAGTCGGCAGGAAGTGGAAAGGGTTTGGATATGTGGTTTGAAGGAGAGATCAGCATCAAGGATTACTCCGAGGCAGCGAGCTTGTGGGACTGGGGAGAGTGGGCAGTCATTTACTGTAATTGATAGGTTCGTAGGGGGGGTCATGTGAGATGGGGGAAAGATGATGAATTCTGTTTTGTCCATGTTGAGTTTCAGATATCTAGTGGAGAAGAAGGATGAAATAGTGGACAGACATTGAGGGATTCTGGTTAGTAGGGAGGTGATATCTGGTCCAGAGATGTAGATCTGTGTGTCATCAGCATAAAGATGATACTGAAAGCCATGAGATTCTATGAGCTGTCCCAGGCCAAAGGTGTAAATAGAGAACAGCAGGGGCCCTAGGACTGAACCTTGTGGGACTCCGACAGATAGGGGGCGAGGTGAGGAGGTGGTGTGTGAGTGGGAGACGCTGAATGTCCGGTCTGTTAGGTATGATGAGATCCAGGAGAGGGCCAAGTCTGTGATGCCGAGGGATGAGAGGGTCTGTAATAATAGGGAATGGTCCACTGTGTCAAAGGCAGCCGACAGGTCCAGGAGGAGGAGGACAGAGTAATGTCGCTTGCTCTTGGCAGTTAAGAGGTCATTGGTGACCTTAGTAAGGGCAGTTTCAGTGGAGTGGTGTGACCGGAAGCCAGATTGTAAGCGGTCGAAGAGGGAGCAAGAAGAGAGATGGGAGGACAGTTCAAGGTAGACGTGTTGTTCCAGTAGCTTGGAGGCGTATGGGAGAAGTGATATAGGGCGATAGCTAGATACAGAGGATGGGTCAAGAGAGGGCTTTTTGAGGATAGGTGTGATGGAGGCATGTTTAAAGCTTGAGGGGAAAACACCAGTTGTTAGTGATAGGTTGAAGAGATGGGTTAGGGTTGGGATGAAGACTGTGGTGAGGTTTGGGATGAAGTGGGATGGGATTGGGTCGAGTGCACAGGTGGTGAGATGTGATCTTGAGAGTAGAGTGGAGAGTCGATCTTCTGTAATGGTGGAGAAGTTGGTTTTGAAGGTGGAGGGCTGGGAAGTCGGGAGGAAGGGCTCTGGGGGTTGTTGACCAAAACTGTCCCTGATGTTATCAATTTTCTGCTTGAAAAATGAGGCAAAGTCTTCAGCTGAGATGAGTGGGGAGGGAGGAGGTGCTGGGGGGCGGAGGAGAGAATTGAAGGTGTTGAATAACTGTTTAGGGTTGTGAGACAGGGAGGATATGAGAGATGAGAAGTAGGTTTGTTTAGCTGTGGCGAGTGTGGTCTTGAAAGTAGTGAGGGACTGTTTGAATGCGATGAAATGCTCGTTGGAGTGGGATCTTTTCCATCTGCGCTCAGCAGCCCTGGAAGCTCGCCTCAGCTCTTTGGTCAGGCTGGTGTGCCAGGGCTGTCTGTTGATTTTGCGAGTTTTGGTATGTGTAAGTGGGGCAGCGGATTCCAAAGCTACAGCTATTGTGGTGTTATATAGAGTGGCAGCGTCATCCGCATTGTGTAAGGAACATATATCTGTAAGAGGGAGGAGGGATTCGGAGAATGAGTGTAGGTCAAGATGTTTAAGATTCCTGCGAGGGTGTGAAAGTTTGTGGGGTGGGGATTGTAGACATGGAGTGAAGAGGGAAGAGAATGTGAGCAGGTTGTGGTCAGAGAGAGGAGGAGGTGAGTTAGAGAGGTTAGATAGGGAGCAGAGGCGGGTGAAGATGAGGTCCAGTGTGTGGCCATCTTTGTGGGTGGCTGTAGAAGACCATTGAGTGAGGCCGAAGGAGGAAGTGAGAGATAGAAGTTTAGTGGCAGCTGAGAGGGAAGTGTCAATGGGGATGTTGAAGTCGCCCATGATGATAGTAGGGATGTCCGCGGAAAGGAAATGAAGTAACCAGGTGGTGAAGTGGTCAAAGAAGGTGGTGGCTGGCCCTGGGGGGCGGTAGATGACAGCCAGTTGGAGGTTGGAGGGGGAGTAGATGCGCACAGAGTGCACCTCAAAGGAAGGGAGGGTAACAGAGGGTGGCAGTGGGATTGGGGTGAAGGAGCAGGTATCTGACAGGAGAAAACCAACTCCTCCACCATGTTTGCTGCTGGGGCGGGGGGTGTGAGAAAGGTGGAAGCCGCCATACGAAAGTGCAGCAGGAGAGGCTGTGTCAGAAGGGGTGAGCCAGGTTTCGGTGATGGCGAGGAAGGAGAGTTTGGTAGTAACAAAAAGATCATGGATGTAGGAAAGCTTGTTGCAGACAGAGCGAGCGTTCCACAGAGCTCCTGTTAGTGGGACTGGGGAAGCGGGGGCTGGGTGAATGGGTATAAGGTTGGAGAGGTTACGGAAGGTTGTGATAGAGTGTGGATGGGAGGTAGAAATGGCTGTGGGAATGTGGTGAGGAGGACCAGGATTTGGAGAGATATCACCAGCAGTGAGAAGGAGCAGAGAAAGTGTTAGCAGGTGGGAGCAGGAGAGGGCATGAGGGGGCTGTCTGTGTTTGGAGACAGAGGATTGTATGTTAAGGAACAGTTTTGAGGCGGAGGTGAGGTGGATGGGGAGGATTGAAGAAGAGATGAAGAGTTCCTTACTAGGAGTAGGGATTAGGGGAATTAGCAGAAAGTGAAGGATTATTGGGGTGAAAGTGAAAACAAACAGAAACATTGTTTACAGTGACTGTGTCCAGTTACCTTCAGTTCCCTTCTGGTTCAATTCTGGTTTTAATTCTTAAATTAATCTTCACACTTCTAGCACACACTTATAGCAATCACAATGCAGACTGAAGTCTATGCAGACTTGTACTCTGCAATATATGTACAACTAAGTGCAGTCAGGTGTGAAGCAGAGAGGAGTGGTCTCTGCTCATCTTGGCCAGACAATTAAGAGTGGACCAGATGCATATGATCAAGCCAGAGTAAACAAGGTCATAAATAACACTGGGGTAAGCTGGGGTTAGCTGAAAGGCATACCATGTGAATGCTAGGTGCAGAGGCAAGTCTATGTGCAAAGCTGGGTGACGCACTGTGTGTCCTTCATAGACAGACAGCAGGAGAGCAGGAGAGCTGGGTGGATGGACATACCATGTGAATGCTAGGTGCAGAGGCAAGTCTATGCGCAAAGCTGGGTGACGCACTGTGTGTCCTTCATAGACAGACAGCAGGAGAGCAGGAGAGCTGGGTGGATGGACATACCATGTGAATGCTAGGTGCAGAGGCAAGTCTATGTGCAAAGCTGGGTGACGCACTGTGTGTCCTTCATAGACAGACAGCAGGAGAGCAGGAGAGCTGGGTGGATGGACATACCATGTGAATGCTAGGTGCAGAGGCAAGTCTATGTGCAAAGCTGGGTGACGCACTGTGTGTCCTTCATAGACAGACAGCAGGAGAGCAGGAGAGCTGGGTGGATGGACATACCTGTCGGAAGAATAGAGATGCTTGTTAGAGTGTTATGTGTATAACGCCTAACCAATGCTATGGAAGTCAATTTATGACACTTTGCGATATAGCCAAATACTACAGTAAATAACATACTCTATTGTGCTACAAGTAATATTTGCTTAGCTGTTTAGAAAAAAAAAATATATATATATAAATATTTTTAAATTGTCAACACATTATTCGAAAGATTGCTCCATTGTATATCATAAAATATTTTTCATAGACGTGCATAGCCTTAAATTTATCTAAGATACGTTTTTATATGGAAGCTAAAACTAGGTGCAGCTACGTTTATTTACCTAGCTCTCAGAAAATCTATGAGACATTTACTTACAATATTAGTTCAGCTCCAATCTCATTCCCTTCACCTTATAGAAGCATTGATCAAAAACTCTGATGCTTGTCAAAGAATAGGATTCATTGAATAACTTGCACATTTTTATCGCACCAGTAGAGCGTCATAGAAAGTGTACTTTCCATTCAATGCCCTCAAGTCATTTATTTAATTGACCATATACCCATTTCATTTTCTATTCAATAACAATATCGTATGTGAGAGACTCGAGTTAATTGAGAAGAATTCTAAGGAATAACCGTTCTGATCCAGGTAATGGAATGAAGAGGATATTAACTGAGATATAGGAGAGCTATTGTTCATTTTCAGTCGAGTTCTCCAGGCCACGTTCTTTGCTGCTGATCTATCGACCATAATATACATACAACTCTGGCAAAAATTAAGAGACCACTGCAAAATTTTCCGTTTGTCTGATTTTTCTATTTATAGGTATATTTTTGAGTAAAATGTAAATTGCTCTTTTATTTTATAAACTACTGAAAACATGTCTTCGAATTTCCAAACACTAAATTTTGTATTTATTTTCAGAAAATGAGAAATGGTCAAAGTTAAAAAAAAAATACAGTGCTTGCAAACCTCAAATAATGCTATGAAAACAAGTTCATAATAATTTAGAAACAACAATACTAATGTTTTAACTCAGGAAGAGTTCAGAAATCAATATTTTGTGGAATAACCATGATTTTTAATCGCAGCTTTCATGCGTCTTGGCATGCTTTCCACTAGTCTTTCACACTGCTTTTGGGTGACCTTATGCCACTACTGTCACAAAAATTTAAGCAGTTCTTCTTTGTTTGATGGCTTGTGACTATCCATCTTCCTCTTGATTACATTCCAGAGATTTTCAATGGGGTTCAGGTCTGGAGATTGGGCTGGCCATGACAGGGATTTGATGTGGTGGTCCTTCATCCACACATTGATTGACCTAGCTGTGTGGCATGGTGCATTGTCGTGCTGGAAAAACCAGTCCTCAGAGTTGGGGAACATTGCCTGAGTAGAAGGAATCAACTGTTTTTCCAGAATAACCTTGCATGCGGCTTGATTCATAAGTCCTTTGCAAAGATTAACCTGCTCAATTCCAGCCTTGCCGAAGCATCCCCAGATCATCACCGATCCTCCACCAAATTTCACAGTGGGTGCAAGACACTGTGGCTTGTACTTCTCTCCAGGTCTCCATCTAACCATTAGATGACCAGGTGCTGGGCAAAGCAGAAAATTATACTCTTCAGAGATGATTACCTTACTCCAGTCCTCTATGGTCCAATCCTTATGGTCTTTGGATGGAGGCAACATGACTCTCACTGCATCCCTCTGCTAGTAAAGCCAGAATTGAGCCCTTCTTTTCCTCACTCAAGACATTTCTTTTCAACTCCTTTAGCATGGTTAAAATTAATTTTTTCATTCCTATTACCGTACTTTTGGGATATTACTAGAACTTGTTTTGCCATCCAGCTTGTCCTATTGCAAGAGAATTGTGAACACCACAGCAGGGCTTTATACTTTCCTTAGTTAAATAAGATTTGGTTCAGGTGATCACCTAATCAGTAGCACATTAAGTAGAATGAGGTGTCCTCTGGTTGGAATTCAACTGACACTGGAATTGAATGGCAGTGGTCTCTTAATTTTTGCCAGAGCTGTAAATATATAGGAAGTAGGAAGAGAGGTCGCACACACAGAGTAGTAACAAAGAGCAGCAGCACAGGTGTCACAGGTAACGAAAGAGTGGTCAGAAAAGCCAAAATCAGAACCTACCAGGAAATTAGTGTCAAAAACTAGAGTTGAGTGAAATGGGTCGAAAAATTTCAAAAGTCGCCGACTTTTGGCAAAGTCGGGTTTCATGAAACGAAACCCGACCCTAGGATGAGGTCGGCCACGAGGTCGGCGACTTACGCGCCAAAGTCGCGTTTCAAAAGTTTGTTTTGCGCTCTTTTTCAGCCAATCAGGATCCACGGACACAGTGGGCAACGTGATGACATAGGCGGGGTCACCACCATCTTTCAGAAGGGCATGCAAGTGATTGGCTTGCTTTGGTGGGTGTCACAGGGGGTATAAAAGGGCGTGCACGCCGACCGCCATCTTACTTCTGCCGATCTTAGCATAGGGAGAGGTTGCTGCTGCTGATTCTGTAGGGAGAGTGTTAGGCAGGGAAGAAGAAAAAAAAACTGCTTCTGCTGCTAGCGATTTTGCCTGTACAACACACCAGTCACTGTGTGTGCAGTGCAAGGGGAGGCTATATTTTGGTGGATCAGTGGTGTTGGTTGTTAGGCTGCCTTCTAAGGCTTCCTGACGGCTGCATTACTGTTTACCCACTGCTCTGCAAACTGCTTTTTTAAAAGCAATCCCAATTTTTTTTTTTGTCCTGCTGAGGTACTGAGCGTGCATTTTTTCACACCATACAGCGGTGCACACTCCTCACACAGTACCGTGTAACGGCTGTTATCACAGCCACAGTGAAGCTATCTGTGTGTCACTCTGTGAGAATAAGTCGAGGACATGTTCCGTTCTTACAGACCTGCACCTTCTAGTTTTGTCTAGCTTTCAAACAGTTAAATATATTTTCTGTTTGATCACATTCAAAACTATAGAGAGACAGCGTGTGTCAGTCCGTATACTTAAAAAATACGGAGCTTGACAATTTTACGTACACCGGACAGCCGTGTACGTGCACGCGCCTCTCAGTACCGTGTAACGTCTGTTATCACGGCCACAGTGAAGCTATCTGTGTGTCACTCTGTGAGAATAAGTCGAGGACTTGTTCCGTTCTTACAGACCTGCACCTTCTAGTTTTGTCTAGCTTTCAAACAGTTAAATATATTTGCTGTTTGATCACATTCAAAACTATAGAGAGACAGCGTGTGTCAGTCCGTATACTTAAAAAACACGGAGCTTGACAATTTTACGTACACCGGACAGCCGTGTACGTGCACGCTCCTCTCAGTACCGTGTAACGGCTGTTATCACGGCCACAGGGAAGCTATCTGCGTGTCACTCTGTGAGAATAAGTCGAGGACATGTTCCGTTCTTACAGACCTGCACCTTCTAGTTTTGTCTAGCTTTCAAACAGTTAAATATATTTGCTGTTTGATCACATTCAAAACTATAGAGAGACAGCGTGTGTCAGTCCGTATACTTAAAAAACACAGAGCTTGACAATTTTACGTACACCGGACAGCCGTGTACGTGCACGCTCCTCTCAGTACCGTGTAATGGCTGTTATCACGGCCACAGTGAAGCTATCTGCGTGTCACTGTGGAAGGATAAGTGGAGGACTTGTTCCGTTCTTACAGACCTACACTCTAGGGAGATTCCTATTCTGCCCAATTCTATATACACCTTGTAGTTTGTGATACACTAATTTCTGCCTGTGACATAGCGCTGTGATATTCAGTGGGCCTCACACAATCCAAAAGTGTCCAGTGTCCACTAGTGTGTGCAGAAATTCAAAATCTTCGTGATCCTGTAGTCACTTTTTTCACACCTGTGCCATCGAGCCTGTGACATAGCGCTCTGATATTCAGTGGGCCTCACACAATCCATAAGTGTCCAGTGTCCACAAGTGTGTGCAGAAATTCAAAATCTCCCTTATCCTCTAGTCACTTTTTTCACACCTGTGCCATCGAGCCTGTGACATAGCGCTCTGATATTCAGTGGGCCTCACACAATCCATAAGTGTCCAGTGTCCACAAGTGTGTGCAGAAATTCAAAATCTCCCTTATCCTGTAGTCACTTTTTTCACACCTGTGCCATCGAGCCTGTGACATAGCGCTCTGATATTCAGTGGGCCTCACACAATCCATAAGTGTCCAGTGTCCACAAGTGTGTGCAGAAATTCAAAATCTCCCCTGTCCTATAGACACCTTGTACCTTGTTTTACATTACTATATAGTTTGTTGGATTTCGTCTACATTTCTACCAAAAATGAGGAAGGCTGGTGGAAGAGGCCATGGAATTGGGCGTGGGTTGGCAGCTGGTAATGATGGTGTTGGTGGTGGATCTGATGGTAGTGGCAAAAGCAAAATAGGACCGAATGCAGGAGGTGTTGAGCCTGCGTCATCGTCTGGCTCCACAAGGCCTCGAAGGCTTACTTTTCTAGGAGTTGGCAAACCGCTTTTAAAGCCAGAGCTGCAGGAAAAAGTTTTGGCTTACATTGCTGACTCAGCCTCCAGCTCTATCGCCTCCTCTTCTGAAGTTGTAAAAAGTAAAAGCACTGAGTCGTCATTGGAGGCTCATGTTCATGAACCACACCTTTCCTTGTGTCCTTCACCCCAACCAAGATTGAAGGATGACGCAGGCCATACTACTGATTACTCCATGGAGCTGTTTTCACATACCATGCCTGTATTATCAAGTGAAATGGTGAATTACCCAGGCCAAGATGAATCTGACATGGAGTGCACTGATGCACAGCCGCTGATGGATGATTCTGCTGGTACATTCACTCAGAGCACTACATTGTCCTCGCAGTGTACAGAGCCAGATTCTGACCCTGATGAGACTCAGGTGCCCCTTCCCGCACACTATACCACCATACACGGTGACACAGAGGAAGGTGCACATGACCGCTACTTCCACCATATGCAGCTCTCAAGTCCAGCTCACCCTCCCAGACACTATGAGTAGGTCAAGAAAGTACTCAGTCTCTCATCCGCGTACACTGGGTTTGAACGCCCACATTGCCAAACTAATCTCGTTTGAGATGATGCCCTATCGGTTGGTGGAAAGCGCAGCTTTCCGCGAACTCATGGCCTATGCAGTACCACGCTATGACCTACCCAGTCGCCACTTCTTCTCTTGCAAAGCCATCCCAGCCCTCCACCATCATGTGAAAGACCGCATTGTCCATGCACTCAAGCAGTCAGTGAGTGGAAAGGTGCACCTCACAACTGATGCATGGTCCAGTCGGCATGGCCAGGGCCGTTACGTGTCCATCACTGCGCACTGGGTTAATGTGGTGAATGCAGGGTCCACAGGGGACAGCGTTGGGGGGACAGTGCTGCCTAGCCCACGGTATAGGAAACAGTTGGCTGTAGGCGTTCGACCCTCCTCCTCCTCCAGAAGCGAAAGCTCGTCCACAGAGCGCAGTCGTACGAGCACTCCATCTGCAGCTGCCACTGTTGCACACGAGGTGTCCTCCTATCGAGCAGCTAGTGGAAAGCGTCAGCAGGCTGTGTTGCAGATGATGTGTTTGGGCGACAGACACACCGCCGAGGTGCTGGCCGAGTACTTTCAGCGACAAACTGAGTCATGGCTGGGCAGTGTACATCTTGAGGCAGGCAAGGTAGTTAGTGATAACGGCCGTAATTTTGTGGCAGCCATAGCCCTTTCAAAACTCAGCCACATACCTTGCTTGGCTCACACCTTGAACCTGGTGGTGCAGTGCTTCCTCAAAAATTATACGGCGTTAACAGCCCTGCTCCAGAAGGTGCGAAGACTGTGCGCGCACATCCACCGGTCGCCTGTACACTCCATTCGTATGCAGAAGCTGCAGCGATTGCTCCACCTTCCCAACCACCGCCTCATTATCGACATTGCAACAATGTGGAACTCCACCCTGCACATGGTTGAGCGGCTGTGCGAGCAGAGGCAGGCCATAATGCATTTGTGGGAGGATACACGGCCAGGCACTTTGAGAGCAGACATGGAGTTGACAGGTGTGCAGTGGTCGAAGCTGAAAGACCTCTGTAAAGTCCTTCAGTGTTTTGAGGAATGCACACGGCTGGTAAGTGCAGACGACGCCATCCTAAGCATGAGCATCCCACTTATGCGTCTGCTCATGCAAACTTTGATGCACCTTAAGGAGCAGGCGTCTGCAGCCAATGTTGACGAGGAGGGAATCCTTGATGACATTCAGCCATTGTCTGCTCAGGGACCTCTCCTGGACGAGGTGGAGGAAGAAGAGGAGGAGGAGGATGATGATGGGGATGATTACTTAGGGGAGGAGGATGCATCTCGTGGGGCAAGTGAAAATGTTGGTGTGGCAAGGTCTGGTACAGGGTTTGTGCGTGACTGGAGGGATGTGGATTTGCCAGAAAGTGCTCCTCCAACCAGCACTCGCAGTGCATCATTGACACCGGGAACATTGGCCCACATGTCAGATTATGCCTTGCAGATCCTAAAAAGGGACCCCCGCATTGCCAAAATGATGAACGATGACGACTACTGGTTGGCCAGCATCCTGGATCCACGCTATAAAGGCAAATTACAAAACATCATGCCACAGGAGAACCTTGACCTAATATTGGCTAATAAACAAGCAACTCTGGTAAATCGGTTGCATGAGGCATTCCCAGCACACAGCAGCGGTGATGGTTCTCACACGAGCCGTACGGGCTGGGGGCAGCTTGGCAGAGGTGTTCGTGGTGCACACAGCAGAAGTGGCGTTGGAGACAGGGGTTTCATGACAATGTTGTGGACTGATTTTTCAAGTACCGCTCACACAACTGGTAATACTGCATCGATGGAAAGTGACAGGAGACAGCAGTTGTCAATTATGGTTACAAACTACTTTTCCTCCCATATCGATGTTCTCTCACACAGGTCATTCCCCTTTGACTATTGGGCCGCTAAACTGGACACCTGGCCTGAATTGGCACAATATGCCTTACAGGAGCTCGCTTGCCCAGCTGCAAGTGTGCTATCGGAAAGAGTCTTCAGTGCAGCTGGATCAATCCTGACCGGGGCCGGGGTCACCACCTAGCGCACGACACCGTGCGAGTGCCGTTGCCCTGGACAGGTGGGTAGGCCGACTCTTGGGTGCGGGCACTGGCACAGGGTCCCTCATAGTGCAATCAAGTGTCTCTGATGGTGGTGGTGCACACCCGCCGTCAGACACACCGCCGTACTATGAGGGGCCCAGTGCCAGTACCGACGCCCACGAGTGGGCCCCCCTTGCTTGGGCAGGGCCCCAGCATTTGCAATCTTTACCTCTCCCTGCTCCTCCGCTGTGTAGTCTGGGCCGTCAAATCCATACTGTGCCTGACACCGTCTGAGCCTGCCTCCTGATGTATAGACATATATTTTGAATGTGTACACTATGCTATCCATACATGTTATCCGGGGATACGGTACCCTTTCTCACCTTTGTGCAATCACGTGCAATCCATACTGGGCCTAACACTGTCTGAGCCTGCCTCCTGATGTATAGACATATATTTTGAATGTGTACACTATGCTATCCATACATGTTATCCGGGGATACGGTACCCTTTCTCACCTTTGTGCAATCACGTGTAATCCATACTGGGCCTGAGAACGGCTGGCGGTTTGCACACGTAAGTTTTTCATTTTTTCAGGAATGACGGTTAGGCCTAATTCCGGAACTGCGGTTGACCTGCACTTACTGGGAAATCCTCATTCGCGGGTAATAATTGTAATCACAGATCCCCATCACTAGCGTTGTTCAGCGGGTTATATGCACCTGTAAGCGACAAATGCTGGCCTTTTCAGTGTAGCGCACATGCAGCCACGGACATGTAAGGGCATGACACACCAGTTATTGGCCAATCTCATGTGCCAGAGCCTCACGTGTCCCTCTAGTAAGCCGGACTCGGACCGCGGGGCATGACGGAGTCTCGTTCGTTAACGGAATTAAGCTTGCAATGTGTGCATCTTTTCTGTAGCTGGCATTGTTGAGGTTTCCCAGGTGGAGTCGAATTAAACTGTAGGCTCCACTCCTGGTGGTGCCCTTCTGGACATTCCTTTAAGGTTCAGCTTTGCAACCATACTGCCCACGTAAAACAAACACTTTGCCTTCATGAACGCTGTTTGGAGGGTCATGACTCGTGGGAATAACGCCGCCCAATCAGTTAACCTGCTAGAGAGATCCTTCGTTGCTCCCAAGCATGACATCACACTCCCTAGGAGGAAGGTAATGCCACTGTGGCGACCGTACTCCTGGGGGCGACACAAGTGCACTGATGCCCAGCCACTGCTCGATGAATCTGCTGGTACATTGACCCAGACCACTACATTCCCCTCGCAGCTACACGGCCTGAATCTGACCCTGATGAAACTCAGGTTACCCTTCCCATATACAGTTCCATCTTACACGGTGACAAAGAGGAAGCTGCAGATGAAAGTGCAGGTTCGGCCCACCCGCCATCAGACACACCACCGTACTATCAGGGGCCCTGTGCCAGTGCCGTCGCCAACTAGTGGGCCCCACCTGCTTGCTCAGGATCACAGCACTTGCAAGGTTGAAATACTGTGCAGTGAGATGGAAGATGGGAACGACGAGGAGTCCAGACTAGTACAGGGATTCCCTAGCGAGGAGACGTATTTCATTGTTTTCAATGTTGGGACAGCAATTTTTGGGGAGCACTATACTATGGAGAATGATAGATGGGGCCCACCATACACTGGAACATTCCAAAGGTGGACATCAGACACTGGAGCAGCATTTACAGGGCCCATTATACACTAGAGCATTAGAAATGGGGCCCATTATGTTTGGAGCATTATTTGGGCCCATAAGACAGTGGAGCTTCATCCATGGGGACCAACATATACTGTAGCATTATGTGGAGCTCATCATATACTGTTTCAAACATTATATGGGACCAATGATTCTGTATGGAGAAATAGATGGGCCTTGTCATGAGATGTAAAAAGTGAAGTATTTTTCATTGTACTATACCGCTATTTCTCTGCCGTATCGGAGCATGATGAGTTGTGGTATGTGTTAAAGGGGCGCTCTTTCGCCCAGGGCACATGAAAATCTGGAGCCAGCCCTACCCCCCCACAACTTTAGCCAAATAACCCCCATTTTTCAGTGCGTAACTTGTATTATGAAGTTAATTAAAGTTGACAAGCTTAAGTAAGAAGAATTGATGCTTTTGGCATTCAAATGGGCACTGTAGGTGTGTTTCCTGTCCTCCTCTCACTGCCGACTTTTATTCCCCATTGACTTACATTGGGTTTCGTGTTTCGGGACGACCCCGACTTTTCCCTATAGTCGGCCGATCTTGCTCGACCCGAGTTTTGGAAAAGTCGGGTTACACGAAACGAAACTCGACCCTAAAAAAACAAAAGTCACTCAACTCTATCAAAAACGTGAGACATAAGATGTAATCAGAGTACAAGCCAGAGTCAAAACCGGTCAGAGAAGGTGGTATTAGAGACGGAAAACAAGGCAGAGTCCAGAGATCAGGCTAAGTCATACACAAGTTAGGAAGTCAGAGGCAGAAGGGTCATGAGTATAGGGTCAGAGGTTCTAGCCAGGAAGCATGAACTATAGCTGACACTGGCCAGCAAGCTGCAGAGGACTGAAATAGCCCAGCAAGCTCCAAAATGAGGCAGAGGAGATTAACCCACGCTTGACCAGTCCAGAGAGAAAACAGCAGAAAGCAAACTCAGGACTGGATCATGACAGTATATATATATATATATATATATATATATAAATCCAACAATGTAGACCAGCTCACTCCTGTGAACCACCTGGAACCTCAGCTGACCTGGTTAACTCCGTTGTGCCCGGATCTGGATGTAGGAGTCCATCCATACAAATGTGAACAACGACAAAGCAAAGTCCAGCAATAACGTGAGCAATCCAGGATGCTGTTAAAAAAATTTTTCTTTTTATTCTTAAATCCATTGCATTTTAATGGATTTATGAATAAAAAGAAAAAATTTTTTAACAGCATCCTGGATTGCTCACGTTATTGCTGGACTTTGCTTTGTCGTTGTTCATATATATATATATATATATATATATATATATATATATACAGCTCTGGCAAAAATTAAGAGACCACTGCACAGTTTTATAAAAATCAGATTCTCTACATGTCTGACAGCCATACTATCTTGTCTATGATGATCTTACCTGACAATATAAAAGTGACATCAACCCCACGAATATTAACCCCATTTACCAACGCTACAGGACAAGTGGGAAGAGCTGGGCAAAGTGCCAGAATTAGCGCATCTAAAAGATGTACCTTTTCTGGGCAGCTGCGAGCTGCTATTTTTAGGCTGGGGGGTCAATGTTCATCGCCATTTACTAGCCTAAGACTAACAGCCTCCAGTTGTCTGCTTTAGCAAGGCTGGTTGTCAAAAATGGGGGGACCCCATGCCATTTTTTAAATTATTTATTTAAATAATTAAAAATTGTGGCATGGGGACCCCTCTATTCTTGATAACCAGCCTTGTTAAAGCTGACAGCTGAGAGTTGCAGCCCCCAGCTGTGAATTTTGCCTGGCTGGTTATGAAAAATACAGGGGAACCCATTCCGGGTTTTTTTAATATTATTTCTTTACAGCACAGGAGCAACAGATGAATACTCCCATCAGCCGCAGCTCCTGCTCTCTCTGTTATTAGCGGCAGCAGGTGTCGGATGATGAGAGCAGTTGTCCCATCCACTGACACCAACTTTTTACTTCCGATCACAGCTGAGTGCTGACGCTGTCATTTGACACTGTGGGAACCGCGGCTCTCTTACCTACGTGGATGATTTCCAATCAGAAGCGTGACAAACACCCGGTGTTGGAGCAGCCAAACCCAAACAGTAACATGGACTTCCTGGTGAAGTCCAGGTTTGATGTCCATGTCCAAAAAGTAGGTGTTCTGTACGGACACCATGCTTTACTGTTCGGGTTCGCCCATCTCTAGTGATGAGCACAAATGAAATTTATAAAAATATATAAGTCAATTTTATTGAGAAATTTAGACAGGCATCTAAAAAAGACACATAAAATGCATGCCAACATCAAAATCCTCTGATTTAAATATATAAGTTACAAACCCCAAAATTTACAGCAGCAAAGAATGATTAGGTACTGTAGTGCGGCGGTCTTCACACTGTGCAGTGATGAGGCAGTGATCCAAAAAAGTTCAAAGTAAATGTATTTTATGTCCAAACTCACAGAAATAAACAGCATACGATATCCTACGTACCACAGCCGGGAAACAAGACAGTCCATATCCGTTGGTGACTGCACCGCCGTGTACACTGAGGGGTGCCATGCCTTTTGGCTCCGCTTGGCTCCGTGTTGTTTTACACAGTCTGAAGCTTTGCAAAGCCTCTTGCTATACAAGTTTGCCAAACCAAGACTCACACTTCACCCTTTGCTTAAGAGTTTTTACAAAGAAACTGTGGCCATAGCCTGCTTGTAAGACCTGGCCTGGAGGAAGCGAATTGCCCCACTACCATCCTGTAGTCCACTTAAAAAATAAAAGCCCATGGCGGGTTTTCTTAAATCTGCCTTGGGCAAATAGCTTGCCCATGGCCAAAACTCACTTTTATTCTGCACTGCAATTACAGCTATGCCTGCACTCCCGCTGCCTCAATAGGCTTCTGTGCGCATCCTGGGGGACACATAGCGACCCTCGCATATAACACTTGTCACTCCCTCACATATTCCCCCTACTGTTCAAACTTGTGGGGTTGAACATTTATCACCATACAGGGGGCACGTGACAGGGCATCCACATTTTCCTGTGACTTCCCTGCCTGATGTTCCACTGAAAAACTAAAGTTTTCTAGGGACAAGAACCATCTGGTGACCCGAGCATTCATTTCCTTTGCGTTTCTCATCCAGACGAGGGGAGAACGGTCCACTACTAAACGAAACTGACTCCCGAGTAAATAGCATAGGGACTCCAAGGCCCACTTATTCGCCAAGCAATCCTTCTCCACTACTCTATAATTTTTCTCTGCCGGGGTCAGTTTCCTGCTCAAGTAGATGACTGGGTGTCCATCCCCGTTCACATCTTGCGACAGCACTGCTCCTGGAGCTACCTCCGAGGCATTTGTTTGTACGATGAAGGTTTTCCTGAAGTTGGGGCTGATGAGGACACTCCCCCACTTGAGGATTCCACTGGACAATAACAAACTTCTTATCTTTTAACTGGTCAGTTAGGGGTGATGATGTCCCAGCAAAGTTGGGTATAAACTGGTGGTAGTACCCAATGATGCCAAGGAACGCCTTTACCTGTTTGGTACTTAACGACTTGGGCCAGTTTTGGATGGCCTCGATGTTGTTTAATTGGGGTTTGATAACCCCACGACCGATCACATATCCTGTCCTATCACACATTTCTTTGGGTTCGCTGTTAACCACGCAATTCTGAGAGACTCCAGCACTGCTTTTACCTGGGACAGGTGAATATTCCAGTCAGCACTAAAGATGACTATGTCGTCTAAATATGCCTACACGTATTTCTGAAGAGGCTCTAACACTATGTCCATCAGCCTCTGAAATATGGCTAGAGCCCCGGGTAATCCAAAAGGCAAGACAACAGTGATAGAGACCCTCTGGCATTAAAAAAGGGGTCTTTTCCTTTGACATTTCTATTAATGGGACCTGCCAGTAACCTTTGGTGAGATTGAGCGTGGTGAAGTACCCTCAATTAGCTCGTCCACCTGTGCCATTGGATTGAGGTCAAATTTTGATACCTCATTTAATTTTCTGAAGTCATTACAGAATCGTAATGACCTGTCTGTCTTTGGTATTATCAGAATGGGGCTAGCCCACTCATTCCGGGACTCCTAGATGACTCTCAACTGAAGCATTTGCTTCACTTTGGCCGTGATGGCTTACCTCTGGGCATCTGGCACCCAGTACGGTTTCATCCATACACTTACCCGGGGCTCAGTGACAATGTCATGCTGGATCGTTAAGGTCTGCCCCGGCAACTTGGAGAATACATCTGTATTGTGCTATACCAGAACCCGAGCCTACCGTCGCTGCAGTTTGGTGAGAGCACCATTTATTTCAACCTGACCCAGTCCTTCCAGGCTTTCATCAGGTTTACATGGTACAGTTGTTCAGGTTTTTTCTTTCTGTGCTGGTACTCTCTATAATTTACTTCTCCCTCCTTCCCCCGTATCGCATATGGCCTTTGCCACTTGGCCATGAGTTTACTCTCCGAGGTGGGCACTAGAACCAACACCCGATCCCTTCTTTAAAGGACTTGACTGTGGCTCTTTTATTATATGTGTTGCTCTGCATGACCTGAACATCTATTAGATGCTCTTTTACTATGGGCCTGACTACTGCAATCCAGGTCTGCATGCTTGCCACGTGCTTGGGAATAGGTAGAGTCTCCTCGACCTCTCCTGCCAATACCTCTAGGGGAAACCTGTCGGGGTTACACTCTGTCCCTAGATTGGCAACCCCACGGCGGGTATCCCTGACTCGAGATCTTCGGGTTCCGCCCCCGGAATAATATTTACTTTGGGAGGGTTACCCTGGCCTCCCATAGGGACCAGAATAGTGGCAAGTCTCTTCTGAACACAGTCCCGTATGAAAGGGTGTTTACCACTCCCACCACATGTTTGATGTCTCCACACGGTGGGAAAAAGTAACCTCTGGGATCGGTTACTCTTGGAGTTCCTCATGTATACCCACCACCCCACTTTTCATCCATTGGGGTTGTTCCCGGCAACAAGGGACCCATGGACCAAAGTCACTAAGCTCCCCGAGTCCAAGAGAGCCTCGTTTGGTACCCATTGATGAATACCTCACACAATTGGGCTTCACTGCGGGCAGTGCCTGTAGTCGAGGTGCAGACTGGCTGGGCATACAGAGAGATAAGGTGAGTATACCCACAGTCCATGGGTTCAGCTGCAAGGGGGAAGTTGGAAGCCACATGTTTGGGCCTTTGCCACCGCCAACACTTAATAGCTGTGGCACGACTAGACCCTGGGGCAGTTTTAGACGAAGCTGGTCTCTTGTCACTGTCACTTCGGGTTACTCCCTCATTACGGGCTCGGTCCTCGTTGGCCCCCACAGAGGGTCATGGGTTTTTCCCAGGCTTCTGGGCTGGCAATGCCTGACATGACAGCCGAAGTGGAGCAGTGTCCCGTATAAAGTCTGCATGTGTGGCCATATACTGCTCAACCGGTCTAACCACCTTGTCCAGAGTGCCCGTTTCCCCTTGCCCCACCCAACGCCGTATGGCTGCTGGCAGAGCCTTCACCAGCCGGTTGCCCACCACCCTCTCTACCATCTGGAAATGGGTTAAGGTCTCAGGCTGAAGCTATTTTTCACCAGCTGCAACAAGTCATATGCCTGAGACTTGGCAGGATGAGCCTCCGCAAAGGACCACTGGTACACCCGCTGAACCCACACATATGTATTAACCCCCAGTTGGGCAAGGATCTCACCTCTCAGCTTCTCATAGTCCAGGGCATTGTCCCGACTGAGGTCCAGGTATGCCTTCTGGGCATGGGATGTTTAAAGTTTTGGAAATCATTTTGTATTCAAATCTTGCTTTAAACTTCTCCACAATAGTATCACGGACCTGCCTGTTGTGTTCCTTGGTCTTCATGATGCTCTCTGTGTTTCAAACAGAACCCTGAGACTATCACAGAGCAGGTGCATTTATACGGAGACTTGATTACACACAGGTGGATTATATTTATCATTATTAGTCATTTAGGACAACATTGGATCATTCAGAGAACCACTTTGAACTTCTGGAGTGAGTGTGCTGCACTGAAAGTAAAGGGGCAGAATAACATTGCACACCCCACTTTTCAGTTTTTGAATTTTCACATAAATTTAAAATAATCAATACATTTTGTTCAACTTCACATTTGTGTTCCACTTGTTGTTGATTCTTCACCAAAAATTTACATTTGGTATCTTTATGTTTGAAGCATGATATGTGGGAAAAGGTTGAAAAGTTCCAGGGAGCCGAATACTTTCGCAACTCACTGTATATATAATATATATATATAAGAACTGAATACTAAATAAAGAATCTGGGTCACAGCAGCGCATGCTCCTCTGCTCTGCTTCCCTGCTCCATTGAGTCAGACACCTCCCTGTCCATCATATGATTAGGACCTTATCAGGTGCAATCATGGGAATGAATGGGGGCTGGAAGAGGCACATGCGTTAACTCAGCCATACAGATACACTCATTGTCACCCATTCCTGTGCCTTTGCCACATCTTTGGATTGCCAGCCTTTGTGCTTAAATCCAGGAAAGGAGAGTTTTTCAGATTTGCATGCATCATGACTCTGTGACCTTTTGTGTGCTTATGCAGAGGAAGACCCAGGATTTCAGAGTGAATTTTGGCAATCTGTAGACGCGGCAAAGATTGGTTGGGTGATGTGCATGGGCTAGAGAGGTGAGTACAAGGATTTTTAAAAAAATGTTTTTTAACATCTTGATAGTTTTTTACGGTTCAGAAAAATGGTGGCCAGCAGACGCCAATATGCAACACAAATTACAAAAAAAACACATTTTGGTGAATGCGGATTATTGGAAAATTCGAGTAGTATTCAGTTCCATTCAAATTTATTGGCTCATCTCTAGTGTTAGCAGCAAATTTATAAACATACCGGAGCTGATACAATAGAACAAAATGCGTATTACCAAAAGAGAAGGATACTCTCAAAAGAAATGTATCAAACACATGAAGACCATAGAGAGTTTTAGATATCCTAATAGTAGTATAGATTAACCTTAAATATTAGAAGCTTTCCATGTCAAAAAGTACAAATGATCTTTATTAATTAACTAATACGCACAGGCAAAAGAGTGCAGTCAATTCTTAATTAACCAAGCCACTTTGTAGGTTAATGACCAGGCCTTAATTTTGAAATCTGACCACTAAAAATTTTTATGGTTATAACTCTGGAACGCTTCAACGTATTCCACTGACTTTGAGAGTGTTTTTTCGTGAAATATTGTACTTTATGATAGTAGTAAAATTTCTTCAAAATTTCTTGTGTTTATTTGTAAAAAAATGTAAATTTGGCAAAAATTTTGAAAATGTCACAATTTTCAAACTATTAATTTTTTGCCCCTAAACAAGAGCATTGTGTCACACAAAATAGTTAGAAATAACATTTCCCACATGTCTACTTTACATCAGCACAATTTTTGAAATATAATTTTTTTTCTTAGGAAGTAGTTATAAGGATTAAAGTTTGACCAGCAATTTCTCATTTTTTCAACAAAATTTACAAAATCATTTTTTTTAGGGACCACCTCACATTTCAAGTCACTTTGAGGAGTTAATATGACATAAAATACCCAAAATTGACACCATTCTAAACCTGCACCCCTCAAGGTGTTCAAAACTGCATTCAAAAAGTTTATTAACCCTTCAAGTGCTTCACAAGAATTGAAGCAATGTGGAAGGAAAACATTTAACTTTTTTTCACAAAAATTTTACTTCCGACACAATTTTTTTCATTTCTCAAGGGTATCAGGAGAAAACAAACCACAATATTTGTTGTGCAATTTCTCCTGAATGCACCGATACCCGATGTGTGG
Source organism: Dendrobates tinctorius (assembly GCF_039654945.1). Lineage (NCBI taxonomy): Eukaryota > Metazoa > Chordata > Amphibia > Anura > Dendrobatidae > Dendrobates > Dendrobates tinctorius. The sequence continues at coordinate 47,424,483 of NW_027361698.1, forward strand.
AGTAAGACCTCTCTTTAGGCGCATGGCAGGGCTTGGAAAGGAAGGAGCACCATTTGAGGTTTTGAACGTAAAAATGGAAGGAATCGAGAGCGGACGCCATGTCGCATTTGGAGAGCCCCTAATGTACCTAAACATTGGAAACCCCCCATAAGTGACCCAATTTTGGAAACTAGAACCCCAAGGAACTTATCTGGATGTGTCGTGATCACTTTAAACCCCCAGGTGCAAGTAAATAACGTAGCGGCGTGAAAATAAAAAATCATATTTTTTTCCACAAAAATGATTTTTTGCCCCCGATTTTTTATTTTCCCAAGGGTAGCAGGAAAAATTGGAAATCACAAAAGTTGTTGTACAATTTCTCCTGAGTATGCTGATATCCAATATGTGGGAGTAAGCCACTGTATGGATGCATAGCAGAGCTCGGAAGTGAAGGAGCACCGTTTTACTTTTTCAACGTAAAATTGGCTGGAATTGAGATCGGATGCCATGTTGCATTTGGAGAGTCCTGAAGTGCCTAAACAGTGGAAACCCCCCACAAGTGACACCATTTTGGAAACTAGACCTCCAAGTGCTTCCCAGAAGTTTTTTAACATAGAGCCATGAAAATAAAAAATCATATTTTTTCCACAAAAATGATCTTTTTGCCTCCAATTTTTTTATTTTCTCAAGGGTAACAGGAGAAATTGGACCCCAAAAGTTGTTGTGCAATTTATCCTGAGTTCGCTGATACTCCATATGTGGGGGTAAACCACTGTGATCGCCTTACTGAAGAATTGGTTTTATATTTTATGCCATTTCTCATTCAGTATAAGTAATTAGATGAATTTATTCTTCGGGTCAGTGCGATTGCAGAGATACCAGATGTATACCCTTTTTTATGTTTAGTTTCTGCCACACACTAAGGCTGTGTGCACACGATGCAGATTTGCAGCGGATCCGCAGCGGATTTTACCGCGCAGAAACGTTGCATATCTGCATTGTGATGTACAGTAGCCTTAAAATCAATGAAAAAAAATACCGCTGTGCAGACGCTGCGGATTTTTCTGCGCGGTTTTCCTGCGGTACAAAATCCGCAGCATGTTACTTCTTTTGTGCGGTTTTCCCATCTCCCCTGTCACCAAATCCGCAGGGGGAAAATCGCAGTGGAAAACCGCACAAAAACCGCAAGAAAACCGCATGAAAAATGGAAGAAATCCGCAGGAAAAATGCAGGTCATTTGACCTGTGGATTTCTTCCATTCTGCGTGGAAAAATCCGCAGGGCCAAAAAGTCCGTCTGCACTCAGCCTAAAAGACACCTTTTTTTGTAAGAAGTTTTTGCATTGCTCTATTTTGAGAGCTATAATTTTTTCATATTTCGGCTCACAGAGTCATGTGAGGGCTTGTTTTTTGCGGGACGAGCTGACGTTTTTATTGCTACCATTTTTGGGCACAATTTTTTTACATATTTTTTAAAACGTTTTCTTTTTTACCTAGTCCCTTTTTGGGACTATCAATTTTACACTTTTGTTGTAGGTATAATGCATTGCAATGCATTAATTTAAGTTAATTTAAAGTGCATGTTGTTCAATACCAAAAATATATATGTGTGTGCCAGAGTGTTCCCACTGTAATCATAACAATAGGGCAAGAGGAAATATCATAATGTTTGGAAAATACCATGCTCGATAGCTATTTACTAGTGCATAATTTGCGGCTGCTAGACAGCCTGAATACATGTGGGGATTTCCTAACAAACAGGCAATCCCCACATGTATTCAGGCTGGCTAACAGCCGCAAATCATGCAGCAATGACAACAGAAATGAAATCTCCGAGCACATCCAAATACTCGGAGATCACCTGAGCATTCTCGAGAAATCTCGAGTAAAAAGTATACTCGCTTATCACTATTATTTACCCAATATTAGTATGGAGCATTTACCAAACATAGTGGAAGTAATTTATAAAGTGCCATAAGTGCATATAAACAGAAGGTATGACCACCTCTTACTCATAATAATGCCAAACCCAATGCGCTGGTGCCCCGACACGCATTTTGCTGTTGCTTCCTCGGGGGGCAGTGTATTGATGTGCAAAATATCCCTCCATAATACCGGCAACCAATGATGATGGTGGAGAAAATTACATCCGGCCATGCCCGACAAGTGCATGGGGACAGGACTTCTGCCGCCGAAAGTGTCACATCCGGCATCACGGAAACGGTGACTATAAGGAACAAGTGTTCTATTGATGTCAGTGTAATGCACCACTCTGTAGAGATGCCATTTGAGACACAAGCGGACAGGAAGCATCGCTCACATGCAACACAAGCAGCAGGAATTGAAACACCCTGATCGGCGCCATACAAAAAAAGTACAAGTGATAACAGCAAATGTAGTTGAACAGCACGGCTGTGTAGAGGCCATTCTCGGGCACTACAACTCAGCTCCTATGGAGTGAATAATATCTAGCTTACAGAATCCAGGAGGAGGTACTAACCCGGAGATTAGAACTGTAGAATCTCCATTCACTGCTTTTATCCAGCCACTACTGGAGCTGAAAATAGTTTGCATAGATGTACCTGCCTGTACATATCACAAGCAGGAAGACGACATTTTGAATTCTAATAAATGCTTGATCATTTCAAGATTTTCCACTCATTTCTCTTTATGATTAATTCTGTCTGCTTTTATCTCTCCCTTCATTTTTTTGAAAGTACACATGACTGCTTCTGTTTTTCATTAAATCTAATTAGAAAGACAGGACTAACATGCTTCAGAGTATATGGGATCCTTGTGCCAGCGTCTGACTGCGTGAGTCACCGGTTGCTTCTTTCAGTAATTTACAAGGCTTCCTGTATGATAAAGCACAGGTGCTTTGCTTGTCATCAGCAGAAGTGATTTATTAGCTCCAGTGGCACTACAGTCCTCATCTACAAAACACTACATCAGAAGGATGTATACTGAAATAATATGTTTTTTGCTGATGACCTCCGGAGACTCTTTAGCTGTTCTTGCCCTTTTAATGCTGCTGTTGGTATAGCCATTCCTTCTCATTATTTCAAAGCCCACAGGATTCACTTCCTGTCTTAATCTCTCAGCAACCGAGGCTACCGTTGAGTTCGTTTTATTACTATGAATTTCTATTTGATCTGTCACATACAGCAAAAGACTTCTAACTATATAAAAGATGCTGGATGACCATGGGGAAATATGATCACACAAGAATCCCAACTTCGGCAGTAAATCTCTCTCTTTTTCTTTTTGTACTCCATAAATAAGAAACATTCCGTTAAATAAAATTGATATGTTGTAAATAATACGTTGTATGGCGCTGAGACTCTTTATGTCTGGGAATTTTTTTTTTCCTGTGAAAATGTGTTACAACGTTTTGTCTTCCAGTTTACTTGACAGTGACTATCAATCAAACTGACTGTCTTTTGATTATCTGAGTAGCCTTTGAAAAGATTAGAGAAATCTTTAATTACTATTAAATGCCTGCCAAGCATGGACATAGTTGAGAAAATCAGTCAGTCAATCAAAGTTCAGGCCTGTGGGAGTTGAATCATAATGAGCCCGATGATTAGAAAAGTAACTAGAAGAAAGGAATCAGGCTGGCGCCGTAAAATTAGTTAAAACACAAGACATTTGAGTGAATAGGGATAGAAGATAAAAGTATACAGTAATTAAGGTGAAATAGGCAGAGTGAGACTTCTATGAATTTCAGTGCAGAAAAGTATCTTTTAAGCCACTAAGAGCAATCACATATTGTGGTTAATGTCTACACGAGCTTCCAAGGAGGTGTACCATGGGTCACCGGATGACATGTATATGTATTGAAAGTGTGCTTATTCATACCGGTCATTCAGAGGTGCATAAGATAACTTTTTTTGTTTAGTCTCGTCCTAGTAATTATGCACTATATAGTATGGCCATGAGCAGGCTTGACATGCCATGCCATAACCACAGGAATTTATATAACATAGGGCCTCTTGTTAGTGTTGTTATGACCTCCATTCTCTTGGGAAGGTTTAGCACAAGATTTTAGAATGCTACTGCCTATAAAAATTTATGTAAAAAAACATTGGTGAAGTCAAGCACTGATGTTGCCAGCAAAGTTTTGGACCACAACCCCCAACAACAATTCATTAAAAAGGTGTTAAATGAGGTCAGGGGCATGGTATTTCTGGAACAGAAGAGAGTCAGCCACACTTATGCTACATATTTTGCAGTTTACAATTGTCTTTGCATTTCAGCCTAAACCCTTAAAAAACATCTTCTCTGGACATTCACAAAACACAGTTTGAAAGCACAACAAGCCTGCCAATTAGAGATACCGTATTTTTCAGACTATAAGACATCCCGGACCATAAGACGCACCCCAAATTTTCAGAAGAAAAGTAGGGAAAAAATTAATGTGTCAAATGAAGGTCCATCTTACAGTCAGAATTATTGAGCTTACCTGGGGGTAGAGTTTATAAGGATCGCTGGTCGAGCGGGTTCATAGGAGGTGTTCGGTGGTCTGGCTCATACCAGTCTGGTGCAGCAGGTTCGGTGGTGCGGGGGCTCCGCCATTTTGTGAAAGCCACCACAGATCCATCCCAGGCTGATGCGCGGCAGTTTTGCAGATGGTTTATGGAACGGGGGCTCCGTCAGCATTTTTGGAAATCCCGAAGCCCCCACACATCCATCCTAGGCTGGTTTGCGCACTTTTGTAGATGCTCGGTGGTGCTGGGGCTCCGCCAACATTTGGTGAAAGGCTGAAGCCCCAGCACTTCCATTGCTTCCATTGCTGCACCGGAGGCGGTGCATGCACAGAATGAGATCTCGGGAGACGAAATCTCGGTGCTGGTAATATTTAGATGTGGCAGAAGGCTCAGGCGATACACTACAGGGTTCACCTGCTCACAGACTTTGAAAGGACCTAAATAGTGAGGAGCCAATTTAGTGGACTCTACGTGCAGCTTGATATTACAGGCTGAGAGCCACACTAAATCACCGGTTGCGAAGACAGGAGCGAGACGGCGTTGCGCATCAGTGGAGACCCTCATTCTCTCCTTAGAGACTTTAATGGCATCCTGTGTGTGGTCCCAGATGTCTCGAGCCTCCACAGCCCTGTCCATCACCCTAGAATTGGAAGACGAAATGGCTTCTTAGAGAACATGTTTGCATACTGCCAGTAGTGTTTTGGAAGCAAGGTTAGATCTGCAGGAACCTCGGACGACCCAACCAGGACTTGAGTCCTGAGACACTGTCCCTCGCATGACCTACTCCATCCCTATATACTCCCAGTAGCCCAGTCAATATGAGGTGAATGGTGACATAACCAAGGCATACCTAGCAATACCTCATCAATACCCTCGGGAATGACCAGCAACAAGATTATCTCCTGGTGTTTTTGAGAACACTCAAGGGTAAGTGGAATGGTCTGATGGGTGATTTGAGAGGATAAAGCTGAACCATTAACTACTCGGATGGTAACATGCTTAGAGAGCATCACTAGGGATATTGCGTGCCATTGGGCGAAGGAGGAGGACATAAAATTACCCTCTGCCCCGGAATTCACACATGCCTCAGAAGGAAGTGAGGTCGACTCATAGGACAGTTTCAAAAACTGACCGTCACATCCAAGCATAAGCATAGTGTGAACAGGTGCTTAACCTAGAGTCACCAACTCATATACATTCAAGCAAAAAAGGAAGCACACTGTAGTGCCAAACCATGCAAACATGAAAAATGAATAATGAATTGCATTAGAAATATGAAAAATGAAATATGAAAAATTGAGAAAGTTTAGCGCATAAAATGGCCAAGTTATGTGTACCTGGAAGCCACGTTAAGGCATTTCTCGTTTTCCAGGTCCCTATTCTATGCCAATCCTCACTAAGACTGTAGTCTCCATCTGAATGGGAACCTATGAAAAATCCTCTGTTATGACTGAAGTCTATATCTCTGTGGAGGGGAAATGGTCCTGGTTTAATTAAAAATGCCTGCAGCTAACAGGTGGAGTGTTCAGTCAGAAGGTAAATGAATATAAGTTTCAAAAACTGACCGTCACATCCAAGCATAAGCATAGTGTGAACAGGTGCTTAACCTAGAGTCACCAACTCATATACATTCAAGCAAAAAAGGAAGCACACTGTAGCACCAAACCATGCAAACTCATAGGACAGTGTCACCTTAAACGTTAGTTTGGAGGACACGTCCGACGAATCTGGAGCGCCCCCTACAACAGCCACTAGAAACAGACTGTCACGGGGCAGTAGTGGGAAAACAGAGGACGAGGAACCTGGGCCCATGTACTGCTTCTCAGGCTAAGGAGGTGCCATGACGTTTCTTAACTTGGGGGTACACTTGATGGTAGTGAGGCCCAAGTCGCCGACCTGTTCCTATCTCCTGTTAAGCCCTGAGCTAAACCCTCAACCCCCTCGCCAGGAGGTGAGACAGGGAATAAAGTGAATTGCACCACAAACCAAAGGAAAAATAAAACAGACACCACGGGGTTAAAGCAACCAAAAACCAAAACTTAGCTTTCTCTGCTGCCAATGCTCCGAGGCAGCAGAGTAAGGCACCCAAACTCAGCTTTCAGCAGAAACACCACTGCTCCAGATAGACTGCAAAAAGCACTGCTCCAGATAGCTCCTCTCTTCTCAAAAGTTTGTTTGCAAAGGACCTGCTATTATCTACAGTCAGCTGGTGTACCAGGTGACCTTATATAGGAAGGTGGGAGTGGTCTCCACTAGCAGACTAAACATGTAGTAACACGAGTGGCAAAAACTGATATTAACCCCCAATGACCTGAAAGGAAAAAAGTTTATATCAGAGAATCCAGAATCTGACAGATCCAAAAATGGATCGTGACACAGACGTTCTCCCTGATGCCTGGGACACCTGTTGGCAAAATGACCAGCTTGCCCACAGACAGGCTCGGACTGGCCCACCGAGGTACTGTTGGATCCCTCGGTGGGCCCCGCCCCCGAATGTCACTGTCACTCACTGGTCGCTCGTACCCAGGCCAGGGCAGGGCCGGCGTCAGCACCCGGGCAAGTGCCGGGGCCCTGGCGAGATGAGAGGGCCCACTCACGCTGTCTGGGATACCCGCCGGCCGCCGCCACACCCCCCATGTACTGACCCCATCCTGCGCCCTCCGCGAGGGACCCACGCAGTGACGCAGCCCCTTACAGCCAGCAATGATCATCGCTTCCTTCGGCTGTAATCTTGTGTGCGGTGCCAGCACAGGACCTGTGATGAGGTCACAGGAGGGGAGGAGTCGGGTCACATGATCAGGGTGGCTGCAGGACTCTGCTGTGCTGGTCGCTTTTCATTATGGTGCTGGTCTGGATGGATGAGGTAACGTTTATGTGTGGGACAGTGGGGTCAGGGAGGGGTTTAACAAGGTGGATGTAGCAGAGCCGTGTGTGTACTTGTGTGGGGTCAGGAGGGGTTTACAAGGTGGATGTAGCAGAGCCGTGTGTGTACTTGTGTGGGGTCAGGAGGGGTTTACAAGGTGGATGTAGCAGAGCCGTGTGTGTACTTGTGTGGGGTCAGGAGGGGTTTACAAGGTGGATGTAGCAGAGCCGTGTGTGCACTTGTGTGGGGTCAGGAGGGGTTTACAAGGTGGATGTAGCAGAGCCGTGTGTGTACTTGTGTGGGGTCAGGAGGGGTTTACAAGGTGGATGTAGCAGAGCCGTGTGTGTACTTGTGTGGGGTCAGAAGGGGTTTACAAGGTGGATGTAGCAGAGCCGTGTGTGTACTTGTGTGGGGTCAGGGAGGGGTTTAACAAGGTGGATGTAGCAGAGCCGTGTGTGTACTTGTGTGGGGTCAGGAGGGGTTTACAAGGTGGATGTAGCAGAGCCGTGTGTGTACTTGTGTGGGGTCAGGAGGGGTTTACAAGGTGGATGTAGCAGAGCCGTGTGTGTACTTGTGTGGGGTCAGGGAGGGGTTTACAAGGTGGATGTAGCAGTGCCGTGTGTGTTCTTGTGTGGGGTCAGGAGGGGTTTACAAGGTGGATGTAGCAGAGCCGTGTGTGTACTTGTGTGGGGTCAGGAGGGGTTTACAAGGTGGATGTAGCAGAGCCGTGTGTGTACTTGTGTGGGGTCAGGGAGGGGTTTACAAGGTGGATGTAGCAGAGCCGTGTGTGTACTTTGTGTGGGGTCAGGGAGGGGTTTAACAAGGTGTATGTAGCAGAGCCGTGTGTGTACTTGTGTGGGGTCAGGGAGGGGTTTAACAAGGAGGATGTAGCAGAGCCGTGTGTGTACTTGTGTGGGGTCAGGAGGGGTTTACAAGGTGGATGTAGCAGAGCCGTGTGTGTACTTGTGTGGGGTCAGGAGGGGTTTACAAGGTGGATGTAGCAGAGCCGTGTGTGTACTTGTGTGGGGTGAGGAGGTGTTTACAAGGTGGATGTAGCAGAGCCGTGTGTGTGCTTGTGTGGGGTCAGGAGGGGTTTACAAGGTGGATGTAACAGAGCCGTGTGTGTACTTGTGTGGGGTCAGGAGGGGTTTACAAGGTGGATGTAGCAGAGCCGTGTGTGTACTTGTGTGGGGTCAGGAGGGGTTTACAAGGTGGATGTAGCAGAGCCGTGTGTGTACTTGTGTGTGATCAGGAGGGGTTTACAAGGTGGATGTAGCAGTGCCGTGTGTGTTCTTGTGTGGGGTCAGGAGGGGTTTACAAGGTGGATGTAGCAGAGCCGTGTGTGTACTTGTGTGGGGTCAGGAGGGGTTTACAAGGTGGATGTAGCAGAGCCGTGTGTGTACTTGTGTGGGGTCAGGGAGGGGTTTTACAAGGTGGATGTAGCAGAGCCGTGTGTGTACTTGTGTGGGGTCAGGAGGGGTTTACAAGGTGGATGTAGCAGAGCCGTGTGTGTACTTGTGTGGGGTCAGGGAGGGGTTTAACAAGGTGCATGTAGCAGAGCCGTGTGTGTTCTTGGGTGGGGTCAGGAGGGGTTTACAAGTTGTACGGAGCAGAGCCGTGTGTGTACGAGGTGTACGGAGCAGAGCCGTGTGTGTACGAGGTGTACGGAGCAGAGCCATGTGTGTACGAGGTGTACGGAGCGAAGCCGTGTGTGTGTACGAGGTGTATGGGGCAGAGCCGTGTGTGTACAAGATGTACGGAGAAGAGCCGTGTGTGTACGAGGTGTACGGAGCTGAGCCGTGTGTTTATGGAGCGGAGCAGAGCCGGGGGTGTACGGAGTGAAGCTGCGTGTGTACAAGGTGTATGGAGCAGAGCCGTGTGTGTACGAGGTGTATGGAGCAGAGCCGTGTATGTACGAGATGTACGGAACGGAGCCCTGTGTGTACGGAGCTGAGCCATGTGTTTATGGAGCGGAGCAGAGCCAGGGGTGTACGGAGTGAAGCTGCGTGTGTACAAGGTGTACGGAGCGGAGCCGTGTGTGTACGAGGTGTATGGTGGGGAGCATTTATACCTCCCGAGTCCCAACTGTCCCGGATCCAGCGAGACAGTCCCGATTTTGAGAGAGAGACTGCCCCAGCCGGGAGCATACTTTCCCCGCGGGACACAGGAGTACACAGCGGAGCCCCAAGAAGCAATTTAAAACTTGCACGTAACGTTTTACCGGAAGTGACGTGCTGGAAGCTGACCAGAAATTAGGTCATTTCAGTAGGAGATTGTGACGGAACCATGGAGGCACTTCAGGGAATGCTTCAGATCCATCATCGTGTCCTCCTCTGACAGCGGACAGCGAGATCGCCCTGGAATCGGGGATGTCGGCCATGTGAGCGGATCATGATATGTCCTGCACCAGGAGGCTCAGGTAGGCACTACAATGGGAGCTGGGCTGCTATAGTATCTTAATAGAATTTTTCTTTCTCTGTTTCTTTCTCTCTCTGTTCTTTCTCTCTAATCTTTTTTTTTCTCTCTCTCTGTTCTTTCGCTCTCTGTTCTCTTTCTTTCTGTCTCTGTTCTTTCTCTCTGTCTGTTCTCTTTCCTCTCTTTCTTTCTCTCTCTCTCTGTTCTTTCTTTCCCCTCTTCCTCTCTGTTCTTTCCCCTCTTTCTTTTTCTCTCTACCTCTCTGTTCTTTCTTTCCCCTCCTTTTTCTCTCTCCCTGTTCTTTTTTTCTGTCAACTCTTTTTCTCTCTCCATTCTTTCTTTCCCCTTTTTTCCTCTCGCTCTCTGTTCTTTATTCCCCTCTTTCTTTCTTTCTTTCTTTCTCTTTCTTTCTTTCTTTCTTTCTTTCTTTCTCTCTCTGTTCTTTTTTTCTGTCCACTCTTTCTTTCTCTTTGTTCTTTTTCTTTCTTTCTTTCTTCTTTCTCTGTGTTCTTTCTTTCCCCTCTTTCTCTATCTGTTCTTTCTTTCTTTACCCTCTTTCTTTCTCTTTCTTTCTGTTCTTTTCTTTCTCTCTCTGTTCTTCCTTTCTTTCTCTGTTCTTTATTTTCTTTCTTTCTTTCTCTGTTCGTTCTTTCTATGTTCTTTCTTTCTTTCTCTCTCTGTATCTTTCTCTGTTCTTCCTTCCATTCTTTCTCTTTCTTTCTCTGTTCTTTATTTCCCCTCTCTTCTTTCTTTCATGCGTACACTACTAATCAGTAGCCTCCATCACATGAACGTGTTTTGCCACAGAGCGAGTGTCCGTGTGGATCACATGCGTGTCCGTGTGATCCACACAGAGAGAAGTCCGTTTTTGGCCATCACCACGGATGTCACACGGCATGAGTCGTGGTATGTGTTAAGGGGGGGCCAACTGAGACTTTTTCGCCCGGGGCCCTCAAAAACCTGGAGCCGGCCCTGCCCAGGGGTGGGATTCAGCGGGTTCTCCCCGGTTCGGTGGAACCGGTTGTTAAAAAAGCAGCCAGTTCCCCGAACCAGGGAGATTCACAGCCGCGATCCGGTACTTTGATGTTCCTGCAGTGCAGCCGGCAAGGAGCAGGAGCAGAGGAGGACTCTTGCTCTGCTTCCTAGTCCCGCCCTCCGCGCCGGATACCGCGCATTGATACGTCGGGTCGTTCTCTGCTCTGTCTCTGACTACCGGACAGAGCACAGCACACCCTGGAGGCCCCCGCCCCGCGCACTGATTCCTGCGCGCAGTGCGGCATTGGCGGGTAACTGGAGCTCGCTGGAGGAGTCACCGCCACTGCCCAGACTTGTCAAGTCAATGTGAGCTGAGCCCAGGCAGTGTGACGGACCGGTGATTGCGCACACCCGGAGGCCGGAGGAGCAGGACGGGCGGTGCGGGGCCTGGCCATCCAGGAGGCCTCAACCGCGGCCGTGGGATTACAGTGACAGTCTTCTTCTTCTTCAGAGTCAGACACGTCGCAGCCTGTCGCCTGTGTATCTGGTACACAGGCCAACGCCGGGTCAGTGAGTTACTGTCTGTATGTGCTGCGTATTGGGGACCTGTGCTGCCTACTAGGGACCTGTGCCTGCCTATTGGGGACCTGTGCTGCCTATTAGGGACCTGTGCTGCCTACTAGGGACCTGTGCCTGCCTATTGGGGACCTGTGCTGCCTACTAGGGACCTGTGCCTGCCTATTAGGGAACAATGCTGCCTATTAGGGACCTGTGCCTGCCTATTGGGGACCTGTGCTGCCTATTGGGGACCTGTGCTGCCTATTGGGGACCTGTGCTGCCTATTGGGGACCTGTGCTGCCTATAGGGACCTGTGCTGTCTATTGGGGATCTGTGCTGCCTATTGGGGACCAATGCTGCCTATTAGGGAACAATGCTGCCTATTAGGGACCTGTGCCTGCCTACTGGGAACCTGTGCCTGCCTATTGGGGACCTGTGCTGTCTATTGGGGACCTGTGCTGCCTAATGGGGATCAATGCTGCCTATAGGGAACAATGCTGCCTATTGGGGACCTGTGCTGCCTATTGGGACCTGTGCTGCCTATTGGGGACCTGTGCTGCCTATTGGGTACAATGCTACCTATTGGGGACCTGTGCTGCCTATTGGGACCTGTGCTGCCTATTGGGGACCTGTGCTCCCTATTTGGGACCAATGCTGCCTATTGGGGACCAATGCTGCCTATTGGGAACAATGCTGCCTATTGGGGACCTGTGCTGCCTATTGGGGACCTTTGCTCCCTATTTGGGACCAATGCTGCCTATTGGGGACCAATGCTGCCTATTGGGGACCTGTGCTGCCTATTGGGGGCCTGTGCTGCCTATTGGGGATGTGTGCTACCTATTGGGGACCTGTGCTGCCTTTTGGGGACCTGTGCTGCCTATTGGGGAGTTGTGCTGCCTATTGGGAACCTGTGCTGCCTATAGGGACCAATGCTGCCTATTGGGGACGTGTGCTACCTATTGGGGACCTGTGCTGCCTTTTGGGGACCTGTGCTGCCTATTGGGAACCTGTGCTGCCTATTGGGAACCTGTGCTGCCTATAGGGACCAATGCTGCCTATTGGGGACCTGTGCTGCCTATTGGGGCAGCTAATCGCCCGGGTACCGGGAGGCTTTCGCTGCTAAGACCGGCAGGCAGCAACGCTGCCTGGCTGGTCCGGGCGAATTTTAGCCCCTCCTGCAGATACGAACGCTTCGATTGGCTGGGCTGTGTAGCATCTACCATGGAACTCTTGTTGGGACAAAGTGATCACTATACCCCCTACGTCAATCCTTGGGGGTGTAGATTCCAAAATGGGGTCACTTTTTAACTTCAAAGTAACACAGGTCAGATTTGCAAAAAATGGCCTGGGCATTAAGGTGAAAACAGGCCTGCGGCCCTAAAGGATTAAATGAATCGTAGTGCGGAAAGATCTGCAGCATATAAACAACGGTGCAGCTTTTAGTAGAATTAGGATGCTGAAATGATGCAGATTTGGCGTGGGATATACGGCAAAAGAACCCATGGTGTAATTCCGCGGTCTCAAAGCCTAAATGTTGAGTTGTACATTACTGTAGGTGGGCCCCTAAAATTAATTCCCTTGGTGGGCCCTAGACACCCCAGTCCGACCCTGCCCACAGACAAGACAAGTTGGAGCGGAAAGTATGGGATGGGATTTAGCCTCTGCTCGATGACCCACCAGAGACTCCCCCAGTAAGTTAGTCCGAGTCGGAGACACCAAAAAATTGATAAAATTTGGGCCAACCAAATCCTTTGCCTACACTGGGCTCGTTCCAACCTTCGTTCGGCATACCAAAGATTGATACAAGTTGATATGGATATTAAATCCTCCAGTGTAGTTGGAATCTCTCTAGTGGCTGAAGCATCCTTAACGTGGTCTACAAGGCCCCTCCAAAACACAGGGACCAAGATCTTATCTGGCCACTCCAGCTCAGAAGTTAGCGTCTGAAACTAAATAGCAAACTGACTGGTTGGAACAGAATCCTGTATCAAGGTCAGGAGTTGGAGTGCTGCGTCATGGGTAAACTGGGGTCCTAGAAAGAGCTGTTTCAGGGAGCTCAAAAAGCGAGAGGCGCTGCAGACCACCAGGTCCTTAAGTTCCCATAATGGCGTAGCCCACTCCAACGCCCTGTCCGTCAAAAGGGACACCACAAATCCCACTTTGGCCCGTTCAGATGAGAAACGTGAACTCAGTAGCTCCAGCTGGATCGAGCACTGGTTCACGAATCCCCTGCAAGCCTTGCTATCCCCAGAAAACTGATCAGGCAGCGGGAAATGTGGAAAAAATGAAACAGGAGTCGCAGATGAAACCCTGGTAGCGGATTCACTGGCTGCCTGCGTCGCTACTGTGGATCAATCCACAGCTGAGGTTGCTCGCTCTAATGTGTACAACCTGCACTCCAGCTGCTAAATATTCTGCGGAAGCTGCTGCTTGTCCGCCATTGCTAGACAGACCCTGGCACTAAGATACTGTTAGGGTTAGCAGATCGCACTGAGTATGAAAGTAGGTAAAGTGCGATCGAAACCAAGGGTCCACCGTGCAGTGATGGGAAACTGCAGCTATTGAACAATGGCGGAGAAAAGCTGTGAGCAAGCACCATAAACACACCGAGTTAAAGGTCACTCAGTGTGAACAGAGTGCAAAATACCTGACTCTGTTACTCCACAGAGCGGTATTACAAGAGGAAGCACTCAAGACTATACCCTGTTAGACGTCACAGGAGTATAGCGGTAATGACGCTAGTTGGAGGTCCCTATAGCTACCCCCCAGGCTGGTGGTTGTGCTCGCACTGACACTCGGCTGTGCTAACTGCACATGCGACTTAGGATGCCCATAGTCAGATGCTGAGTCAAGCGTGAGTTCCCACCCTACACTGCCTGCCTAGATACATAATCGCTGTGCTAGAAGCGGCGCACGTGCACACAGGGTGGTAGTGTATCCACCAACACACCAAACACATATTATTATTATCATTATTTATTTACACAGCACCATTGATTCCATGGTGCTGTACATGAGAGGGGGTTACATACAAATTATAGATATCACTTACAGTAAACAAACTAACAAATACAGACTGATACAGAGGGGATAAGACCCTACCCTTACGTGCTTACATGCTACAGGATGGTGGGGAAGGAGACAGTAGGTTGGTGGGTTGCAGCAGTTCCGGTGATGGTTGAGGTGATATCTCTGGTAGTGGTGAGGAGGTAGCGGGGTCATTGCAGGCTGTAGGCTTTATATGATGTTAGCGCATCAGCGAGTGCTCCAGAGAACCTTTTATATGTTCGGTTCAAGTCCAGTCAGAAAGGACCTTGCTCGTGTACTATTCCGGAACTGCCACATCACCTGAGCAGCTGACGACCGACCACCAATGAGAGGTCGACACCTCATGAGCATGCTCAGTAGGGTGATTTCTGGGCTTAGCGTCTGGAACATTTGTTTGCCGCTGCCTATTGCTAGTTACTATAGCTTTGGCTGGAGAGTTAGCAGTAACCAAGCGTGCAGCGTGAGTCTGAAAAAGATGCTGAGACCGACGTCTTTGCTGAGCAGCTACAACTGCAGCCAAAACAGAATGGGAGACCGCAGAGGCAGACAAGGCTTGGAATCCACCCCATGCAGAGGGAGAATCCCGGTGCCTAACTCCTGGTCTAACCTACTGCATGTGTCGTAAATGGCTGCACATCCAGTTGGAAGAATATCTCAAGTGGGGTACCACAGGGCTCTGTCCTGGGCCCTGTATTGTTCAACATCTTTATCAACGATTTAGATGAAGGAATTGAGGGTAAACTGATTAAATTTGCTGATGACACAAAGCTAGGAGGGATAGCTAATACTAGAGAAGAGAGAGAGGATTCAAAAAGATATAAATAAACTGGAGCAGTGGGCAGCAACTAACAGAATGGTTTTTAACAGGGAAAAATGCAAAGTACTATATCTGGGCAATAGAAATGAAAAAAGCATATACAGAATGGGAGGAATAGGGCTAAGCAACAGCACATGTGAAAAAGATTTGGGTATACTAATAGATCACAGACTGAATATGAGTCAACAGTGTGATGCAGCAGCAAAAAAGGCAAATGCAATTCTAGGATGTATTAACAGAACCATACAGTCTAGATCACGTGAAGTCATTATTTCCCTCTACTCCTCTTTGGTCAGACCTCATCTCGAATATTGTGACCAGTTTTGGGCACCACATTTTAAAAAAGACATCAACAAACTGGAGCAAGTTGAGAAAAGAGTGACCAGAATGGTGACCGGTCTGCAAACCCTGTCTTATGAGGAAAGGTTGCAGGATTTGGGAATGTTTAGTTTGCAAGAGAGAAGACTGAGAGGAGACTTAATAGCTGTCTGCAAATATCTAAAGGGCTGTCAGTGTGGGAGAAGGAGCAGTGCAGATGAGTTTAGCTGTGTAACCTTACAAACTCCTCTATCAGTTCTCTCCTATCATTGTCACCTGTGTTGTACTGCCCCCCTCCTCTGTCTGCAGATGTTTCAGTAATCACACTAATGCAGGAGTGGGCAATTAATTTTCCTGAGGGGCCACATGAGAGACTGTGACTGTTGTTGAGGGCCGAACCAATAGGCCAAAATTAATTCTGCTCAATATTAATATCTATATATTACAATTATTATATTACTAGCTGAAGAGCCTGGCACTGCCCGGGCATAGTAACTAACTACGGTTAGTTATAACAAATTATAATGATTATATCTATATATATAAAGCTGACTGTATAGCCCCGCCCACTCCGCATAGCCACATTTACTATAATATCCAACACAATCCCTTCAGCCAGAGCTACCGGACTACTACCCCTAATATCCCACATTGTCCCGTCAGCCAGAGTCATCAGACTACTACCCCTAATATCCCACATCGTCCCATCAGCCAGAGCCACCGGACTACTACCCATAATATCCCACATCATCCCGTCAGCCAGAGCCACCAGACTTCTACCCCTAATATCCCACATCATCCTGTCAGCCAGAGGCACCAGACAACTACAACTAATATCCCACATAATCCCGTCACAGCCGCCAGACTACTACCTCTAATATCCCACATCATCCCATCAGCCAGAGCCACCGGACTACTCCCCCTAATATCCCACATCATCTCATCCCGTCAGCCAGAGCCACTGGACTACAACCCCTAATATCCTACATCATCCCGTCAACCTGGGGTCAGAACCAGAACGCTGAGTGGAACGGTCCTAACTTCCATACCGGGGATCCCTTTAAGAGAGGCCTGACATCAGAACCAGAGCGCTGAGTGGATGTCCCCTGACTTCCATACCAATTATCCCTTTTAATAGAAGCTTGGGGTGAGAATCAGAGCGCTGAGGGATTTACCCTATCTTCCATACCAGAGATCCCTTTAAGAGATGCCTGGGGTCAGTACCAAAGCGCAGAGTGGATTTGCCCTCACTTCCATACTGGGGATCCCTTTAAGAGGGGTCTTGGGTCAGAACCAGAGCACTGAGTGGATTTGCCCTAACTTCCATAGTGGGGATCCCTTTAAGAGAGCCTGGGGTCAGAACCAGAGCGCAGAGTGGATTTGCCCTGACTTGCATACCAATGAACCCTTTAATAGAACCCTGGGGTCAGAATTAGAGTGCTGAGGGATCTGCCCTAACTTCCATACAGGAGATCCCTTTAAAGAGCCTGGGGTCAGTACCAGAGCATTTGAAGGCAATTGCCCTGACTTCCATACCGGGGATCCCTTTAAGAGACGCCTGGGGTAAGTACCAAAGCGATGGATGGATTTGCCCTGACTTCCATACCGGAGATCCCTTTAAGAGAATCCTGAGATGAGAATCAGAGTGATTTACCCTAACTTCCATACCAGAGATCCCTTTAAGAAAGGCCTGAGGACAGTACCAAAGCGCAGAGTGGATTTGCCCTCACTTCCATATCGAGGATCCCTATAAGAGGTGCCTGGGATCGGAACCAGAGTGCTGAGTGAATTTGCTCTGACTTCCATACTGGAGATCCCTTTAAGAAAGGCCTGGGGTCAGTACCAAAGCGCAGACTGGATTTGCCCTAACTTCCATACCAATGATCCCTTTAAGAGACCCTTGGGTCAGAACCACAGAGCTGTGTGGAACGTTCCTAACTTCCATACTGGGGATCCCTTTAAGAGAGGCCTGGGGTCAAAACGAGCTGGATGACTTTGTCCTGACTTCCATACCAATGATCCCTTTAAGAGGGAAGATGTACCTATCAGATGGAGGATGTGTTATGGGTATATAGGCACGGGAGGGGGGGATTCATTGATGTCATGTGCTCTCTGCTCCTTTTTGAGGGGCAGACAATGGCTGGGAGCTTATGTTCCCAGGGATGCTAGATTTCTCCCACCATGTCAGTGTCTGCTGAGGTGTTGTCAAGTGGGAAAAGTTGCTTATAGCAACTAATCACGACTCAGCTTCTTTTAACCAGCTCTCGTGAAATGAGAGATGCTTAGTGATTGGTTGCAAGGCAAACTGCTGCTCATAGCAACCAATCACAGCTCAGCTTCTTTTGAACAGCTCTGGTGAAATGAAAGATGCTTCGTGATTGGTTGGTGATACACACACATTCAGTTTTATATATAGAGATTGATCATTTTATTAATATTAATTGTATCACTTAATATTCCAGAAGAATTAAAGGGAAATACGATATACAGAAGGGGCTGTACTCAGGTTTAAATGATATGTAGGGGGATGTCACCATACTTAAATGGAACCTGTCACCAGTTTTTGAGCCTATGAACAAATGCCACCACCTTTAACTGTTCCTGTGCTGCATTCCACAAACGTATCTGTCAGCTCCTGACTCCCCCTGTATGCCCCAAAAATACCATTTGATATGCTCCCGCACTGTATGTACTGTATATAAGTGTGGTCTGGTCCGAAGGGTGTCTTTGCTGTGGCAAACGTCTCTCCTCTCTGCTCCTAATCTCGTCCTCCTGCTTTGATTGCTAGGATGCGGCTCTCCCCTCCCAGAGGAGGGGAGAGCAGCGTTGCAGGAGGTGGCGGTGGGGGCCCCAGGGGAGAGGGGGCCCCTCCAGCACCGCACGCAGGGGCGAAGCTATAATGATTTGAGCTGAGCCAGCTGCTCCAGTGGCAGGCAGCAGGGGGTGGCATTTTGCGCTCCTCTACCCGCAGCACCTACAATGTAGCCTCTGCACGCTGTTGCTGCGGTCGTGCAAGAGGCTTGTTGTAATTGATGAAGTCACAGGAGGGAAGGAAGGAGTCAGGGCCCCCTGATCATGTGACCCCTGACTCATCCCCTCCTGTGACCTCAACACAGGTCCTGTGCACAGCCCTAGCCCTTGTTTTATGCAGGACTCTGCTGTGCTGGCTGTCATCGTGCTGGATGAGGGGAAGTAAGTTTATGTGTGGGGTCAGGGGAGTTTACAGGGTGGATGTAGCAGAGCTGTGTGTGTACGAGGTGTACGGAGCAGAGCTGGGTGTGTACGAGGTGTAAGGAGCGGAGCTGGGTGTGTACGAGGTGTAGGGAGCTGAGCCGTGTGTGTGTGAGATGTACGGAGCTGAGCCGTGTGTGTACGAGGTGTACGGAGCTGAGCCGTGTGTGTGTACGAGGTGTACGGAAGCTGAGCCGTGTTTGTGTATGAGGTGTACGGAGCTGAGCCGTGTGTGTGTACGAGGTGTAGGGAGCTGAGCCGTGTGTGTGTACAAGGTGTAGGGAGCTGAGCCGTGTGTGTGTACGAGGTGTACGGAGCTGAGCTGTTATGAATGAGTCACCGGAGGAGGAAAAAAAAAAAAACAAGCTAAGTCCAGAAAACCGGAGAGGTTTATAGCTAGCGGATTGCAGACCCCTGATCCTATTCACAACAACTAACAGTAGCCGTGGGGTGTTCCTACGGTGGTCCTAAACACCTCGTTCACAGCCGGAGAACTAAATAAACCTAAAGAAAGAAAGGGGAAATCTAAACTGCCCCAGAGCAGACCCCAAAGCAATAGACAGCCCCCAACATGTATTGACGGTGAAAACAGATGAAAACACAAACAGACAGAAAGACAGGCTGAGCAAACGATGGGGCCCTCACTAACTAGATAGGACAGGAAAGAAAAGCAACTGTCTGCAATCACGCAAAAACCCTGCCAAAAATAGTGTCCAACATGTCTGATAGAAAAGGCACTGAAGTCACTAGACTTCAAAATCACTATATCAGCACTCAGGTATATTCTGAAAACAGAGCAAAGAGATCAACTGATCAGAGACAAAAATGGAGTTCAGCCAGTCCCAACCAGGGCTGGCTGAACGCAAACACTAAGGAAACCAGACAAAATCTCATGGAACAATAGCAGAGCAAAAACTTAGCTTTGGTAGACAGGACTAAACTGGAGGCCAGAGCTCAGATCAGAGAGGATCACCAGCAACCCAGCAGGGCGTCGGCAGCCTTATATCCACTCAGAGATTACGGATGTCCAATCACACTCCGCCTGTTCAGATGACAGGTTTTTCCCATCCAAATCAATTTCACTACCTCCTTTCACCAGCAGAGGGAGTTCACCGGACATCAAAGGTGAAGGAGAAAATGAGCTCATAACACTGAGCCGTGTGTGTGTACAAAGTGTACGGAGCGGAGCCGTGTGTGTGTACGAGGTGCCTGGAGCTGAGCCGTGTGTGTACGAGGTGTACCTCCTTTCACCAGCAGAGGGAGTTCATCGGACATCAAAGGTGAAGGAGAAAATGAGCTCATAACAGTACCTCCCCCTTGAGGAGGGGTCACCAAACCCTCATCCACGCCACCAGGGTGATCAGGATGGGCCCAATGAAAGGCACGAACCAATCTTTCGGCATGAATATCGGATGCAGAGACCCAAGAATTATCCTCCTGGCGTTAACCCTTCCACTTAACCAAATACTGGAGTCTCCGTCTAGCCAGACGAGAATCCAGTATCTTCTCAACCTCATATTCCACATTACCTTCAACCAATAAAGGGTCAGGAGGTGCCACCACAGGAACTACTGGCTCAACAAACCTCTTTAACAGAGACTTATGAAACACGTTATGGATCTTAAATGTAACAGGAAGAGCCAATCGAAAAGAGACCGGATTAAGAATCTCCAAAATCTTGTAAGGTCCAATAAATCTAGGTTTAAACTCTGGAGAAGCCACATTCATAGAGATATTCTTTGATGACAGCCAAACCATATCACCCACCTTAAACCGGGGACCAATGGTCCTATGCCGGTTAGAAAACCGCTGGGCCTTTTCCTGGGAGAGAGACAACTTATCCACCACTTGGTCTCAGATCTGGTGCATTCTCTCCACCACAGTGTCAACACCTGGGCAGGCAGAAGACTCCACCTGCCCTGAAGAGAATCGAGGATGAAACCAAAAGTTACCAAAAAAAGGTGACATCAAAGTGGCAGAACTAGCTCTATTATTTAAAGCAAATTCGGCCAAGGGCAAAAATGAAACCCAATCATCCTGATCAGCAGAAATAAAACATCTCAAATAAGAATCCAAAGTCTGGTTTGTTCTCTCCGTCTGCCCATTGGTCTGAGGGTGAAACGCAGAGGAGAAGGACAACTGAATTCCCAGCTTGGAACAAAAAGTCCTCCAAAATCTAGAAACAAACTGAACTCCTCTGTCAGACACAATATTCTCAGGAATCCCATGCAAGCGAACCACCTGTTGCAAAAACAAGGGCACCAACTCTGAGGAAGATGGCAACTTAGGGAGTGGTACAAGATGGACCATCTTAGAGAATCTATCACAAATCACCCAGATAACAATCATTCTCTGAGAGACAGGCATATCAGAAATAAAATCCATTCAAATATGGGTCCATGGACTCCTGGGCACCGGCAAAGGCATCAACAACCCACTAGAGCGAAAACAAGGTTTAGACCGGGAGCAAGTCCCACAGGACTGCACAAAATTCCTGACATCACGAGACAAGGCAGGCCACCAAAAAGACCGACTCACCAAATCTCTAGTACCAAAAATACCTGGATGACCAGCCAATGCAGAGCAATGAACTTCAGACATTACTCTCTTCCTCCACTGGTCAGGAACATACAATTTTCCAATGGGACAATGCTCAGGTTTGTCCTCCTGAAACTCTTCCAGAGCACGTCTCAAATCGGGCGAGATGGCAGAAAGAACTACCCCCTCACCTAAGATGGTAGCAGGCTTGGTCACAATAGGAGAATCAGCATAGAAACTCCTAGAGAGGGCGTCTGCCTTGATATTCTTAGTGCCCGGAAGAAAAGAGACCACAAAATCAAAACGTGTGAAAAACAAGGCCCACCTAGCCTGTCTAGGATTCAAGCGTTTGGCCGACTCAAGGTAAATCAAATTCTTGTGGTCAGTAAGGACCACGACTTGATGTTTAGCTCCCTCCAACCAATGTCTCCACTCCTCAAATGCCCATTTCATGGCTAACAGTTCCCGATTCCCCACATCATAGTTGCGTTCGGATGGGGAGAACTTTCGGGAAAAGAAAGCACAGGGATTCATTTTAGATGTTACCGGATCTTTTTGGGACAAAACAGCTCCTGCACCAATCTCAGAAGCGTCCACCTCTACCTGAAACGGGAGTGAGACATCAGGTTGCTGCAAAACCGGAGCAGAAGTGAACCTCCGCTTCAGCTCCTGAAAGGAAGAAACAGCCTCTGGAGACCAATTCAGCACATCAGCACCCTTCTTAGTCAAATCAGTCAATGGTTTGGCAATACAAGAAAAATTAGCTATAAATTTTCGATAAAAATTAGCAAAACCCAAAAACTTCTGGAGGGCCTTCAAAGAAGGGGGCTGAACCCAATCATAAATGGCCTGTACCTTGGCTGGGTCCATTTCAATAGTTGACGAAGACAAAATAAATCCCAAAAATGAAATCCTCTGTACACCAAAAAGGCATTTCGATCCCTTAACATACAGGGAATTCTCCCTCAAAATCCGGAACACAGTCCGAACATGTTCCACATGAGAGTCCCAATCCCTGGAAAAGATCAAAATATCATCCAGATAGATGATCAAAAATTTTATCCACAAAGTCCCGGAAAATATCATTCATGAAGCACTGGAAGACAGAAGGGGCATTAGTGAGCCCAAAAGGCATCACCAGGTACTCAAAATGTCCCTCCGGAGTATTAAACGCCGTCTTCCATTCATCTCCATGCTTAATGCGAATAAGATTATACGCCCCCCTGAGGTCAAGCTTGGTAAATCAGCAAGCACCTTTAACTCTGGAGAATAGATCAGAAATCAGGGGTAACGGATACTGATATTTAACAGTAATTTTGTTGAGGGAACAATAGTCAATACAAGGCCTTAATGAACCATCTTTCTTGGCCACGAAAAAAAACCCAGCACCCAAGGGTGAAGAGGATGGTCTAATATGGCCCTTCTCCAACGACTCCTTAATATAAGATCGCATAGCCTCGTGCTCGGGTACAGATAAATTGAAAAGTCGACCCTTGGGAAATTTACACCCAGGGCTCAACTCAATTTCACAGTCATAACTCCTATGAGGAGGCAAAGACGCAGACTTATTCTCACTAAATACATCATAAAAATCAGCCAAATAGTCAGGAACATCATGCGACTGGGGTGAGGTGGAGAAAACAGGAGCGTCACCAAGAGCACACCGACAACCCCAACTCACCACAGACACAGATTTCCAATCCAAAACTGGATTATGGATTTGCAACCAGGGAAATCCCAGAACAATGGTATCATGCAAATTATGCAACACCAAAAATCTGCAATTTTCTTGATGGTCTGGGGAGACCCGCATTACCACCTGGGTCCAAAACTGAGGTTTATTCTTCGCCAAAGGAGTAGCATCAATACCCCTCAAAGGGATAGGCGTCCGCAGAGGCGTCATAGGAAACCCACAACGTTTAGCAAAATCCAAGTCCATGAGGTTCAGAGGCACTCCCGAATCCACAAAAGCCTTAGCGGAAAATGTGGACAGGGAGCAGATCAGAGTAATTGCCAGAAGAAACTTAGGTTGAACACCACCAACAGCAAATGTGTGTGCAAAACGTTTCTCTCATTTAGGGCAGACAGAAATCATATGAGAGGCATCTCCACAGAAAAAACACAGCTTATTACGCCTTCTGAACTCCTGACGTTGTGCCCTAGACAAAACCCTATCACATTGCATAGGTTCAGACATTTGTTCAACAGGTGGCAACATTTCTCGTGTACTTTTACGTTCACGTAAACGCCGATCAACCTGAATGGCTAATGACATAGAATTGTCAAGACCAGAGGGAACAGGAAATCCCACCATAGTATCTTTTACGGTTTCTGACAAACCCTTCCGAAAGAGAGCTGGCAAGGCACCATCATTCTAGGTAGTAAGGACCGCCCACTTTCAGAATTTTTGACATTATAACTCTGCAGAATCCTGACCCTGGCTCAATGCCAACAGAACTTTCTCAGCTGGATCAATAGCATTAGGTTCATCATACAACAACCCCAAGGCTTGAAAAAATGCGTCCACATTAGTTAGAATAGGATCATCAGGTGTCAAAGAAAAAGCCCAATCCTGGGGATCGCCGCGCAGCAAAGAGATGACAATTTTAACCTGCTGCGCAGAGCTCCCAGATGAGTTAGGCTTCAAGGCAAGAAATAATTTACAATTATTCTTAAAATTCAAAAATTTAGACCGATCCCCAAAAAACACATCAGGAGTAGGAATCTTTGGCTCAGCAGCATGTGAATGAGCAAGATAGGCGGAAATTCCCCACACTTCAGCAGCCAGCTGCTCCACACCATCAGACAATTGCTTAATCTCCATTATGAAAATTCCTCCTACGGCCCCAGAGAAAAAGAGGAAAAAATATACATAAAAAAAAAAATTCTGACAATTTTTTTTTTTTTTTTTTTTTTTTTTTACAATTCTTTCCTGCTATTGAGTACCCTAGAATCTGCGGTATGGCTGGTGATTCTGTTATGAATGAGTCACCGGAGGAGGAAAAAACAAAAATACAAGCTAAGTCCAGAAAACCGGAGAGGTTGGTAGCTAGCGGATTGCAGAACCCTGATCCTATTCACAACAACTAACAGTAGCCGTGGGGTGTTCCTACGGTGGTCCTAGACACCTCGTTCACAGCCGGAGAACTAAATAAACCTAAAGAAAGGAAGGGGAAATCTAAACTGCCCCAGAGCAGACCCCAAAGCAATAGACAGCCCCCAACATGTATTGACGGTGAAAACAGATGAAAACACAAACACAGACAGAAAGACAGGCTAAGCAAACGATGGGGCCCTCACTAACTAGATAGGACAGGAAAGAAAAGCAACTGTCTGCAATCACGCAAAAACCCTGCCAAAAATAGTGTCCAACATGTCTGATAGAAAAGGCACTGAAGTCACTAGACTTCAAAATCACTATATCAGCACTCAGGTATATTCTGAAAACAGAGCAAAGAGATCAACTGATCAGAGACAAAAATGGAGTTCAGCCAGTCCCAACCAGGGCTGGCTGAACGCAAACACTAAGGAAACCAGACAAAATCTCATGGAACAATAGCAGAGCAAAAACTTAGCTTTAGTAGACAGGACTAAACTGGAGGCCAGAGCTCAGATCAGAGAGGATCACCAGCAACCCAGCAGGGCGTCGGCAGCCTTATATCCACTCAGAGATTCCGGATGTCCAATCACACTCCGCCTGTTCAGATGACGGGTTTTTCCCATCCAAATCAATTTCACTACCTCCTTTCACCAGCAGAGGGAGTTCACCGGACATCAAAGGTGAAGGAGAAAATGAGCTCATAACACTGAGCCGTGTGTGTGTACAAGGTGTACGGAGCGGAGCCGTGTGTGTGTACGAGGTGTACGGAGCGGAGCCGTGCGTGTACGAGGTGCCTGGAGCTGAGCCGTGTGTGTACGAGGTGTACGGAGTGGAGCCGTGCATGTGTATGAGGTGTACGGAGCGGAGCCGCGCGTGTGTACGAGGTGTACGGAGCGGAGCTGTGTGTGTATGGAGCAGTGCCGCACGTGTGCGAGGTGTACAGAGTGGAGCAGCACGTGTGCGAGGTGTACGAAGCAGAGATGTGTACGGAGCGGACCATGTGTGTGTACGGAGCAGAACCACATGTGTATAAGTTGAAAGGAGCAGAGCCGCATGTGTATGAGGTGTGCAGAGCAGAGCTGCACATGTACGAGGTGTACGGAGCAGAGCCGAACGTGTGTGATGTGTACGGAGCAGAGCCGCACGTGTACGAGGTGAACGGAGCAGAGCCGCACGTGTATGAGGTGTATGGAGCAGAGATGTGTACGGAGCGGAGCTGTGTGTTTGTACGAGGTGTACGGAGTGGAGCCGCGTGTGTGCGAGGTGTACGGAGTGGGACTGCGTGTGTACAAGGTGTATGGAGCAAAGCCGCAAGTGTACAAGGTTTACTGAGCATGGCCATGTGTGTACAAGGTGAACGGAGCAGATCCGCATGTGTACGAGTTTTACAGAGTGGAGCCATGTGTGTACTGAGTGGAGCCGTGTGTGTGCGAGGTGTACAGAGCGGAGCCGTGTGTGTACGAGGCATAAAAAGCGGAACTGTGTGTGTATGTGGTGTGTGGAGCCATATGTGTTATGAATGGGAAACCGAGGAGGAAAAACAACACAACAAGCTAAGTCTCAGAAAACCAGAGAAGTTGGTAACTATGCAGATTGCAGATCCCTGATCTTAACCGCACAACTAGCAGCAGTCGTGGAGCGTTACTACATTGGTCCTAGACGCCTCGTCACAACCGGAGAACTACATAAGCCTAAAGCAGGAAAAGAGGAAAACTAACTGACCCAGAGCAGATGCCAAAGGAAAGACAGCCCCCCACATGTATTGACGGTGAAACAAGATGAAAATACAAACAAAGGCAGGAAAATAGGCTGAGCAAACGATGGGGCCCGCTAAACTAAAAAGGACAGAAAAGGAAAGACACTGTCTGCAATCTGCCAAAAACAACCTACAAAAATATTGACCAACACTTCTGATAGCAAAATTAACCCTGAAGTCACTAGACTTCTAAACCTATGTCAGCACTCTGAAATATTCTGAGACAGCGCAAAAAAGAGGCCAATCTAATAAGGGACAAAAAGCAGATTGGCAAATACTGATTAATAGGAGTGGAATTTCAGCATAGCCCCAGCAGGGGCAGGCTGATTACACAACAAACTGAATTGACCAACAAGCGCAAGTGTGAACATTAGCAAAAAACAAGCTTAACTTGAGAAGACTGGAAGAGAGCTGAAGTCCAGGACCTGAGAAGCAGACTGAATCACCAGCACCCGGATAGGGCGTCGGCTGTCTTATATCCAGTCTGATACTTCAGAGATCCAATCGTTATCTTCCTCATCAGGTGGCAGATCACTACCACTTAAACCAACCGCACTACCTCCTGTCACCACCAGAGGAAGAACGGAAGGGGAACTCTCAACTGGTGGAGCAGAAAATGAGTTCATGACACATATGTGTACAAGGTGTATGGTGGGGAGCATTCATACCTCCCAGCGGGACAGTCCTGATTTTGAGAGAGAGTCTGCCTCACTGCCTCGGCTGGAAGCTTACTTTTCCTGCGGACACAGGAGTACATGGCGGAGCCCCGAGGAGCACTTTAATGAGGTAATTTCGGGAGGAGATTGTGACGGAACCATGGAGGCACTTCAGGGAATGCTTCAGATCCATCATCGTGTCCTCCTCCAACACTGCAGACAGTGTCCTTTGACAGATTGTGTTCTTGATGCTATAGGCTATGGTGAAGACTCTTACTTACTATATATATATATATATATATATATATATATATACGGAAACTGATAAGTTAAAGCCAGGGATCATTATACTGCAGGCCTAAAACCCCTTTTTTCAAAGATGGATATGGTTATTTTGGACTCAAAAGCCTCTACACTGCAGACTTAATTTGAGCTAAACAGAGTTGATGCTTCCGCCCATCAGTATTTGTACAGTGAAATCCCTGAACACTATGTCTGAGATAGAAATGCTGTACCAGAAGGATGGAAAAAACGATGGGCTCAATTTGGGAAAACAATTGCCTGAATGTATACAGTCTCTTTAACAGATGGTGAGCTGTATTACCTAAGACTCCTTTTACTTCATGTAAGATGAGCAAAGTCTTATGCTGACTTAAGGACTATCTATGGAGTCGTACATGACATGTATAAAAATGCGTGCATTGTTCTTCATCTTTTGGAAGACTATTCCCAATGGTAAGAGGCTATAATGGATGCAATCGCTTTCAAAATGCCCTACCAACTTTGTGAATTATTTGCTATAATTTGTGTATATGGAGAACCAGCTAAACCATTGGCATTATGGCAAAAAAATGAAACCGAATTTATGGAGGATTACACCAGGCGATAAACTCCAGAAATAGCTGTGCAACTGATATTAATGAAGTGCTCTTAAGCAATAAAAAGTCCTGTGCTGACTGTGTGTGGCACGCATCAGCGACCGGCCCCCCGCCGGGTATCGCTGATCGTGCAGGAATGTCCTGGGCCATTTCTTGATCGTTGGTCTCCCGCTGGCCAGCACGCATTGCGTGTGGCAGCGGGAGACCAACAATCAGTGAGCTCCCAGTGCTGTAAGCAGACACTGGGAGCTGATATCCAAGGTAAATAGCGGGTAACTAAGTGCGCGCGTGGCTTTGTTACCCGCTGTGTACTCTGGATATCAGCGTGCTCGCTGGTCCTGATCATTGGTGAGTCTGCCTGTTTGAGAGCTCACCAGCGATCATGTAGCGATGCACCAGCGATCCTGACCAGGTCGTATCATTGTCGGGATCGCTGGTACTTTGTTTAGTGTAACGTGACCCTTAGTCTTTGCCTGATGAAGAGACCTGAGTAGTCTCGAAAGCTTGCAATTTGTTACCATCTTTTCAGTTAGCCATTAAAAGGTATCAACCACTGAGAACTTTCAATTCTAAATATTTTTCAATCATTTTTCCATCATTCCATGGTGAGTTGAACATTATTTTATGAGAACTGCAGTTCACTATCCTACACTATATGAAAAGTTACAGTCCTTACCATTTTCTGATGTGTATATCACTGTCTGATTGGTGGTGCTAAAAGTCAATAAAATATATCAAATGTTTGTGACTAGAAGTTATCCTGAGCGCTTAGCATAACAAAATAAATTTAGAGCGAAAGGAATGAACAGAAATGATCTATTGCAAATAAATCAAATAGGAGAACACTCAGAATGCCATTTATTTTTGCATATGACACTTAAAGTTGTCAGATTGTTCAAGAGCTTAGCGTCCTTTTTGTGGGGACTGAAAAAGTTTTTCATCTTTCACAAAAACATAAATTCACCACATTAAAATCCTGCTGCTCAAAATGATTTACAATGCACTAAAATTATCTCAACACCACATTGTAAAAAGTACGTCAATTTGATTTGTGAAAAAATATTTAGTTTTGGCAAAAACTACACAAACTGGGATGGAACATAGATAAGTATTAAGTACAGTAGCAATATGCATTAGTCTGAGCTTTATAGTTTATCGCAGAAATTTAATTCAAAATGAGGTTCTACAAGTTTTCAACATTTTTGTGTCATCTTTTTCCTCCATTTAGATGAATTGGCAGAAAAAATGTACACAAATGACTCGTAGTGTGCCATTTCATCAAGCTAAAATGCAGAATATTTATTGTGGATTTTTAATCAGGAATCCACACTGAACGGATCCTAATTGAAAAAGCATAATGTATTTCCATAGAGCTTTGTTGTGCTGCGATGCATGTATTAAATTGACGTACCGTAGTTATTTAATAGCAATTTTTTATATGATTTACTATTGTATTTTAATAATGTCCCATGTAATCCCACCTCCTATTTCAAACCTCTTTTTCACTTTGGCATTGTATATGACTAAGTAGTCCTATTTGCTTAGCTTTCGATTTCTAATAGGACAACTTTTTTCAGGCAACACAGCAAACTGTATTGTTTTCAGTGTTTCTAAATGTCTTATAAACATATATAATTTTGTGCCCATAAGCATTCCTGCCACAGGTAATCTATTTTATTGGCCTTGTCACAAGTATTTAAAGAGTACCTCTACTTTCACAAAAAATGATTGTAATGCAGGACTGTACAATATAATTATTCATCTAACTGTATTAGCAATTTTTCCTGGCTGCAATAAACTAGTGTAACACCCATTTAAGGCCACCTCAATGGGCAGCGTATCTGGTAGTTTTCATCTCAATATGGTGCAGTGCCTCCATCCAAATCTTGGTGGGAGCTGTAGTGGGATAAAGGAGGGTCTTCTTCTGCCAGGGGTCGACTAGTGAAACTTCTGTCCACACTCCGTACACACTCGCAAGTGATGGTGGTTGGAAGGAGGATAGCTGGTGAATATTGAAAGGGGAATAGCAAGTAACATCAAAACAAAACGTTTTGCTCCCTCACGGATAGAACCAAAGGTTCTAGCAATGCTCCTCTGCAGATAGCACAAAAGGCTCAAAAATGCTCCCTTATGGATAAAACCACCAGTCCCAGAAGTAGCTACTCACCCTTTGATGTGTCACGTCTGTAGTCACACAGGGTTCTAGCCTGGAGTTTCGGGATTTAGTCACTTGGGAATGAAAGGCAGAATTCTTCTTTATTAGAAGCCAGGTGGAGGTACGCAACTCCAGGAAACCTGACTGGTCACTGTCCTCTCACACGTGGATGCAGAATTGTCAGCACATATGCTATGCTCTCTTCCTGGATCACCACTGTATTTTTTCAGTAGTGGCCAACAACCCTCATGTGTGCTAATGCTGTAAACTTCTCCCTCCTTCTCTAGCTTGCTCAGCCAATCAGTCCTTTCCTCTGCTCCTGCTACTCCTCTTCCAGGTTGTCAAGGAAATGAAGCTAAGGAGCGACTAATATCTCTTACTAAGAAACACTGTTGTCACGTAGTGACAAGGGACTGTGGGCACCTACCCAATCCCTTTAACTAGAGGTGCCCTAGGCTTTCCCTGTCCCCGAATTACCCTGGATGTTGGAGAAGCCATGATCTTGCACCTTGCTATGCTCCTATCTTACCCTTATCTGTTCTCTCCCCCACTCAAGAGGTGTGAGGCCGAAGTTTTGTAGGTGAAAAATAAGCAGACAGACAGGGATAAAAGAAAATTGCAATCATACAAATATACTCACAAAACAACAGACTGGAAAACAAGTGAGAAATAGGAAGGAAGAAACTAAATGGGAGATGATAAGGACAAACATGCAAACCAATTCCACACAGAAATCTCCTGAAAAACTCTACAACTGACTACTACAAAAGCCTGATTCTCTTTAAACTCCAAGCCAGGTAGTTGCAACTAGAGTTGAGCGAAATGGGTCGGTCAAATTCAAAAATCGCCGACTTTAGCTAAAGTTGGGTTTTGCCGATCGAAACCCGACCATAGCGTGAGGTCGGCCATGAGGTCGCCAAGCCGAGCGCCAAAGTCGTATTTCAAATAATGCTTCCAGCAACTTTTCTCAGCCAATGATGGAGGATGCACACTGTGGGCAACGCGATGACATGGGCAGCGGCCACCAACATCTTAGAGAAGGGCATTGAAGTGATTGGCTGGCTTTGTGTGGCGTCACAGTGGCTATAAAAGGCCGCGACCGCCGACCACCATCTTACTTCCGCCGATCTTAGACTAGGGAAAGGTGCTGCTGCTGATTCTGAATAAGGGAGAGCGTTAGGCAGGGAAGAAGAACAAAAAATTGCTTCTGCTGATAGCGCTTTTCACTGTACAGTTAGTGTGCAGTAAAAGGGGAGGATTTTTGTTGTGTGCAGCAGCGCTAGTGGTGATTAGGCTGCCTTTTAAGGCTACCTGATAGCTGCATTGCTGTGTGCACACTGCTGTTCAAACTGCTTTTTTCAAAGCACTCCAACTTTTATTATTTTGTTCTGGTGAGTTACCGAGCGTTCATTTTTTTCACACACCTTATAGCGGTGTATGCTCCTCACACACTACCGTGTACTGGCTGGTATCATGGACAAATACAAGTTATCTGTATGTGACTCTGGAAAAAAAAGCCGAGGAGATTTTCCATTTTTCCAGACCTACACCTTGTAGAGCTGTCCTCTTTTCACCTTATAGAGCTGTCCGCTTTTCAAACAGTTTCGTATATCTGCTGTTTGATAACGGTCAAAACTATAGAGACAGCATGTGTTACTTCGTATAAAAATAGACGGAGATTGACAATTTTCCATACAGACACCGTATAGCGGTGTACGCTCCTCACACACTACCGTGTCCCGGCTGGTATCATGGACAAATTCAAGCTATCTGTGTGTGACTCTGGAAAAACAAACCGAGGAGATTTTCCATTTTTCCAGAGCTACACCTTATAGAGCTGTCCGCTTTTCAAACAGTTTCGTATATCTGCTGTTTGATTTCGGTCAAAACTATACAAAGACAGCATGTGTCACTCCGTATAAAAATAGACGGAGATTGACAATTTTCCATACAGACATCGTATAGCGGTGTACGCTCCTCACACACTACCATGTATGGCTGGTATCACGGACAAATACAAGCTATCTGTGTGTGACTCTGGAAAAACAAGACAAGGAGATTTTCCATTTTTCCAGACCTACACCTTATAGAGCTGTCCGCTTTTCAAACAGTTTCATATATCAGCTGTTTGATCATGGTCAAAACTATACAGAGACAGCGTGTGTCACTCCGTATAAAATTAGACAGAGATTGACAATTTTCCATACAGACATCGTATAGCGGTGTACGCTCCTCACACACTACCGTGTACCGGCTGGTATCACGGACAAATACAAGCTATCTGTGTGTGACTCTGAAAAAACAAACCGAGGAGATTTTCCATTTTTCCAGACCTACATCTTCTAGAGCTGTCCGCTTTTCAAACATTTGATTACGGTCAAAACTATTCAGAGACAGCGTGTGTCACTCCGTGTAAAAATAGACGGAGATTGACAATTTTCCATACAGACACCGTATAGAGCTGTCCGATTCTCAACAGTATTGTATATCTGCCGTTCGCATTACAGTCACATCTATACAGAGTCAGCGTATGTGTGACACTCCGTAAATACATATACAGAGATTGTTAGTTGCACAAAAAACATATACAGCTGTACACTTCTGATACAGTTCCGTATATCTGCTTGTTGGGTTACTGTCAAATACATACTGGGAGAGCGTTATTGACTAACAAAATATATACATAGATTTAATTTTTTTATTACACCTTACACAGCTGGTCGCTCCTCATACAGTACCATCTCTCTGCTGGTATTTTTGGTATGGTGGAAGAGGCCACAGACATGGGCAGGGGGGCGCAGCTGGTAATGATGGTGGTGGTGCATTGGCTGGTTCTAGCAAAAGCACAATAGCAGCTAAGGCAGGAGGTGTTGAGCCTGCGTCATCGTCTTGCCCAAGAAGGCCTGTAAGGTTCCCTTTTCTTGGAGTAGGAAAACCGCTTTTAAAGCCGGAGCATCAGGAACAGGTTTTGGCGTACATTGCCGAAACAGCCACCAGCTCTATTGCCTCCTCTTCTGAACGTACGAAACCTGCAAGCACGGAGTCGTCAGTGCAGGGTTCTGTTCAGGAAAAACACCTTTCCTTGTGTTCTTCTCCCCCACCAAAAGTTAAGGATGCGGCAGCCCACACTTCAGATTATTCTATGGAGCTCTTTTCACATACCATGCCTGGGTTATCCAGTCAAATCCTGAATTCCCCAGTCCAAGATGAATCTGACATGGAGTGCACTGATGCACAGCCACTGCTAGATGATTATGCTGGTACATTGACCCAGAGCACTACATTGCCCTCTTAGTCTACTGAGCCAGAATCTGACCCTGATGAAACTCAGGTGCCCTTTCCAGCATACTATACCACCTTACACGGTGACACAGAGGAAGGTGCAGTTAAAATTGAAGAGGAGGTGATGGATGACCCAGTTGTTGACCTGGATTGGCATCCATTGGGGGAGGAGGGTGGTGCTGGCAATAGTTCAGATAAGGAGAAGGATCCGCAGCAGGCATTGACATCGCAGCAGCGGTTATCTGGCAGGCCTGTAGCTGTGCAAAAACGTGGACCAAAAACTAAAAGAGTTGCAGGACAGCTTGGCCAGACGGTCAACTTAGCACAGCGTGCAAGGCCAGAAAATGTATACCATAGTAGGAAGAGTGCAGTGTGGCACTTCTTTGTCCAAAATCCTACTGATGAGGCAAAGGTTACCAGTAAGAAGTGCAGAAGGATCTTTAGCCGAGGTAAACAACTCAGAACTTTGAATACCAGTTGCATGCTTAGACATTTAATCAACATGCACTTGCAAGTGTGGACGGACTACAAAACCTCAGGTAGCACATGTGCATCTGCTCTGACTGAAGGTAGCCAGCAATGCTCCATCGCTTCCCCCACTGTAAGACCACCGCCACCGTTAAGCACACCACCAGCACTAAATGTTGAGGTGTCGTTGCAAGGCCAAAGCACTCAGGGAATCACAATGGTTTTGCAACACAACACAGAATCTAGGCCATCACCACCAATACCATCACCAACCCCCTCTCACTCCGTCCGGTCTACCACTACTTCCCCCATATGCAGCTCTCCAGTCCAGCTCGCCCTACCAGACACTCTGAGTAGGACAAGAAAGTACTCATCCTCTCAACCGCGTACACTGTGTTTGAACGCCTACATTGCCAAACTAATCTCATTAGAGATGATGCCCTACCGTTTGGTTGAAAGCGAAGCTTTCCACGAGCTCATGGCCAAAGCAGTCCCACGCTATGACCTACCCAGTCGGCACTTCTTTTCTCGAAAAGCCATCTCAGCCCTCCACCTGCATGTGAAAGACCGCATTGTCAATGCACTCAAGCAATCAGTGAGTGGAAAGGTGCACCTCACAACAGATGCATGGTCCAGTAGGCATGGCCAGGGCCGTTACATGTCCATCACTGCACACTGGGTTAATGTGGTGGATGCAGGCTCCACAGGGGACAGCGGTGGTGGAACAGTGCTGCCTAGCCCACGGTATAGTAAACAGTTGGCTGTAGGCTTTCGACCCTCCTCCTCCTCCATAAGCGAAAGCTCGTCCACAGAGCGCAGTCGCACGAGCACTCCATCTGCAGCTGGCAGTCTTGCACACGAGGCGTTCCACTAATGAACAGCTAGTGGTAAGCGTCAGCAGGCTGTGTTAAAGATGATGTCTTTGGGCAACAACAGACACAATGCGGAGGTACTGGCCGACTACTTGCAGCGACAAAGTGAGTCATGGCTGGGCACTCTACATCTTGAGCCAGGCAAGGTAGTCAGTGATAACGGCAGTAATTTTGTGGCAGCCATAGCCCATGCAAAACTCACACACATACCTTGCCTGGCTCACACTTTGAACCTGGTGGTGCAGTGCTTCCTTAATAATTATCCAGAGTTAACATCCCTGCTCCATAAGGTGTGAAGACTGTGCTCGCACATCCGTCGCTCAAACATCCACTCCACTCGTATGCAGAAGCTGCAGTGATCACTCCACCTCCCCAAGCACCGCCTAATCATAGACGTTGCAACAAGGTGAAACTCCACCCTGCATATGGTTGAGAGGCTGTGCAAACAGAGGCAGGCTGTAATGCATTTGTGGGAGGATACATGGGCAGGCAGTTTGAGGGAAGACGTGGAATTGTAGGGTGTGCAGTGGTCAAAGCAGAATGACCTCTGTAAAGTCCTTCAGAGTTTTGAGGAATGCACATGGCTGTTAAGCGCAGACGACGCCATCATAAGCATGAGCATCCCAGTTATGCATCTGCTCATACAAAGTTTGATGCACATTAAGGATCTGGCATCTGCAGCAGAGGAGGAGGAGGAGGAGGAGGGAAGCCTTGCTGACGGTCAGCCATTGTCTGGTCAGGGAACTGTCCTGGACGAGGTGGAGGAAGAAGAGGAAGAGGAGGAGGAGGAGGTAGATGATTATTTTGGGCAGGAGGATGCTTCTCAGGGGGTAAGAGAAAATGTTGGCGTTCCAAGGTCAGGTACAGTGTTTGTGCGTGACTGTAGGGATGTGGATTTGCCAGAAAGTGCTCCTCCACCCAGCAGTGGCAGTGCATTATTGACACCTGGAACATTGGCCCACATGTGCGATTATGCCTTGCGGATCCTAAAAAGGGACCCCCGCATTGCCAAAATGATGAAGAATGACGACTACTGGCTGGCCAGCATCCCCGATCCACGCTACAAAGGCAAATTACACAACATCATGCCACAGGAGAACCTAGAGATAATATTGGCTAACAAACAAGCAACTCTGGTAAACCATTTGTTTGAGGCTTTCCCAGCACACAGCAGCGGTGCTGGTTCTCCCATGAGCCGTAGTGGGCACAATTGAAGAGGTGTTCGTGGTGCACACAGCCAAAGTGGCGTTGGAGACAGGGGTTTAATGACCATTTTGTGGAATGATTTCTCAAGTACCGCTCTCACGACTGCTAATACTGCATCAATTACAAGTGACAGGAGACAGAAGTTGTCAACTATGGTTACAAACTACTTCTCCTCCTATATCAATGTTCTCCCTCACAGGTCATTCCCTTTTGACTGTTGGGCCTCTAAACTGGACACCTGGCCTGAATTGGCACACTATGCCTTACAGGAGCTCGCCTGCCCTGCTGCTAGTGTGTTATCTGAAAGAGTCTTCAGTGCTGATGGATCAATCCTGACAGAAAAAAGGACCCGTCTGTCGACCCAAAATGTTGATGATCTAACCTTCATTAAAATGAACCATGCACGGGTTTCAAAGGATTTTGTCCCACCTTCCCCTGATGACACATAGGTTGCCAGAAAACTTCCTTGCTTTTGTCCTCCTCTTCCTCGGACTTGCCCAATTCCGCCATTTGCAGCAGCTGAATGTCCAATCTACACATCAACATATGCCATTTTTTAAACCTCCCTAACTGGGCTGCCCCCCCAAGGGCTGGGGTCAACACCTGGCGCACCCGGGCAAGTGCCGCTACTCTGAACAGGTGGATGGGCCCACTGATGGCCGACGGCACTGGCACAGGACCCCTCATAGTACAATACAGTGTCTCTGACGGTGGGGGGGCCCACTCGCCGTCAGACACACGAGCGTACTAAAAGGGGCCCTGTGCCAGTACCATCGCCCACGAGTGTGCCCCCCCTGCTTGGTCATGGCCACAGTACTTGCAAGTTGCAATACTTACCTCTCCCTGCTCCACTGCTGTGTAGTCTGGGCAGTTAAATCCCTCACAGGGATGGCCACTAGAAATTTGGTGTATTGATCGATGATGGTTAAGATGTAGCTATGGCCTGTCCTACTGGCCTCTACCTTCAGATGATCAATGACTACCATTTGTAATGGACATCAACTTACAAGCGGATGCAGTGATGCTTTATGATCACCTTTCACAGTTGTGACAGTCACAGACGTGTGACATTCCTGCCACCATTTTTCAATGTCTCCTCTCATGCCAATCCAATAGAATCGCCTACAGCCTGAGGTTTCTGTCTTTTGCACTCCAAAATGACCAGACAACGATCATGATAGGCAGTGAGGACCATGCCTACATCTCTCCCTGTGATCAGAATTTGATGGAGACGAGTAACGGTGATGTTATCCACGCTACTGCGATAAAGCAATCCTTTCTTCACAAAGAACCATTTTTGCTGTCTCCACAGACACAGTAATTGAGGGTCTGCATCGCCTCTTGCAACATCTACTGGGAGATTTTCCCGTGATGAGCAATTCCCAAATTTCTGCTAACATTCGACTTTCCGTCTGTACTTGTATCCATGTCGTTTCCAGTAGCAGAGAGTCTGGACTGGCTTACTGAGATTGAAATATATACGGAGATTTAAAAGTACCACAACACTGTGTACTGTTGTATGCTTTGAATACATTTCCCTTTTTCTACTTTTTAAATTCTGGTGCAATACATAGTGAGCCTGTGAGTGTCTGTGTCTGACTCCGGAAGTATAGACGGAAATTTACAATTACCCCTAGACTGGATACACCTGGTATGTGCTGACACAGTACGTTTGTTCAAAATTTTGTATTACGGTATCATCCATAGTGAGTGAGCGCGTGTGGTTTACGCCTTCTATATATACGGTGAATCGGAGATACCAATTTTTACCCTATATTCGATACAGCTTGTATCTTGTTATACAGCACCTTTGTTCGACATTTAGTATTGCGGTCAAATCCATACTGAGTAAGCGTCTGAGAGTGACTATGTATACAGAGATTTCAATTGTGCCCTATAATATATATACTTGCTATCTTGTTATCCAGTACCTTTTTTACAACATTTTTTATTATGGTCAAACCCAGACTGAGTGAGCGTCTGAGGTTGACTGATCCAGCGTCTCTGATCCTTTTGGAGTGTGATTTCCATTTGACTGTATAGCACTGTGCTTGAAATGATTCACTGTGGTGTTTATCCTCCATGGACGTTTGATCTCTGAATAATGATTATCTGCTCCATTTTCTGAGATAAAAATCAGGAATTTTTATGATGTGAAATAAAGATACCATTGTCTTTGTGTGTGAAATAAAAAAATATGCATGTTTAGCATCATTAAAATTTTCCTGACCTGTTGAATGATTTTTTTTCAGGTCATTTTTACTGTATAATGATAGCTGTAAATAAAAAAAAATGAATTTGCGTCATTGCATTAGTAAGCTATTTTGCCACACTTGAAATTTTTTACCATTTTACAGTACATCTCATGATATAATGAATGGTGTCATTCAAAAGTATACAACTCGTCTTACGAAAACAAGCACTCATACAGCTATATCAATGGAAAAATAAAAGAGTCATGGCTCTTCCAGTGGAGGGATGGCTTTAGCATGCTCCTGTTTACAGTGGCTTGTAAAATTATTCACTCCCTTGGCTTTTTACCTATTTTGTTACACTACAACCTGTGTTTATATATTTTTGAAATTCGATTTGTGTGTGATGCATCAGCACTAAATAGGCTAAGTTGGTGAAGTGAAGTGAGAAAAATATAGGCATGAATTAAATTTATGGGATCAAATAACTAAAAATTGGCATGAGTAAAAGTATTCAGCCCTTTTGCTAGGAAATCCCTAAAATTTTTCTGGTATAAGTAATTACCTTCATAAGTCACATGCTTATTGAAAGGAAGTCTACATGTGTGCAATGGAAGTGTCACATGGTTTGTTAGTATATACGCAGCTTTTCTGAAAATCTACAAAGGCTGCAACACCGTTAAAGGAAACCTGTTATGTCATTTCAAGCATGTACACTGTTCC
The DNA here is from genome assembly GCF_039654945.1 of Dendrobates tinctorius. Classification (NCBI taxonomy): domain Eukaryota; kingdom Metazoa; phylum Chordata; class Amphibia; order Anura; family Dendrobatidae; genus Dendrobates; species Dendrobates tinctorius. Next base: position 47,462,998 of record NW_027361698.1, read on the forward strand.
CAGTGCGTTGTTAGTGATGTATCGTGTATCACTAAAATGGTTTTTTTTTAATTAAAAATGGCACTGTAATGATGTCTGAAAAGCACTTTATATAGTTATATCATACCTGCTCATTTAGACATAGGTGTGTGCTTCATTTTCTGCTCAGTCACTGGCATCGCTGCACATTCAATTTGAATGGTTTCCCTTGTTGCGCCAATGTCACTGGAATCACGCTCTTGCACAGTGTGGCTCTTGGAGCTACGCTTGCACAGTGTCGAGCAGGTAGTCATGCTTGCACAGTGTTGATCATGGAAATGACTGTGCGTGCGCTTGCTGAGCAAAATCAGTTCCAGTCTGTCTGTGCTTTGAAACAAACAAGGCAGCACTCTGCAGCGCTATAGCATGCAAACATGAAACATGAACATTGAATTGCATTACTGCACTACAAATAAGAAAAATTGAGAATACTTAGCGCATAAACTGGCCATTTCATATGTACCTGGTAGCCACGGTAAGGTGATTCTCATATACCAGGACCTAACAATGCCAATCGTCTCTCTTAGACAGTCTACAACTCTATGGGAACCTAATGTGAATTTTCTCCTTGACTAAAGTCTAATATCTTCGTGGAGGAGTAGTGATCCTGCTGTAATTAAAAATGCCTGAGGCTAAGGGGCAGAGTGCTCATTCAGAAGGCCAATGCATACAAATAAAAAAACTGACCATCACATCCAAACATGAATTAGGTGTGAACAGGTACCTACCTAGAATCACCAACTCATATACAATGAAAAAAACAATGACTGAGGCTAAGGGACGGGGGGCTAAGTCAGAAGGCCAATGCAATGATTTGTATGCATTGGCCTTCTGACTGAGCACTCCGCCCCTTAGCCTCAGGTGTTTTTAATTACAGCAGGATCATACCCCTCTATTATTATTATTATTTATTATTATAGCGCCATTTATTCCATGGCGCTTTACATGTGAGGAGGGGTATACATAATACATACAAGTACCGTAATCTTAAACTATACAAGTCACGACTGGTACAGGATGAGAGAGGACCCTGCCCACGAGGGCTCACCATCTACAACGGGACGGGTGAGGATACAGTAGGTGAGGGTAGAGCTGGTCGTGCAGCGGTTTTGTGGATCGGTGGTTACTGTAAGTTGTAGGCTTGTCGGAAGAGGTATGTCTTCAAGTTCTTTTTGAAGGTTTCCATGGTAGGTGAGAGTCTGATATGTTGTGGTAGAGAGTTCCAGAGTAGAGGGGATGCGTGGGTGAAATCTTGTATGCGATTGTGGGAAGAGGAGATAAGAGGGGAGTACAGAAGGAGATCTTGTAAGGATCGGAGATTTCGTGCAGGTAAGTACCGGGAGACTAGGTCACAGATGTATGGTGGACTCAGGTTGTGGATGGCTTTGTATGTCATGGTTAGGGTTTTGAACTGGAGTCTTTGGGTAATGGGGAGCCAGTGCAGGGATTGACAGAGGGGAGAGGCCGGGGAATAGCGGGGGGACAGGTGGATTAGTCGGGCAGCAGAGTTAAGAATAGATTGGAGGGGTGCGAGAGTGTTAGAGGGGAGGCCACAGAGCAGGAGGTTGCAGTAGTCAAGGCGGGAAATGATGAGGGCATGGACTAGGGTTTTTGCAGATTCTTGGTTGAGGAATGTACGGAAATATTTTTGAGTTGAAGTTGGCAGGAAGCGGAAGGAGCTTGGATATGTGGTTTGAAGGAGAGATCAGTGTCAAGGATAACCCCGAGGCAGCGAGCTTGTGGGACTGGAGAGAGTGGGCAGCCGTTTACTTTAATGGATAGGTCTGTTGGGGGGGTCACATGAGATGGGCGAAAGATGATTAATTCTGTTTTGTCCATATTAAGTTTTAGAAACCTAGCGGAGAGAAGGATGAAATAGCAGACAGACATTGAGGGATTCTGTTTAGTAGGGAGGGGATATCTGGTCCAGAGATGTAGATCTGTGTGTCATCAGCATAGAGATGATACAGAAAGCCATGAGATTCTATGAGCTGTCCGAGGCCGAAGGTGTAAACGGAGAAGAGCAGGGGCCCTAGGACTGAACCTTGTGGGACTCCTATGGATAGGGGGCGCGGTGAGGAGGTGGTGTGCGAACCAGAGACGCAGAATGTCCGGTCTGCTAGGTATGACGCAATCCAAGATAGGGCCAAGTCTGTGATACCAAGAGATGAGAGGGTCTGTAGTAATAGGGAATGGACCACTGTTTCAAAGGCAGAGGACAGGTCCAGGAGGAGGAGGACAGAGTAGTGTCGCTTGGCCTTGGTGGCTAGTAGGTCATTGGTGACCTTACTTAGGGCAGTTTCAGTGGAGTGGTGTGGCCGGAAGCCGGATTGCAAGTGGTCAAGGAGGGAGCAAGAAGAGAGGTGGGAGGATAGTTCAAGATGGACGTGTTGTTCCAGTAGTTTTGAGGCATAGGGGAGAAGTGATATAGGGCGATAGCTAGATAGAGAGGATGGGTCAAGAGAGGGCTTTTTGAGGATAGGTGTGATTGAGGCATGTTTAAAGCTTGAGGGGAAAACACCAGTTGTTAGTGATAGGTTGAAGAGATGGGTTAGGGTTGGGATGAAGACTGTGGTGAGGTTTGGGATGAAGTGGGATGGGATTGGGTCAAGTGCACAGGTAGTGAGATGTGATCTTGAGAGTAGAGTGGAGAGTCGATCTTCTGTAATGGTGGAGAAGTTGGTTTTGGGGGAGGAGGGCAGGGCAGGTAGGAGGAAGGGCACTGGGGGTTGTTGACCAAAACTGTCTCTGATGTTATCAATCTCCTCCTTGAAAAATGAGGCAAAGTCTTCAGCTGAGATGATTGGAGTGGGAGGAAGTGCTGGGGGGCGGAGGAGAGAATTGAAGGTGTTGAATAACTGTTTAGGGTTATGAGACGGGGAGGATATGAGAGATGAGAAGTAGGTTTGTTTTGCTGCAGCGAGTGTGGCCTTGAAAGTACTGAGGGACTGTTTGAATGTGATGAAGTGCTCATTGGAGTGGGATCTTTTCCATCTCCACTCAGCAGCCCTGGAAGCCCGCCTCAGTTCTTTGGTCAGACTGGTGTGCCAGGGCTGTCTGTTGATTTTGCAAGTTTTGGTATGTTTGAGAGGGGCAACTGATTCCAAAGCTACAGCTATTGTGGTGTTATATAGAGCGGCAGCAGCATCCGCATTGTGTAGGGAACTTATGTCTGTAAGAGGGAGGAGGGATTCAGACAGTGAGTGTAGATCGAGGTGTTGAAGATTTCTGCGAGGGTGTGCGAGTTTTTGAGGTGAGGATTGTGGACCTGAGGAGGAGAGGGAAGAGAATGTAAGTAGGTTGTGGTCAGAGAGAGGAAGAGGTGAGTTAGAGAGGCTAGATAGGGAGCAGAGGCGGGTGAAGATGAGGTCTAGTGTGTGGCCATCTTTGTGAGAGGCTGCAGAAGACCATTGAGTGAGGCCGAAGGAGGAAGTGAGAGATTAGTGGCAGCTGAGAGGGAAGTGTCAATGGGAATGTTGAAGTCACCCAAGATGATAGTGGGGATATCAGTGGAAAGGAAATGGAGTAGCCAGGTGGTGAAGTGGTCAAAGAAGGTGGTGGCTGACCCTGGAGGGCGGTATATGACAGCTAGTTGGAGGTTGGAGGGGGAGTAGATACGCACAGAGTGCATCTCGAAGGAAGGGAGGGTAACAGAGGGCGGCAGTGGGATTGGGGTGAAGGAGCAGCTATCTGACAGGAGAAAACCAACTCCTCCACCATGCTTGCAGCTGGGGCGGGGGGTGTGGGAAAGGTGGAATCCACCATATGAGAGTGCAGCAGGAGAGGCTGTGTCAGAGGAGGTGAGCCAGGTTTTGGTGATGGCGAGGAAGGAAAGTTTGTTAGTAATAAAAAGATCATGGATGAAAGAAAGTTTGTTGCAGACAGAGCGAGCATTCCACAGAGCTCCTGTTAGTGGGACTGGGGAAGCTGGGGCTGGGCGAATGTGTATAAGGTTGGAGTGGTTACGGAAAGTTGTGATTGGGTGTGGATGGGAGGTAGAAATGACTGTGGGAATGTGGTGAGGAGGACCAGGATTTGGAGAGATATCGCCAGCAGTGAGGAGGAGCAGAGAGAGTGTTAGCAGGTGGGAGCAGGAGAGGGCATGAGGGGGCTGTCTGTGTTTGGAGACAGAGGATTGTATGTTGAGGAACAGATATGAGGAAGAGGCGAGATGGATTGGAAGGATTGAAGAAGAGATGAACAGTTCCTTACTATGTGTAGGGACTGGTGGGGTTATCAGAAAGTGAAGGATTATAGGGGTTAGAGTGGAAACAAACAGAAACATTGTTTAAAGTGACTCTTTCCAGTTACCTTCTGTTCCCTTCTGGTTCAATTCTGGATTAATTCATATTTTCATATCATCTCACACTTTTAAGATACACACTGCAGACTAAAGTCTTGGCAGACTTGTGCTATGCAATATATGTGCTACAAAGTGCATTCAGGTGTGAAGCTGAGAGGAGTGGTCTGTGCTCCTCTTGGTCAGATAATTAAGAGTGGACCAGATGCATATGATCAAGCCAAAGTAAACAAGGTCATAAATAATACTGGGGTAAAGCAGGGGGTTAGTTGAGAGACATACCAAGTGAATGCATATCCATGAAGATGTTAGACTTTAGTCTAGGAGAGAATTCACATTAGGTTCCCATAGAGTTGTAGACTGTCTAAGAGAGGATTGCATTGTTAGGTCCTGGTATACGAGAATCGCCTTACCGTGGCTACCAGGTTCACATGAATTGCCCAATTTATGCGCTAAGCATTCCTAATTTTTCATATTTCTAGGGCAGTAATGCAATTCAATTTTTATGTTTCATGTTTGCATGCTATAGCACTGCAGAGTGCTGCCTTGTTTGTTTGATTTCATATGAGTTGGTGACTCTAGGTAGGCACCTGTTCACACTTAATTCATGTTTGGATGTGACGGCCAGGTTTTTGATTTGTTGTTGCTTTGAGACTAGGACGGAGGCTCACCTTCCAACAAGACAATTACCCAAAGCATACTGCTAAAGCAACACTTAAGTGGTTTTGGGGTAATATTTTGGCATGGCCTAGTCAAAGCCCAGACCTTAATCCAAATGAGAATCTGTGGACAGACTTGATGATTGCTGTTCACCAGAGGAAACCATTTAACTTGAAGTAGCTTGAGTAGTTTTCCATTGAGGAATGGGCAAAAATCCCAATGGCAAGATGTGGAATGCTCATATAGACTTATCCAAAGAGACTTGCAGCTGTATTTGCTGCAAAAGGAGACTCTACAAAGTACTGACTTTAGGGGGGGTGAATAGCTTTGCACACTAAAGTTTTCAGTTATTTTGTCCTATTTGTTGTTTGCGTCACAATAAAAAAAATCAAATGTTCAAACTTGTAGGCATATTCTTTACACGAACAGATGAAGATGCTAAAAAAAGTTAAATTTCAGGTTGTGAGGTAGCAAAACATGGAAAAAATGCTAAGGAGGTGAATACTTTTCAAGCCACTGCATATGTACAACCAATCTCTCAATTTTTACACTGACAACTAGGACTAATTTAAAACTCATGTTTCCTACTGGGTACATTGACACTAGCCACAATGGACTGACTAGGACTTTATCTTTTCTATGAAAGCGTTATCTGAGCATGTCTAGTCTGGCCAAAGATGATTGTAAAAGGAAGGGAAAGATAGACAAGACCTATTGTGAAGCGCTGATCATGTGTTATCTACTCTACACAGAAGTGTTACCTTTCTCTGATGATAATGAGACTGCTGAAAGCATACTGACCAAAAGTCCAGGAAAAGGTCTTGAGGCTAGTATGAAAATTGAAAGCTTTCTGACATTTTTTAATATCAATATGGGATATAGAAAAAATAAAGGCAAAAATATAACAACTTGAAAAGCAATGAGAGGTGAATTTCGACTCCTTTTCCTGACGTCTAAGTTTTTAATACAATGGAGGCATTCAAAATTCCCTCAGGTAATGGCAAACAGTTTTTTTCAGGGACTGGAGAAGTGGTTTACACACTGAAAAACAGTTTCTTGATTTAGAACATAAGTATTTCTTGTTTTTGTGGAATCACAAGACAAATATAGTGTACTAGCCAACCCCTTTTTTTTTTTGCATATGAACAGTTAAGGAATCGGATCTGTCCATTTCCAGACTATGATCTGCCATGGCTAAACTTTGTTAAAACATAAACTGCCTGTGAGGCAGTGACCGGTGTTACATGTAGGGGTCACTGTATGTTCCCCCCAGGATGCGCACAGAGGCATATTGAGAGGGCATTGCAGTCACAGGCATAGCGGTGGTTGCAATGCAGACTAAAGTGAGTATAGGTCTTGGACCTGCTGGTTGTCCAAGGCAGATTCAGTGAAAACCTGCTCTGGGCTTTTGTGCTTGAAATAGACAATAGATGATAGTAGTGCAGTCCATTTCATTCCTGGCCCGGGTTTTCCATGTGGTTGAAAGCCACAGGTTGCTAGTTAAAAATCATGCAGTATAGGGTTTCGGTGTGTAAGCGCCAGAATCAGTTGGTGTTTGTTATAGTGCAGAGCAGTCGGCTTTGCAAAGCTCCACCTGTGTGAGGCAACACAGGCTGTTGGAGCCAAAGCAGCCAAGGCAGCTCAGGAACCTGGCACCCACCGCGTACACAGCGGTGCAGGTCCCCACAGCAACTGGTCTTGGAGGTGGATTGTCTTTTGCCTGGTGGTGAATCAGAGGTGGACTGTCCTGTGCCTGAAGGAGGACTGGCATGTTTAGTAACTGCAAATTTGAGAATATGGTTCTCAGCTGCGATCTGGAGGATATCGTGTGCAGTCAACCACGGCAAAAGGTCTCAAGAGGAGGACTGGCATGTTTAGTGACTGTAAACTGAAGGATATCATGTACTGCTGTGAGTAGCACATTAACACAGTGGTACACTCACCCACGGCAAAGGTCAGAGGAGGATTGGTGTGTTTATTGATTGTAAATTGGAGGATATATTTCCCGGCTGTGATCCGGAGGATATCGTGTGCTGTGTTTTGCTGAGTTAAACAGTAAAGAGACGGTTTGTTTTGAACTTTGCTGTATCATTGCCTCATCACTGCAGAGTGTACTACTGCTGCACTACACACCCTTTACTCACTTTCCCAAGATCCATCACTAAGACTCTGATGCTGCTCCCAGTGTCAGGCATCATCTGAAGCTCTGATGTCACATTGACAATGCAGCAGCCAATCAGTGAGCTCAGTGGCACTGAAGGTACTAAGATCACTGATTGGCTGCTGGCACTGGCTGTGATGTTAACTCCTTTACCGCCAAGTGTAGTTTGCACATTAATGACCGGGCCAATTTTTACAATTCTGACCACTGTCATTTTATGAGGCAATAACTCTAGAATGTTTCAACGAATCCCGGTGATTCTGAGTGTTTTTTCGTGAGATATTGTACTTCATTATAGTGGTAAAATTTATTTGGTATGACTTGCGTTTATTTGTGAAAAGAACGAAAACGTGGAAAAAATTTGGAAAATTTCTCAATTTTCCAACTTTGAATTTTCATGCCCTTAAATTACAGAGATATGTCACACAAAGTAATTAACAAACAACATTTCTCACATGTCTACATCAGCACTTTTTTTGTTAGTAAGTTATAAGGGCTAAAAGATGACCAGTGATTTTTCCTTTTTCCAGCAAAACCATTTGTTTTAGGGACCACATCATATTTGAAGTCACTTTGAGTGATCTATGTGATAGAAGATACCCAAATGTGACACCATTCTAAAAACTGCACCCCTCAAGGTGCTCAAATTTACATTCAAGAAGTTTATTATCCCTTTAGGTGCTTCACAAGAATTTTTGGGAAAAAAAATTTAACTTTTTGTCACAAACAATTGACTTCACATCCAAATTTTTTTTATTTTGACAAGGGTAACAGCATGCCTATACCCCATATGAGGTAGAAAACCACTGTTTGGGCGCAAGGCAGAGCTTGGAAAGGAAGAGCGCCATTTGACTTTTTGAATGCAAAATTTGGTAGAACAATTGGTGGATGCCATGTTGTGTTTGGACAGCCCCTGATGTACCAAAACAATGAAAATCTCCCACAAGTGACACCATTTTGGAAACTAGATCCCTCAGGGAACTGATTTAGATGTGTGGTGAGCACACGGAACCCTTAGATGCATCACAGTATTTTATAACGTTGGGCATAAAAATAAAAAAAAATCAAATTTTAGCACAAAATATTGCATTTTCATAAGGGTAACAGGAAAAATTGCACCATACAATTTGTTGTGAAATTTCTACTGAGTACGCTGATAAACCATATGAGGGAGAAAACTACTGTTTAGGTGCACAGCAGGTCTCGGAAGGGAAGGATCGTCATTTGACTTTTTGAATGCAAAATTTCCTGGAATCATTAGCGAACGTCATATCCCATTTGGAGAGCCCATGATGTGCCTAAACAGTGGAAACCCCGCACAAGTGACCCCATTTTGGAAACTAGACACCTCAAGGAATGTATTTTGAAGTACCTTCAGGTGCTTAACAGAAGTTTATTACATTGAGCCATGAAAATAATAAAATCACATTTTTCTCACAAAAATGATATTTTAACCTGAAATGTTGCATTTTCAAAAGGGTAACAGGAGAAATTGCACCACACAATTGTAGTGTAATTTCTCCTGAGTACGCTGATAACCCACATGAGGGAGAAAACTACTGTTTAAGGTACACGACAGGGCTCCGAAGGGAAGGAGCGTCATTTGAATTTTTGAATGTAAAATTTCCTGGAATCATTAGCAGACGTCATGTCCCATTTGGAGAGCCCCTGATGTGCCTAAACAGTGGAAACCCTCCATAAGTGACCACATTTTGGAAACTAGACCCCTCAAGGAATGTATTTTGTTGTGTGGTGAACACCTTGAACCCCCAGGTGCTTTACAGAAGTTTATAACGTTGAGCCAAGAAAATAATAAAATCACATTTTTCTCACAAAAAATGATAATTTAGCCCCAAATTTTGCATTTTCATAACGCTAACAGGAGAAATTGCACCATACAATTTAACAATTTCTCCTGAGTATGCCAATACCCCATATGTGGGGAATACTACTTTTGAGGCACAGTGCAAAGCTCAGAATGGAAGAGGTGTCATATTGGAGTTCTGATTTTGCTGGAACGGTTTGAGTGTGCCATGTCACATTGGCAGAGACTCTGGGGTTCCAGAACAACAGAAACTTCCCATACGTGAACTCATTTTACAAACTACACCCCCACTTGTGACGCTAGTGACTTCTCATGGCAAAGTTTTGAGTCAGAGTGGTCAAAGAGTCCAAAGTCGGAAGCCAGGAGGGTACATCATAAACAGAATGAAGAGACACAAGCATACTCAGGTAACGTTCCGAGATCAGAGTACTGGGAGGATAACGGATCAGAGCAGAAGGGGTTAAATAGGCGGATGGTCAGAACGAAGTCCAAGGTGAGGCAACATATCAAGCATACAGACATACAGAACTGAAGGCACAGGGAGCACAAATATCACTTGTTGAATGTACATTAGGCAGTGGTCTGGGAGAAGCCGCTCAAGTAAGTAGGCATGGAAATCACCTGGGGTAGTGAACACTTGGAGAAAGCCGATGCCTCCCAGTCACAGATTGGCTTGTCGAGCTGTCAATCAACATGCTGACAACTCAGCATGCCCCTGAACCAGATTGGATGGTCATGCTGTCAATCAAAGTACTGACAGCTTCAGCATGCCACTTTCCCGAATTGGATGGCTGAGCTGTCAGTAACTGCATCCCAGACACCCTGAGGGATGGAACCATGACACCACTGAATTCATCTAGTTGTGCAGTTATCATATTGACATCACATATGCCTCATAGAATTTTATACCACTGAGCGGTGAAGAAAGAATAAATTACATTTTTACCACTAAAATGTGGTTTTAGCCCCAAGTTTTTAATTTTTCTAAAGGTTAATAGGAATTTTTTTACAACAAATTGAGGTCCCTTTTTTCCTGAGTGCGCCTACATGTGCACCCACAATACCCTACATGTAATCGGGAAATATTTTTCAGGCACAGTGCAAAGCTCAGAAGGCAAGGAGCATCAGATTTTACTGTTGTGGTTTGCAGGTGCCATAACCCACTGGGAGAGCCCATGAGGTGCCAGAACAGCAGAGCTCCCCATTAGTGACCCCATTTTACAAACTACACCTCTTCATCTAGGGGTGTAGTGATCATATTGACACCACTGGTGTGACACAGAATTTTATACCATTGGGCAGTGAAGAAAAAATAACTACATTTTTACCACCAAAAGTTTGATTTAGCTTCAGATTTTACATTTTAACACAATTTTGTCCCAAAATTTCTACTGAATGTGGCAATACCCATTTTGTGGCTGTACAGTACTATTTAGCCAATTGGAGAGACTCGGGAGGAATGGAGCACTATTTGCCTCCTGGTGTGCAGATTTTCCTAGAACAGTTTGTGGATTCCACATACAGAGCCCCTAATTGCTAGAAGAGCAGAATCCCGTCTCAAGTGACCTCATTTTGGAAACTATACCCCTTGGGGAATTTATCTACAGAGGTAATGACAATTTTGACTCCATGGGTATTTTCCAGAAACAAGCAGCAATGAATGTTGATGAGTGAAAATTTCAAACTGCCGTTGCACTGACCAGTACGCTGTAGTGATGAGCCCGTGGTTCTGGAGCTATGCACCCATAAGTTAGGCGGGATCTCATCTATTCAGAAATGCCAAACGTGTACGTAGTATGTGGTTTGGGTACACTGTAAGGCTCAGAAGAGAGGGGGCATTTGAATTTGAGAGCGCAGAATTTGCTGAACTTCTATTGGTAGGTAAGGAGCCATTTTGCTTTTCCAGAGCTTTTGTACTATCAGTAACATGGAAGCCCCCTATGTTTCCAATAACAGATGACAGACCTGAGTGGGGACTTGCTTTTTTTGTGGATTGAGGTGAAACTTATTAGGAACATTTTACATAACATTTTGGATCACAGTTAACCGGCGCTCTATTGCTGACTACTTTCCATCTAAATCTCTGAGTGACGTGACTCAGATGAAACCCCCGAGGGATACATTCCCTATAATGAGGCACTGGACTCCGTCTGGTCTATGTTCAGCCGTGTCCTTCCTTTCATAAGTGCATAAAACTGTGGCCAACAGCACTTTTATGCAATCATAAAAAGACGGACACTGCTGTATCACAGGTCAGATGGCGTCCATTGTGTCTCCATCTGCCTCATTATAGGGAATCTTCTGCCAGAGGTTCTGTCTGAATCACGTATTTCAGATATTTGCACAGAAACCCTGATGCAAGCACTGAGTACAGAGTGTAGAATAAATGTGTGCTGAGCCTTACTGTGATCTTTGGGAGGCAGCAAGAAAAAATCAACAGCAGGTGAAGAATTGGTTTTATTCATTTTTTACGTCGTTCCTCATGCGGTATAAGTGATTAGGCGACTTTATTCTTCGGGTTGGTGCAATTACAGCGATACCAGATTTATATCGGGTTTTTATGTTTGGCTGCTGTCACACACTAAAAGACTCTTTTTATTGCAAAAAATAGTTTCTGCATCACCATATTTTGAGATCTATAATTTTTCCATATTTGGCCCACAGAGTCATGTGATGGCTTGTCTTCTGAGGAGCTCTGGTGACCCAAATATTGTCATGATGACATTGGGTCACCATGGCAATGATCGGGTCTCAGATCCAAAGGCAGAGGGGATGTCAACCCTTGGCTGACTCCCAGAATGCTGTGATCTCATCACAGCATTTCAGAGGTTAAAGTAACCGCTCCTGGCACTTAGTGCTGGGTGTCAGATGTCAGAATCAGCTGACAACCGTTGACGATCTCCCGCACACCGGCCATGTGCGTGGGTGATTGCGCAGACATAATAATCGGTCCCTGGTCAGACCCAGGTCACATGGATGGAGTATTACATCTAATGTCAGAAAGGGTTTAATGAGACATCAGCACCGCAACCAATGCCAGAAATCAAGGACATCACCAGTGGACCCAAGGAAGGTGAGTACGGTGTGTTTCACTAGATTTTAACAATTTCTAACAATGGTTGGATATTATTTGGAAGGGAACAGCCCTTTAATGGGTTTCCAAAACGCTGCTTCTTAAAGTTGGAGAGAGACTGTACAGATGGGGCTTTTGACCTAATGATAAGATATCCCCAGTATATTTTAAGTTGAGAAAAATATGTTAAAGACCCAGATATTGCACAAAATGATATTTGGCGTCAATCCTATTATAAAATCATGGATAATGCTATATCTTGGTTTAGTATTCCCCAAAAAGTCAACTAACCAGGTAGCAAGCAAGCATGCCTGAAATGGAAGCACGTAAAAAAAGACCTATTACATTGCCCAGTTCATGTGACTTCTGGAGGAAAGCATATAAGCTAATTTCCTAGACATGTAAAGGCCCCGTTACACATAATGATGTCCCAGCGATCCCACCAACCATCCGACATGGATGGGATCGCTGGGACATCGTTAGGCTGATCGCTGGTGAGCTGTCACATAGACAGCCCCTCCAGCGATCAGGACCAGTGAGCAAGCTGGTTTCTAATGTAAACATTGGGTATCCAGGAGCCGCGGCTCTTGGATTCCCGCTGTTTACCTTGGAAACCGGCGTACACGCTGGTTTCCAAGGTAAACATCGGGTATCTAAGAGCCGCGCGGCTCCTTGATACAAGATGTTTACATTAGAAACCAGAATCCAGGGTCGCTGATCGCTGGTCTCTCGCTGCCACACGCAACGATGCGTGCTAGCCAGCGGGAGACCAGCGAGCGAAAAATGGCCCAGGCCGATCGAGGATGATCAGCGATAACCAGCAGGGGGGCTGGCGAGATCGCTGTGGCGTCACAAAATCAGCGATCTCGCTTACGAGATCGCTGTGTGTAACGGGGCCTTAAGATTAATATTCTAAATGAACTCTGCATTTTCATTCACTTCTAGGTTTAGTGTAGCCTTCCTTTAGGTAATTGTACCTCGGGTGTACCTTTACTTTCATTTCCTGTACCTCTAGTGTACCTATACTACTTTAGGTTCTGGTAAATACAAAATCTACATTTTTTTAATCCGCGTATTTCAAAGCTAATTTCTCTGACCTGCCAATGATAATGATGGTACATAATAAAGACATACCGTACATAAATTGGCCTATCCCACTATTCAGTATAATAGCGCTGCTATTATTAAGTGAGAGAAAAGGGCACTTTAAGCAAAAGGCACATACATAATTAGTGTAAAACTTTACTCCCATTTGTCATATGCAATTTGCTAATAGTATCGCTGTCATTTTTCAATTGGCACACTCTTTTGTAGCTATGAGCTAGAACCTGATTTAATCTGTTCATTTGTAGACATTACTAGTAGTTTATGCAAATGTGAAATTTTTCCATCCATGCAAGTAATTGGATAAAGTGGTATGGAGCTCGTCTTGGCCTAATTTTGTGGATAAAAATTGTAAAGATTTTACAATCTCATAGAAGACCAGACTAAGAAACATGCATCAAAATTAAACATTTACTTCTACGACACAGGGCAAACATTGCTTTTTCAGGCAGCAAAAGCACAAGCTTTATAAAGTGAACTCCTTTCATCTGACACTAATATCCTGAATAGAAAGCCTAATTTAATCATTCATTTTCAAAAATTAGGACAAGTTTAGCACAAATTACCATATACTGTTTATATGCTTATATAGACATACACAAAAGCGTATGAGCTGATCTGTGAAAATTGGCGTAAACATTGTTTCAAATTTCCATTAATGCAACTATGTTTCCTCTGTTAAGATATTAGATATTTTATTACAGGTAACTATTTCAGACCCTACTTTCTTATTTAGCTCAAATATTGACTAAATAATAAATTTGAACAGATTAGCTCACTTCTCGTGAATAATTTATAAAGGTGTTCATGCCAGAATTCTGGCTAAAGAAAGCACCTTAATATGACTCAATGTTTTTGCACAGCTCAGAAGCAGCACAAAAATATAGCAACTTTAGTCATTTTCATGCTGGTCCCGACAAGCTATGCAAATATGGGTGTATGATTGGCTGGATGGGGCATGGCTATGTCTGTCTATCAAATTCACGAACAGTTACATCACTTTAATGGAGTAACTTACTCTAGAAATGTACTTCAGTCGAGGCATAACTTACTCCACATATGTACACCAGTCACGGAGTGAACTACATTTCTGGTGGTGGCACACACCAGTTAAAAGACGGGCTTAATTCATGAAGTGTTGTGTGATCTCTAATGCACATCCCCTCTTCCCCTCTGATGGGTTAGGTTGCAAACTCTGATGACCAGTTCCACTAGAATTGTTACCTTTTTCACAAAAAAGTCATCAAAAGTTAAAAAAATGGTGTACGTTATCGATGTGACTTAACAGGGAGTGCCTAAATGAAATAAAACAGACCCTCATTATAAATAAATGGATATGTCTGATGGTTTTTGTGACCGTCATTAATGGTGGTTCTGGGGATGAATTACAATTAAGGTGATATATTCATGTAGTGATGGTTGTTCTGGTGCTGTATTCATGTAATGATGATGATTCTGGTGATATATTCATCACCTGACCTATCATCAGTACATGAATATGATGCCAAAATCATCATCAGCACATACTGTAATTATAGCACTAGAGTCATCAATAGCACATGAATATGTCACCAGAATCACCCTCAGTACATTAATATGTCACCAGCATTACTATCACTAAATCCACGATCAGTACATGAATACGTTAACAGACCCATCATCAGTACTTGACTTTATCACCAGAATCACCATCAGTAAATTAATACGTCACCCTAACCTCCATCAGTACATGAATATGTCACCAGAACCATGATAAGTACATGAATACATGACCAGAACCAAGAGCAATTGTACACAAGAACCAAGCTTAATAAAATGATCAATTGTAATTAGTGATGAGTGAATGTGCTCATCACTACTCGTTACTCACCCGAGTAGCACTGTACTCGGTGTACTCGGCGAGTACCGAGAATTTCCGGGATTACTCGGGGGGAACTCGGGTCTCCGCACTGAATTTTGGCAGTCTTTAGAGACCCAATCAACATGCAGGGATTGTCTGCCAGGCACTGTAATGACGCAGCCATCTTTGTTGTGGTCTTGCAGTGATTGGCTGGCCGCGCAGCATCATCAGGGGTATAAGAGACCGGATGCCGCCCTACTTGGCGCATTCAGCTCCGAATTGAGATAGTGTAGGAGAAGCTGCTGCCGAGATAGGGTAAGATTTGGGGATTTATTATTCAAATCCAGCTAAACCAACAGTCCTTCTAAGGACTAATTCCGGAGTATATAGGTTGCAGTGTTAGGTAGGCAGGGGAGTGTACATTGCTCTATACATATTAGTGCAAGGCCTTATTTTATTGCCAAGCAATCCATAGCCCTTTTTTTCTCCATTTGCTTTTTGACACAATACAGCAAGATCCTTTCCCTAGCACAGCATGAAAATCCAACAATTTTAACCACTTCCCGACCTTTGACGCCATGTAGGCGTCATGAAAATCGGTGCCAATCCGACACATGACACCTATGTGGCATCATCAATTGATAGCCCCCCTGCGGGTAGAGTGACCGGGGTCACTGAATGGTCACCTGACACGCAGTTACAGGGGGCTTTGTGCTTCACCCCAGGGGGGATGGCTTAGCCCCCCCATGGCTACGATTGCTCTGATTGGCTGTTTCACTTTTAACAGCCAATCAGAATGATTGTAATATTTTACCAATGAAATTTGGTGAAATATTACAATCCAGCCATGGCCAATGCTGCAATCTCATCGGCCATGGCTGGAGACACTGATCGACCCCCCCACGACTGACGGGGCAATCGGCCCCCGCCACCGACTGACGGTGGCAATCTGCCACCGCCACCTGCATCTGCTCCCCCTCCCCTTCCCTCTACTCCCTCCGCCTTCCGATTCCCCCTCCACCCCCCTGGTACCTCCCATGTCCCTGTGTCCGTCCCGGTGCCCCTGCTTCCTCCTCTATGGGTGCCGCCATCTTGGTGGGAGTTTGCGCAGTGCGCCCGCCGAATCTGCCGCTGGCAGATTCATTCATTCATTTGTTGTTGGTACATTTTGATCACTGTGATAAACTCTATCACAGTGATCAAAATAAACAAAGTAAATAAACCCCCCCTTTATCACCCCCATAGGTAGGGACAAATAATAAAATAAAGAAAATATTTTTATTTTTCCATTAGGGTTAGAATTAGGGTTAGGGTTGGAATTAGGGTTGAGATTAGAGTTAGGGTTGGAATTAGGGTTAGGGGTGGGTTGGAGTTGGGATTAGGGTTAGGCTTGTGGTTAGGGTTAGAGTTGGGATTAGGTTTAGGGGAGTGTTGGGGTTAGGGTTGTGGTTAGGGTTGTGGTTAAGGTTAGGGGTGTGTTGGGGTTAGGGTTGAGTTAGAATTGAGGTGTTTCCACTATATAGGCACATCAGGGGGGTCTCCAAAGACGACATGGCGCCACCATTGATTTCAGCCAATTTTGTGTTCAAAAAGTCAAACAGTTCTCCCTCCATTCCAAGCCCCGACATGTGCCCAAACAGTAGTTTACCCCAACATTTGGGGTATCAGCGTACTCAGGAAAAATTGCACAACTTTGGGGGTCTAATTTCTCCTGTTACCCTTGGGAAAATAAAAAATTGGGGGCTAAAAAAATTATTTTTGTGGGAAAAAAATTATTTTTTATTTTCACGGCTCTGCATTATAAACTTCTGTGAAGCACTTGGGGGTTCAAAGTGCTCACCACACATCTAGATGAGTTCCCTGGGGGGTCTAGTTTCCAAATTGGGGTCACTTGTGGGGGGTTTCTACTGTTTAGGCACATCAGGGGCTCTGCAAATGTAACATGACACCCGCAGACCATTCCATCATGTCGGCATTTCAAAACGTCACTACTTCCCTTCCAAGCCCCAACGTTTGCCCAAACAGTAGTCCCACCACATATGAGGTACCAGCATACTCAGGACATACTGGACAACAACTTTTGGGGTCCAATTTCTCCTGTTACCCTTGAAAAAATAAAAAACTGCAGGCTAAAAATCATTTTTTGAGGGGGTGCGGGGTCAGGCACATGTCTCCCTGCAGCATAAGTATCACTGCAGCAAAAGTATCGTGAAGATGCAGTTATTACAAAGACTGAGAATTAACATCCACCTCCTCTCCTCTCTTCACCCAGGTACAATCTCTGCTAGCTGTCATCTAGTGCAACATTTCCTTTAATGGTACAATCTCTGCTACTGCTGCAATCCCTGCTTACTGTCATCTAGTGCAACATTTCCTTTAATGGTATATAACAGCGCCTACTGAATGTTTGCCAAATTTATTTGTTGCATTGAACTCAATACTTACTGCTGTATATCCATGTTGGGGCCAGTAGAGATGTTATCAGGTGCAAGGTGTTACTAGCATATGGATGTAGCCAGGCCCTGTGCCTTTGATTGTGTAACCTCCCCTGGTGTGCTAGGTAATTGGTAATTTATCCCAAATCAGTTCCCACAATCCCTCTCACCTGATCCTCTACTCAGTCCTATATATTTAGATGCCTCCTAAGGGGGGCACGTGTGCGGGGTCAGGTATGTGTCTCCCTGCAGCATAACTATCACTGCAGCAAAAGTATCGTGAAGATGCAGTTATTACAATGGCACGGCAGGAGTCAGGACCCCACACTATACACCTGTCTCTTTTGGGTTTGTCTGCTGAGTAAGCACGTCTTGTTATACATGTATCTAGCTTTTCTATTAACCCTCCTACTCCTTCACCATGCTTACATATGCCCTCACAGTGTTTGCTCCATTAACCCTCACTCTCCTTCGCTATCTCCAAACCCCAGCATCTTATAACCAAATAATCATTTCCCCTTCCCTCTTTCCTCCCCACCTGACCTCTTCTGCTGAACTGCTCCTCAACCTCAAATCTCTCCTAATGAAACCTAAAACAAGCTGCCCACTCTCCTTCTCCCATTTTCTCTCCCTTTCTCTGCTTCTCCTCACTGCTGGCAACATATCTCCCAATCCTGGACCTGCACAGCTCATAACCCCCATTACTACCCCTTCCTACCTTTCCATATCTAAGAAAAACTACCGCAATCTTTCCAACTTAAAACCCGTGCCATTGACACCCAACCCCCTGCTCCCTCTCCCTGGAGCACTTTGGAATGCCCACTCCATCTGCAATAAGCTTCATGTGATTCATGACCTCTTTCTCTCTCGCAATCTTGTCTTTCTCGGCCTCCCAGAAACCTGGCTGACACCCTCTGACATCGCCTCTCCTGCTGTGCTGTGTTACGGCGGTCTCCACTTCACCCACACTCCTCGCCCTGGCAACAGACACGGTGGAGGAGTGGGTTTTCTCCATTCTTCCAACTGCACCTTTAACCCAATCCCACCTCTTCCCTCCCTAATCCTCCCCTCTTTTGAAGTCCACTCTGTCCGCTTCTACTCTCCCTCCAACCTTCAAGTGGCCGTCATATACCAACCTCCAGGCCCGACCACTGCCTTCATTGACCAATTCTCTACCTAGCTTCTTCACTTTCTTTCAACTGACATCCCCACTATCATCATGGGTGACTTCAAGATCCCCACTGATACCCTTCAGTCAGCAGCCTCCAAACTCCTATCCCTTACTTCATCCTTTGGACTTACTCAGTGGTCCTCCTCAGCCACCCACATAGATGGACATACATTAGACCTGGTCTTCACCCTCCTCTGCTCTCTTTCTAACTTCACCACCTCCCCTCTCCCTCTATCTGACCACCACTACTCATTTACTCATCCCTGTCCTCCTCTCCTGGCAACCATGTCCAGCAACATGCGCACCCCCGCAGAAACCTTGCACACCTAGACACCCACGCGCTCTCTGACTCTATTCTACCACTGGCATCCATATCCTCATTCCAAGACAAAGACAGTGCCACTGCTTTCTACAATGCCACTCTCGCATCAGCTATTGACACGGTTGCCCCTCTCGTTCATGGCAGAATGCGATGTACCAACAGACAACCCTGGTACAATAAACACCACTAAAAAGCTCCGGCAAGTGTCCAGGGCTGCAGAGTGGCATTGGAAGAAAACAAATTCGCAAGATGACATCACTGCATTCAAACAGGCAACACTCGCTTTCAAATCTGCCTTCACCTCTGCTAAACAGGCCTACTTCACAACCCTCATATCTTCCCTATCTTGCAATCCCAAACAGTTATTCAAAACTTTCAACTCCCTCCTCCGCCCACCACTGCCTCCTCCAACCTCCCTCATCTCTGCTGAGGACTTTGCCACACACTTCAAAAATAAGATTGACCAAACAAGGCAAGTCTTCATTGTTCAACCACCACAACCCCTTTGTATACCAGACCAATGCCCAAACCCCATAACCTCCCTCTCCAACATGACTGAAGGGGAGCTTAATCGCCTCTTCTCCAAATCGCACCTCACAACCTGTGCACTTGACCCGATCCCATCCCACCTCCTCCCCAACGTCACCACCACACTTATTCCATCCCTAACCCACCTCTTCAACCTATCGCTAACGTCCGGTACCTTCCTTTCTACTTTTAAACATGCCACAATCACGCCTATCCTTAAAAAGTCAACCCTCGACCCAACTGCTATATCCAGCTATCGCCCAATATCACTGCTCCCATTCGCTTCCAAACTCCTGGAGCTGCACGTCCACGCTGAATTTTCCTCCCACCTCTCATCTAACTTTCTCTTTGACAATCTACAATCTGGTTTCTGCCCCATCACTCCAATGAGACAGCCCTGACCAAAATTACTAATGACCTACTTACAGCCAAAGCAAACGGACAATATTCTATACTCCTGCTTCTTGACCTGTCCTCTGCATTCGACACAGTTGACCACTGCCTCCTTCTACAGATCCTCTCCTCCTTTGGCATCAAAGGCCTTGCTCTATACTGGATCTCCTCATACCTTTCAAACCACACATTCAGCATTTCCCACACTACCTCCTCATCCCACCCTCTCTCTGTTGGAGTCCCCCAAGGCTCTGTTCTAGGACCCCTACTCTTCTCAATTTATACCCTTGGCCTGGGTCAACTCATAAAGTCCCATGGATTCCAGTGCCACCTTTATGCTAACGACACTCAGATCTACCTCACTGGCCCAGATGTCACCTCTCTGCTGTCCAGAATCCCGGAGTGTCTATCAGCCATATCCTCCTTCTTCTCCTCTCGCTTCCTCAAGCTCAATGTGGACAAATCTGAACTCATGATCTTTCCTCCATCTCACAGATCTTCCTTACCTGACCTATCACAATTAATGACAGCACGCTTTCTCCAGTACCGGAAGTCTGCTGCCTCGGAGTAACCCTTTACTCTGCCCTGTCCTTCAAACCACACATCCAAGCTCTTTCTACCTCCTGTCGCCTCCAGCTCAAAAATATTTCCAGAATCCATCCTTTCCTCCACCCTCAATCTACTAAAATGCTTGTGCACGCCCTCATCATCTTCCACCTTAACTACTGCAACATCCTTTTCTGTGGTCTCCCTGCTAACACCCTCACATCTCTCCAGTCCATCTTTAACTGTGCTGCTCCCCTCTGCAAATCTCTTCACTGGCTTCTATTCCCTCAGCGTTTCCAGTTCAAATTACTAATACTGACCTACAAGGCCAACTATAACCTGTCTCCCCCATATGTCTCTGAACTAATCTCCCGTTACCTTCCCTCACGTAATCTCTGGTCATCCCAAGACCTCCTTCTCTCCTCCACACTTATTCGATCCTCACCCAACCACCTCCAAGACTTCTCCCGAATAGCCCCCATCCTCTGGAATTCTTTGCCCCAACATGTCCGACTATCAACCACATTCGGATCCTTCAGATGGAACCTGAAAACCCACCTCTTCAAGAAAGCCTACAGCCTGCAATGACCCCACTACCTTCTCACCACTACCGGAGATATCACCTCAGCCAACACCAGAACTGCTGCAACCCACCAACCTACTGTATCCTTCCCCACCATCCTATAATATGTAAACCCGAAAGGGCAGGGTCCTCTCCCCTCTGTATCAGTCTGTCATTGTAAGTTTGTTTACTGTAAATGATATCTGTAATTTGTATGTAACCCCTTCTTATGTACAGCACCATGGAATCAATGGTGCTATATAAATAAATAATAATAATAATTTTTAATTTTCACAGCTCTACATTATAAACTTCTGTGAAGCACTTGGGGGTTCAAAGTGCTCACCACACATCTAGGTAAGTTCCTTGGGAGGGGTCTAGTTTCCAAAATGGGGTCACTTGTGGGGAGTTTTTACTGTTTTGGATCTGCAAACGTATCATGATGCCCGCAGACCATTCCATCAAAGTCAGCATTTCAAAACGTCCCTACTTCCCTTCCAAGCCCCGACGTGTGCCTGAACAGTGGTTCCCCCAACACATGGGGTACCAGTGTACTCAGGATAAACTGGATAACAATTTTTGGGGTCCAATTTCTCCTGTTACCCTTGTGAAAATTAAAAAATGCGGGCTAAAAAAATAATTTTTTAAGGAAAAAAAATATTTTTATTTTCACGGCTCTACGTTATAAACTTCTGTGAAGCACCTTGGCATTCAAAGTGCTCACTATGCATCTAGAAAAGCTCCTTAGGGGGTCTAGTTTCCAAAATGGGGTCACTTGTGGGGGTTTCTACTGTTTAGGCACATCAGGGGCAATGCAAACGCAACATGATGCCCGCAGAAGCTTCCATCAAATTCTGCATTCAAAAATGGCGCTCCTTCCCTTCCGAGCTCTCCCATGCGCCCAAACAGTGGTTTCCCCCACATATGGGGTATCGGTGTGCTCAGGACAAATTGCACAACAACTTTTGTGGTCCAATTTCTCCTGTTAGCCTTGTGAAAATAAAAAATAGCGGGCTAAAAAAAATCATTTTTGAGGAAAAAAAATGATTTTTTATTTTCACTGCTCTGCGTTATAAACTTTTGTGAAGCACTTGGGGGTTCAAAATGCTCACCACACATCTAGATAAGTTCCTTAAGGGGTCTAGTTTCCAAAATGGTGTCACTTGTGGGGTTTTTTCACTGTTTAGGCACACATGGGCTTTCCAAACGCGACATGGTGTCCGCTAAAGATTGGAGCTAATTTTCCATTCAAAAAGTCAAATGGCTCTCCTTCTCTTCAAGGCCCTGCCGTGCGCCCAAACAGTGGTTTATGACCACATATAAGGTATCGGTGTACTCAGGAGAAATTGCCCAACAAATTTTAGGATCCATTTTATCCTGTTGCCTATGTGAAAATGAAAAACCTGAGGCTAAAAGAAAATTTTTGTGAAAAAAAAAGTACTTTTTTTACGCATCAATTTGTGAAGCACCTGGGGGTGCACAGTGCTCACTATGCATCTAAATAAGTTCCTTGGGGGGTCTAGTTCCTTGGGGGGTATAGGCACCAAAATGCTGTCACTTGTGGGGGAGCTCCAATATTTAGGCACACAGGGGCTCTCCAAAAGCGACATGGCAACCACTAAATATTCTAGCATTTTTTCCATTCAAAAAGTCAAATGGCCCTCCTTCCCTTCTGAGCCCTGCCGTGCGCTCAAACAGTGGTTTATGACCACATATGAGGTATCGGTGTGCTAAGGAGAAACTGTCCAACAAATTTTAGGATCCATTTTCCTGTTGCCCATGTGAAAATGAAAAAATTGATGCAAAATAAATTTTTTGTTGGAAAAATTAAAATGTCCATTTTTTCCTTCCACGTTGCTTTAGTTCCTGTGAAGCACCTGAAGAGTTAATAATCTTCTTGAATGTAGTTTTGAGTAGCTTGAGGGGTGCAGTTTTTAGAATGGTGTCACTTTGGGTATTTTCTGCCATATAGACCCCTCAAAGTGACTTCAAATGTGAGGTGGTCCCTAAAAAAAATGGCTTTGTAAATTTTGTTGTAAAAATGAGAAATCGCTGGTCAACTTTTAACCCTTATAACTTCCTAAAAAAAAAATTTTATTTCCAAAATTGTGATGATGTAAAGTAGACATGTGGGAAATGTTAGTTATACCACTGGCACTACATCTACTGCAATACAGCAAATCCAAATTTGGCTAGAATTAGTGTCAGTCCCATCTTGGACTGCCCCCAAGTCTATACTGAACTTCCCCAAAACTTTGGTGATTCCAAACAACTTAGACAAACTCCGTTCTCCATCCCTTTCTTACCTAGGACTGACAGACAGCCATTGTTTTGTCCCCAAAATTCGGACAGTTGCATCAAATTCTGGACTTTTAGCTAATTTGCCTTCTGAATGCCTATATGATTCATTTTTTATAGGAACCATGTTCAATATTTCCACTAAAAGTTACGAAAATTCCATCATATCTGTTATCTAATTTCTCCAGCCCTTTATGGCCGCACTATTATACAGAATATTCATTAGCCAGTAATCTCCTGCACTATACACACATTTAATTAAAAAAAAAAACATAGATGGGAGTGTGAGTGCTTTTTAAGTGCAGAATCCTTGTGGTTTTGCACTAAAAAAAATAACATATTTCATATCTGGTAAAAACGTGCATAAAAAGTGTAAGCTTAGGCAAAAATAGGTAAAATGCCACAAAACATAAGTGAAATATACAGTAATCAAAGCAGATTTCTTTTGAAAAACAGAAAAATGTAGTAGAACAAAGCAGTTTTTTGAACGTAGGAACATGGCACAATAACTACCATTCAATTCTGGCAAACTAGAGTTTCACAGATACAGAACTTGGTACAGATGGACACTAGTGGCTTCCATAAGTTCCATACCATACCCTCCCCCTGGAGGTTTGTCATTTATCAGCGCGCTCCTGATGAATTGGATGTGATCAGTCTCCCCCCGGTCCCCCTAATCATTTTTTCATTGTTTTATCACCCCATAAAGCCAGAAATCACCTTTTTTGGGGGTTGAGAAGTGTTACTGAGTAACTGCAGTGCCAGCTGCCGCAGCAGGAGCAGGAGCCACCACTCGGAGCGAGGAGCCTCAGCGAGCGCCAGGATGTGTTGGTGTCCCCGGACGGTCCCTCCATTACCTCAGAGATGCGCACAAACTAAGCTTCTGTCCTCCGCCCGCCTCCTCCTTGTCTCCGCCTCGTCTCTTCCTCCCTGTGACACACGTGAGAAACGACACCAATCAGAGGAAGATACTCCTGACTGTCTGGACTCTGATTGACTGACAGCGCGCAATCGTTGGCGTGAATGAGAATCTAATACGTCCAATAGAAGCGCGTCTGCTGCTGCTGCCACTGATTCAGAGTTGCATTCCCAGACAGTGTGAGTGGGCCCCCCATATTGCCAGGGCCCCGGCACTTGCCCGGGTACGCCGGGTGCTGACGCCGGCCCTGTGCCCATGCCCCGACCATCACTGGACTGAATGCTGGATGACCTCAGACATTCAGCAATATTTTTTTCAAAGTGCGCCCCCCTTGGATAGGCAGGAGGTGGCGCCCAATGCAAGTACTTACCCTTCCTACCCCTCATCCCGGCCCTGCTTTGAGTGTATGAGAAGGCACACATCAGAAATGTTGAATGTAAATCCCAAAACTATTCCCTCCTAGTGGATAGTGTTAAACAAATGGTTAATTTCTGTTCTATTCCTTAACACCTTCCTTACCGATGACGGAATAGTACATCATTGGTAAGGATCCCCTGCTTTGAGGTGGGCTCTGGCGGTGAGCCCACCTCAAAGCCGCAACATGTCAACTGTGATAAACAGCTGACATGTGCCCGCAATAGGTGCTAGTAGAATCGCCATCCGCCCGTGCCTACTGTATTAACTAGTTAAATCCCTCTGTTAAAACTGACAGCGGGCATTTAAATAGCACTTCCGGCCGCCGGGACGGAAGTGAGCTCATCGCTGATCCCCGTCACGTGATCGGGGGTTGGCGACGCATTGCCCTGACAACCAGAAGTTTCATAGATACCTCTATGGTTGTTTCAGGCAGATCGCTTTGAGCGCCACCCGGTGGATGGCACTCAAAGCACAGCAGTAAATCTGCTACATATGGGCGATCTGCTCATTGCCCATATGTAGCAGAGCCAATTGAGCTGTGCATGCTTCAAGCCTCCAATGGAGGCTATTGAAGCATGCCAAAAGTTAAAAAAATGTTTAAAAATATAAAAAAACGAAAAGTTCAAATCACCCCCCTTTCGCCCCAATCAAAATAAAACAATAATAAAAAAAAAAATCACACATACACATATTAGGTATCGCCGCATTCAGAATCGCCTGGTCTATCAATTAAAAAAAGCATTAACCTGATCGCTAAACGGCGTAGCGAGAAAAAAATTAAAAATGCCAGAATTACGTTTTTTTGGTCGCGGCAACATTGCATTAAAATGCAATAACGGGCAATCAAAAGAACATATTTGCACAAAAGTGGCATCATTAAAAACGTCA
Source organism: Dendrobates tinctorius (assembly GCF_039654945.1). Classification (NCBI taxonomy): domain Eukaryota; kingdom Metazoa; phylum Chordata; class Amphibia; order Anura; family Dendrobatidae; genus Dendrobates; species Dendrobates tinctorius. The sequence goes on from NW_027361698.1 coordinate 47,488,458, forward strand.
GCCCAGCACGCAAAAAATAAGCCCTCACCCGACCCCAGGTCACGAAAAATGGAGACGCTATGGGTCTCAGAAACTTGCGCAATTTTTATTTTTTTTTAGCAAACTTTGGAATTTTTTTCACCACTTAGATAAAAGAGAACATAGACATTTTTGATGTCTATGAACTTGTAATGACCTGGAGAATCATAATGGCAGGTTAGATGTAGCATCCAGCAAATCTAGCAAAAAAGCAAAACAAAAAACAAGTGTGGGATTGTACTTTTTTTGCAATTTCACCTCACTTGGAATATTTTTCCTGTTTTTAAGTACATGACATGGCAAGCCAATGGTGCCATTCAAAAGTACAACTCGTCCCGCAAAAAATAAGCCCTCACATGGCCATATTGATGGAAAAATAAAAAAGTTATGGCTCCGGAAAGAGGGGGAGCGAAAAACGAAAATGAAAAATTGAAAAAAGCTTCGGGAGTTAAGGGTTTAATAGGAAGAAAATAGTCTTATGCAAGAATGACCTGTGTCCCATATATAGTTATCATCTGTGTCTACGCACACACATTCTTATGGCATGGTGTTCTATTTAGAATTATTATTATATTATTACAACCTTCCACGACAGCATAGGAGGTTGTCTCCACGCCCTAATGGGCGACAGGAAGCACAAAGATGTTAAAAGGTCCCTCCCACCTCCCTCTCACCAGTGACTTATAACTGAACTCCGTAGCACCAGTTACCTTAAGATTCTCAGAATTTATCCAAGAATACAGGGAGGGAAATAGTGATGTCGTGGAAAGTTTCTAGAAACCGAATTACCTGTAAGTCTAATTCTATTTTCTCTAGCAACCTTCCACGACAGCATAGGAGGCATACCAACCTATACTGCACTAGGGGAGGACAACGGCCTGAAGAATTTTTCAGCCAAAGACTAAATCCCTGTTGGAAACAAGGTTCAACCTATAGTGTTTAGCAAGGGTATGTAACGAGGACCAAGTTGCAGCCCTGCAGATCTGCTCGGAGGATGCACCTGCCCTCTCAACCCATGAGACAGAAGTATACCGCTTTGAATGAGCCTTGATTCCCGTAAGGGGTGTGATGTTCTGTGCTAGATATGCTTCAGAGATGGCCTTCTTGATCCTGTTGGCAATGGTGTTATGTGTCACCTTCTTTCCTTTATTTGCACCCGACGAATGGATAAACAGGTTGAGGTCGATTTTATAGGGCTTAGTACAACTCAAGTAGTGAAAGATTATGTGCCTTACGCCAAGTGTATGAAACTCTTTCCTCTTTAGGATTTACTGGGTTTTGGGGAAGAATTATATTCTGTGACCTATGAAAGTCAGACCAACCTTCGGGAGAAAGATGGATTAAGGGAGAGAACTAGGGAATCATCCCTAATGGTTAGGTAGGGCTCTCTAATTAAAAGAGCCTGAAGCTCTCCTATGCACCTCGCTGAGGTTATTGCTTAAAAGGAAGGCTGCTTTACCGGAGAGGAGCTGAGAAGTATAAGATGATAGGTGCTCAAAAGGGGGATTGAGTGAGCCCCTTAAGCACCACCCATGGAAGAATGACAATTTGTTTTTAGAGATGTAGCCTAATGGCTGATGTCATGATTCTTCTTATCCCCCGGTGGCTGGCTAAGTCGCACTTGAACATGGAGCTTAAGGCCTAGACTTGTACCTTCAGGGTTCTAGGTTTTAGGCCTAACCCGAGCCCCTTCCGTAAGAAATCCAGGATACGATGGGTCAGGAGGCTTCTTCAGACACCATGATGAAAATCTCTTTCATGCTTTTGTTGCATATGGCATTGGTGACTGGCTTCCTTGATTTCTGAAGGGTCTCAACTACCGCCTCTGATAGACACCTGGCCCTCAGGATCTGCTTCCCGGGCAATAAGCTGAACCGCAACTCTCTGTTCTGATGCTGATGCACATTTTTCGGAACAAATGGATATATACCACTATAAACAAAGCAGTCTCAAAAACAAGAGCTATATACTCCTCCTCTTACATCTGGATCTGAATCCTCACTAGACTCTGAATATGCTTGATATATACTTGAATCCACTCCGGGTTCAATACAATAATATTTGTGCGTGATATTATCTTGCCACCTTAGCATATAGCATCTAGTATCTATTATATACAGGTGCATCTCACAAAATTAGAATATCATCAAAAAGTGAATTTATTTCAGTTCTTCAATACAAAAAAAGTGAAACTCATATATTATATAGAGTCATAACAAACAGAGTGATGTATTTCAAGTGTTTATTTCTGTTAATATGATGAGTATGGCTTAGGCTGGTTTCACACAAGCGTTTTTAGTGCTGCGCTTCGTGCGCTTCCATGCGCATGCATCCTGCGCCCCTATCTTTAACATGGGGGTGCATGGTCTAGCGTATGTACGCGTTCGTATGCGTTTTCGTGCACATGTGTTTTTTTGTAGTGTGCAACTAGGCGCGCCGGACGCAACCTGTTGCATTTTTGGTCCGTCCGACCTGTCTCAAAAAAACGCATGTGCACGCTTGCACACAGAATGCGCAAAAAAAATCACATTACAGTCTATGGGAACGCATAGACTGTAATGGACATGGACATGCGCCCGCCTGCGTTTAAAATTGCATGCGTTTTAAAAGTTAACATGGCTAGAAACTGGTTTAAACACATGCGCCTAAAAAAAGCAAATGCATACAAAACGCATGATGCGTTTTTTGTATGCGATTCTATTGCGCACGAAGTGTGAAACTAGCCTTACACCCAATGAAAACCCAAAAGTCATTATCTCAGTAAATTAGAATACTTTATAACACCAGCTTGAAAAAATGATTTTAAAATTCGAAACACAGATTTAGCAATGTATCAGGACCGCAATATACAAATACAGTTCTACACAGCACTATCAGTACTTATCAATTAACAACTAATAAGGCACCAATAAATTGAAATAATATAATTAGCTAACAAAAGCAAAATAAAAGTAACAACAGGAAAGAAAAATAAGTGTAGCAGAGCATGGCAGAGCAAAATCAAGACAATTATTTAATTACAATATTTACAGTATTAACAAACATTGACATTGGTACAAACAGACAGACAGAAACAATTGTTATAGACACAGACAAAACAATGGAAAATCATCACACTTTATAATAAAACAATTAACAAAAACAATCGTTAATAGCACTTAAACAAACAACAGACAAAATAGAATTAGGCTTACCTGTAATTCGGTTTCTAGAAACCTTCCACGACAGCATAGGAGGTTGTCTCCACGCCCTAATGGGCGACAGGAAGCACAAAGATGTTAAAAGGTCCCTCCCACCTCCCTCTCACCAGTGACTTATAACTGAACTCCGTAGCACCAGTTACCTTAAGATTCTCAGAATTTATCCAAGAATACAGGGAGGGAAATAGTGATGTCGTGGAAAGTTTCTAGAAACCGAATTACCTGTAAGTCTAATTCTATTTTCTCTAGCAACCTTCCACGACAGCATAGGAGGCATACCAACCTATACTGCACTAGGGGAGGACAACGGCCTGAAGAATTTTTCAGCCAAAGACTAAATCCCTGTTGGAAACAAGGTTCAACCTATAGTGTTTAGCAAAGGTATGTAACGAGGACCAAGTTGCAGCCCTGCAGATCTGCTCGGAGGATGCACCTGCCCTCTCAACCCATGAGACAGAAGTATACCGCTTTGAATGAGCCTTGATTCCCGTAAGGGGTGTGATGTTCTGTGCTAGATATGCTTCAGAGATGGCCTTCTTGATCCTGTTGGCAATGGTGTTATGTGTCACCTTCTTTCCTTTATTTGCACCCGACGAATGGATAAACAGGTTGAGGTCGATTTTATAGGGCTTAGTACAACTCAAGTAGTGAAAGATTATGTGCCTTACGCCAAGTGTATGAAACTCTTTCCTCTTTAGGATTTACTGGGTTTTGGGGAAGAATTATATTCTGTGACCTATGAAAGTCAGACCAACCTTCGGGAGAAAGATGGATTAAGGGAGAGAACTAGGGAATCATCCCTAATGGTTAGGTAGGGCTCTCTAATTAAAAGAGCCTGAAGCTCTCCTATGCACCTCGCTGAGGTTATTGCTTAAAAGGAAGGCTGCTTTACCGGAGAGGAGCTGAGAAGTATAAGATGATAGGTGCTCAAAAGGGGGATTGAGTGAGCCCCTTAAGCACCACCCATGGAAGAATGACAATTTGTTTTTAGAGATGTAGCCTAATGGCTGATGTCATGATTCTTCTTATCCCCCGGTGGCTGGCTAAGTCGCACTTGAACATGGAGCTTAAGGCCTAGACTTGTACCTTCAGGGTTCTAGGTTTTAGGCCTAACCCGAGCCCCTTCCGTAAGAAATCCAGGATACGATGGGTCAGGAGGCTTCTTCAGACACCATGATGAAAATCTCTTTCATGCTTTGTTGCATATGGCATTGGTGACTGGCTTCCTTGATTTCTGAAGGGTCTCAACTACCGCCTCTGATAGACACCTGGCCCTCAGGATCTGCACTTCAGTAACCAGGCCACTAACTTCATTCCCCGAAGGTTTGGGTGGTGTAGGGGGCCCTGCAGGCGGAGGTCGTCTTCCAATGGGAAGAGGAGCAGTCCATCTACCTGGAGTTCTGTAATTAAGGAAAAACAGCTCCTCCTTGGCCACAGCGGCGCCAGCAAGATGGTCGGGGTTCAATCTTCTCGGATCTTTCTCAGGGTTGTGGCAAAGATTGGAATTTAGGGGGAAAGACCTGCGCCAAATGGAATTCCCACCTGTGAGTGAAGGCATCTACCCCCAGCAATCTGTACCTGGGGTTCAGGGAGAAGTAGTTTCCTACTTGAGCATTTCTGCTTGATGCTAGTAGATCCACCCCCGGAAGACCCCAATTGTTTACTATTTTCTGAAAGATTCCTCCATTCAGACTCCACTCACCAGGCTGGATACCTCTTCTGCTCAGGAAGTCTGCCTGAAGATTGGAGGTCCCCTTTAGGTGGACTGCTGTTAGTGAAAGGAGGTGCCTTTCGGCTCAGGAAAATATTCGTCCTGAAAGATTTTTTAGGTTGTTGAACCTCGTGCCACCCTGGTGTTTGAGGTGTGCCACTGGTGTCATGTTGTCGGAGTAGACCCTGATATGATGACCCTGAACCCGGTGTCTTGCAGCCAGCTTCTTCCACTGCTTTCAGCTCCATGAAATTGGAAGATCTCATACTCACTTCTTTACATCTGATGTTACTGTGACTAACGGGACATGAGACCAGCTAACGCCTCTGCGCAGATTTTTGTGGTCCATCTACCAAGCCAATGAAGCTTTACACTTTCCTTGGGGTCAGGACTCTCCTGTTTAGGCAATTGTGATCTCTGTTCCAATTTCCCAAAATATGGGACTGGAGAATTCTGGAATGGGCCTGCGCCCCCCGCACCGACTGGATGCAAGACGTCCTCGACCCTCGTACTGACATAGCTGACCGTAGGGTCAGAGATCTCTGCTTTCTGAAACTCGAGATCTTTGATATTGTAGCCACTTGATGATCCTCTGGAAGGAAGGACATCTGTTTTCTTGAGTCTAAGAGGACTCTCAAAAACCTTATTTCCTGAGAGGGTTGAATCTATGATTTGTATATTGCGGTCCTGATACATTGCTAAATCTGTGTTTCGAATTTTAAAATCATTTTTTCAAGCTGGTGTTATAAAGTATTCTAATTTACTGAGATAATGACTTTTGGGTTTTCATTGGGTGTAAGGCTAGTTTCACACTTCGTGCGCAATAGAATCGCATACAAAAAACGCATCATGCGTTTTGTATGCATTTGCTTTTTTTAGGCGCATGTGTTTAAACCAGTTTCTAGCCATGTTAACTTTTAAAACGCATGCAATTTTAAACGCAGGCGGGCGCATGTCCATGCGCCCGCCTGCGTTCCCATAGACTGTAATGTGATTTTTTTTGCGCATTCTGTGTGCAAGCGTGCACATGCGTTTTTTTGAGACAGGTCGGACGGACCAAAAATGCAACAGGTTGCGTCCGGCGCGCCTAGTTGCACACTACAAAAAAACACATGTGCACGAAAACGCATACGAACGCGTACATACGCTAGACCATGCACCCCCATGTTAAAGATAGGGGCGCAGGATGCATGCGCATGGAAGCGCACGAAGCGCAGCACTAAAAACGCTTGTGTGAAACCAGCCTAAGCCGTACTCATCATATTAACAGAAATAAACACTTGAAATACATCACTCTGTTTGTTATGACTCTATATAATATATGAGTTTCACTTTTTTTGTATTGAAGAACTGAAATAAATTCACTTTTTGATGATATTCTAATTTTGTGAGATGCACCTGTATATAATAGATACTAGATGCTATATGCTAAGGTGGCAAGATAATATCACGCACAAATATTATTGTATTGAACCCGGAGTGGATTCAAGTATATATCAAGCATATTCAGAGTCTAGTGAGGATTCAGATCCAGATGTAAGAGGAGGAGTATATAGCTCTTGTTTTTGAGACTGCTTTGTTTATAGTGGTATATATCCATTTGTTCCGAAAAATGTGCATCAGCATCAGAACAGAGAGTTGCGGTTCAGCTTATTGCCCGGGAAGCAGGGCTTGCTGCTTTTCATAGTAAGCTAGTGGGGTCCGACTAAATATATAACAGGATACTGAATATAGGGGTTGATACCCTTGATTGTTATTATGGGTGCTAAGCTTACCAGGTCAAAACAGAATACTAGTCCGAGATATAAAATGAAGGAACTGGTAAGGAGAGGGCACGGGGCCAGTGCAGTAAGGAATGCCGCGAGAATCCTTAAAAGGGCCGGTATGCCAAATAATGGATGTTTAGATGCTCAGAAATGGAAATGATTTAGTCAGGAGCATGCTGCATGGATTGACAAACATGACTATGGTGCACTGGTTGCCACATAGATAAGAACCACTGAGAGATATGATCCGCTTTTAAACGCCGATGATGATGAATGTGATGAAAACAGAATCCGAGGGAGAATGTATAGAAGGCACCGTGTGTCACGAGAACAGAGTCAGATAACCCCACCATCACACAGTCAGCCAACTTCACCCTCTGATCCATCAGGAGAGAAGACTGAAGCCAGTACTAAAACTAGCAGCACCAAAAGTATAGAGGCTGCACATGAATATGAGACTTCTCCTACATCTACGCCTATGACACACAGTGCAAGTACACTACCCTATGACTCATGTAGCTACATATCAACCTCACCAGTGTCACCACTGATAGGATTTGCAAATGGATCCTACCCCATGCAGACCCCAGTGATATCCCAACCAGGGCCATATTATGAGCAGATGTTAATGGGGGGTGTGGTATGACTGGTGGTCAATGGAAGGTATGTGTCACAGGGATGGCAGCTCCCTGTGATGTAGCCTGGAGTGTTTTCTTAAGTAGTTGCTGCTCACATTTGGGTCTGGGCTACAGGTAGCTTTGAGAGTTGGGAGGGTCTGGCTACCCATGTATCACACACTGTGGTGAGGGGGCTCACTGTACCCCGTTTTGGCTGAAGAGATATGTGTGTGGTTGTGAATCTGCAGGACCTGTGATGAGGTCATGATCATGTGACTAGCCATGTGATAGTTAACTGGGAGTGGTTACAGCAGGTGTGTTGCACATGTGAGGGAGTGTGTTGGAGTCTGTCAGCCGAGACAGAGCTCCCATGTTCCATGCTGGAACGTCTCATAGCCTGGGGAAGCCGTGTGTTAGGAATCTGTGTCCTGCCATACATATGCAGAGATCCAGATCCTCATATTTGTCTCCAGAGGCTAAGTCCTTTCAGCCAGCTTCTGAGCATGCTCATGGAATGAGCTCCCATTGGAGTTCAGGAGTCAGGTGCTCAGGTCTTGTTCCTAATTCCATTGGTTCAGCTCAGGGCTCTGGAGATTTCTGGCAGGTCCCGTACGCTATAAAAAGTGCTCATGGCCACTATGCCATGCGCTAGTATTTTCTATACTTGCTGCTGTGTGCTTGGTGATGGATGCTTGGTCTGGTGGATGACTTATTATGAAACCCCTTCCCTCTGATATTACGTTTGTGTGAGTGATTGGGTACAGCCAGTATTGCGCTAGCGCCAGCGCGCTCAAGCATCACCTGTTGCAGCAGTCAGCGTCCTGCATTTGCGCCTGCAGTCATTTTGGCGTTCGCAGTTGCGAAGCCGAGCACACGTCCTACAACAGTAAGTCCACTCGGGTGTGGTGACGTCTTTTAACTACTCCGATTATTGACTACCGTACGTGTGCCGCTGAGTATCTGAGAAGGTTACTCAGACTCAGCGTTTTTGTATTTATGCTATTTGTGCAGCTCTGTGAGTCCTAACAGAGCTTGCTTTAGTGCACTAGGTGCAGTTCAACCCTGTGCACACTACCGCTGTAGTGCTCTGCCTCCCTTAGCAGCAGTTTTGCCATCTGCCGCACGGTGGACCCCGAGTGGCGAAGGCACTTTAATTATTTATTTTTTTAGTGCCTTCCGCCACTCATAACACCGTGCTGGCGAGTTCGAGCCAAAAGGAGCAGACGGTCTTGAAAACCATCTGATACTGACCGGGGTCAGAGAGAAATGTGTACAGGATGCCTCCGCGGTAAGAGGGATCTGGGAACCTGCGTGGCCAACAAGTAACTGTCTTGAAAACCATGTCATACTGACCGGGGTCAGAAAGAGACTGTGTGTGAACTGATATCTATTGGATGCCTCTGAGGACAAGAGGGATCCGCAAAACTGTCTGGGCGATCCAACAGGTAACGGTCTTGACAACCGTGTGTTATACTGACCGGGGTCAGTGAATAGCTGTGTGAGAAGAGACTATAGGGTGCCTCTGTGGATAAGAAATACCCGGAAACCTGTGTGGCTGGCACCAGCAGGTATCGGACAGGTGTCCGCATTATACTGACAGGGGTCAGTGAGAGACTGTATCTGCATCCATGTGATAAAGCTGAAGGTTTAACAGACAGTGTAATGGCTGCTGGAACTGTCTAAATAATAAACTGAATGGCTTAATTTTAACCCTGAGTGTGCCAGTGTTTACCTCAAAGACCTACAAAGAGAGTAATACCTGTCGACTCACATGGTGGAACGTTATAGGGGGTTTGACCAAAATGTCGCCACAAATATCAAATAGCCAGTTTATGTATAATACCTCACCCCCTTAATATTATGTCAGAAATCATTATCCTGGTCTACCAGATGGATCTACAGATATTTTGTCTACCCCTGTCAAAAACAATACTAGTAATCCCTTTGTAAGTCAAAACCCAAAAGAGGAGTTCAAAGACATGAAGGAGCGCCCACATGCTTTAGAGAAGTCTCTGAATGAGCAATGCTGAAAGAATAAGTTGTAGACTTGGTACTAGACAAAGCACTGGAAATTTTATTGCCACACACAGTACAGGAGTTACTGCTCCAAGCTAGAACAAAGCATTTGTAAATGAGTAGACTAACAAAGTACGAAGTGGCTTTACTTACACCACCAAATGCAACCATAAAGACATGTACTGTTCTTAACCCAGCCCCTTTGTTACCAGAAACAGATGATGGCAAGGAAAATGAAGCTCAGCATGACTGCAAAAGAGCTGATGGATGCAGAAACAAAACCGCTTGCAAATGTGCAAGAGACACCATGTTAGGCACTGGGATTCTAGCTCTGCACAGGATGAATTCTAAGTCTTATCTTCTACTGTGGTCCCCCATTCGGTCCCAACCACAGTGAATGCTGCTCAGCAAACACGTCGGTCTCAGCATCTTGCTCAGACTCAGGCTGTGTGCTTGGTTACCGCTGCCTCTCCAGGTTCAGCTATAGTAACTGGCAATACTCAGCAGCGAGCAGTCACTCCTGAGGCTGTCTAGGATTCACCTTACTGAGCATGCTCGCGAGGTGGCGACCTCCCATTGGTGGTCGGTTGTCAGCTGCTCAGGTCCTGCAGCAAGTCCGGATTGGCCAGTGAGCAAGGTCTTTTCTGACTGGCCCAGTCTATAAAAGGATCTCTGAGGCGCCCGTCGGCGCGCTATGATCACATTCCAAATTGCGTCATGTGTGCTTGGGTATTCAGCTCGGCCTCTAATGGCCTGTGTCTGTGAGTGTGTGCTGTGAGAGTATGCGTTAGTTGTTCCTGGTGAGGCAGGTTATCCTCTGCACAGGGCACAGTCAGGCCATGTGCTGGTGTACGCTCCGGTTAGTGTACAGGGCACAGTTTAGCTACGCGCTGTGGCACACACATGTTAGCATGTGCTGTACATAGAGCACAGTTTACCCACATTACTGCTTTACCTTTATGTTCAGGTCACACTGTGTGACGTTTAATGCAGTGTGCTTACCCTTAGGTGCTCTATAGCATCGTACCGCTCTGTGAAGCAACAGAGCGCAGTACCTTTGAGTTCAGTTCACACTGTGTGCATTTTACCCAGTGTGCCTTTCTGAACGCTTGCAGTGCAGCACCGCCATTGTTCACATTAGCTGCAGTTTTATACCTCTGCACGGTGGACCCCGGGTTGCAAACGCACTTCATCATAATATTTTATTTAGTGCATTCCTCCAACTCTAACACACCAATCCCTAATGCAGATCTAGGACTCTATGTAGATGGGTCATGGTTTTACCAGGAGGGAGTACCTTATACAGATTATGCAATAGTTAATCAACATGAGGTGCTAAAAAGTTAAGCTTTACCTTCTAGAATGTCTGCTAAGGAAGCTGAATTGAATTGAGGCGTGTATAATGGCACAGCATCTCACTGCCAATGTCTTTACCAACAGTTGCTACGCATTTGGTATTTGCCATTATTAAGGTCCCATATGGAAAAGCAGAAAGTTTATTGGTTCTTCTGGTAAAGCCATTAAAAATTCAGACTTGGTGGCTCAAATCCTCAGAGCACTAGAACTGCCAAAGAAAGTTCCTATACAAGCACACACTAAAGATCGCACTAAAGAAGCCAGAGGCAACAACCAAGCTGACATTGAGGCAAAAGCTGCCGCTTTGCTTCCCCTCCCGGTAGAGATATACATTGTGCAGGTGTCCTGAGGGATAGAATTGCAATTATTGCAGCGCCTGCAAGATCAGGCCTTTGCACCAGAAAAAGAAGAATGGCAGAAACACTCAGGTGCTTAAGAAGAGGATGGACTGTGGAAAATATAAAGTAAGTACGGCCTGCCTAGGGCACTATTCTCAATTATGTGTGCCCTTTTTCATGAACTGATGCATCAGTCTAAGGATGCAAAAATTTGTACAGGGATGTGTAATTTGTGCATGCCTAAATATTGAAAAAAAAATGGTGAAAGCGACTTCAAATCGATTTCATACAGCTTCCAAATGTAGGTACCAATGAATATGTGTTGGTATGCATCGACTAGATGACATTTTTGATAATGTAACTGATTTATTTGATGACCTTAATGTTGAATCAGCCTAGATGAAACAGCTTATTGTTATTACTAATTAGCATTCCATGGTACATAATTATCTCACAGCCTCTCACGAGGTTTTTTCAGGTGGTAGGACCTGCATGTTGCCATTATATACTGTAGATTCTTCAGGACTAATGAGGGTTACCCATGATACAGGAGAAGCTGAAAGGTTAAAGGAAGGAGTGTGAAAAGCTATTTCATTCTATGATGTACCACTCCCAGAATGGCTCTCATGGTTAATCCCATTGAACCTGTTCAAAGAAAGAGGTGGATGGATAAGAGGCATAATTCATTTTCTGATCAAAGCAGTTTTTGTGATACTAATCATTGCAGTGATGATAAAGTTATTTGTTATGCTCATAAAGAAAATTCTCAGTTCTAATTGTAAATGTTTTCCAGGCAAACATAAAGTCAAAATCGATACCGACTCCGAGATAAAGCAAACTCAAGTGATTCTACTCTGATAATCACGCTCCAGCATGAATGCATATTCTGCAACATACAGACTTCTGTTAATTTGGCTTATTGCATGTACTGCAGAAGACCACTTGTCTGATGGACACAAAGGATTCACAGTGTCACGTGGACCCGTCCTGTGTGACACGACCCGCAGGCCGGTAACTAAGACAACAAGACAGGCACTGGCCCCACCGCAGTACTAATACACACCAGGGAAAAATACAAACAGGAAAACACCACTTAGCTTTGCTCTGTTGCTCTTGCTCCCAGCAACAGAGTCCACCACCAGAATGCAGCTTTTCTCCTGAATAGCTGCCACCAAGCTCTGTCAGAGCTGCAAGGAAATCCCCTCTGACTCCTTCCACACCAGGACTCTGACTGTGCTGCAAGGAACTCTCTCTAGCTCCTTTCTCCACCAAGGATGGTTGGAAATGACCACTATCACCAACACTGATTGCAACACCTGACACTCTTTTATAGCAGAGCCAGAGCAATCACAACTGCTATAATCACGTGCACTAAACTAAAGAAACCAGTGTGCAATGACCCTAACGGCCACCAGGGGCAAAACTAGAACTGAAACCACCACAGTGCAATGACCCTAATGGCCACGGGGGGCAAAACTATCTTTAAGCACCACAGCTTAAGGAAAAAAAGGTTACAAGTGCATTTTATCTGTCATGATCCAGCATGGATCATGACAGTACCCTCCCATTAATGAGGGGCCTCTGGACTCTCAAGACCGATCCTCATCAGGGAACCACCTACAAAGGGGACGCCCAGATCCAGAGTTCACCTCTGCAACTACCTGCACTTCAGGTTTATGACAAACGAGCACCGCTGGTATTGGCGATGTATGTTCTGGAGGCACCACACATCTCCAAAGTGCCGACCTGGGGAACGAGTTGTGTATGTGTATGTTTGGGGGTAACTCAAGCTGGTAAGACTCCACAACACACTTCCACTGGATGTTTTTTGGTGGCCACCCATACATGCTCGTTCACACACAGGTCCTGATCTGTACGTTTATTGCCATGCATTCGTTTGTCAAAATTCGGTGAACTCATTCTGGAACTGGCAACAGAGGCGTCACCCTGTGTCACCACACTCACACCCCCGCAATTCACCAAGGGAAACATCACCCTCCAACCCCTCCTACTACGAGGTCTGCACCTCTCAGGGTTGGCCAATGGTGAGGGTTGAGCCTTGCCCCTACTCTCCTGCAGCACTTCAGCTGCTAGCACTGTAGAGGAAGGGGACGTTTGAAGAGAGACAGCAGAGACAGTAGCCCCTAGGCAGCAGCCCTCACACGACTGCTGCCAGCTGACTACTTCCCTAGTCCAGCAATCTAAGACCGGGTTGCGTTTTTTAGACCAAGGGGGGCCCACAACGATAGGTGCTGGATTTCCCTCCAAGACGTACTATGGCTGGGACAGATCCTGGTGTCCGCTATGCATCTCAATGTCTTCTACGACTTGGTTTAACCCCCCTGGCTGAGTGGGACAGAGTTAATGGCCTGGACGCTTATGGGTTTGTCCAGCGTCTTACCACTCAGACCATGAGTCTGGACAAACTGAGCATCTACCAGACTGACTTCAGCTCCACTGTTCACAAGCACCGGTATGCCCTCAGGTACCTTGCCAACCATCACCTCTGCTGACATAGTACCTTCTGAGGGCGAGGAGGAAAAATACACTCCCAGGTCGTCTTCCTCCAGACGATCAGGGGGGCGCGGCTCCTTAGATGGTACAGAAGATTTGGCGCGCGCTGGGCAGACCCTGAAAACATGACCAGTCTGCCCACAGCTAAAACATGCCCCCACATCACGACGATCCGCAGGCAACACCGCTGGGGAACCAACTCCTCCCACCTGCCTGGGCTCATCCACCTGCACCTGTGAGTCCTCCTCCTCAGCAAGGACCCCAGGGGGCATATTCGCCAATCCGCAAAAAACTCGTCCACTGACCGTAGAGATGGTGAATCGGCCGGCAGGGAGAAGGCCCAGAATAGGAGATCACCTTCAAGGAGGGCTATAATGAATCCCACCTGCTGTACCTCATTCCCTAATGAACGAGGGCGGAGCCTGAAGTTTAGCTTGCAGGCCTCCTGAAAAAACAAAAAATTCTCTCTCCCTCCAGAAAACCTGTCTGGGAGAGATAACTTGGGCTCTGGTTGAGCCTGCATCTGAGCTGAGGCCCAGTACACCTCCCACTGCTGCAACTGCTGCTCCACCACACCACGCAGCACCCCACGCTCCTCAGTGATGGTCTGCAGCAATTGGAGACAGGTCTGCATTAGGGCCATGGCTCACCAGGAAAAAATGTTAGGTTGGTGATAATGTCACGTGGACCCGTCCTGTGTGACCCGACCCGCAGGCCGGTAACTAAGACAACAAGACACGGCACGTGTAACTGTCCTGTGTGACACGACCCGCAGGCTGGTAACTGATACAACAAGACACAGGGAAGTGGAACAGTTACAATGGTGGGCCCTGCCATAGAGAACGGGGAACGTGGAGACCTCCTGCACTCCCCTGAGTTAGTGTCCCTCACACTCCTAATGTTCCCTAGGCCGGTTCTGCACTGGGCGCCGATCAGGATACCTGTCACCCTAGCACACCCTACACCTATCCCTTGCTAGGGAGCTGGGTGGTGCAGGCACTGGCCCCACCGCTGTACTAATACACACCAGGGAAAAATACAAACAGGGAAACACCACTTAGCTTTGCTCTGTTGCTCTTGCTCCCAGCAACAGAGTCCACCACCAGAATGCAGCTTTTCTCCTGAATAGCTGCCACCAAGCTCTGTCAGAGCTGCAAGGAAATCCCCTCTGACTCCTTCCACACCAGGACTCTGACTGTGCTGCAAGGAACTCTCTCTAGCTCCTTTCTCCACCAAGGATGGTTGGAAATGACCACTATCACCAACACTGATTGCAACACCTGACACTCTTTTATAACAGAGCCAGAGCAAACACACCTGCTATAATCGCGTGCAATAAAGAAACCAGTGTGCAATGACCCTAACGGCCACCGGGGGCAAAACTAGAACTGAAACCACCACAGTGCAATGACCCTAATGGCCACCGGGGGGGCAAAACTATCTTTAAGCACCACAGCTTAAGAAAAAAGAGGTTACTAGTGCATTTTATCTGTCATGATCCAGCATGGATCATGGCACACAGAGACTCTTTTGACAATATGGATTATATAAATTATATCAACAGTTAAAACTCTATTCTATTTTTAAACACGTGTTAATATATTAAAAAAAGCCTATTCATAACATGTATACATATTATAATTATCCCCTCATATTAATCCATTAGTAGAAATAGGGTTAGAAGGGACAGAAGGTCTGATTAATAAGTATAACTTGAATGGATATGCAGTAAGACAGGTATCGCATGATATACTGTACATAGGATTAGCCGTGCATTTTGTGAAGTAAGGTTATTTTGCAGACCTTAGTGGCAGGAAGGAACAAGTGAGGGAAAGGTAGACCAGATAATAAAAAGAAGGGAATTGTTAAAAAATGGTTAGTTTCTGTTTTATTCCTTAATATGGAGAAAATATGACTAAAATAGTCTTATGCAAGAATGACCTTTGTTCCATACGTGGTCTTATAGCCTGATGTTCTATTTAGAATTCCCAGAAACGGTCAAGTTGTTTATTCAAAAATGTATCTTGACCTAGGATGGCAGCCCAAAATCCTGTGGATTCATGTCAATTCTTTCTGGGAACTTCAACTTTTGAACAGGTTCATCTTGACATATGGAACGTTCTCCCATATTCCTACACATAATCGATCTTGAGTCCCAGGATGTGTTAGACAAGCAATTGTATAACTCATATTTCTGCCAAACCATTATGTAATATCTATATTCCCTTTGATCTTACCCTATACAAGATGAGCATAAGCAGAGACTATTAAGAAAGACAACTTGCACGTGTGTAAAGCTGTTACATTCTTCATAGCTTGGGTACCTAAGACAAAGAAAGCCTGGGTTAGAGTCTGTTTAGGAAGGATCGTAAAAATCGGAGAGGAGGAGGGGTTTATCTTTATGTAACGTTTTGTTTAAAGTCCAACTTAAAGGAGGATATTAGCGAAGGGAATGAGGATGTCGAGTCCTTAGAAATAGTAACAAAATTCTCATTGGGGTCTGTTACAAACCCCCTAATATAACAGAAATCATGGAAAGTCTACTACTAAGGCAGATAGATGAAACTGCAACCCATAATAAGGTCCTTGTTATGGGGGACTTTAACAACTTGGATATTAACAGGGAAACAGAGACCTGCGAAACCCGTAATGGCAACAGGTTTCTGCTAATAACCAAGAATAATTATCTTTCACAATTGATGCAGAATCCAACCAGAGGAGCAGCACGTTTAGACCTAATACTATCTAATAGACCTGACAGAATAACAAATCTGAAGGTCGTCGAGCATCTAGGAAATAGCAACCACAATATTGTACAGTATCACTTGTCTTTCGCTAGGGAACATATTAGGGAGTCACAAAAACACTGAACTTTAGGAAGGCAAAGTTTGTAATCCCTTCTCGAACACTAGAAAGTATTCATTATATACACTGCTCAAAAAAATAAAGGGAACACTTAGGCTAGTTTCACACTAGTGTTTATTTCCTGCAGCGCACGGTGCTGCTAAGCCCCGCCCCCTGCCGGCTCCCTGCCCGCCCCATCCGGTCATCGCCGCCTACTAGCGCACATGGGCGCTTGCGATCTGCGCACCCTATCTTTAGCATAGGGTGCGCAGATCGTGCGCTGGCTGTGCGCTAGCAGGATTTTGCCATGCGCTGCGCACTTTTGAAGGTGCGCCCGTGTGCGCCGAATGCAGCATGTTGCATTTCGGCGCGCACGGCGCACCTTCAAAAGTGCGCAGCGCACGGCAAAATCCTGCTAGTGCACGGCCAGCGCACGATCTGCGCACCCTAAGCTAAAGATAGGGTGCGCACATCGCAAGCGCCCATGTGCGCTAGTATGTGGCGATGACCGGATGGGGCGGGCAGGGAGCTGGCAGGGGGCGGGGCTTAGCGGCGCCATGCGCTGCAGGAAATAAACACTAGTGTGAAACTAGCCTTAAGCAATACAAAGTAACTCCAAGTCAATCACGATTCTGTGAACTCAACCTATCCAGTTATGAAGCAACATCGATTGTAAATCAATTTCTCCTGCTGTTGTGCAAATGGAACAGACAATAGTTAGAAATGAAAGACAATTAGTGAGAAAATCAATATAAAGGAGTGGTTCTGCAGAGTGTGACTACAGACCAACACCTTGCAGGGTGATTGGCTTTTGCCAGAGAACATCAAGATTTGCAGATTCGACATTTGCACTCTGCGCTCTTCATGGATGAAAGCAGGTTCACACTAAACACAGGGTGATGGGCATGACAGAGGCTGGAAATGCCGTGGAGAACGTTCTGCTGCCTGCAACATTCTATAGCATGACTGGTTTGGCAGTGCGTTAGTAATGGTGTGGGGAGGCATTTCTTTGGATGACTGCCCAGCCCTTCATGTGCTAGCCAGAGTTACCCTGACTACCATTAAGTACCAGCATGAGATCCCCAAACGCATTGTGAGACCATATGCAGGTGCAGTGGGCCCTGGGTTCCTTCTGATGCATGAAAATGCTATGTTTCATTTGGCTGAAACATGTCAGCAGATCCTGCATGAAGAAGGCATTGATGTTATGGACTGGCATGCCTGTTCCCCACACCAAAATCCAACACATCTGGTACATCATGTTTCTTTTCATCCACCAATGTCACGTTACACCACAAACTGTCCATTAGTTGACTGATGCTTTAATACAGATCTGGGAGGAGATCCCTCAGGAGAACATCAACAGCCTCATCAGGAGCATGCCCAGACATTGTGGGAAGGTCATACAGGCACATGAAGGCCACACACACTTCTGAGCATTATGTCCTTGTCTTGAGGCATTTCCTCTGAAGTTGGATCTGCTTTTAATTTGAGTTTCCTTTTTGATTTCCAAATCCAGACCTCCGTGGGATATTCATTTTGATTTACATTGATCATTTTTTTGTTTTATTGTTCTCATTGCATTCCACTATGTGTTGAAGAATGATTTGCAACTGGAATATTTCATTCAGTGATATCTAGGATGTGGTATTTTAGTGTTTCCTTTATTTTTCTGAGCAGTGTATTATGTTGTCTATTGGCAGTGAACTATTCGGAGCTACGCATATTCATAGTAACATAGTAACATAGTTAACAAGGCCGAAAAAAGACATTTGTCCGTCCAGTTCAGCCTATATTCTGTCAGAATAAATCCTCAGATCTACATCTTTCTAAAGAACCTAATAACTGTAAGATACAATATTGTTACACTCCAGGAAGACATCCAGGCCTCTCTTCAACCCCTTGACTGAGTTCGCCATCACCACCTCCTCAGGCAAGGAATTCCAGATTCTCACTGCCCTAACAGTAAAGAATCCTCTTCTATGTTGGTGGAAAAACCTTCTCTCCTCCGGATGCAGAGAATGCCCCTCTGTGACCATCACCTTCTTTGGTATAAACAGAGACATATTTGTATTGTCCCTTTGTTACGATCCTTTCTAAACAGACTGTAACCCTGTAAGTTAACTGCCCAAACTCACCAACTTTGATATATAGTAAGGTATAGGATGATCAGTAAAAGTTGCTTTCAAATACTCAACTAGAATAGAAAAGACTCTATAAGCCAGCGCTTTCATAGAAGGCAAGGAACCATACACTGTTTTCCAAACACGTAATATTTTGCTGTAAATAAAAAAATCAAACATAACATTTCTCCTTTATTCACAAGAATAATTATTCAAATAAGAAGCCCCACTGTGTATTTTTCAAGTCAAGATTCTTTTCTCATAAATTTGGCTGCTATTTCCGTGGAGAATGCAATCTGCTAAATACATTTTAGTGCACGTTATCCAGGCTGTAAAAGGCTAAATGTGACACCAAACATGTAGGATGAAAGTTGACAATAATAAATAGCACATGTTTCAAGCACAAACCTTTCTAATACATGTGTCATGGCTACTCTATAATGACACATACCTGGCATTCATTGTGTTCATGGGTTAGGAAATACTCCTATTTGGGTCTTAAAGAGAACCTGTCATTATGGCCATGCCTTTACTTTATATTGCTACATCCTACTGACAGGTTCCCTTTAAATACAAACAGAATAGCCATGCTAATATTTTGGCAAATTGTGAATTCTGAATAACAATACCTGGGATCCTGGGATGTCTGCGAGTCTATGTGCTTCTATATGAAATGTAATGGAGAGAAGATGATTATCTGGTCACATCAACACATATGTTTATACATGAAAAACAACAACTTTCAAATCTAAGAACTATGGATCTATCATATAAACCTAGTTCCAGCATATTTTGTAAGATGAGAGAAATATCACAATATTCGCCTTTTCTTTAAAGAGTAATGAGCATTTACAGTGGGGAAAAAAAGTATTTAGTCAGTCAGCAATAGTGCAAGTTTCACCACTTAAAAAGATGAGAGGCGTCTGTAATTTACATCATAGGTAGACCTCAACTATGGGAGACAAACTGAGAAAAAAAATCCAGAAAATCACATTGTCTGTTTTTTTTCATTTTATTTGCATATTATGGTGGAAAATAGGTATTTGGTCAGAAACAAGCAATCAAGATTTCTGGCTCTCACAGACCTGTAACTTCTTCTTTAAGAGTCTCCTCTTTCCTCCACTCATTACCTGTAGTAATGGCACCTGTTTAAACTTGTTATCAGTATAAAAAGACACCTGTGCACACCCTCAAACAGTCTGACTCCAAACTCCACTATGGTGAAGACCAAAGAGCTGTCAAAGGACACCAGAAACAAAATTGTAGCCCTGCACCAGGCTGGGAAGACTGAATCTGCAATAGCCAACCAGCTTGGAGTGAAGAAATCAACTGTGGGAGCAATAATTAGAAAATGGGAGACATACAAGACCACTGATAATCTCCCTCGATCTGGTGCTCCACGCAAAATCCCACCCCGTGGGGTCAGAATGATCACAAGAACGGTGAGCAAAAATCCCAGAACCACGCGGTGGGACCTAGTGAATGAACTGCAGAGAGCTGGGACCAATGTAACAAGGCCTACCATAAGTAACACACTACGCCACCATGGACTCGGATCCTGCAGTGCCAGACGTGTCCCACTGCTTAAGCCTGTACATGTCCGGGCCCGTCTGAAGTTTGCTAGAGAGCATTTGGATGATCCAGAGGAGTTTTGGGAGAATGTCCTATGGTTTGATGAAACCAAACTGGAACTGTTTGGTAGAAACACAACTTGTCGTGTTTGGAGGAAAAAGAATACTGAGTTGCATCCATCAAACACCATACCTACTGTAAAGCATGGTGGTGGAAACATCATGCTTTGGGGCTGTTTCTCTACAAAGGGGCCAGGACGACTGATCCGGGTACATGAAAGAATGAATGGGGCCATGTATCGTGAGATTTTGAGTGCAAACCTCCTTCCATCAGCAAGGGCATTGAAGATGAAACGTGGCTGGGTCTTTCAACATGACAATGATCCAAAGCACACCGCCAGGGCAACGAAGGAGTGGCTTCGTAAGAAGCATTTCAAGGTCCTGGAGTGGCCTAGCCAGTCTCCAGATCTCAACCCTATAGAAAACCTTTGGAGGGAGTTGAAAGTCCGTGTTGCCAAGCGAAAAGCCAAAAACATCACTGCTCTAGAAGAGATCTGCATGGAGGAATGGGCCAACATACCAACAACAGTGTGTGGCAACCTTGTGAAGACTTACAGAAAACGTTTGACCTCTGTCATTGCCAACAAAGGATATATCACAAAGTATTGAGATGAAATTTTGTTTCTGACCAAATACTTATTTTCCACCATAATATGCAAATAAAATGAAAAAAAAAACAGACAATGTGATTTTCTGGATTTTTTTTCTCAGTTTGTCTCCCATAGTTCAGGTCTACCTATGATGTAAATTACAGATGCCTCTCATCTTTTTAAGTGGTGGAACTTGCACTATTGCTGACTGACTAAATACTTTTTTTCCCCGCTGTATAAGCTGCCCAGATTTATTAGAACCAGTACAGTGTCTGCATATGGCCGAGTTCACATTGTGTTGTGGGCAATGCACTGACGGCATCCATTACATAGCAGCACTAACACTATGTAACGGAAGCGTTAACACCCCCATTGCCCGCAATAATAGTAACGCATCCTAACGCATGCCGATATCGGCATGCATTAGCGATGATGCGTTACTTCACGATGCACCCTCGAACACGGTCTGCAGCATCTGAGGGTGCATTGGGTCTAGCGCACAGTGCACGAATGCGTTCGCTGTGCATAGACCTGTATGGGCTAATGCATGGTAGCGCATGGTAATGAAAAGCTACCATGCATTAGCGCATACGTTAGTGCTAGGTCACACAAGATGTCAAAAATGACATCAGTGTTAGCGCATCCGTTTAATGGATCCATTAAACAGATGCCCCTAATGCAATGTGAACCTAGCCTTACTGATAGCAGGTGCTGCAATGGCTTTATTTCATCAGCAATTAAAGCGGTTGTCTACTTATTCTTTATTTTATTAGTTTCTCCTTCAAGTTTTAATATCGCTTTCCTCACAGAATGCACAGTACTACTGTCCATAAAAAAGGCCACATCAGTCATGTTCATCAGTCTCCTCAAGTTGAAAAACACTGCATGTAAAAATCTGATTTTCACTTGAAGAAGGCTGGAGGACAGGTCTGGTTGCATGACCCTCTATCAACTGTCATTTTGTAGGCAGAAGAGTTATGAAGTCTGTGAGGAAAGCTGTACTCACAAGTGCAGAAGGGTAGAACCTGCCATACCTATACATTAGTGAGTGCCACAAAATTGTGTCCCCAATACATCTATTGAAATAAAGGCAAAGTGGAAAGCCCCATTAAAAACCCAATAACACATTGCAGTTAATAATTTGCAATAGCATTAATAGATGGCTTCACCTTATTCCTTTTTAGGGGTCAAAACAATATCCATGCACAAAAGTGGGACTCCTCAGACTCAAAAGAAGCTACTGTGGCATTTACAGCTTGTTACGCTGTGAACGTACGTGATTAGGGAAAAGGGCCCTGCACCGTCTCTAGGGCTATTACCCTACTATCACTGCTCCCAAAGGTACCTCTAATAGAGAGGTGGTATTGGCCAGAAGCCTTACTTTTCTCCTAAAGTACCCTAAGCTGCCACCTCTCCCTTGCTTAGGAAGCCTGGGGCAGAAATGCTAGTGTAGTATAAGCACATAAGACAAACAGGGATAACAAAAAGCAAACTAACATACAAAACACTCGCTAAAGGTAGAGAGGAATATAGGAAAGAGTAGGAATGTACAAACCAAGTGCGAATAGAATAATGAGGAAAGCATACACCCAAAAACAGCATACAAAATTTCCAGCAGAAACAACGATCTCCAGCTTCAGCACAGTAACTCCAGGGAACCAGGAAGTCAACTTTCACGGTTGAGGAAGAGAAGGTCTGGCCAGATATTTATAGAGAGTGAAAATTACCAGGTCAGGAGCAGCTGTGAAATGGAGCTGCATGTTTCCAACCAGCATAAAAAGGGTTGCTAACCTCTTTGTAAAAAAACAAAGGATATGGAGGTATAATGAATACAGAGGCTAACATATACCCAATACCTAAAGCTCAATTTTATTTCAACCATTAAAAATTAACCATAAAGACAAATTGCGTAAACGAATACAACCAGCAGATCAAATGTTGCGAGTGTATAATGAGGATATAAGACACCATAAGTGGCCGTAATGGACCCTGTTTGTACTCTTCCTAACAGCGGGGGTTGGCACCATAACTTGAACGCAATGTGGCGCACCCGCTCAACATCGGCTCACCCTAGGGTGCCAACCTCCGCAGCAAGGTAGGGACAGTCTATTAGGGGGAGTGGAGGGAGAGCTAGCACAGGCTTCTTCCCATTCCCTACCCTATTATCTCCATATTGAATAAACATTCTCGGTATCCGATTGTTATTTAATTTTTATTTGATTTTTTGGATTTGTTTGATTGGGTTCCTTAGGAGGAAAAGGATTTTGTGTTGGCTGTTTCCAAGGAACTGACCACTATTTGCAAGGACATACCCTCCTTTGGTTCATTGATTTGCACCCTCCTGTTTTTCTCTGATCACTGCGGCATCACTGCCTCCCTTACTTGAACATTGGTTATCTTTTTGGTTGTGTTTAATATCTAATTAGGGACTACTAGGTTGCATCTAGGGGGAGCTGACGTTGAGCGGGTGCGCGACATTGCGTTCAAGTTAGGATGCCAACCTCTGCTGTTAGGAAGGGTACAAACAGAGTCTGGTGGGGCCATTTAGGGTGTCTTATATCCTCATTAAAAACCTGCAACATTTGAACTGCTGGTTGCAGGCATTTATGCAATTT
The DNA here is from genome assembly GCF_039654945.1 of Dendrobates tinctorius. NCBI lineage: Eukaryota > Metazoa > Chordata > Amphibia > Anura > Dendrobatidae > Dendrobates > Dendrobates tinctorius. The sequence continues at coordinate 47,511,797 of NW_027361698.1, forward strand.
GTCCATATGATTGATTTTTAATGGTTGAAATAAAATTTTGCTTTAGGTATTGGGTATATGTTAGCCTTTGCTAACCTCTTCTGCACCAAAGGCAACAAAATCCGTTTAATATGGGACACAAAACACACAGGTTAAATGGAAGACTTGCAATTTGCTCTTCATAATGATTTTCTTACCCCAGATCTCGCAGGAGGATGTGACACACCCATGACACAGCTATAGTAATTCCCATGCCAAAGATACAAAGGCAGAATGAATGCAATTAAAGGGGTATTACAGTGGAAACAAGTTATTGCCAATCCATATAATAGATAATGACCATTAGATTTGGGGGCTCTAATTACTGAGAGCCAGACCAACTTACATGTCTTGTATCTAGTGTCTGGACCAAACTGACAGAAATAGCTAAACAATGCATTTGGCTATTTTTGTCAGGCACATAGAGAATGAATGGAATGAATGTTTATGTGTTTTTTCTAAAATAGATCTCAAAATCTATTTTCACTCTACTGTTTAGCTGTATGGGAAAACTAACAGTCTTTTAGCTTCCTCATCCAGTGAGGATGGCCATATGGGTAACGTATAATTGCTGTGTTCAGTATTGGATTGCATCAGTCACATGTCTGCATAGCCAGAACCTGATGTTTGTAGCAGAGCTTGAAAAATATTGATTCTCTTTTCATGCCATTTTTTTCTTAGGTAGCATTGCCTGCTAGACTTCCTACACCAGCTGGATTTTGCAAGAGCAGCAACAAAAGGCTTCTCAACCAGTCAACCAGAACCTTATTCTGTGATGCTGAGGAGCAAACCTTTAATACAGGGTTGTGTACAGATGGTGGTCTCTGGATAGGCTGGTATAATAGTTCAGATATTGGTTTACAGGGTATCGACTTACAGGATGGCCAACTAACCTATTTATTTTTTCTGGACAGTTTATCAAAAAATCTTAGACAGCCAACATTTTTTACGGACACATTGGAAAACCATAATAATTTAGCACAAGTGATATACCGTGAAGAGCAAAAGGGTAACAATATGCTGACTTTCAGGCTCCATATCTCAACATCCACTACTTCCTAGACTATGAGACTACCATAATAATAATAATCTTTATTTATATAGCGCCAACATATTCCGCAGGGCTTTACAGTTTAACAGTTTCAAAACACAAGTCATAAGTAACAGCGTTAACAATACAATAATTGAAGCAAAATAAGACGAAATGAGACGACCCTGCTCGTGAGAGCTTACAATCTACAATGAGGTGGGGGAGAAAGTACAGGTGTGTATTTACAATTGTGTATTTACAATGAAGGTCCAGCCATCTTGAGGGAGTGAAGGATAGATGGAAATAGTAAATGGGCTACACAAGCACACTTACACAGAGAATTACTTTGATCAGTGAACGTGATAGGCCGCTCTGAACAAGTGTGTTTTGAGGGAGCGCCTAAAACTATGCAAATTGTGGATAGTCCTGATTTCTTGTGGTAGAGCATTCCAGAGGATAGGAGCAGCATGGGAGAAGTCTTGGAGTCGGGAGTGGGAGGTACGGATTAGTGCAAAGGTTAGTCGAAAGTCGTTTGCAGAGCGCAGCGATCGGCTAGGCCGATAGACAGAAATGAGGGAAGAAATGTAAGGGGGTGCCGCACTGTGGAGAGCTTTGTGGGCGAGAACAAGTACTTTGAATTGGATCCTATAATGAATGGGCAGCCAATGTAAGGACTGGCGAAGAGCGGATGCGTCCGAGTACCGATTAGCCAGATGGACGATCCTGGCCGCTGCATTAAGTATGGACTGGAGGGGGGATAGTTGAGTGATGGGGAGGCCAATTAATAGAGCATTGCAGTAATCCAGGCGGGAGTGGATCAATGCAACAGTGAGGGTTTTTGTTGTTTCCATAGTAATACCCATATAATTAGGATAGCAACACAGGTGCAAAAATACCAACAAAATAACCTGCTCACATCCTACCAATATAGTGCATTGTCTGGAGGCCTGTACGGGTAAACCTTGTTGTTCCTTTGCTGTGTATCATTATTGGAGGATTTTTTCCTCTTTCTGTGCTTTGCTGTATTAGTATATATTAGTGTTAGGTACCCGTAAACGTGGAGATCTTTGACGCAGGTTACGGGCTCACGTATTTTGGCCAAAATATCAGCTAATACTCCACATTTTTTTAAATGTGTTTTCTTTGCACTTTTTTTCAGGGTGCAGCTGGGCCCATTTGGTTTCAAACACAAGTTTCTTGTGCATCTATATACCAGATAACCGCCCCCTCCATATATTGGTAGGATGTGAGCAGGTTATTTTGTTGGTATTTTTGCACCTGTGTTGCTATCCTAATTATATGGGTCCACTGCACCCTGATAGTGCATTGTCTGGAGGCCTGTACGGGTAAACCTTGTTGTTCCTTTGCTGTGTATCATTATTGGAGGATTTTTTCCTCTTTCTGTGCTTTGCTGTATTAGTATATATTAGTGTTAGGTACCCGTAAACGTGGAGATCTTTGACGCAGGTTACGGGCTCACGTATTTTGGCCAAAATATCAGCTAATACTCCACATTTTTTTTAAATGTGTTTTCTTTGCACTTTTTTTCAGGGTGCAGCTGGGCCCATTTGGTTTCAAACACAAGTTTCTTGTGCATCTATATACCAGATAACCGCCCCCTCCATATATTGGTAGGATGTGAGCAGGTTATTTTGTTGGTATTTTTGCACCTGTGTTGCTATCCTAATTATATGGGTCCACTGCACCCTGATAGTGCATTGTCTGGAGGCCTGTACGGGTAAACCTTGTTGTTCCTTTGCTGTGTATCATTATTGGAGGATTTTTTCCTCTTTCTGTGCTTTGCTGTATTTAGTATATATTAGTGTTAGGTACCCGTAAACGTGGAGATCTTTGACGCAGGTTACGGGCTCACGTATTTTGGCCAAAATATCAGCTAATACTCCACATTTTTTTTAAATGTGTTTTCTTTGCACTTTTTTTCAGGGTGCAGCTGGGCCCATTTGGTTTCAAACACAAGTTTCTTGTGCATCTATATACCAGATAACCGCCCCCTCCATATATTGGTAGGATGTGAGCAGGTTATTTTGTTGGTATTTTTGCACCTGTGTTGCTATCCTAATTATATGGGTCCACTGCACCCTGATAGTGCATTGTCTGGAGGCCTGTACGGGTAAACCTTGTTGTTCCTTTGCTGTGTATCATTATTGGAGGATTTTTTCCTCTTTCTGTGCTTTGCTGTATTTAGTATATATTAGTGTTAGGTACCCGTAAACGTGGAGATCTTTGACGCAGGTTACGGGCTCACGTATTTTGGCCAAAATATCAGCTAATACTCCACATTTTTTTAAATGTGTTTTCTTTGCACTTTTTTTCAGGGTGCAGCTGGGCCCATTTGGTTTCAAACACAAGTTTCTTGTGCATCTATATACCAGATAACCGCCCCCTCCATATATTGGTAGGATGTGAGCAGGTTATTTTGTTGGTATTTTTGCACCTGTGTTGCTATCCTAATTATATGGGTCCACTGCACCCTGATAGTGCATTGTCTGGAGGCCTGTACGGGTAAACCTTGTTGTTCCTTTGCTGTGTATCAATATTGGAGGATTTTTTCCTCTTTCTGTGCTTTGCTGTATTAGTATATATTAGTGTTAGGTACCCGTAAACGTGGAGATCTTTGACGCAGGTTACGGGCTCACGTATTTTGGCCAAAATATCAGCTAATACTCCACATTTTTTTAAATGTGTTTTCTTTGCACTTTTTTTCAGGGTGCAGCTGGGCCCATTTGGTTTCAAACACAAGTTTCTTGTGCATCTATATACCAGATAACCGCCCCCTCCATATATTGGTAGGATGTGAGCAGGTTATTTTGTTGGTATTTTTGCACCTGTGTTGCTATCCTAATTATATGGGTCCACTGCACCCTGATAGTGCATTGTCTGGAGGCCTGTACGGGTAAACCTTGTTGTTCCTTTGTTGTTTCCATAGTGAGAAAAGGGCGGATTCTAGAGATGTTCTTTAGGTGTAAGCGGCAAGAGCGGGCAAGAGATTGTATATGGAATGTGAAGGGGAGATTGGTGTCAAACAAAACACCCAGACAGCGTGCCTGCTGCCGGGGTGTTATTGTGGTACAGAAAATTGCCAAACTGCATCATGTGAGTGCCATGACAGGTGGAAGAATGTGAAATGAAGTATGTCCATCTATTTAGAAGCCAAAAGATGGACAAGCAGGCAAAATTTCAGTATCAACAAGTCTGCTCATCCAAAATCTATCAGTTCTGGAGCGGCAAAAACGGCAGTGGAGGTGGCTTTTATGCTTCATAATAGAGAAATCACAGACATTGATGCAGGCACCATGCAATGCACATTACCCAAGTCTCGAATGGTGGCCTGAAAAAAGGGAAGAAGCCTCAACTTCAATATTGTCATAAGTAGCGTTGGTTTGAATTTGCAAACAAGTACGAAAAGTGGACATTTAAAGATTTGCAACGACTGATTTGGTGCAATAACACAAAAGTCAATAGACTAGACTCTGAGAGGTGCAAATAGGTCTGGAAGAAACAAGGGAAAAAGGGGCTAATGGATTGAGAAATTGAAGGAAATGTCAAGTTCCGTGGAGGAAGCCTGATGATATGGGGTTGCTTCACAACCAAAGGCATTTGATACTTTACCAGAGTTGATGGTGGTCTCAATGCTGAGCTATAGGTGAGTATCCTACAAGATGAGATCCTTCAAACAGTCAAGTACTATGGGTATTAATAGGACTACATAGTGTTCCAACAGCAAAACAACATGAAGCATACATTAAGATTGGCGAAGCAATAGTTCATTAACAAAGAACCCCACAGCCCCCAGACCTCATCCCAATCAAACACTTGTAGGTAGAATTGAAGAAAAAACTGTATACATACCCAAGTGAGTTGATCAGTATGCACCAACTTTGGGAACATGTAGAAGAATCCTGAGATCAAAGCCAAAGGTGGATTTAGAAAATACTAACAAAATAAAAATTTAAATTTAGATCTTTAGGTGCAAAAAAGTAACAATCCAGTGACATGACAAGAATCTGCATAACTAATCATATGCTAAATAGTTGCAAGTCAAATTTATGTATGAGATATCCAAGATGATTGTCTATAAAATGATGGCAGTCTCAGATTCAAAGCAGACATGGATAATGAGATATGGAGCCTGAAAGTCAAAAATTCAAAACATTGTTACCCTTTTGCTCTTCACTGTGCGTCTACGGACCATAATTCTGATAAGAAGACATCAGCTACATTCACTGTGAATTGTAAGATGATAATTACTTATAAGAAATATGAACAAGCTTCTCTAGTATGCAAAAATGTATGGACCCATCAATTTATTTTTTTACAAATGGAAAAAAGTGCCATATGTCTACGAACTGTGCAAAAATTTCTGGATGGTTGGCAGCCCTGCCAACTTTAGTGTTGGCACTAGAGAGGCAGTGTTCTTCTCTCTGAAGGAGAGCAATTTTGCATCCTTGTTACCTGGGAGAATTGCCTGGTAGACTATTTATACCAGGCAAATTCAGTGATGTTTCACTTTTTATAGAAAGCGCATTGCTCAAATGTTATGAAATGCTAATCTGTTAAAAATCATAATAACTCAACAGTAATACAATGCTGGCCTATAAACATGAATAAGGACAGCTGATTATTTTTGTTTGTGTATTGTTTTCTTTGTCTCATTTGTAGATTTTCAGCAGCATTAAGCCTTTTAAATAGACAGCTCAATTAGCATATTTCTCAAGAAAAGGAGAAATAAACATCCAAGGTTCTCACGCATGACTTGAAAATTACTGGAAGCAGAGATCAGAAAATATGCCTTGTCAAGAGTTAAAGTAACAGAGATAAGTAATAATTCTGTGATTTGTTGTATATTTGCTGCTGTGCTTTGCACAGAAGAGAAGATTGTTCTAGATGACATACTGACACTCTCCATCTGCACTTGCAAATGTGAAATCCCATCATGCTTTGCATAATGTCGTCTAACAATAGATTTAAATACGTTTCCAGTTGATTAAATCATCAATAAAGAGAAGTCACTTGAAATGTTTTTCTAACATTATAGTATCATCTTGTGTGCTACATGAAGTGATCCTGTAATAAACTGCTTACAGGAACAAGGCTATCATGATCCCCAGAAACAGGAGGACATGAATTCTTCTGCTGGGTCAGTTTTGCCAAATTACTATGAAAATACTTTGTCCTGTAAAGCCAGACAGGCACTCGATTGTGCAGAAAAAAAGCTTGTCAAGGAATTTTGTATACCCATTTATATGTAGAACCTTGCATGACAAAATATTTATTTCTTTTAAACGTCCTTAAAGGGAGTTTGTCACCTAAAAACTAAAATTAAACCATTTATATATTCATATAGTGGAATTAGCTATTACGTATTATAAAAAAAAAATCATTTTTGTAATATGAAATTTTACTTATTGTGTTATCTAAATAAATAAAACATTTTATTAGATATGTAAATTTGGATATATGGTTGCACCCTTGGCATAGCCAAGAGCTGAGTGCATAGCTCTGCCACCTCAATTGCAATCTTTTGCACCTCCCACTGTGTAGATTGACAGTGTTTGCTTTGGAGTGCTGCCTGAACGGAATCCTCAGCCTTGAACCCTGTGTCACCGCTGGTGCTGAGACCACACACAGCGAGAGTTTGTGAAGGTGCATTCTCATCCCTCTCCTGTGTGCAGATGCTTATAAGAACAGGATCACGCAGTAGCAGGAGACCAATGCTGGCAGGAGATGGAGATGAGAGCACACTCAGACACTGTGTGCACATTTGGCACCTACATTGTCAGTATGTGTGAGCTCTCATCTCTTTATTTGAGCCAGCCCATGTGGTAGATCATTAATGAACCCAGTATCCATAAACTCCTTTACACCTCAAGACCATAGTAAGACTCTGGTACTGGTTCAAGGGGTTGGTCCATACACAGACAACCCTTTCTCAATCAGCATGTTTGCACCAGGAAAAAAGCAGCACATATACTCACTTCCCGATGCTGGTGACACTCCAGCTGTGTCAGCATCTGCTTGTTATGTCACGTGATCCCTGGGCCCAATCAGTGCAGGCTTGACTCCCTCTGTCTTTGGATGAATCAAACATTAAGAGGAAATGCGTGGACATTCTGACTTCCTCTTGATGTCTGATTTGTTCAAAGCTGAGGAGAGTGAAACCAGTGCTGATTGAGCACAAGGCTTGCTTGAAATAGCAATGTAATGAAAGCCCCGGGAGAGAGAGTGCAGACACCACTGAAATGGCGATAGCACCGGAGGTGAGTGTAAGTGTTGTTATTTTACTGGTGCAAACAAGCTGGTTGAGAATGGGATGTACAAGTAGTGGACAACCCCTTTAAACCCTTCACCTCCAAGCTTGTTATCATCTTCATGACCAGGCCAAATTTTACAATTTTGACCTGTCTCAATAATAATAACTCTTGAATGCTTCAACTAATCCCACTGATTCTGAGACTGTTTTGTTGTGACACATTGTTCATCATAGTGGTAAAATTTGTTCAATATGACTTGCATTTGTTGGTAAAACAAATCTGAAAAATGTGGAAAATTTTGAAATTTTCAAACTTTTAATTTTTATGACCTTAAACCAGAGAGTTATGTTACACAAAATAGTTAATAAATAACATTTCCCATATCACAGCACATCATATTTCAAGTGACTTTGAGGGGTCTATATGACAGAAAATAGCACTTTTCCAGAGCCTTTGTGCTACCAGTAACCTGGAAGCCCCCTATATTTCTGTTAACAGATGACGGACCTGATTATGGGCATTTTTTGTAGATTAAGTTTAAGCTTTTAACCCCTTCATGACCAAGCCTATTTTGACCTTAATGACCAGGCCATTTTTTGCAATTCTGACCAGTGTCCCTTTATGAGGTAATAACTCAGGAACGCTTCAACGGATCCTAGCGATTCTGAGACTGTTTTTTCGTGACATATTGGGCTTCATGTTAGTGGTAAATTTAGGTTGATAATTTTTGCGTTTATTTGTCAAAAAATCAGAAATTTGGTGAAAATTTAGAAAATTTTGCAATTTTCAAATTTTGAATTTTTATTCTGTTAAACCAGAGAGTTATGTGACACAAAATAGTTAATAAATAACATTTCCCATATGTCTACTTTACATCAGCACAATTTTGGAAATAAAATATTTTTTTGTTAGGAAGTTATAAGGGTTAAAAGTTGACCAGCGATTTCTCATTTTTACAATAAAATTTACAAAACCATTTTTTTTAGGGACCACCTCACATTTGAAGTCACTTTGAGGGGTCTATATGGCAGAAAATACCCAAAAGTTACACCATTCTAAAAACTGCACCCCTCAAGCTACTCAAAACTACATTCAATAAGATTATTAACCCTTCAGATGTTTCACAGGATCTAAAGGAATGTGGAAAGAAAAAATGGACATTTTAATTTTTCCAACAAAAATTTTATTTTAGCATCAATTTTTTCATTTTCACATGGGAAACAGGATAAAATGGATCCTAAAATTTGTTGGGCAATTTCTCCTGAGTACAACGATACCTCATATGTGGTCATAAACCACTGTTTGGGCGCACGGCACGGCTCAGAAGGGAAGGAGCGCCATTTGACTTTTTGAATGGAAAATATGCTGGAATATTTAGCGCTTGCCATGTCGCGTTTGGAGAGCCCCTGTGTGCATAAACATTGGAGCTCCTCCACAAGTGACCCCATTTTGGAAACTAGACCCCCCAAGGAACTTATCTAGATGCATAGTGATCACTTTGAACCCCCAGGTACTTCACAAATTGATCTGTAAAAAAAAAAAATACTTTTTTTTCACAAAAATTTTCTTTAAGCCTCAGTTTTTTCATTTTCACATGGGCAACAGGATAAAATGGATCCTAAAATTTGTTGAGCAATTTCTCCTGAGTGCACAGATACCTCATATGTGGTCATAAACCACTGTTTGGGCGTACGGCAGGGCCCGGAAGGCAAGGAGCACCATTTGACTTTTTGAATGGAAAATTAGCTCCAATCATTATCGGACACCATGTCGCATTTGGAGAGCCCCTGTGCACCTAAACATTGGAGCTCCCCCACAAGTGACCCCATTTTGGAAACTAGACCCCCTAAGGAACTTATCTAGACATGTAGGGAGCACTTTGAACCCCCAAGTGCTTCACAAAAGTTTATAACACAGAGCAGTGAAAATAAAAAATATTTTTTTTCCCTCAAAAATGATTTTTAGCACACTATTTTTAATTTTCACAAGGCTAACAGGAGAAATTGGACCACAAATCTTGTTGTCCAGTTTGTCCTGAGTACGCTGGTACCCCATATGTGGGGGGGAACCACTGTTTGGGCACACAGCAGGGCTCAGAAGGGAAGGAGCGCCATTTGACTTTTTGAAATGCAAATTACTTCCAATCGTTAGCGGACACCATGTCGTGTTTGGAGAGCCCCTGTGTGCCTAAACATTGGAGCTCCCCCACAAATGACCCCATTTTGGAAACTAGACCCCCTAAGGAACTTATCTAGATGTGTAGTGAGCACCTTGAACCCTCAAGTGCTTCACAAAAGTTTATGATGCAGAGCCGTGAAAATAAAAAAAAAATTTTTTCCCTCAAAAAATTATTTTTTAGTGCGCAATTTTTTATTTTCACAAGGGTACCAGGATAAATTAGACCCCAAAATTTGTTGTCCAGTTTGTCCTGAGTACGCTGGTACCCCACATGTGGGGGGGAACCACTGTTTGGACACACGTCGGGGCTCGGAAGGGATGTAGTGACATTTTGAAATGCTGACTTTGATGGAATGGTCTGCGGGTGTCATGTTACATTTGCAGAGCCCCTGATGTACCTAAACTGTGGAACCCCCCACAAGTGACCCCATTTTGGAGACTAGACCCCCCAAGGAACTTATCTAGATGTGTGGTGAGCACCTTGAACCCCCAAGCGCTTCACAGAAGTTTATAACGCAGAGCCGTGAAAATAAAAAATATTTTTTTTTCCACAAAAAAAAAATGATTTTTAGCCAGCAATTTTTTTTTCACAGGGGTAGCAGGATAAATTGGCCCCAAAAGTTGTTGTCCAGTTTGTCCTGAGTACGCTGGTACCCCATATGTGGGGGGGACCACTGTTTGGGTACACGTCGGGGCTCGGAAGGGAAGTAGTGACATTATGAAATGCTGACTTTGATGGAATGGTCTGCGGGCATCATGTTACATTTGCTGAGCCCCTGTGTACCTAAACTGTGGAACCCCCCACAAGTGACCCCATTTTGGAAACTAGACCCCCCAAGGAACTTATCTAGATGTGTGGTGAGCACCTTGAACCCCCAAGTGCTTCACAGAAGTTTATAACGCAGAGCCGTGAAAATAAAAAATATTTTTTTTTCCTCCAAAAAAATGATTTTTAGCTAGCAATTTTTTTTTCCACAAGGGTAGCAGAATAAATTGGACCCCAAAAGTTGTTGTCCAGTTTGTCCTGAGTACGCTGATACCCCATATGTGGGGGATGACCACTGTTTGGTACACGTCGGGGCTCGGAAGGGAAGTAGTGACATTATGAAATGCTGACTTTGATGCAATGGTCTGCGGGCATCATGTTACATTTGCAGAACCCCTGATGTACCTAAACTGTGGAACCCCCCCACAAGTGACCCCATTTTGGAAACTAGACCCCCTAAGGAACTTATCTAGATGTGTGGTGAGCACCTTGAACCCCCAAGTGCTTCACAGAAGTTTATAACGCAGAGACGTGAAAATAAAAAATATTTTTTTTTCCTCAAAAAAAATGATTTTTAGCCAGCAATTTTTTTTTTCACAAGGGTAGCAGGATAAATTGGACCCCAAAAGTTGTTGTACAGTTTGTCCTGAGTACGCTGGTGCTCCATATATGGGGGGGAACTATTGTTTGGGCACACGTAAGGGCTCGGAATGGAAGTAGTGGCGTTTTGAAATGCAGACTTTGATGGAATGGTCTGCGGTCATCATTACGTTTGCAGAGCCCCTGATGTGCCTAAACAATAGAAACCCCCCACAAGTGACCCCATTTTGGAAACTAGACCTCCCAAGTAACTTATCTAGATGCCTGGTGAGCACTTTGGACCCCCAAGTGCTTCACAGAAGTTTATAACGCAGAGACGTGAAAATTAAAAAAAAAAATTTTTCCACAAAAATATTTTTTTAGCCCCCAATTTTTTATTTTCCCAAGGGTACCAGGAGAAATTAGACCGCCAAAGTTGTTGTGCAATTTTTCCTGAGTACGCTGATACCCCATATGTTGGGGTAAACCACTGTTTGGGCACACGTCGGGGCTTGGAAGGGAGGAAGCACCGTTTAACTTTTTGAACGCAAAATTGGCTGGAATCAATGGTTGCACCATGTCGCGTTTGGTGACCCCCTGATGTGCCTAAACAGTGGAAACCCCTCAATTCTAACTCCAGCCCTAACCCCAACACACCCCTAACCCTAATTCCAACCCTAACCATAACCCTAACCCCAACAGACCCCGAACCCTAATCCCAACCCTAACCATAACCCTAACCACAAGCCTAACCCTAATTCCAACCCTAACCCTAATTCCAACCCTAACCCTAATTCCAACCCTAACCCTCTTTCCAACCCTAACCCTTTCCAACCCTAACCCTCTTTCCAACCCTAACCCTCTTTCCAACCCTAACCCTCTTTCCAACCCTAACCCTCTTTCCAATCCTAACCCTAACCCTCTTTCCAACCCTAACCCTCTTTCCAACCCTAACCCTAACCCTCTTTTCAACCCTAACCCTTTTTTCAACCCTAACCCTAACCCTCTTTTTAACCCTAACCCTAACCCTCTTTTCAACCCTAACCCTCTTTTCAACCCTAACCCTAACCCTAACCCTCTTTTCAACCCTAACCCTAACCCTAATGGAAAAATAAAAATAAAAATATTTTCTTTATTTTATTAGTTCTGCCTACCTATGGGGGTGATAATCGGGGGGTTTATTTACTTTTTCTTTCATTTTGATCACTGTGAGAGTGATCAAAATGAAAGAATGGAATCTGCAGCCGGCATTTTCAAAGATGGCGGCGCCCATCATCCGGACCCGAGGGACACCGGGAGGGTCGGGGGGACTCAGGAGGTACCGGGGGGGTGAGGGGGGGATCGGAGGCTGACGGGGAGCAGAGGGAATGGGAGGGGGGCAGATGATGACAGCGGCGGCAGATCGCCGCTGTCATTCAGTTGCGGGGGGGCGATCGCCGGTGGGGGGGGTGGAATCGGTGTCTCCAGCCATGTCCGATGCTACAGCAGCGTCGGACATGGCTGGATTGTAATATTTCATCAATTTTCATTGATGAAATATTACTATCGCTCTGATTGGCTGTTTCACTTTTAACAGCCAATCAGAGCGATCGTAGCCACGTGGGGGCGAAGCCACGCCCCCTGAGGTGAATTACAAAGCCCCCTGTATCTGCGGGTCGGGTGACCTTTCAGTGACCCCGGTCACCCGACCCGCAGGGGGGCTTTGAAGTCATGACGCCACATAGGCGTCACTGGTCAGATTTGAACCAGGTTTCATGACGCCTATGTGGCGTCATTGGTCGTGAAGGGGTTAATGGGAACATTTTACATAACATTTAGGATCACTTTTATCCAGCCCTCTACACTGAGCACTTACATCCATGTTTCCATCTAAATTTCCAAATGACATGATTCAGGTGAAACCCACGAGGGAACCATTCACTATAATGAGGCAGCAGAGTTACTTTGGATTCCATATGACCTCTGTTAAGTGGTGTCCTTCTTTTCAGAGGTGCACCAAACTGTGGAGGACCACACTTTTCTGCATGTCTAAAATGACAAACATCCCTAGTTCATAGGCCAGGCGCCATTCACAATACCTCCATCTGCCTCATTATAGGGACTCTTCCACCGGGGGGGTTCTGTCTGACTCACGTGTTTCAGAGATTTACCCTGATGTAAGCGCTTAGCGTAGAGCACAGTATACTGTATTTTTCAGATTATAAGACACTGAGAGATCTCATCTCCCAAGATCTTGATGCTGAGATCTCCATCTGTGCATGCACCGACCCCGGCTAGCAGCCATTTTCCCGGAGTCCAGTCCGCCGCATAGGGAACCATGTACCGGAACTGTGGGGGCTCTGGGCTTTCACAAGATGCCGGCAGAGCTCCCGCAGCACAGAACACACGCAGGAACGAACACCTTCAGCGGTGCACTGCACTGCACATCCGAACAGCCCCTCATCCAAGCCTGTGGCCTGCAGCAACGCTCCACTCTTGCCTCTTCCAGCGGTGACCCTGGGACCCCGCTTCACTGCAGCCATCACCCCCGGTAAGCAGTAAGATGCATGCATTATAAGAAGCAGCACCATTTTATTAAAAAAGTTTTTTTTCCTATTTTGCTCCTCAAAATTTGGGGTGCGTCTCATAATCCGATGCATCTTATAAAGCAAAAATACAGTAAATGTGAACCGAGCCATGCTGCGATCCTTGTGAGGCAGAATGAACAAATCAGCAGAAGGTCAACAATTGGTTTTATTTATTTTTTACACTGTTCCTCATGCAGTATAAGTGATTAGACGATTTTATTTTTCAGATCAGTGCAATTATAGATTTATATAGTTTTTTTATGTTTGGCTGCTGTCACACATAAAGGACACTTTTCTTTTCCATGTTTCTGCCTACAGTCATGTAAGGGCTTGTTTTTATGCAGGATGAGTTGACATTTTTATTACCACCATTTTCGGGCACATTACATTTTTTGGTCACTTTCTATTCTGGTTTTTGGGAGGCAAAATGACCACAAAACAGCAATTCAGATATTGATTTTTTGGGTTTTATTTTATGCTGTTGATAAGGCAGCTTCATTTTTTGGATGAGTACGATTACAGCGATACCACATTTATTTTTTTATGTTTTGGCACTTTTAAACAATAAAAACTATTTTACAAAAAAAATAATTATTTTTGCATCACTTTATTCTGAGTGCTATAATTTTTTTTTATTTTTCTGCTGACGTAGCTGTATTGTGTATTTCCCACGGTGCAAGGGTTGACATCACATAGGTGAAGTGAGTTCATTGGCCGTGAACTTGCAGGACCTGTCAGACGGCACCGCAAGCAGGAGAACTTTTTCACACTTGCAGTGCCCTCAGACAGGGAATAGCAGTTCACAGGCAGACACTGATCATACGGTGCTCAGTGTCTGCTAGATGACAGGCTATATGGTCTCATCATGAATCCGTGCAGCCTGCCATCTAGATGCAGCAGAGGTAGACCTGTCATGGGACAAATGGATTAAAAGCATCTCTGCGGAAAGGTGAAGAATTTTTTTTTTTTTTTTACCTCTTTTGCAGATGATGAGGGCATCGGGGGAGGCGAGGTCGTAAGTATGGTTTAATTAAGATTATTAAAGGAGTCTGTGTCTTTCTTTCTGCTAAAGGACTTTTTTCTGGGTGTCTATGTTTTCTTGCAATGTGACAATGGGGTTAGAAATAGGGGCATTTTTTTTACGTCTCTCCATTATTAACCTCAGGGCTTGATGTCACCTGGCAATACAAAGGTGACATTAACCTCCTCCAAATATTGGTGCATCTTAGAGATGCACCTTTTCTGGGGTGGCTGAGAGCTGATGTTTTTAGCCTGGTGTCCAGTATCCATGGCCCCTTCCTAGGCTATTAATATCAGCCTGCAGCTGTCTGCATAGCCCTTGCTGGTTATTTATTATAGGGGGACCCCACATCATATTTTGGGGGGGTCCAGATTTTAATAGCCAGTGAAAGCTAATTATTATGACAGCGGGGGGGCTACTGACGATCCTCATGCCTGTCATTACAATCATCCTGTGAAAGCCAGCTTTTGGCTAGTGTACATAGAGAACATTATTTTCTTTATACATAGCAATAAGGAAGCAGTGCTATGTTTAGCACAAGCGATTAAGTAATTGCAGATACAAATCTCATCAGAAAACCATTAAATCCAGTAAAAAGTGAAAAAGAGTTTTTAAAAATATGAAAAAAATAAAAAAACACAAAAGTTCAAATTACCCAATATAAATAAATAAAAACAAATTAAAAATACACATTTATTATCGCTGTGTTTGTAGAAGTCTGAGCTATCAAAATATAAAACAAATTAATCAGATTGGTAAATGGCATAACGGAAAAAAAATAATTAAATTTTTTTGGCTTGCGTAACATTGCAATAAAATGCAATACGATCAAAACATTGTATCTATTCCAATATGGTATAAGTTAAAACATCAGCTCAGGGCACAAAAAATAAGCCTTCACACAGTCTCATATGCCAAAAACTGAAAATATTATGGGTCTCGGAAAATTTCGACAAAAGCAAAAAAAATTTTTTCATACAAATTTAAGAATATTTTTCACCACTTTAAAAACAAGCCTACACATATTTGGTATCTGCATACTTGTCCCCCCAAAAACCCTTATATGGCTGTATTGGTGGAAAAAACAAGTTATGGTTCTTGAAAGAAGTGGAGTAGGAAGCGAAAATGAAAAAAAGGAAAATGGCCAAGATGTTTAGGAGTTAATAAAGAAAACATTGTTTTTCAATTTATAGTGTTAGGGCCCCGTCACACATATCGCCTCACCAGCGATCCCGACAACGATATGAACTTGTCAGGATCGCAGGTGTGTCGCTACATGATCGCTGATGAGCTGCCAAACAGGCAGCTTCACCAGCGATCAGGACAATGACATGCGGGTAACAAGTGACGCACGTCGCTTAGTTACCTGCAGTGTACGTTAAGATACTAGCGCGCTGGTGCAGGGAGCTGGTAACCAAGGTAAACATCAGGTTTCTAAGCGCCGTGGAGCTCCAGCGTGCTGATCGCTGGTCTCCCGCCTTTCACACGCAGTGATGTGTGCTGGCCAGCGGGAGACCAACGATCAAAAAAATGTCCAGGCCATTCAAGCACGATCAGCGATACCTGGCAGGGGGGCCGGTCGCTGATAAGTGTCACACACAGCGATCTCACTGGTGAGATCGCTGTTGCGTCACAAAACTTGTGAGATCGCTGTGTGTGACGGGGGCTTTAGTCGAGCCTGAAAAGCCTAATTGTGAAGTATAAAGAAACAGTGCATGAAGGTATGAAGACCTTAGAATAAAGTTGTTAGTGCTCTGCTATTGAAGTCGGGGAAAATAGGAGTAGGAGGGCTTGGCATAGCAACTAACCAAAATGTATTGTTTTTTATAGAAAGAGGTAGTAGTTTGACCACACTGGCAAGAAATAATTCAGGTGATTGTTCTCTTACAATATTTACAAACTTAACTTCAGGTGTTATGGGCAAGGGTTGGAAATTTTGCCCCTTAAAAATCATCTTCCTTAAAAGTATTGTCCCCTTAGAAAAACATTATTCTATGTTGCTATTATTAATATTTAAAGCATATTAATACAATTTAATTTTTAAATATGCATGACTTTTCTGATAAAAGCTTCAAACTGGGTCCGGATAGTTTCATATCTGGGGAAGGCATATGAGAGCATTTTGTGTTGGCCTGTCTTATCTTTGTGTGTGTAGATTCCCTGTTTTCTCTGTTGTATATAGGGGTGGTAAGAATGCTGAGCTGTGTATAATCCTGCCAACACTCCTGTTTGGTAGCTCCCTTTGTGCACTGTGAATTGTCAGCAAGGTGCCAATTAGTGGTGAGGGTGGGGTTACACAGATTAGCTGTACTTGCTTCCAATTGAACCCTAGTCCTGTAGTGATAATCTCCTGCTGATAAAACACTGATTGCATTGAAACTACAACACGTAGCATAATAAGTGACACTTCCCTGGAATAAGAGTTTCTTGCCCTACATTGTGCTGCTCTCAGATTAAATAACAAAAAACTAATGACGGATTCCCTTTAAAGGCTGAGGCATAATAGAAAAAAAGGTGAAACTTTCTTATCTATTGAAATGAGAACTTAGCCAGAGCTCTTCACAAATATCTCTGATAACTTGCAAACACAGCAAGCAATCTTTTACATTTAGCACAGGGCTGGTAGTGGAGCAGCAGGAATGTGTTCAATATTTACAGTGGCATGTAAAAGTTTGGGCACCCCTAGTCAAGCAAGTTGAACATTAGATAGTCTCTGAAAGACCGAAAGTTAAAGTAGACACATTTCCTTTATATATTAGGCAAAAAATATATATATATTTTTTCCTTTTAAAAACTAGAAAAAGGGAAATGGGCTTTTTCAAATGTTTGGGCACCCTTGAAGATTTCATAGAATCATAGAATCGCAGAGTTGGAAGGGACCTCCTGGGCCATCTGGTCCAACCTCCTGCTCAAAGCAGGATTCGCTAAATCATCCCAGACAGATATCTGTCCAGCCTCTGTTTGAAGACTTCTATTGAAGGAGAACTCACCACCTCTCGTAGCAGCCTGTTCCACTCATTGATCACTCTAACTGTCAAAAAGTTTTTTCTAATATCTAATCTGTCTCCTCCCATTCAGTTTCATCCCATTGCTTCTAGTCTTTCCTTGTGCAAATGAGAATAAAGATGATCCTTCTGCAATGTGACAGCCCTTGAGATATTTGTAGACAGTTATTAAGTCTCCTCCCAGTCTTCTCTTTTGCAACCTAAGCATACCCAAATCCTGCAACCTTTCCTCATAAGACAGGGTTTGCAGACCAGTCACCATTCTGGTCACTCTTTTCTGAACTTGCTCCAGTTTGTTGATGTCTTTTTTAAAATGTGGCACCCAAAACTGGACACAGTATTCCAGATGAGGTCTGACCAAAGAGGAGTAGAGGGCAAAAATGACTTCACGTGATCTAGACTGTATGGTTCTGTTAATACATCCTAGAATTGCATTTGCCTTTTTTGCTGCTGCATCACACTGTTGACTCATATTCAGTCTGTGATCTATTAGTATACCCAAGTCTTTTTCACATGTGCTGTTGCTTAGCCCTATTCCTCCCATTCTGTATATGCTTTTTTCATTTTTATTGCCCAGATGTAGTACTTTGCATTTTTCCCTGTTAAAAACCATTCTGTTAGTTGCTGCCCACTTCTCCAGTTTATTTATATCTTTTTGAATCTTCTCTCTTCTCTAGTATTAGCTATCCCTCCTAGCTTTGTGTCATCAGCAAATTTAATCAGTTTACCCTCAATTCCTTCATCTAAATCGTTGATAAAGATGCTGAACAATACAGGGCCTAGGACAGAGCCCTGTGGTACCCCACTTGAGACATTCTTCCAACTGGGTGTGCAGCAATTTACGACCACTCTTTGGGTCCGATCAGTAAGCCAGTTATGAGTCCACCTAACAGTTGCCTTGTCCATTCCATACTTTGTCATTTTTCAATAAGAATTGTGTGAGATACTTTGTCAAATGCTTTGCTGAAGTCAAGATATACTATATCTACAGCATTTCCCTGATCCACCCAGTCAGTGATTCTGTCATAGAAGGAAATTAAGTTAGTCTGACATGACTTATTAGTTACAAACCCATGCTGACTCTGTTTAATCACTTCACTCTTATCCAGGTACTCACATACATGTTGTTTAATAATTTGTTCAAAGATCTTTCCTGGTATAGAAGTCAGACTCACCGGCCTATAGTTGCCTGGGTCCACCTTCTTCCCCTTTTTGAAGGGGAATTTTTGATTTGTATGTTCATATAACGTTGACCAGTTTCAGACATTAATTAGCCTGTTAGGAGTATGGTTTATTCACTATCATTGTTAGGAAAGGTAGGTGTTTGAAATTTCCCAGCATTATAAAGACCTAGCCTCCTATAACCTTGTGCCAAAAAACAGCAGCCATGGGTTCTTCTAAGCAGCTGCCTAGCACTCTGAAAATAAAAATAGTGGAGGCTCACAAAGCAAGAGAAGACTATAAGAAGATAGCAAGTGTTTTCAAGTTGCCCTTTCCTCAGTTCGAAATGTAATTAAGAAATGGCAGTTCCCAGGAACAGTGGAGGTCAAGATAAGGTCTGGAAGACCAAGCAAAATTTCTGTGAGAGCTGCTCGTAGGATTGCTAGGAAGGCAAATCAGAGTACTCGCTTGACTGCAAAAGATCGCCAGAAAGATTTAGCAGATGACTGTGGAGTTGTGGTACATTGTTCTAATGTTCAGAGACACCTGCAAAAATATGCAGAATTTCAGGAAAAGAACATCTCAACAACCATTAAGTAATGGGGGTGGATGAATCATGCTTTGGGGTTGTGTTGCAGCCAATGACATTGGGAACATTTTTCGGGTAGAGGGAATGAATTTAATGAAATTTCAACAAATCATTGATGTAAACATAACCCCATCTGTAAAAAAACTGAAATTGAAAAAAGGATGGCTTCTACAAATGGATAAAGATCCTAAACACACATCAAAATCCACAATTGACTATCTCAAAAGGCGCAAGCTGAAGGTTTTACAATGGCCATCACAGTCCCCTGATCTGAACATCATTAAAAATCTGTGGCTAGACCTCAAAATAGCAGTGCATGCATGTTCATAATGCGTGCATGTTCATAATAACAGTAATTTTGACTAGGGGTGCCCAAACTTTTCTATGCCACTGTATAATAGGAACATCCTAATGGTCTGCTCATGGCTGCTCATAGGAAAGGGTCACTGAAAATTATTGAATATAAATATTAGGGATTGTGAGAGCCTGTAATATTATCCTACAGATATAATAGTTGCCACATTGACGGCTGCCATACTTAAAGCATAATTTTTCAGAAAGCTTTTTGCTCCTTACGTTAGACCGCCCTCCTCATAGGTTTTAGAAAGAAGAAGCTATTGCTGCAGAACACTGCAACCATCATATAATATCTGTAAATGAACATGAATATCTGGATAAACAGCATGATAAGGGTCCTCACTCTTATCTTATTTTAGTGTTTCAAATAAGAAGGTTTCTGGAATATTTTAATTGTGTGCTTAGCTCAATAACTCTGTCTCTACAAAATATCAAGCTTATATGCATAAAATTGTTTATTACAATCTAAATGTCAAAATAACACAGTTTAAGACCATTAAAATATATTTTTTTATTTTATTTATTAAATGTTGACCTTTCGAAAGACTGGATAACAGTTCTTATAAGAGTCAACATTTCGGCTTCTGACTTTTGAATACATATTTGCACAGTTATACGCGTCGGAGTGCTTCCCGACATACCATACATTTGATAACCTGAGTGACAAGGTAAATATGGTACGTCTTAGTCATGACATTTCATCTTGACTTTTCCATGTTCTTCCATTTCTAAAAGCAAAAAAAGAAAATTTATGAAGGAAAAAAAATACAATATTTTGAAATAAACTCTTGATTGATACAGTATGAGCAGCCCATCCAAGTATTAGGCTTTAGAATATGTAACAGCGTTATTTTATAACTTTATGATATTCCATTTGTCTTTGAAATAAATGAGATGGTCACTTTAATACTGTGACCTTTGAGAATTTTTTTTTCGCACCTAATATCAAAGTTGGCTATTTTTCACATATGCTTTTTCAGCCTACAGAATCTTGCCCACTGTGAATGGCTTGCTAAAGAATCAGAACTGCTCTTTAAACACATCATTTACCAAAGGGCATTTCTTTTTTTTCAACAATAACCTATATTATAAATGTAGCAAATCTGAGTCCTTCTGCATTTACCAGCCTGCTAGGTATTATTTCGGGGTTATCTCTGGGTGAGGCTCTTTCATGATCACTGGATGTTTGAATGTCTAAGATGTTAGAGAACTCGGCTTTGTGCTCAGTAAAATGCGTTTTAATAAAAGCAGAAGTAAACATGCACATTAGAAATCTTTAACAGCAAAATCGTCTTTTGATCAACATTTTTCACAGTTGTAGATTGAGACGCAACATAAAATGTTTAGAATTCTTTCCTAAATGCTTTGCTTTCCATAATGTGTACTGATCTTAAGTTATTCCATTTTTCCTACTCATTCGTTCTTCAATACTTTGCATTACAATCTCCCGTAGTTTTTTTTTATTGAGTCACATTTAAAAGTATAGTAAATTCTAATTTGTGATGGTTACCACATTTCAGGAAATTTTCCATTTACCGTATAAAGTATACTCGTGTATAAGCCGATCCGAGTATAAGCCGACCCCCCTAATTTTGCCACAAAAAACTGGGAAAACTTATTGACTCGCGTATAAGCCTAGGGTGGAAAATGCAGCAGCTACTGGTAAATTTCAAAAATAAAAATAGATACCAATAAAAGTAAAATTAATTGAGGCATCAGTAGGTTAAATGTTTTTGAATATCCATATTGAATCAGGAGCCCCATATAATGCTACATACAGTTCATGATGGTCCCATAAAATGCTCCATACAAAATACACCCCATATAATGCTGCACAAAGGTTAATAATGGCCCAATAAGATGCTCCATAGAATAATATGCCCCATATAATGCTCCATAAAGGTTATGGCCTCATAAGATGCTCTATAGAATATGCCCCATAAGATGCTCCATAAAATGCTCCATAGATTATTCCCCCATAAGATGCTCCATGAAATGCTCCATAGATTATGCCCCATAAGATGCTCCATAGATTATGCCCCAGTAAGATGCCTCCATAGATTATGCCCCCATATGATGCTCCATAGATTATGCCCCCATAAAATGCTCCATAGATTATGCCCCCATATGCTGCTCCATAGAATATGCCCCATAAGATGCTCCATAGATTATGCCCCTGTATGCTGCCCCATAGAATATGCCCCAATATGCTGCTCCATAGAATATGCCCAATATGCTGCTCCATAGAATATGCCCCAATATGATGCCCCCATATGCTGATTCATAGAATTTGCCCCATATGCTGCTCCATAGAATAAGCCCCCATATGCTGCCCCATAGAATATGCCCCCATATGCTGCTCCATAGAATATGCCCCCATATTCTGCCCCATAAGATGCTCCATATATTATGCCCCCATATGCTGCCCCACAGAATATGCCCCATATGCTGCCCACATATGCTGCTCGATAGAATATGCCCCAATATGCTGCCCGATAGAATATGCCCTCATATACTGCCCCATATGCTGCTTCATAGAATATGCCCCCATATGCTGTCCCCATAAGATGCTCCATATATTATGCCCCCATATGCTGCCCCATAGAATATGTCCCCATATGCTGCTCCATAGAATATGCCCCATATGCTGCCCCCATAAGATGCTCTATATATTATGCCACCATATGCTGCTGCAAAAAAAAATAATGCCATACTCACCTCTCCTCGCTGGGGGCCAGGTGCTGGTGTCGCCGCTCGCTCAGGACCCAGCACCTGAGATATTCTCCTGTCCTTGGTCCATCACTGCTCAACGCTGTCTGTCGCTTCCTGTGTCAGTGACTGTTCAGCCAGCAGAGGGCGCGGCATGCACTAACCACATCACCGCGCACTCTGCTGCCTAAACATCACTGACACAGGATGCAGCAGACAGCGTTGAGCAGCGATGGACCCGGGACAGGTGAATATTGGATACACTTACCCCCTCCTGGTGCGGTTTCTGCAGCCCTGCTTCTCCACAGTCTCCCTTCCTGCCTTCAGCGGTCACATGGTACCCCTCATTAAACTCATAAATATGCGCATATTCATGAGTTTAATGAGCGGTACCACGTGACCGAGGAAGTGAGACCATGGGAGAAGCGGGGCTGCAGAAACAACACCCCTGCTCCCCCTCCCCCCGCTGACCCCCGGTATATGACTCATGTATAAGCCAAGAGGGGGACTTTCAGCACAAAAAATGGGTGAAAATCTCGGCTTATACACGAGTATATATGGTAATTTGATTTTAGAATACCGTTTATCTAATAAACCTGACTACTATAAGCCTAACCATTGTTCTAATAAATAAAGATCAGCACATCCATAGAATAAAATGCATCACTGTGTAACAAAAATGGGTAAAAAACCTTTGCACTGGAAAAGGCTCACATGATGGTCATGAAGGACTGACGCATTTCCAACATGGTAATAACATCCTTATTTAAAGTATAAGGGTATTGCTGCGCTGGAAACGCGTCAGTCTTTCATGGCTATCATGTGAACCTTTTCCATTGCAAAGGTTTTTTATCCATGTTTGTTATGCAATAAGGAAAATTTCATTATTTTATTTCTTGGATGTACCGCTCTAGTTCTCTATATTTGTGAATATATACACAAACTAGGAAACACTAGCTTTCATATCAAATTCAAATAAGCCTAACTAATAAACCCAAACCCCATACACATTAGACTAATGTCGGATGAACCCATCGATGTCACAGGTTTCGCCTTTCAGTCTAATATGCATGGGGGCCTCTCCGACAGACAAGTGATAAAAGGATTTGGCACATTCGATTTTGGACCGGTGATCCTTTTGTTCAGTAAGATATAAGCCACTATCAGAGATGTTTGGCAGACGTTCTATCATGGAGAATACAGAAGCGCTCGACCAGCTGAGTCGAGGGACATAATTGTTTGCTGGATGATCGGCCAACAGATATCTGAAGTATATGGAGCCGTTAGGCAGTATAGTAAGTTTTATTAGTGCTATGTGCAAGAAAAAGTGCTATACTTACTTGGCAGTCATTTTGTGCTGACAGACTCCCATCAATTTTAAAGAGGTTCCCAGCTTTCTATTAAACGAAAGTTTCCCTTAAACATATTTTATCTATTTTAGAGCTGTAAACTTGTGTTTATAAATCCAGATCACAATAATCCATAAGCCAAGAAACACCTAGTATCAGATAAGCAGATCTGATATTTTCAGTCCAAAAAATGAAGTACTAGTGCAAAAACAGTGAAATAAAGCTTGAAAATTGTATTGTAAGGAAATAGATTACAATATACATCCTGGGGAGAAATTCAACATTTAAAAAAAATTTAAATTTGACATTAACCCCTTTACCCCCCAAGGGTGGTTTGCATGTTAATGACCAGGACAATTTTTACAATTCTGACCACTGTCCCTTTATAAGGTAATAACTCTGGAACGCTTCCATGCATCCCGATTCCCAGTGATTCTGACAATGCTTTATCATAACATATTGTACTTCATGATAGTGGTAACATTTCTATAATATGACTTGTGTTTATTTGTGAAAATAACGGAAATTTGGCAAAAATTTAGAAAATTTCGCAATTTTCCAACTTTGAATTTTCATGCCCTTAAAACAGTTAATAAGTAACATTTCTCACATGTCTACTTTACATCAGCACAATTTTGGAACCAAACTTCTTTTTGTTAGGAAGTTATAAGGGTTAAAAGTTGACCAGCGATTTCTCATTTTTACAACACCATTTTTTTTAGGGACCACATCACATTTGAAATCACTTTGAGGGGTCTATATGATAGAAAATATGCAAAAGTGACTCCATTCAAAAAAACTGCATCCCTCAAGGTGCTCAAAACCAAATTCAAGAAGTTTATTAACCCTTCAGGTGCGTCACAGGAATTTTTGGAATGTTTAAAAAAAATGAACACAACTTTTTTCACAAAAAATTTACTTGATCCAATTTGTTTTATTTTACCAAGGGTAACAGGAGAAATTGGACTGCAAAAGTTATTGTACAATTTGTCCTAGTTAATGATAAACTTACCTGGAGGCCTGGATGTCTTCCTGGAGCGTAACAATATTGTATCTTACAGTTATTGTTAGGTTCTTTAGAAGGACGTAGATCTGGGGATTTATTCTGACAGAATTTTATAGGCTGAACTGGATGGACTAATGTCTTTTTTCGGCCTTACTATGTTAACTATGTTACTATGTTACGCTGATACCCCATATATTCAGGTAAAACACTGTTTGGGCGCATGTCAGAGCTTGTAAGGGAAGGAGCACTGTTTGACTTTTCAATACAAAATTGGCTGGAATTGAGATCGGACGCCATGTTGCGTTTGGAGAGCCCCTGATGTGCCTAAACAGTGGAAACTCCCCACAAGTGACACCATTTTGGAAACAAGACATCCTGAGGAACTTATCTAGATGTGTGGTAAGCACTTTGAACCTCAAAGTTCTTCACAGAAGTTTACAATGTAGAGCCGTAAAAATAAAAAAGCTTATTTTTTCACAAAAGTGACATTTTCGCCCCCAATATTTTTATTTTTCCAAGTTTAACAGGAGAAATTGGACCTGAAAAGTTGCTGTGCAGTTTGTCCTGAGTATTCTGATACCCCATATGTGGGGGAAAACCATTGTTTGAGAGCATGGCAGAGCTCGGAAGGGAAGGAGAACGATTGACTTTTTTAACCCAGAATTGGCTGGAATTGAGATCAGACGCATGTCACATTTGGAGAGCCCCTGATATGCCTAAACAGTAGAAACCCCCAATTCTAACTCCAACCCTAACCCCAATACACCCCTAACACTAATACCAACCCTAACCCTAACTTTAGCCCAGCCCTAACTTTAGCCCCAACCCTAACCCTAACTTTAGTTTCAACCCTAAACCTAACCCTAACCCCTACCCTAACCCTAACCATAATGGGAAAATGGAAATAAATACATTTTTTATTTTATTATTTTTCCCTAACTATAAGGGGGTGATAAAGGGGGATTGATTTACTATTTAAAGTGGGTTTTTATGTTTGGCAGCTGTAACACACTTAAAGATGATTTTTATTGCAAAAAATAGTTTTTGCATCACCACATTTTGAGAGCTATAATTTTTCCTTATTTTGGTGCAGAGTCATGTGAGGTCTTGTTTTTTGCGGGACGAGTTGACGTTTTTATTGGTACCATTTTCGGGCACATGACATTTTTTGATCGCTTTTTATTCCGATTTTTGGGAGGCTGAATGAACAAAAACCAGCAATTCATGAATTTCTTTTTTTTGGGGGGCGGAGTTTATATCTGCGTGTGGTAAAATTAATAAGGCAGTTTTATTCTACGGGTCAGTACAATGACAGTCATACCTCATTTACTTTTTTTTATGTTTTGGCGCTTTTATACAATAAAAACTATTTTATAGAAAAAATTATTATTTCTTGCATCGCTTTATTCTGAGAGCTATAACTTTTTTATTTTTCTGGTGATGGAGCTGTATGGTAGCTTGTTTTTTGCAGGACAAGATGATGTTTTTCAGCGGTATCACGTTTATTTATATCCGTATTTTTGATCGTGTGTTATTCCACTTATTGTTTGGCGGTATGTTGATAAAGCATTTTTTTTTTGCCTTTTTTTTTATTTTTTAATGGTGTTCACTAAAGGGGTTAACTAGGGGGACAGTTTTATACGTCGGGTCGTTACAGACGATACTAAATATGTGTACTTTTATAGTTTAGATTTTTTTAAATTCAAATATTGATTTAATTATAGAATAAATATTGTTTCTTTTATTATTTTATATTTTTTTAATATTTTTACAATTATTTAATTTTTTTTAATTTCATTCTGTCTTTTACACTATGTCCCACTATGGGACACTCATTTTGTGCAGGCTGATCACTTATATGGCATGCAGATCTGCGTACCATATAAGCTGTCAGCGCTGCACTCTGTGCACACTGACATCAGAGACTTCCTGACACGCAGTGCACATGACAGGAAGTCTCTGAGCTCTGGTAACCTGGATGTCATCATTGCGACATCATGTTACCATGGGAGCGATCAGGACCATGCGTCATGCCGCGGGGTCTCCGATCCAAAGGCAGAGTGGCTGTCACAGCTGACAGCCTCTCTACCTGCTCCCAGAATGCTTCAATCATGTTTGATCGCAGTGTGCTGGGGGTTAAAGTGAGGGGAGCGGGTGACCACTCCTGTCAATTAGTGTTGGGTGTCAGCTGTCAGAATCAGCTGATAACCGGCCGCGATCAACCATGCTCCCCGTGAGTGCGGCTGATCGCTTATGATGTACTATTCCGTCCATGGGCATTAAGGCCCAGGGCACATGGACGGAATAGTACGTTATATGTCAGGAAGGGGTTAAAGGGAATTTATCAGCATGTATTTGCTTTATAATCTGAGGGTAGCATGAAGAAAAGGTTAAAACCCTGAATTCAACGATGTGTCACTTATTAGGTTGTGTGCTGTTATTTATTTAAAATGAAGGTTTTATAACAAGGAAATTATCATTGCTGGGACTAGCTAGCGTGCTCTGACCGTGCGCTGGTCTGATTTTGCTGGCGCTGTGCCCTTTTGGCGCTGCGACCAGAGCACAAAAATACAACACAGCGCGTTTTTGTGCTCTGGGCGCAGCGCCAAAAGGGCACTGCAAAATCAGACCAGCACAAGGTCAGCGCACGATCAGCATATCCAACACTAAATATAGGATACGCTGATCGCATGCAGCCTCATGCGATCAGAGGAGGAACTGACTGGAGGGAGCATGGCTAGGGGCGGGGCTTAGCGTTGGCCCTGCGCTGCGCCCACGAACGCTAGTGTGAAACTAGCCTTAGATGAGGTAGCAAAAACCTGTTGACAAATTTCCTTTAACATTTTGAATAGCAGCATGGTATTTAAAGGTTCATTTATGAAAATGAAGCCATTGATCACTGTTGATTGAAGGGCTACAATGTTAATACTTCTTGGAGACAATGTTGAATGACTTTCCATTAAACTTCTTATGTTGCAGTGCAATTCTTTATCAGCCTAATTAATTGCACATCTGAGATGGTCTTAATTACATCAGTGTGAGATAACATTGTCCGTGGTACAAATTTACCAGTGAAGAATAGTTTCTTTAAGATTTAGTATTGAAAAAACCTAGTCGACAAATTAGAGAGAAACTATTTGGAACTGAAAGTCACATTAAGATTTTTTCGTTATTAATGTTCATAGGATCCATACTTTGTAACCTCCGTGGCTTCTGACCCTTCTCCGTTTTCCTTGCAGCAATAGTATTTAATTATCATTGTTAACTAGCAGGTTATTAGACCTTTTTCCAGAGGAAAAAATAGACATGCTAAGCATGAAAGAAAGAAATTAGCACATAAAGGTAAAGAATGGGACCTGTCGGTGCTTTGTATTTATTTAAATCAAGTACATTATTAGAACAAGAGAACATAACAAAGAGAATGCAGAATTGTGAAGATAATAGATGGCAAGGAGAACATGTCTTTGTTGTCTAAAAGTCAATGCATTGTCATGTTGTAACCCATGGTGAACAGATATTAACTGTTTTTGTGTGGCATTAGAAAACAATAAAGTTTGAAAAAACTAATTCAGAATATATTCACGCCATCTTATCTTTGACAACTTTTAGAAATATGGGAACTGGGTAGGTTTTAGTATTATATTAATGAAATGAAAGTCCAAACCAATCTTTATTATGAGTAGCAAAAATGGCTGCTCAATTTCCCATAGAAAATGTTTTCCATGTATCTACTTTTTTTTATTCACAGCTACTATGCAGTAAAGTTAGTTAACTATATAAATATATATATTTTTATATATAAATGCCTTATCGTGTCTGTCTGTAACCAAAATCGCAGGCCGCTGATTGGTTGTGGCCGCCAGGTCCCCGCCAGGCTGCAACCAATCAGCGACAGGCGCATCTGTTTGTAACGGTAAGCAGGACCAGGCCTTAATCTGTAAAAAAGAGAATTAAAATAAAAAAAAAGTTATTCTCACCTTCTGACGGCCTCTTGTCTTCTTTCCACGTGATCGGCCTCGCATTCCCAGTAACGCTTTGCGGCTTAGACCGCTGATGACGTCACTCTCGCGAGAGCGAGAAAGAAGACCGACGTTACTCTCGCAAGAGCGAGAAAGAAGACCAACGTCATCAGCGGTCTAAGTCGCAAAGCATTACTGGGAACGCGAGGCTGGGTGCGTGGAAAGAAGACAGGAGGCCGTCAGAAGGTGAGAATAACTTTTTCTTATTTTTTAATATTATTTTTGTACAGGGCCGCGGCAGTGATTGGTCGCGGACAGAGGGCCGCGACGCTGATTGGTCGTGGCTACACGGAAAGGGGGGTGAGGGGACCATGCGTACCAGGAAAGGGGGGTGAGGGGACCATGCATATCAGGATTGGGGGGTGAGGGGACCATGCATACCAGTATTGGGGGTGAGGGGACCATGCATACAAGGATTGGGGGGTGAGGGGACCATGCATACCAGGATTGGGGGGTGAGGGGACCATGCATACCAGGATTGGGGGGTGAGGGGACCATGCATACCAGGATAGGGGGTTGAGGGGACCATGCATACCAGGATTGGGGGGTGAGGGGACCATGCATACCAAGAAAGGGAGGTGAGGGGACCATGCATACCAGGATAGGGGGGTGAGGGGACCATGCATACCACGAAAGGGGGGTGAGGGGACCATGCATACCAGGAAAGGGGGGTGAGGGAACCATGCATATCAGGATAAGGGGTGAGGGGACGATGCATACCAGGATTGAGGGGTGAGAGGACCATGCATACCAGGACTGGGGGGTGAGGGGACCATGCATACCAGGAAAGGGGGGTGAGGGAACCATGCATACCAGGAAAGGGGGGTGAGGATACCATGCATACCAGGATTGGGGGGTGAGGATACCATGCATACCAGGATTGGGGGGTGAGGGGACCATACATACAAGGAAGGGGGGTGTTAGGAGTCGGATTCCTGCGTTTACTCAGCAGGGATCCAGATCCTCACATTCTGCACTCTCCTCCTATTTTTCCACTGCAGAGGAGATTGCAGAGGAGATTGCCTTGCAGCAAATCTCTCCTGAGGCTAAGTCCTTCTGTCCTCTTACTGGGCATGCTCATGGGACGATCTCCCATTGGAGATCGGGAGTCATGTGCTCAGGTCCTGCTCCAGTTCTCTTTGGTCCATCTCGGAGATCTGGAGGCGTGCAGAAGGTCCCGGCTGCTATAAAAGGCGCGCATGGCTGTTCCACCATGCGCTAGTATAGTCATACTTGCTGCTGTGTGTATGAGGATGGATGCATGATTCTGGTGACTAACTCATTTGAAACCCCTTCCCTCTGATATTACGCATGTGAATAGGGACTGAGTTAGTTTCAGCGCCAGCGCTCCTCTACTTCAACTTGCACAGCTGCTAGCGTCCGACATTGCGCTTGCGCCTTGCCTTTGTCATTTGGCGGCAATGTCCACGCCGCGCTGCAGTAGCAGCCTCCTTTGCGTTTGCAGTTGCAATGCCGCGCACACGGTAGGTCTAGACAGACGTAGTGCCGCTGTCTTGGGCTACTCCTGTGACCGTATACCGTGTGTGCGTTTTTTACTGAGTACTGTGACTACAACAGGCTCAGTTATTTGTGTTTGTACTTTTGGCATCTCCGTGAGTTTAACTGAGATTTCTCTGCGCACCTGGGTGGAGTTTAACCCTGTGTGCAATTCCGCCATATTGCTCCTGCCATCACTTAGCAGCGGTTAATTCACCTACTGCACGGTGGACCCTGAGCAGCGAATGCACTTTATTTATATTTTTATTTAGTGCGTTCCGCCATTCCTAACATTATACTAGCGCCAGGGTCTGGCTTGTGATGGCAGAACAGCAGCAACTCTTACAGTGTATTCGGCAGCTTGAGGGCCGGCTGGCCACTCTTGAGAGTGCTCTCTCAGCTGCACAATCCACCGAAGCTGCTGTAAAGGCAATCACAGATGTGGTTTCCCGTATGTCCACGCCCTTCCCCGCGCCGACAGTTACCCGCCTCCCGTTGCACGATAAATTTTCTGGCGATGGCGCCTCCTGTAGGGGTTTCATCAGCCAGTGCTCCATTCAGCTGGAGTTACTAACTGCGCAATTCCCTACGGAACGGGCCAAGGTGGGGTTTATTGTTTCCTTGCTGTCGGGTAAAGCATTGGAGTGGGCTACGCCACTATGGGAGCGTGGTGACCCAGAGGTCCGGACCGCTGCTCACTTTCTAACAGCTATTAAGCAGGTCTTCCTCGGTCCACAGGTCACTCATGATACCTCTCTTCAGCTTCTAGCTTTGACTCAGGGTGCTCTCTCGGTTAGTCAGTATGCCGTCCGTTTTCGGACACTGGCTTCCGAGTTGGAGTGGTCCGATAAAGCCCTCATCCCTGTCTTTTGGAGAGGTTTGGCGGAGGACATAAAAGATACTCTCTCCACTAGAGAGGTTCCTGCCAGTTTGGAAGAGCTGATTGCCATTTCCACCCTCATTGACCTCCGTTTTTCGGAGCGCGGTATGGAGCGTGCTCAATCCAAACGGAAGGTTACTCCGGCTCCCAATTTTTTTGAGCCTCTGGAACTACCCTAGCCAGAGGTTCCACCTCCAAAGCCCATGGAGGTGTCTCACGCCGTTCTCCAGGTGTGTCCGGCACAAGACTCCAGTCGCGGCCTTATTTGTCAACACGCGGGGTCTCAGAACAACTGTGCCCCTCAACGGCCAGATTCTGTACCGCCGGGTAAGACCCTTGTTCCTCCCCACCTTTGGCCGAAGGTTCTTGCCTGGGCACACACATCCAGGAGGGGTGGTCACTGCGGCTATATGCAGACCACAAAACTCCTGGCAGGGTCTTACTGGTGGCCGCACAGGGCTCGGGATGTTAAAAAATATATTCGGGCCTGCGCCTTTTGTGCTCGGAATAGCCTCCTTAAGGGAAGAGCGGAGACGCCCGCCGACACACGGTGGCGTTCCACTTTAACTTCTGCTCCCGCTGTCTCCCACGGGTCCCTTCTCAGACCTGGCGATCTTGCCACCCCTGAGGCCTTCCACGTGTCCCAGGTCTCTCTGTCATCTACCGGGACATCAGACTTGTCTGCGGACGAGTCTGAGGCCTATACCTCTTACGGGCACAAGTTGGTTGATCGTAAGGCTCAGGGAGGGGGGGCCCTAGCAGGGGGAGGTAATGTTAGGAGTCGGATTCCTGAGTTTACTCAGCAGGGATCCAGATCCTCACATTCTGCACTCTCCTCCTATTTTTCCACTGCAGAGGAGATTGCAGAGGAGATTGCGTTGCAGCAAATCTCTCCTGAGGCTAAGTCCTTCTGTCCTCTTACTTGGCATGCTCATGGCACGATCTCCCATTGGAGATCGGGAGTCATGTGCTCAGGTCCCGCTCCAGTTCTCATTGGTCCATCTCAGAGATCTGGAGGCGTGCAGAAGTTCCCGGCTGCTATAAAAGGCGCGCATGGCTGTTCCACCATGCGCTAGTATAGTCATACTTGCTGCTGTGTGTATGAGGATGGATGCATGATTCTGGTGACAGACTCATTTGAAACCCCTTCCCTCTGATATTACGCATGTGAATAGGGACTGAGTTAGTTTCCGCACCAGCGCTCCTCTACTTCAACTTGCACAGCTCCTAGTATCCGACATTGCGCTTGCACCTTGCCTTGGCGCCTCGTTTGGCGGCAGTGTCCACGCCGCGCTGCAGTAGCAGCCTCCTTTGCATTCGCAGTTGCAACGCTGCGCACACGGTAGGTCTATACGGACGTAGTGCCACCATCTTGGGCTACTCCTGTGACCGTATACCGTGTGTGCGTTTTTTTACTGAGTACTGTGACTACAACAGGCTCAGTTATTTGTGTTTGTACTTTTGGCATCTCTGTGAGTTTAACTGAGATTTCTCTGCGCACCTGGGTGGAGTTTAACCCTGTGTGCAATTCCGCCATATTGCTCCTGCCACCACTTAGCAGCGGTTAATTCACCTACTGCACGGTGGACCCCGAGCAGTGAACGCACTTTATTTATATTTTTATTTAGTGCGTTCCGCCGTTCCTAACAGGGGGGTGACGGTGAGCATACATACCAGGATTGGGGTGTGAGAGGACCATGCATACCAAGAAAGGGGGGTGAGGGGACCATGCATACCAGGATAGGGGGGTGAGGGGACCATGCATACCAGGATTGGGGGGTGAGAGGACCATGCATACCCCAAAAGGAGGGTAAGAGGACCATGCATATCAGGATTGGGGGGTGAGGGGACCATGCATATCAGGAAAGGGGGTGAGGGGACCATGCATACCAGGATTGGGGGGTGAGGGGATCATAGATACCAGGAAAGGGGGGTGACGGTGAGCATACAGTACATACCAGGATTGGGGTGTGAGAGGACCATGCATACCAGCAAAGGGGGGTGAGGGGACCATGCATACCAAGAAAGGGGGTGAGGGGACCATGAATACCAGGATAGGGGGGTGAGGGGACAATGCATACCAGGACTGGGGGGTGAGCGGACCATGCATACCCCGAAAGGGGGGTAAGAGGACCATGCATACCAGGAAAGAGGGGTGAGAGGACCATGCATACCAGGATTGGGGGGTGAGCACCATGCATTCCAGGATTGGGGGGTGAGGGGACCATGCATACCCCGAAAGGGGAGTAAAAGACCATGCATACCAGGAAAGAGAGGTGAGAGGACCATGCATACCAGAATTGGGGGGTGAGAGGACCATGCATTCCAGGATTGGGGGGTCAGGGGACCATGCATACCAGGATAGGGGGTTGAGGGGTCGCATGCATATCAGGATTGGGGGTGAGAGAACCATACATATCAGGATTGGGGGTGAGAGAACCATACATATCAGGATAGGAGGGTGCATTATTGCATTATTATTAAATCTTCAAAAATAAACTGCATATATATTCTAGAATACCCGATGCGTTAGAATCGGGCCACCATCTAGTATATATATAGGCAAGCAGGAACAGCGTATACTGAACGCCACAACCAAGTAACAGGAATTATATAAAGGAACATCTGTGCAGCATATGGGCTAAGCCCCCCTAAGTCCAGGTGGGAGACCCCAGAAAAAGTGGTGGAAAATGAAAGGGCTAAAATCTTGTGGGACTTCAAGATCCAGACAGATAACAGGTGTTGGCTCACCAACCATACATTGTCATAGTAGACAAGGATCAGAAGACATCAATGATAATATATGTGGCAGTGCCAAGTGACAGCAACAACAGAAAGAAGGAATATGAGAAGCTGGAGAAATACCAGGGCCTCAAAGGAGAAATGGAGAAGATGTGGAAGGTGAAGGCAACAGTGATTCCAGTGGTGATAGGAGCACTTGGAACAGTGACCCCTAAGGCTAGTTTCACACTAGCGTTTATATGACGCAGCGCATGGTGCTGCTAAGCCTCGCCCCCTGCTGGCTCCCTGCCCGCCCCATCCGGTCATCGCCGCCTACTATCACACATGGAGGCTTGCGATCTGCGCACCCTATCTTTAGAAGATTGGTTCGTGCTTTTCACCAGGTCCATCCTGACCGGCCTGGTGGCGTGGATGAGGCTTCGGTGACCCCTCCTCAAGGGGGGGTACTGTTGTGAATTCTCTCTCTGGCTTCCCTCTAGTGACTACTGAAGATAGTGGAGCTGGTCAGATTGAGAGTTCTCTTTCTGGGCTCCCTCTGGTGGTTACTGGAGGTAGTGGAGCTGATTTGATTGACAGAGGCTTGCCACTTGATAATGAGGAAGACGATTGGAGATCTGGGGTTTCTGATTGGGATTTAAGACAGCTGACTCCCTCTATCCCTGCTGGTGATTTTTTTCCTGTGCCTCCTCAGGTCTGATGTCTCCTGCTCTTTCCCTGCATGTTCAGCTAAGTGGTTCATTTGCTATTCTGTTTGCATTTGATCTGGTTTTGTTTATCTCTGACTTTTGCAGGGTTTTTTGTGTGATTGCAGACAGTGTCTTTCCTTTCCTGTCTTGTCTAGTCAGTGTGGGCCCCATCGTTTGCGCAGTCTATTTTTCTGCCTGCATTTGTGTTTTCATCTTGTCTCAACGACAATATATGTTTGGGGGCTATCTATTCCTTTGGGGTCTGCTCTGGGGCAGTTTAGATTTCCCCCTTCTTGCTTTAGGCTTAGTTAGCTCTCCGGCTATGTCAAGGCGTCTAGGATCATCGTAGGTACGCTCCACGGCTACTGCTAGTTGTGTGGACAGAATCAGGGGTCTGCATCCGCTTAGTTACCAACCTCTCTGGTTTTCTGTGGCTTAGCCTGTGCCTGCTATCCTCCTCGGTGACCCATTCATAACAGTATACCCTGTAGTAAGTAAATAGTAATAATACATATAAATAACATAGGTTACTTAGTTAAGACTATTTTGATTAAAAAGAAAAATGCATAAAAGCCATCCCACCGCTACAAGGTATACCCAATCGGGGTGGTCCTATCTATAGTATTAAAACCTTGCTTTGTATCACACCTCAATATAGATAAGGACAGAGCAGGACCAGGCCCGACTGTTCAGACACCTGCCCATGGAAAGCTATACACGGTATATGAAAGGCAAAGCTCAAAGAGAGCCTAATAGACTTGAGATTTCATTGTGCCCTGCACAGGTTCAAGGCTGCACAGGTTCAAGGCTCCCTGTACCAGATATTGCAAAGCTGCACCCAAAACACAACTGAGTCCCCTCAATGTGTCGCAATAGGTATAATGTTTGTTTCTTTGCTTGCTTTATTTTTGCAACTGTGAACATACTGTAGAGTGGATATGACTTGTCAAAAAGCTCCAGCTTTTTTCATTTGTCTAAAGGATATACAGTAAGCATTGGGGGCTTGTCAACAGTGTCGGGACATGCTATTTTGGTGCCATAAACAGATGAAGCTGTAGGCGATCCCTCCAAACCCGAAGAACCCTCATTACCCAAGTAAAGGAATGAGTCAGAGACTAAAGTAAAAGGACCCCTAAAGTACTCCTCTTTTCAACAAAAAATACCTGCAAAAATAAAAAAGTGATGTAATTTGAGGTTCAGAGAGTGCATTTTCAAAGTTAGATCAGTCATTGTGGACAATTTACACACCACAAAGGATAATAGCAATATTCATCCCTGACCTCCTATATTTTATATATTAGACTCAAGGACAGTTATGGAAACTAATATGACTTACCGTATATACTCGTGTATAAGCCGAGATTTTCAGCCCATTTTTTTGGGCTGAAAGTCCCCCTCTCGGCTTATACACGAGTCATATACCGGGGGGATCGGCAGGGGAAGGGGAGCGGGGGTGTCAGATCATACTCACCCTTCTCTGCAGCTCCCCTGCTTATTACATGTTGTCGGCGCTGCTCTCTTCCTGCTTCAGCTGTCAAATGCTACCCGCTCATTAAATATGCGCATATTTAATAAGCGGGTACCACGTGACCGCTGAACCAGGAAGAGAACAGCGCCGACAACATGGAACAACAAGCAGGGGAGCTGCAGAGACAAGCGCCAGGACTCGGTGAGTATGAACGCTGGGGGTTGGGAGGCATAGTCACCTGTCCCTGCGCTCTGCTGTCTTGCGTCCTCTGCAGTGACAATCAGGTCAGAGGGCGCTATCGCTCTCTGCCTGCACAGTTACTGCAGAGCGCAACGCTGAGGAGCAGGGGGCAGCGACTGAGGTGAGCATACAGGTTCTTGGTTTTTTTTGTAAAGGAGGCAGCGGCAGCAGCAACATGATGGGGCCACTCACTGTGCAGAAAAGCTGGGGCCACTCACTGTGCAGAAAAGCTGGGGCCTCTCACTGTGCAGAAAAGCTGGGGCCACTCACTGTGCAGAATAGCTGGGGCCTCTCACTGTGCAGAAAAGCTGGGGCCTCTCACTGTGCAGAAAAGCTGGGGCCTCTCACTGTGCAGAAAAGCTGGGGCCACTCACTGTGCAGAAAAGCTGGGGCCTTTCACTGTGCAGAAAAGCTGGGGCCACTCACTGTGCAGAAAAGCTGGGGCCTCTCACTGTGCAGAAAAGCTGGGGCCTCTCACTGTGCAGAAAAGCTGGGGCCTCTCACTGTGCAGAAAAGCTGGGGCCTCTCACTGTGCAGCAAAGCTGGGGCCACTCACTGTGCATAACTGGGGCCACTCACTGTGCAGAAAAAGCTGGGGCCTCTCACTGTGCAGAAAAGCTGGGGCCTCTCACTGTGCAGCAAAGCTGGGGCCACTCACTGTGCATAACTGGGGCCACTCACTGTGCAGAAAAAGCTGGGGCCTCTCACTGTGCATAACTGGGGCCACTCACTGTGCAGATAGCTGGGGCCACTCACTGTGCAGCAAAGCTGGGGCCACTCACTGTGCAGATAACTGGGGCCACTCACTGTGCAGAAAAGCTGGGGCCACTCACTGTGCAGCAAAGCTGGGGCCACTCACTGAGCATAACTGGGGCCACTCACTGTGCATAACTGGGGCCACTCACTGTGCAGAAAAGCTGGGGCCACTCACTGTGCATCATAACTGGGGCCACTCACTGTGCATCATAACTGGGGCCACACACTGCAGATAACTGAGGCCACTCACTGTGCACCCTCGGCTTATACATGAGTCAATAAGTTTTCCCAGTTTTTTGTGGCAAAAATAGGGGGGTCGGCTTATACTCGAGTATATACGGTAACTATAATGGGGGCTGTTTGGTTTCAATTAGTGTCCAGCACTTAACAGGCACCCTAAGGGTATGTGCACACGTTGCGGATTCTACTGCGGATCCGCAGCAGATTCAGCTGTGGTGTACAGTACCATTAAAGTCAATCTAAAATCAAAAACGCTCTGCAGATGCTGCAGAAAAATCCACAGCATAAAAGCTGCGGGTTCATTTCCGCAGCATGTCAATTCTTTGTGCAGATCCACAGCGCCTCGACAACTGCTCCAGTATAGGAATCCGCAGGTGTCAAAACGCAGGGGAAATCCGCACAAAATCTGCACTTAATCCGCAGGTAAAGCGCAGGACATTTTACCTGTGGATTTAGCCAAATCCACGCAGAAAAATTCGTAGGGTAATCCGCAACGTGTGCACATACCCTAATGGAAACTAAACAGACCCCATTATAGATAAAGGGATATGGATACATATGATTGTTTTAAAAGAAGCACTCCCATTAAAATTTTTATCCTCTTAAGGCCACATTCACACATTCAGTATTTTACATCACTATTTGAAAGCCAAAACCAGTAGGGGGTGATAAATACAGAAGTGGGGACGTGTTTCTATTATACTTTCCTCTGATTGTTCCATTCCTTGTTTTGGCTTACAAATACTGATGTAAAATACTGACCAAATACTGAATGTGTCCTAAAGGGTATATCTGGGACTTTGTGAAGAGCAAATAATGTGCCTAATCACTAACAGGCAGGTAGTTGCTACTTACCTGCCATTCTTCACCAGCACAGAGCAGACAGAGACTGCTCATGACAGAAATTAAGCTGCCTCTGCTAGTGTCACATTCACAAAGCGGTGGATTCTTTTCTGCCTCTGCTCTGTTAACGGGGTGGGACAGTTAGCCAGCGGGAATCCGGCTGTTAATCAGAATGATGTTGGAAATCCCGCCCGATTAACTAATGTGCCTGTTAGTGCTTAGGCACATTTTTTGTTTTTCAAAAAGTCCCAGATATGCACTTTAATATATTGCAGTCATCATATTTTATAGCACTGTGTACTTACAATTGCTCATTTTGCCTTTCTACCCAGCTAATTCTTCCCATTTCCATTATGTCTATGACATCACGTGATTTAATAATTACTAGTTGAATCCTTCTAAGTTAGGCCCATATACATTTATTTCTCATTAACCTACAACTTCCAATATGTCCTTAACAATGGTAAGGAGATGCTGTGAGTCGTTATCAGTCTTTATCAGACTGCTGACCATACGGGAACCACAGTACTGATGAAACGTATCAGTATCAAAAAGTGAACATTTACATCCAGGTACAGTGCTGTGCAAATTAACTGGGACAAAGCATTTTCTTATGTAAATTCGTAAGTTGGTTACCAGTCAATGATTCAAACCAGCTTTAACTGCTTTGAACAGGCACTCAGACTTGTTGAAAGCAGTTAAAACTGGTTTGAATCACTGGTAACCAACTTACGATTTTGCTTAAAAAATGCTTTGTCCCAATTAATTTGCACAGCACTGTACCTTATGGGTGATCTCTCCTCTGAGTCTTTTCTCTCTTTTCGTTTCCATTTTGTCCAGATGCCATGATGACTTTTAAAATCCATAGCTCGTCTCTCCAGATTCCCTTTTCTACAGTCTGCTGCAACACATCCCCATCAAAAAGATGAAAAGTCCAGCTCCAGGGATAAAATCCAAGAAATTCTTTATTAGTTCCAATAGAGATTTGCCCAGGAGGCTCTGAACGTGTTTCGAGCACTGTGCGCTCTTAAACTCAGAATCAAATCTCTGCGCGGTAATCCCATGCCAGGGTAAAACCGCAATGACGATCATAGCAGCCATAGCATTGTTTTATTGGAACTAATAAAGAATTTCTTGGATTTCATTCCTGGAGCTGGACTTTTCCTCTTTTTTTATGAAGTATTTCAGAACGTCTTGGCGGAGACGTGTCCTTGCTCGGATCTGCTGCACTGTAGTATATAGTATATGGTCTCCACGCTGTCCGCCTTAATGATCAGCACTTATCACATTGTCCGCCTTAATGATCTACACCTACCACACTGCCATTATCAGCTATAACTGTTACACCAGTCCACCTTATGAACCACGGCCAATACCATGGGGGTCTGCTGCTGATACTGTTATATGCGTAATGTCCCCCAATTTGGTACTAATGTCCCCCACTATGGGCTCCTTCATGGTATAAATGAGCCCCCATCCTGGTATATATAGCCCCCTGCACCCTGGTATATATGCCTCCCTCAATATGGTATGGCCCACCACCCTTGTAAATATGGCCCCCATCCTGGTATATACGGTCTCACCATTCTGGTATATATGGCTCCCTCATCCTGGTATATATGGCCCCCTTCATCCTGGCATATATGTTCCCTATACAGTACTGGTATATGTGGCCCCTACATCCTGGTGTATATAGCACATCATCCTTGTATATCTGACTAGCCATCCTAGTATATTTGTCCCCCCATGCTGGTATATAAAGCCCACCATCCTGGTGGTATTTATGGCTCACCATCTTGGTATGTATCGTTCCCCAATCCTGGTATATATGGCCCACCATCCTGGTATATATGGCCCCCTCCATTCTGGTATATATGTTCCTCATATCCTGCTTTATAAGTCCCCCAAAACCTTGGTATATATGGCCCCCTCCATTCTGGTTCTATGGCCCCCTCCATCCTGGTATATATGCCCCTCCATCCTAGTATATATGGCCCACAGTCCTGGTATATATGGCCCCCAACAACCTGGTATATATGGTCTCCTCAATCCTTGAATCATACAATCCTAGAATCCTGGTATATATTGCCCCCCCCAACCTGTTATATATGGCCCACCCCCCCATCATGCCACACACATTAAAAAAATATCTTCCTGATTGCCCGGGTTCTGTGGCACTTGGGGTTACAGTTTTTGGGGTTGATGTTAGCTGTCTAATGTCAGCTAGCATCAAGATCAGGGGTTAGTAATGGAGAGGCATCTATCAGACACCCCCATTACTAACCCCATATTTAAAAATAAAATCCACACTCAGGAAAAATAAGTTTATTTAACCCATTCCCGACATGCGCCGTATAAATACTGATTTGCGGGAACTGTGTTCCCGCAATCAGCTGTATAGGTACAGTGCAGTGATTGCAAGGGCTCACGCTGAGAACCATGGCGTTCAGGTGTGGGTGTCAACTCTGTGTGAGAACTGACACCTTGCAGCCATGCCCAAGATAGGTGCTAGCACAGATTAAGGGTATTTAACTCCTCTGATGCCGCTGTCAATAGTGACAGTGACATCGAAGAAATAGCACACAGGGAGGGGGCTCCTTGAGTGCTCCTATCAGAACAACATAATGCAATTGCGTTGTTGTGATAGGCTCCATGAAGACCCCAGGCCCCAAGATGACAGTGTGGTCCTTCAGGGTCCTGCAGGTAAGGTGACTTTTTAGTGCCTGCTTCAAATCTCTGAAATATGTGATTCAGACGGAGGCACTGTGGATGCCATAGGACCTGTGATCCGGCGGTGTCCATCATTTTAGGATTGTATAAAAGTGCCATCTGCCACAGTTTTGTGCACTTCTGAAAAGAAGGACAGTACCGAACAGAGGATAGATGGAGTCCAGAGTAACTCTACTGCCTCATTATAGTGAATGGGGTTTTCATCTGAATCACGTCACTCAGAGATTATGATCCCAAATGATATGTAAAATGTTCCCAATAAAATCTTCAACTCAATCCACAAGAAAAGCAAGTCCCCACTCAGGTGTGTCATCTGTTAACGGAAATATAAGGGGTTTCCACATTACTATTAGTACAAATTCTCTGGAAAAACGAAATGGCACCTCACCCCCCAAAAGAAATTCAGCAAATTCTGTACTCCCAAATCCAAATGCCCCCTCCCTTCTGAGCCACGGTATGTCTAAACCACAAATAGCACCCACATGTTTGACATTTCTGTAGGGAGGAGAGCCCACCTAATTTACAGGTACATGTCTCCAGAAGCACAGGGCTGGGCATAACGTACTGGTGACTGCAACATACTGGTCACTACAGTGTACTGGTCACTACAACGGCAGTTTGCAATTTTCAGTCAGTAACATCCAAAATGCTTGTTTCTGGAAAACAGCCACAAAATCAAAATCATCACTACACCTATAAATAAATTCCCAAAAGGGTATAATTTCCAAAATTGAGCGGGGATTATGCTTTTATTGTCCGCAAACTATTCTTGGAAACTCTGCACTCCAGGAGGCAAATAGCCCTCCGTTCTTCCCAAAAGGCTAACCAATACTGTACAGCCACATATAGGGTATTTCTGTATTCATCAGAAACTGTGAGACACGTTTTGGTGCTATTTTTACCATTTTGCCAGTATGAAAATGTAAAATTTGGGGCTAACACACAATTTTGGTGGTAAAAATGTAAATTATTTTTTTTCACTGCCCAATGGTATAAAATTCTGTGACACACCTGTTGTGTCAAGATGATCACTGCACCCATAAATGAATTAATTAAGATTTAGTTTGTAAAATGGTGTCACTTATAGGAGGTTCTGCTATTCTGGCACCTCAGGGACTCTGCCAATGTGACACGGTACCCTCAAACCAGTGCAGCAAAATCTGCACTGTAATATGGTGCTACTTTCCTTCTGAGCTTTGCACTGTGCCTCAAAAGTAGTCTTCAACCACATATGGGATATTGGGGAACTTAGGAGAAATTGCACAACAAATTTTCCATTTTCTACTGTTACCCTTGTGAAAATACAACATTTTGGGCTAAAAAATATTTTGTGGGAAAAATTGTATTTTTCTATTTTCACAGCTCAACATTTTAAACTTCTGTGAACCCGCTGGTGGTTCAAGGTGCTCACAACACATCTAGATAAGTATGCTGAGGGGTCTAGTTTCCAAAATGGTGCAACTTATGGGGGTTTCCACTGTTTAGACACATGATGGGCTCTCCAAATTTGACATGGTGTCCTCTAATTATTCCTGTAAATTTTACAGTCAAAAAGTAAAATGGCGCTTCTTCCCTTCCGAGCCCTACCGTGCACCCAAACAGTGGTTTTCCCCCACATATGGGGTATTGGCATGCTCAGGAGAAATTGCACAACAAATTCTATGGTACAATTTCTCCAGTTAACATTCTGAAAATGCAAAGTTTGGCACTAAAAATCATTTTTGTAGGAAAGATGTAATTTTTTTATATTTAAGGCTCAACATTATAAACTTCTGTGAAGCGCCTGTGGTTTCAAAGTGCTCAGTACACATCTAGATGAGTTCCCTGAGGGGTCTAGTTTTGAAATGGTGTCATTTGTGGGGAGTTTCCACTGTTTAGGCACATCAGGGGCTCTCCAAACTCAACATGGTGTCCACTAATTATTCCAGAAAATGTTACAGTTAAAAACTAAAATGACGCTTCTTCTGTTCTGAGCCCTATCGTGCACCCAAACAGTGGTTTTCCCCCACATAAGGGGTATTGGCATACTCCGGAGAAATTTCACAACAAATTGTATGGTGAAATTTCTCCAGTTGACCTTAAGAAAATAAAACAATTGAGTCTAAAGGAAAATTTTTGTGATAAAAAGTTATATGTTTATTTTTTCCTTCCACATTCCATAAATTCCTGTGAAGCACCTGTAGGATAATAACTTTTTGACTATGGTTTTAGCACCATGAGGGGTGCAGTTTTTTGAATGCTGTTACTTTTGGGTATTTTTTGTCATATTTTATTGTAAAAATGAGAAATCGTTGGTCAACTTTTAACCCTTATAACTTCCAAATAAAAAACTAATAACGTTTCCTAATAAAATTTCACTATATGGTGAAAAATAATATAGTTATGGTTCTTGAAAGAAGTGAAGGAAAAAATGAACACACAAAAACAAAAAATCATGAGGTCATGAAGGGGTTAACCTGCAGATATGGGGTGAATCTATAGGTTAATATTGTTCTGATACTGTGTGGCGCCCATACTGAGAGCCCTACTGCCAGGAAAAAATTAACTCCCCCCATGGCAGCATTCGGCATACAGTGATATGGGTGGGGCTGGCACAGTTTCTCTGTGTATAGAGGTGGTGGCTGTCACTGCATCCCTGGCACTGACTGACAGTGCTGGTGGTGCGGTTACAGCTGCCACTTTCTATACACAGAGTGGTGACAGAAACTGTAACAGCACAAACCCTATTCCGGAATGCTGAAAGCTGCCGGGAGGGAATAAAGTTGATTTCCTTCTGGCAGCGGGTCTCTCAGTGTGGGCACAGGACAATGTCAGAATGCTATTAAACTGCACATTAATACCATATCTGCATGTTAATAATGTTATTTACATGACAGGTTCCCTTTAATAAACACAACTTTTTGGAGATCTGGCAATATCCCCTTGTGGAATAAAACTCTCCTCTGCTTCACTCCAACTACTGGACCTCACTCCCCTCTTGTTACCCCTTTAATTCCTCCCCCCTCCTAGGCTTGCCCAACTGTTAACTCCTTACGGTCCTGTTTACTACAGCCCCGAAAATGAGTTGCAGCATAAAATATGATGAATAATAATAATAATTTTAATTGTATACCGTATATACTCGAGTATAAGTCGATCCGAGTATAAGCCGACCCCCCTAATTTTGCCTCAAAAACCTGGGAAAACTTATTGACTCGAGTATAAGCCTAGGGTGGGAATTGCTGGGATCCATTTCTAACAGGATAAAAAATGCTGCACAGTGAATAATGGTGGCCCAAATACCATAATGCTGCACAACATATGCCCCCATAACTGCTGCACAGTGAATAATGGTGGCCCAAATACCGGTACCATAATGCTGCACAACATATGCCCCCATAAATGCTGCACAGTGAGTACCGTAATAGTGGCCCCAATGCATGATAATTTATACTCACCTCCGTTGCTGACAGCTGCTCCTGAGCGTTGCCGGCTCTTCAGTGACTCAGGCAAAGGGCGCGTGTTATCCACGTCATCGTGCCCCCTGTACGTCACTGCCAGAAGATGGAAGGCGGGAG
Source organism: Dendrobates tinctorius (assembly GCF_039654945.1). Taxonomy (NCBI): domain Eukaryota; kingdom Metazoa; phylum Chordata; class Amphibia; order Anura; family Dendrobatidae; genus Dendrobates; species Dendrobates tinctorius. Next base: position 47,556,062 of record NW_027361698.1, read on the forward strand.
AGAGCAGCGCGCAGCGACTTGTAACGCCGCAGCCGCGGCCCTATCATCACCCGCCGCTGCCGGGACACTGACAGGTTGCAGGGGACCGCAGACACATACCGGGGACCGCGGAGACGACGGGGAACAGGTAAGTTTGAACCGTGACCCGAATATAGAATCATAGAATCATAGAATCATAGAATCGTAGAGTTGGAAGGGACCTCCTGGGCCATCTGGTCCAACCCCCTGCTCAAAGCAGGATTCGCTACATCATCCCAGTCAGATGTCTGTCCAGCCTCTGTTTGAAGACTTCCATTGAAGGAGAACTCACCACTTCTCGTGGCAGCCTGTTCCACTCATTGATCACTCTAACAGTCAAAAAGTTTTTTCTAATATCTAATCTGTGTCTCCTCCCATTCAGTTTCATCCCATTGCTTCTAGTCTTTCCTTGTGCAAATGAGAATAAAGTTGATCCTTCTACAATGTGACAGCCCTTTAGATATTTGTAGACAGCTATTAAGTCTCCTCTCAGTCTTCTCTTTTGCAAACTAAACATTCCCAAATCCTGCAACCTTTCCTCATAAGACAGGGTTTGCAGACCGGTCACCATTCTGGTCGCTCTTTTCTGAACTTGCTCCAGTTTGTTGATGTCTTTTTTAAAATGTGGTGCCCAAAACTGGACACAATATTCCAGATGAGGTCTGACCAAAGAGGAGTAGAGGGAAATAATGACTTCACGTGATCTAGACTGTATGCTTCTGTTAATACATCCTAGAATTGCATTTGCCTTTTTTGCTGCTGCATCACACTGTTGACTCATATTCAGTCTGTGATCTATTAGTATACCCAAGTCTTTTTCACATGTGCTGTCACTTAGCCCTATTCCTCCCATTCTATATATGCTTTTTCCATTTTTATTGCCCAGATGTAGTACTTTGCATTTCTCCCTGTTAAAAACCATTCTGTTAGTTGCTGCCCACTTCTCCAGTTTATTTAAATCTTTTTGAATCCTCTCTCTCTCTTCTCTAGTATTAGCTATCCCTCCTAGCTTTGTGTCATCAGCAAATTTAATCAGTTTACCCTCAATTCCTTCATCTAAATCGTTGATAAAGATGTTGAACAATACAGGGCCCAGGACAGAGCCCTGTGGTACCCCACTTGAGACATTCTTCCAACTGGATGTGCAGCCATTTACGACCACTCTTTGGGTCCGATCACTAAGCCAGTTATGAATCCACCTAACAGTTGCCTTGTCCATTCCATACTTAATCATTTTTTCAATAAGGATTGTATGAGAGACTTTGTCAAATGCTTTGCTGAAGTCAAGATATACTATATCTACAGCATTTCCTTGATCCACCCAATCAGTGATACCGTCATAGAAGGAAATTAAGTTAGTCTGACATGACTTATTAGTTACAAACCCATGCTGACTCTGTTTAATCACTTCATTCTTATCCAGGTATTGACATACATGTTGTTTAATAATTTGTTCAAAGATCTTTCCTTATATAAGTCGAGGGGAGTCTTTTTCAGCCCAAAAAGGGAGCTGAAAAACTCGACTTATATTCGAGTATATACGGTAGTTGTAAATTACATGAACATTTGCACTTGACTGATATAATGAGTGGCTGCTGACTAGCTGCGGCCTTCACTATACCATCTGAGTGGTTTGTCAGCTGCTGATTGCCTACAGCAATGATGTGGCATTGTTCATGTTAGGGTTCTGGTGGGCAACTCCACGGTGAGATAGGAGGAATTTTGCTGGTCTGAGAGGTAAGTATTGAATTTGCTTTATGATGCACCAGGTGGCTATAACTGAGTTATTTTACTCACAAAATTCCATTAATTTCACAGTGTGTTACAGACATCATCACAGTCCCTTCCAGTTGGGGCTAACAATCTAAATTCCCTATCAGTATGTCTTTATTGTGTGGGAGGAAACAGGCAAAATTCCTTGCAATTCTGTGTCCTTTCTCAAATTTGTACCCAGGACAGAAGCAATGTAAGGCTACTGTGCTGAAGATTGAGCCACCATGCTGGATGAACTCTTTGAAGTTGAGTTTTTTGGGAAACTCTGCAGATTGCTGAATCCTAGCAGAGTTTAATATGAACACCATTAGGATTTGGCTTAAATTGCTGGTTCCAGTGGTCATCATGTAACTACAAACACATAATTTGCATAGTTGTAACATGGTTGCAGTTGTAACCTCATCATAAGCCGACCCAAAATTTTGCCACGAAAAACTGGGAAAACTTATTGACTTGAGTATAAGCCTGGTGTATATTGTCACCTCATCCCCATCCTGGTATGCACGACCTCCTCATCTACCATCCTTGTCTGCATGGCTCCTTATTCCTATGATTATCTGCATTGTTCCTTATTCTCATCCTTGTCTGCATGGCTCCTTATTCCCATCCTTGTCTGCATGGCTCCTTATTCCCATCCTTAGTCTGCATGGCTCCTTATTCCTATTGTTGCATGCATGGTTCCTCATCCCTATCCTTGTGTGCATGGCCTCCATGAGAAAAGCATAAAAAAGTCCTACTTACCTTCCCTGTGCGTGTTTGCAGCATCTTGATCCTGTGCCAGCAGTTCCTGCGACCGATAGATCATGTGTCCTTGCTCCTTAAGGTAATGAATATTCACCTGTCTCCACGCCTATGGGCGGCTGCGGCTGTAACTGTGTGCGCTTTAAGAGAAATTAATATTCATTGCCAGTGCAGTGAATATTCATTTCTCTTTAGTAGCGGGCACAGGCTTTAGCCACAACTTCCGGCTCCTGCCTCTTGTGACCCACTGCTCCGTTGCTCGCTCCCCCTCCTCCGCTGTCTTCTGGGACAATGACTCGTGTATAAGCCGAGGGGGGCATTTTCAGCACAAAAAAAGTGCTGAAAAACTTGACTTATTCACGAGTATATACGATAAATCAATATAGATTTTTTATTAATAAATAGGAAATTTCAGTGTAATTTATGAAATTACGAAAAGCAAGAATTGCCAAAAATAAAGGACTCAGATATACCCTGGATTAGACATAAAGGAGGGGCTCATACACATTCTGTTCAAATTGTCATGCATTGGTACTCCTAGACACATAAAGGCTATGCACTATTGAGTGTTATACACCAAGGAAATGTACTCCGGACCACAGAATAGTCTATGAGTGAGCAATATAAGGGTATGTGTACATGTTGAGTAAAATTTGGGCATCTCTTGGCAGGAAAAACGTAGCTGAAAAAATGTGTGTTTTTGGTGCGTTTTTGATTGATTTGTGTGAGGTGAATGTTGAAAAACAGTGTAAAAATGCACAGAGAATCAACATGCTGCAGATTATTTTCTGCATCACATCTGCAGGTCAAAAATAATCAGTGTGTGCATGACACTTCAAATTTCTCATTCACTTTGCTGGCATCAGGTTTTGCTTCAGGTTTTGTCACAAATCTGCGCAGAAAAAAACGCAACAAATCTGCAATGTTTTCACACATCCTAAATTTTTGAACAAGGTTTTTGAGGGTTATATACCAATGAAATGTACCCAAGAATTTGTAATATCCTATTGATGAGCAATATAATGCTGATAAATTTTGAACAAGTTGTTTTGAGGGTTATATACCAGCGAAATGTACTCCAGACCACGGAATAGTCTATAGGTGAGCATTATAATATCGACAAATTTTTGAACAAGTTTTTGAGGCTTTTATAGCAACAAAGTGTACCCAAGAAGGTGTAATACATATGGATGAGCAATATGATACCAATAAATTTAGAACAAGTTTTTCGATACTTATCATAGAATCATAGTATCATAGACTGTTAGAGTTGGAAGGATTCACCAACCATTTCAGACAGGTTTCTGTCCAGCCTACATTTAAAGACCTCCATTGAAGGAGAACTCACCATCTCTCGTGGAAGCCTGTTCCACTCATTGATCACTCTCATTGTCAAAAAGTTTTTTTCTAATACTTACAGTAATCTGTATCATCTCCCTTTCAGATTCATTCCACTGCATCTCATGTTTCCATGTGCAAATGGGAATAAGGATTACCCCTCTATACTGAGACATCCCTTCAGATATTTGTAGACAGATTTTAAGTCCCCTCTTAGCCTTCTTTTTTGCAAGCTAAACATTCCAAGATCCTTTAACCGTTACTCATATGAATTACCATCCTGGTAGCTTTTCTCTGCGCTTGCTCCAGTTTTTCAATGTCTTTAAATAGCCTTGAAATGTACACAAGAAGATGTAACACCCTATGAATGAGCAATATAATACTAATAAATTTTGCGCAAGTTATTTGAGGGTTGTATGCAAAAGAAATGTACTCAAGACCATGGAATAGTCTATAGGTAAGCATTATAATATTGATAAATTTTTGAACAAGGTTTTGAGGCTTTTATAGCAAAGAAATGTACCCAAGAAAGTGTAATATCCTATGTATGAGTAAAATGATACCGATAAATTTGGAACAAGTTTTTGTAGGCTTATCGTAGAGGCTTAGCATCATAGAGTGTTAAAGTTTGAACAGATCTCCAGGGTCATCGTGTCCAGCCCCCCAAGAAGATGCAATACCCTATGAATGAGCAATATAATACAGATAAATTTTGAGCAAGTTTTTGAGGTGTGACCATACAGCATGATGCCATCATACAGCCTGTAATCCAGCAGAGACATTGAGCAGCGTTTGCTACTGCTGTCCTGTGTCTTGCGGTGAACTCTGATAACCTGTCTGACATCACCACGAGCATGAGAAAGTTCTCGTGCTCGCAGTGTCATCAGAAAGGTCCTGGGAATTCACAGCCAATGAATTCACACTTGACCTATCTGACATATACATGAGCACCGTTAGATATTTTCCCACGGTGCTCGCACTAACATCAAAACGGTAATGGAAATGTCAGTGTCTGTGTGTAATACGTGTGGCAACTGTGTGCCACCCATGTGCTGCACCAGTACCACATGGCGGGTGCAAGGGAAGCAGTGTTACATTAAGCACTGTTCCCCGGCACCAGGGGGTGAAGACGACGCTCATCATTCTATCTTGCTCTACAGGTGATCAGCACGAGCAAGGGAGAATAATGAGATGTGGCCTCAGCACCATGGGAAAAAGTCAGTGATGAGGTCAGCACAGATTTCTGTGAGAATTTCTCACCGTGATCTGCAGTGAAGTCACTGAACTTGAACTGTGGTGAACTCAGCTACTTTTTCCCACAGTGCTGAGGTCACCGCAGTTCAGCCCGGCTGGGAAAGAAGCCTCAGTGACCTGCAGTACCCTCTATGACATCACTGCTAGTCACTAGGGCTGCGCTCGCAGCAGCTCATTCACCAGTGGTTTTCAGCCTGGATGGTCACATCTTGGCATCGTCCAGGTTGAAAACTATGAATCCCCAGATATGGATTACGGCGTGAGACAGAATGACGGAGAGGTGAGGAATATTGTTTTTTATTTTTGCTTTATTACAGGAGACAAGGGATTCAGTGAAATTAGGCATTAGGTGAGTATAACTGTGTTTGTTATCTAATATATAAAGCTCAATGTGTGTGTGTGTATGTTTGTATATATGTGTGTATGTCCAGGATTGGCATCTGCACCGTTGCAGCTACAGCCAAAAAAGTTTGCACAATCACACGACTGGACCCCGAGAGCGTCATAGGCTATGTTGTGAGGTGAAATTTTAACCCCGCGTGTTCCAATTCACCAAACAATTTTGCCCCTAGGTACATAATGGGGAAAAAGTGTATGTATGTGTATGTCCAAAATTGGCATCTGCACCGTCACAGCTACTGCCGAAAAATTTTGTACAGTTACACGTCTGGACCCCAAGAGCATCATAGGCTATGTTGTGAGGTGAAATTTTAACCCAGTGCATTCCAATTCACCAAAAAATTTGGCCTATTATTCTTATCATTTCTATGGTGTTATCGTCCTTCTATAAACCTGGAAATAGCACAATTTATTACTGTGCCAACACAGACCAGGGGGAGCCCAGTATCACATAGGAGAGGATTAGATACACGGCCCAGCAGTCAGTATCACACAGGATAGGATTAGATACACGGCTCAGCAGTCAGTATCACACAGGATCAGATTAGATACACGGCTCAGCAGTCAGTATCACACAGGATAGGATTAGATACACAGCTCAGCAGTCAGTATCACACAGGATAGGATTAGATACACGGCTCAGCAGTCAGTATCACACAGGATAGGATTAGATACACGGCTCAGCAGTCAGTATCACACAGGATAGGATTAGATACACGGCTGAGCAGTCAGTAACAAACATGATAGGATTAGGTACACGGCTCAGCAGTCAGTATCACACAGGATAGGGTTAGATACATGGCTCAGCAGACGGTATCAAACAGGAAAGGATTTTATACACTGCTCAGCAGTCAGTATGACACAGGATAGGATTAGATACACCGCTGAGCAGTCAGTAACACACGATAGGAATAGATACACAGCTCAGCAGAAAGTATCACACAGGAGATTACGTACACAGCTCAACAGTCAGTATCACACAGGATAGGGTTAGATACACAGCTCATAAACAGGATGTGCCAAATAAGAGGACATTTTCATTCCAAGAATTCCACTCATTCCATCTGATGTGTTTTTTGATTTTAAACGCCTCCAGTTTCCAGTTCAACCGCTATTTGCAATGTCCATTAACAATGCTCAGGGACAGTCCTTGAAAGTAGTAGGGATCGATTTGCAATCTCCATGCTTTTCTCATGGTCAACTTTACGTGGTCTGTTCAAGAGTTGGAACTGCCAAAAATCTGTTCATCTCTGCACCGAAAAGAAATACCAAAAATCTTGAATGAGCTGAAAATAAAATACTATCAATACTTGGGTAATCGTTTAGTTAATTTGTGTTGCAAATCTGTAGTATTGAATATATGATGTGAAATGTTCTTATGTGCAATATAATCATTATAATTTGTTATTATAACTAACCACAGTTGGTTACTATGCCCAGGCAACGCCGGGCTCTTCAGCTGGTTTTTAAATAAAAATGGAAAAGTGTGTTTTGTTTTATTTTTAATAAATGACTTTATTCTGGCTGTGTCTTTACTTACCATATTACTATAGGAATAGTATTTATTAGGTGTCTTATAGACCCCTCTCCATTACTTAGCCGTGGGCTTGATGTCACCAGACTATACAAAGGTGACATCAACCCCACAGGTATGAACCCCTTTTGCCATCGCTACAGGGAAAATGGGAAGAGCTGGGCAAAGCACCAGATTTGGTGCATTTAATAGATGTGCCATTTCTGTGTGGTTGCTGGCTGCTATTTTTATGCTGGGGGGGTCAATATCCATGTCCCCTTACCAGCATGAGAATACCAGCCCCCATCTGTCAGCTTTAGCAAGGCTGGTTGTCAAATATTGGGGGTATCCCACACTGTTTTTTTAAATTATTTATTTAAATAATTAAAAACCAGTGTAGGGACCCCTCTATTCTTGATAACCAGTCTTGCTGTAGCTGATAGCTGAGTTTTGCAGCCCCCAGCTGTGAGTTTTGCCTGGCTGGTTATCAAAAAATACAGGAACCCACATCATTTTTTTAATTTCTTTATTTATAATGCAGGAAGCAGGTGATCAACACTCCCATCAGCTGCTCCTGCTGTCACTGTTATTAGTGGCAGCAGGAGTAGGCTGATGGGAGTAATAGTCCCAAAAGCCACCACCTGCTGTCACTGTTCTCACTTGAATACAACTCTCATCATTCTCCCCTGCTTGCTTTTAAAAGCTTTTTCTCAGTTTTAGAGATCACAGACATGTACTCCCCATTACGGAATAGCTTATGGCTGAGAAATGTAGCCCAGGAAAAAGTTTCAATGAGTTTTGGCTGTGTTATATAAATAACACAAAAAAGGACCTCAAAGCACCCAAGACTTGATGGATCAAAATATAGTCATTTTTTTCAGCCGCTTCAAAAAAAAAAAAAACTGCAGTTATATATTTGCCAACGGACAGCACAGGCCTAATCCCTGTATACAGACTGGATTCTTTCACTCTCCCTGCTCCTGTAATTCTCTCTCCCTTCCTAGGCTAAATGCAGATTGTAGGTGATACAAATGATTAGCCCTTAGAACGACTGTTAGTATGATGGCTCAGTTTCAGTACCAGAATCAACACTACCTCTGATTCCTTATACTGTGCACCCAGGCATAGACAAACACTCACTACCTTCAATACGAAATGTCATAGAACTGTGAAATGGAGTCAGTGTGCCGAGCCAGGCGGCGCCTGTACCTTTATGATACCTATTGATGATAAAGAGGAGTGGACCAAAATTGCTCCTGACATGTGCGCAAACCTCATCATCAACGACAAAAAACGTCTGACTGCTGGGCTTGCCAACAAGGGTTTTGCCACCAAGTTTTAAGTCTTGTTTGACAGAGGGATCAAATACTTATTTCTCACTGCAAAATGCAAATAAATTTATATAATTTATACAATGTGATTTTCTAGATTTTATTTTTGATATTCTATCTCTCCATGTTTAAATTAACCTACCTTTAAAATCATAAACTGTTCATGTCTTTGTCAGTGGGCAAACTTACAAAATCAGCAAGGGATCAAATAATTATTTCCTCCAACGTATACATACTCACATTTTGCTTGTGTTTACTAGGTCCACACACACATATATATTTATATATATACATTTCATATTATAAAATGTCTAAATTACACAGACAAACTAGACACACATTTACAAACTATACATATGTAACACATTGTATACATCTACATTAAGCACATATACATTGTACACAAACACATGTGTATACACATTAAACATACATATTCACCTTACAAATATATGCATTACACATGTATATACTCATTAAACACACAAATATACACAGTAAGCATTTATATTCACTTTCTACACATGCACACACTATGTCAAGCAAAAAATAACAAAAGGGGGAAGGCACATACAATTCCTCCTATGAAGCTACCATCCGCATGGTCTTGACAAATAAGCTTACATCATAGCGCATCACAACAGCACCAGGAAGCTCTAGCTGTTGGCATTGCTGGGCACATGTTGTGTATTGTATGCTGCAGACCTGGTATGTAGAAAAATGTAATATAGTGTAAAGAGTCAAATGTTCTTCTGATTGATTCTCATCATCTTCATGTTTGAGCCCCTCTTTCCTGCGGGTTATTGCTGCACAGACAGCCAGTCTGTCCCTGTGCCGCATTCATTTTTTTCGGGCAATGAATGGGAATGTGTAGACTAAAATGTGCCCATATAAATCTGAGCGTTGGATTGTCTTAGCTGTAGTCAAACTTGCTATAACTTATTAAAGGAAAAATTTGGAGGCTTTACTTCTGCCTCTGAGCTGCCTTACAGCAGTGTTTTAGTGATAGAAGGTCATCATTGTTTACCCAGGCTGTTTAGAACACTAGTCCAGTGGGTCACAGAACTGATTTTGGAGTTATTTATACTATGTCTTGCTCTACATGTGCCCTTAAATAAAGGTCCATACTGTAATCTGTACAACCTGACAGGCCAAACAACAACAATATCTGGCAAATAAAACTACAGACAAAATAATAAGATCAAGTTCAGGTTCAGCTCTAACAAAAAGTCAAAGTGACAAGATATTATATGTGTTTAGAATCCAACAATAAACTAAACTAGCAATTTACTGTTTGGATTTAGTTGTGGCTAATATTACAGTGTAGGGAAAGGCATAATATCTCCCTTAAGTCAGCTTCCTAATGTCCATTAGATTGCATTTATAAGGGCACCTGTTTGCGGATCAAAAGTGGCCAGTTTGTCACTTATTTTATTCCTACTGTTCCACTGAGTATTCTACTTTTTGACTTTTTTTTTTAAATCTGCCATGCTGTTCCAGAGGATTGGTTATTTTTCCTTAGTGGCAAATTTTATGGTTGTCACAATTCCTTCTATTAGTGTGTCTTGACGCAGTGAATGACAGTTCTGCCGTTCAATCTAGGACAGGGGCGTAATGAGCTGTTAGTAGGGTGACTGACAGCTCAGCCATCAAATTGGATGCTGGGACGTGCTGAGCTGTCAGTTTCTTGAGTGACAGTTTAACCAGTCAATCAGGACCAAGGTGTGCTAGGGCTTCATGCACGTGTCTCCTGTTTAAAGTGATTACCTGCCTATTTAGCCAGCTCTCTGCCTTTGATTGCTACCAATTGTAGGTTTGCTCCATGCTCCTAATTTTCTATCTTTGCTGTTTTACCTTGGATTTGCCATGACCATCCGTTTTCCTAGCCCATTTGTCTCGATTCACGACCTTCTTGGAATTCTGATCTTGGACTGAGACCAGACTACGCCTTTGTCGCAACCCTTTCTGTATGATGTACCCGCCTTGCTTTTGACCTCAGACCTCTTGACTACCCAACCTCATAGGTTGTCCGTGAGTAGTGACTAGCTTCACAATGGTCTGCTATCATTTATTTTTAATTTTTTGACAAATTTAATTTGGACTTTTTAAAGAAGCTGGATCAAATTCCTTTCTTCTAATAAATGGAAAACACTGCTGCTGATCAGTGGTAGCTGATTGTTTGCAGCGGTCACTTGACATATCCCGGGAATAACAGCGACAACATTGCTTGAATAAATGGGACGTGAGAATATATTGCGTTTATTCTTTATGGTTAAGCATTGGCAGTTATGTAGTTGGCAAACCTTGTAAGAGTTATGTAGCTTACTTCATACTTTAATTTTTACTTAGATATATATCTAACAGATATTTTCTCTGGTCCTAAGTCTAGGTAGCTCCACTTTAAAGGGAATCTGTCAGTAAGGTCAACCCTCCTAAGAAGTCTGTATGTGTATGTAGGTCATAGAAAGCAAACTAAAATGATACATTGAAATCTACAATCTGATGTCTTATTTCATTTTTCTTAATATGGAAATGAGCTGTACTGTGGAATGCAAGCACATTGAGAATAATAGATGATATCATGTTTCTGGGCACTTGTTTTCTGATTTGATGATTGAATATAAATACCCAAGAGATGGAACCCTTCCCAATTACCAAACCAGTCTCCAGAAGATGACATACTATACCCTCTGCTCCCCCAAAATATAACCTCTACACATTACTACTGGTCCTGCAAGAACCAGGCAAAAATGAAATACATGAAGCTCCTAATTGGCCTGTAAGGACGAATTGGACTAATAGATACCAAATCAAGAGAATACCCCCCATTTCCAAAGTTTGGATCATAGGAAGTATATGTCATCATCTTGTCTCCTTCTTATTTCATTTTGAACCCATTCAATGGCCGCCTTATTCATCTGTTATATCAATAAAATACATAAGAGGTATATGCATAACCACTACACAAACGATTCTGACAAATATTTCAGGTCCATATATGAGGGGAGAAGGGATGGAGAAAGTACCCGGGATAGGGGGAGGATAAAACATAAGGGAGGTAATTATAAAAGTAAAATAACCTTATTAGAAATATCTAGAGGCAAGAAACCTTACTCCTGTGAATCAGCCATAGGTGATTTGACAAATCACAGCTGCAACCAAACCCAACAAGTATTACCTTTATTGCTACTGCATCAGGGCTATCGGGAAGAGCCAGGCAAAGTGCCAGAATTGACGCATTTTAGTGTTTCCAGTGTTTTATATATCTTGGTATTCACAGAGTGTTGCTCTGTTCTCTTTTTGTATTTTATGCCGTTACTGCAGCTTGCATCTGTTCATACTGAGGTGGTGCTGCTCAGGTTTTTTATTACTTTAGCCACCTATCTATCTATCTATCTATCTATCTATACATCTAATCTAACATACAAAAAAGAGAGACAAAAACCCATGCATCAAATAAGCGGCAAAAATGCAAGCGGCAAAAAGGCATGAAAAAACAAGTACAAAAATGCAAGGAAAAACTTAAGTGATCTGAGGTGTGAGATTCAGCTGCATGAAAGCCTGAATAAACACAGATTGCAGGAATGTACCCTAAATGTGGAGTAATACTCTGACAGCGTTGTTCCCAGCAGATAACTATGAGTCAGAGATACATTCAGGCATCTTTGCCATGCTGTTCCCATTCTATTTAAGCGTTGTTTCCATCCAATTCAGAGATTTTTCTGCCTTCCCAACCCTTCTGGTAAGGTCTTTTGAAAAAATGCTTAAGTTTGCAATTGGCTTCTATTATACTCTGTACTTGAGTCGATCCCATCTGAGTATCTAACCTACTCAATTTAAGTACCGAGCACTCGTGCATTTTGAGGCTTGTTCATTGATCATCCTTGTCAAAATGTAAAATTTGGGGCAAAACCAACATTTTTGTGGAAAACAAGTATGTTTCATTTTCACAACTCAACCTTATAAAATTCTGTGAAGCACCTGTGGGTTCAAGGTGCTCACCACATCTGTAAATAAATTCCTTCAGGTGTGTAGTTTCCAAAATAGGGTCACTTGTTTGGTTTTTTCACCGTTTAGGCACATCAGGTGCACTGTAAACTCAATATGGTGTCTGCTATCTATTCCAGGAAATTTTGCACTCCATAAGTAAAATGATGCTCTTTCTCTTCTGAGCCCTGCTGTCCACCCAAACAGTAGCTTTCCACCACATATTGGCTATTGGTGTACACAGGAGAAATTGATTAACACATATTGGGATCCATGTTTTGGTGTAATCCTTGTGAAAATAAAAACATTGGGGCTAAAGCAACATTTTTGTAGGGAAATGTGATTTTTTTTTCTCATGGCTCTACATTATAAAATTTTATGAAGCATCTGCGGTTTCAAAGTGCTCATCACACATCTAGATAGATACCTCGAAGGGTGTAGTTTCCAAAATTGGGTCACTTGTGGGGAGTTTCCACAGTTAAGGCAAGAGCTCTGAAAACATGACATGGCGTATACTATCTATGTCAGCCTTTTTTGCATTTCAAAAGTCAAAAGGTGCTCCTTTCCTTCCGAGCCCTGCCTTGTACCCTATCAGTAGTTTTCCACCACTTATGGGGTATCAGCGTGCTCAGGAGATATTTCCCCACAAATTGTATTGTCCATTTTCTCATGTTACCCTTGTAAAAATGCAATATATGTAAAAATTTTCATTTTTTCCTTCCAAATTGCTTTACTTTCTGTGAAGCACCTGAAGGGTTAATAAACTTATTGTATGTTGTTTCGAGTACTTTGTGGAGTGTTTTTTTAATATTATGTTACATGTAGGTATTTTCTGTTACATAGGCTCTTAAATCCACTTCAAATGGGATGTGGTCCCTAAAGAAATTGGTTTTGTAAATTTTTTGGGAAAACAAGAAACAGCTGATCAACTTTTAATCCTTCTAACTTCCTAACAAAAAAATTGTGATTCAAACTTGATGCTGATGTAAAGTAGATATGTGTGAAATAATATTCATTAACTATTTTGTGTGATATAACTATCTTGTTTAAGGACAGAGAAATTAAGTTTGAAAATTCTGAAATGTATCAACCTAAATTTACAATTAACATAAAGAACAATGTGTCACACAAAACCATTCTCAGAATCACTGGGATATGATGAAGTGTTCCAGACTTATTACCACATAAAGTGACACTGGTCAGAATACTAAAATTTGACCCAAAAACGAATATATTCAGCTCACCTTTTTTTACTTGTCATGTTGGAGGCAGTTCTTTGATGAAGGTGCTAGGAAATGTCACAAGCTGACATAAATGCAAAGATCCAAATATTCCAGCACATATTCTTACTTAAAAATAGAATCTTTATTGAGAAATCTTCATTAAAAATCCAATAGCAGGTTACAGGTTAAAAAACCATGGTAAAGACAGGCATTTACGCGTTTCAACTCAACAGAGTCTTACTCATAATGTCCACATACTAAAAATTCCCCACCATATATCCTGCGCTAGGAACTGAAGACAAATCAGTATGCACCTGATGAATTAACTCCATGTGAACCGCGAATAAACTCAAAGAATCATATGATTGCAAAAAGTACTGTCAAACCATCTACATGTAAAGGCAACCAACCCAGTATATATTATAGAATTGAAAACGCATGAGACTAAAAAAAAAAACGCATGGGTCTCATGCGTTTACAATTCAATTCCCCTTTTCCCTTCAATATAAAAAACTCAGATCATTTTTCAAATTAAAACCACCAGGCGTTCTTGTCTGCAAACACAGAATCCACCTCGCCTCACATTTTTGTAATTCATATACAGTATTATGTTACCTCCTCTGAATTTTAAATTTGGTTTGTCAATAGCCATAACTTTTAAGTTAGATACATCACGCCCATGCATTTGCAAAAAATGTCGAGATGCACCCGAGGGAGTACGTGTAGTACGATTTTGAGCATCATAAATATGCTCCGATAAACGTTTACGGAGCTAACGCGTGGTGTATCCCACGTACTGCAGACGGCATTGTTCGCAGCAAATGAGGTACACCAGATTAGTACTGCTGCAATTCATGAGAACGTTTATATCATAGGTCTTATTTGTCTGGAAGGAAGAAACATTTTTGGAATTGACGTTATATTTGCAGGCACCACATGTTTTATGGCCACAACGATGTGAGCCCAGCGTGGCAAGCCATGTGGATTGGGCTTCCCTATGAAAATTCCTGTTAGACGAGTGATCACTGGGTGAAAGATAGTTGCCGATAGTAACCCCACGTTTTGATACAAATTTAACACCCTTTGAAAGAATTTTCTGTGTAGTGGGGTCAGTATTTAGAAGGGGAAGGTACTTCTTTACAATTGCCACTATCTTGTTAAATTGATTACTATATGTATTAGAAAAAACTATTTCAGAAACCGCAGAGATATCCAAATTCTGTGTGTGCGCACTATCCCTTAAATAATCATCCCTACTCCTCATTAGTTTTTCTCTTGGCATTCTCCAATATTGTTTTTTTATATCCTCTGCATAGCAAACGTTTATCAATAATTTGGCATTCAGCAGAATATAAAGCCTCTGTTGTACAGCAGCGTTTAGCTCTAATATATTCTCCAGTAGGGATATTATTAATGATATGCTTCGGATGATTACTTGCTGCATGTAAGAGGGAATTTCCACACACTGGTTTCCTATATAGACCACAGCTGATATTTTTCTCATGGGAATTACCCGTGAGTTGAAGATCCAAAAAGGAAATAGTGTGTGGATTCTGTTCAAAGCTGAAAGTCATATTGCATGGATTGTTATTGAGATATGCAATAAATGCACTAATTTCAATTTTGTCACCCCTCCAGATCACCAGGACATCATCAATATAACGTGTATAAATATAGATGCTATCCAAAAAAGGATTTAAATCACTATATATATATATATATATATATATATATATATATTTAAAATCCAGAGGAGGTAACATAATATATGAATTACGAAAATGTGAGGTGAGGTGGATTCTGTGCTTGCAGACAAAAACGCCTGGTGGTTTAAATTTGAAAAATTATCTGAGTTTTTTATATTGAAGGGAAAAGGGGAATTGAATTGCAAACGCATGAGACCCATTCGTTTTTTTTTTTTGTCTCATGCGGTCTCAATTCTATAATATATACTGGGTTGGTTGCCTTTACATGTAGATGGCTTGACGGTACTCTTTGCAATCATATGATTCTTTGAGTTTATTTGCGGTTCACATGGAGTTAGTTCATCAGGTGCATACTGATTTGTCTTCAGTTCCTAGCGCAGGATATATGGTTGGGAATTTTTAGTATGTGGTCATTATGAGTAAGACTCTGTTGAGTTGAAACGCGTAAATGCCTGTCTTTACCATGGGTTTTTAACCTGTATCCTGCTTTTGAATTTTTAATGAAGATTTCTCAATAAAGATTCTATTTTTAAGTAAGAAGATGTGCTGGAATATTTGGATCTTAAAATTTGACCCAGTCTGGGAAGGTGAAAACAGGCTGGGGGATGAAGAGGTTAAAATGTCATTTTACCTTAGATCTCGCAGAGGTCTGAAGTAATAAACAGAGCTGTTACTCAGCCTTGTTGGCTCCAGTGTTGTCTCTCCGCCGCTGCCCCAGTCTTTGTTAACCTGCTGCTGTGGTGACGTCATGTCTACAGCTCTCTTCAGTTCTGTCGGTGATCAAGAAAGAATGGAGCACTGGAGTCAAGGAGGGTGAGTAACAGCTCTGTTTGTTATTTAGACCTCTGCAATCATATGCATTTGCATTAAAGGTGAGTTGATAAGCTGTATTCAAAGAATTTGCCATGGATTTTTCAGAAAATTTGCAGCATCAATGCATTGAATCCATGGAAAAATCAACAATATTTTACATGAATATTTATTTTTTTACTATTACGTCCCTCTGTCCAAACTCTGCGGTGCAAAATTTGCTACACAAGAAATTAAGTTTACGAACCTAACTCTCATGTATTGTATTTTGCTGCAGATTCATAGGCCTGAGCAACCAGCAAACATTTGCAATAAATTCTTCACTTCTGTAGGTTTCCTATGAATCCTGTTTACATCAATAAGATGGGAAGACAAAAAAACAAAACAGCACAAAAACTGGCATCTTATAATTTTTCATAAAGTGTTAGCTGCAGTTACAGTCGAAGAAATGATCTGTGTCGCTGTTATTTTTGCTCCAAGAGGATTGTCTACTCTGATACATTGCTACAAAACTTGATGTGTGAACAACTTTAGATCAAGACAAGTTTTCAGGTAAAGTGTTTCCATTTGCAGACAGCAATCACAAAAACTTGGAAAATAATTGAGAAATTAACACAAAGTACAATCTAAACTATTTGAAAAGTTTTCAGGGTAATGTTGCACAGATATTTCATTACTCTGCTCAGCACATAAATAAAAGTGATTTTTTTCTTCCAATCTATTGGTAATTGGAATTGGATTTCTCTCTTATGTTTGCCCGCTTAAAAGCTGTTCCACTCTCCTGTCTCTTTAATACTTTAACTCAAGATATAATAATGGGACCAAGTTAAAATAAGAGAATAATCAACAACTTTTTGTGTCCCGATAATGGATTTTTGAGCAGTATCAGTTTTTTAAAGATTCACTTGGAATGTAATAATCCAATACATTAGATGTATGCGCCATGAATATGATTGTGACACACACAGGGTCTGTTTCCATTTGTGAACGCTGTTGTTCTGCTCTTGATAAAAGATCTCATCATCTAGCTAATGGGTTTCGTGCATCTGCTACAGCGTCGTAAACCTTTTTCTGTTACTGAAAGTGTCTGACATGCAAAATGTAGACTGAATGCTTTATTCGCTGTCTTCCTTAAAGAATCAATCTGACGTCCTTGCGCCACATCATGTACTGAATCTGCCAATCTCTGCCAACTTCTGAGGCAGCGATGGGACTAAGTAAGTGTGAAGTGGAAGGCTTGAGTTCTCCGCTGTAAAGCCCATTTCAGACGCATCAGTGTAAACCAACATAACGTCAAGTGTAGTAGTGCCAAGGGCAAAAAAAGATATCAGTCATATGGCTTACATGTGATCTAGATAACTAGTCAGGGGAGATTACATTAAGTTGGATATGGCTGATTTTATTGACACTAATAAGAAGAAAATAAATGAGAGTCCTAGACAATATAATATACATGCTTTTACCATCTCGCTAAAAGAAGGGCATGACACAGATATATCACATCAGATTAGACATTGTGTCCTTGGCTGGATCTTCAGTATAGGAAACAATCTGCCATTGTGTATATAGCAGTATGTAATCACTGACTAGGTTTCCTTGCCTTCACATTATGACTTTTTGTATAAACCAGTTTTTATCCTATGGATTGCATATATTGAGAAAGGTTGCTATTGTTAGAGCTTCTACAAGTTGGAGTTTTTTTTATGTAGAAATAATTTAAATCGAACGCAATCTCTTATGTCTGCACTTAAAATATTTCCAGTGCAATTAGGGGAAAATGAAGAGATGCAGAGGAAACGAAAGGGTAAATGGTGAATGGCCTACTGAGATGGTAGAGCATATGATTTTCCATACTCTTTACGTAATTATTGCAAGTTTTCATTTTTTTAAAAAGGAAATTCACCAAAAATCTGTTATAAAAATGTTGTGTGTGAACATACCCTAACACTGCTCCCAACAGACCTACATTACCTCTTGAAATAATAGGAGTTTAAAACATAGCATTGATCTTAATAAAATATTATCTGTTATGCATGCAGGAGGCGCATATGGTTCATGGACTCACTGTGCCGTGGACCGAGCAGAGCCTGGAGGGGTATCGCTAAGTGAACACTCAAATCTTCTCCACAGCCCATTATGGTGGGGTTAGACTTGGCTCCGAATGGATGCCAGGTGCTACTCAGGAATATACCTCAGATGCATGGCAGCTAACCCCAAAGGGACAGGACACTGTAACGGCAGGTGCAGGTACTGTAGGTATACTGTCTGGCACAGAAAATTCACAGACAGGCAGGTACTGGAAGCCATGTCTGGTATGCAGACAGGGGCTGGTGGGGCCAGATGTTGTAAAGGCAGAGAATCACAGATGTGGACAGGCAGGGAGCCAGAGATTCCCACAGAACCAACATGACCAAGGTCACATAGAACAGACAGGGTCAGGCACACACAGAACAAACACAAGGACAAGTATATGCAGGACAGACAGTACCAGATTCACACAGTGTGCTTACAATTAAGTAGCAACTGTTTACACAGATGCCTAATGTTGCACAGCGACAACAGAAAAGAGATAGGCACTAATTTAGACACTGCAGGTTTTAGAGATAAGTACTGGTTCAGACACTGCAGGTTTAGCAATAGATACTAGTCCAGACGCTGCAGGTTAAAAGATAAGTACTGGTTCAGACACTGTAGGTTTAGCGATTGGTACTGGTTCAGACACAGCAGGTTTAGGGAAAAGATCCAGATTTACATACAAACATGTTCAGGGATAGGTCCTTATTCAGCCTAGACTGAACACAGGTACAGGTTCAGGGTACAGGCTTGGGCACACCGACCCAGAAAAACAGGTTCAGAGACAGAAACAGGAAAGGACCTTGTAATTTACTAGTGGCACCAACATTAAAGGAAAATGTTGCTCAGGCACCTCTTAACTGGTGGAGGCACCTTAAGTACTAAGTGCCTTCCAGGAATTGGCTGATGACAATTCAGGAGCGCATGCACTGTCTATTTATGATCCAGGAAGTTCCCGTGCTTGCGCCCTAAACATACTGCCAGGAAACATGCACAGCAGACAGAGAACAAGAAACTTACACCACAGCCAGGGCTGGTGAGCTAGTCTGTGTCCCTGCAGAGCGGGGATGGGAACCTCTTCAGGGATGCAAGCAGTGGTGTTACGCTATCTGTTTATTTAACTTATTTTTATTCACATTGAATGATTCAAATCTGACTCCAGAATCGCTGGATCACACGGACCTAAGTTGAAATAGAAGTGTTCACGAACACAAGACTACATGGCAGCATAGGTGCATCTGCATACATGTGTAAGACATAGAGTAATGTTCTAATATACTTGAATCTTGGTTATAAAATAAAATAAAAATGTAGACCCTCTTTAAGTGTTTTACTGATTGGTCATTTCATTCTCCTTTTTAACTCACCTCTCTACATGTCAGTCAATGTACATTATATTCCCATAGTTAGATCAGGTAGCTTCCTTTGCGTAATTTGTTTTGATAGT
Source organism: Dendrobates tinctorius (assembly GCF_039654945.1). Taxonomy (NCBI): domain Eukaryota; kingdom Metazoa; phylum Chordata; class Amphibia; order Anura; family Dendrobatidae; genus Dendrobates; species Dendrobates tinctorius. The sequence goes on from NW_027361698.1 coordinate 47,575,675, forward strand.
GTGTGGGGAAGGTGACCGGACGAACGGACTTGTCAGAAGGAAGAAGGGACGGTTTGTGCACTTTAGACAAATGTTAGTAATGACAGAAGGGAAACAGCTGGGAAAAAGTGTAGAATGGGTGCAGTACCCTGGTTTGACCACAAGATGGCAGGGAGGAGTGTGAGTACAGGACTTGACAACAGCTTATGGCACTAGAAACCGTTAGTCATGGGGGCGGGGTTACAAGGAAGCGGGAAGGTTATAAATAGGACAAGAGGGCTCCAGAAAGTTCCAGTCCCGGGAGGAGCTCAGAAGGAGAGGAGTCAGTGAGGGAGACCTACAGTGTGGAGAGCTCAACTAGGGGACTGAGGAGAAAAGGAGTCAGGGAGGTGGCCCCGACACGAAAAACCGCAGAACAGACGAGGCCCCGGAGGTACCAAATTGACGACGACCTCTGACCAGTGAAGTGCTGGCGGTAGATAGGCCTAGGACGGCCACAGTGACAGAGCCGTGAGAAACGTCACAGAGACAGAAGAAAGGTGTGTGTACCCGGGTCTGAATATGAAGAGCTGTGGAAGTGCTGCGGTGTATTGCTGAGGTCGTCAGGAGGATGGCCAATAAACTTGGATCTGTTGTACCCGAAAACTGCCTCCGTCTCGTGTCTGTGACGTCTGTTCGCGGTAAACAAGGGGCCACCCCCCAAGCTGGTCCACCTTCCTACAAGTGCATGTACTCAGGTGGCAATCCACATGATCCTGAGGAGTTAATCTGGGAATATTTTTCTTTCAGTTTCCATTTATGCTTAAAAAATAAAGCCATTTATACTGTAGCTTCTGTAGCTTTGTCCTGTTTCTGTGTCCTCATTAGTTCGACACAGATTTCTCCTAATAACAGCACATTCCCCTCCACTCTTGGATAGCATGTCTCTAGCAATATATTGTATTCTTCTCTATCATCTTGTTGTACTTCATCATTTAGTAGATCCTTCTAGTGGTGTAACTTGAAGCTTACAGTCCCAATGAAGTATTTCCAGTTTTTAATAGTATAGGTCTTTTCAAATGTGTAAAAAAGCCTTTACGCTCTAGGATCCAGGTGCAACAGCAAACCTGTCACTACAGATACACACCTGAGTGTTCCTCTTTGCCTCCACCACACTTTTTCCACCTTACCTGCTCTCTTCAAAAGTATCGCTTCTTTTAGGACATTATTGTTTACTTCTTCTCACAATTGGAAGGACATTTATTCAATGCGTATGGTTTGTACTGAAAGCATGTGTAAATCTGCACCTAAAGCAACTGTTTACTTCATAAACAATAGTAGATGCAATAAGTAGTCTCAAAAGAAATTATAACTCATTTATTTTACTCAAAAAATGGCTGAAATTAGCATAAAATGCTATTCGGTCATTTTTGACCGGGACAGTAAAAGTGTTAAAAAAAATGTGGGGCAAAAACTAAACCAAAAAAAAAAGTACCCTTAGAAAGAACCCCTCAAATTAGGAAAATAGAAGTAACCACAAGTTTCAGAACTGCATAATGAATTTTTTAAAAAGTTCAAAAACGGTCATTTTTGACCGAGCAGAACAGCAGGGTTAAAATACACTTCTGTGCCCTATTGTTAAATAGTTGAATGCTTTTAGAGAAAATATAATTTTAATGATGGTGATTGAAACTACTATTTTTAGATGAATTTGGGAATTTTTCACTGCAATAATTTGTATAGCTATAAAGAACTTAAAATATTCTGGTGATTTTGATAAAATGTCAGCATCCCTGCTCAATACAACCTCTGGCCTTGTGATATCACAACAAGCACATAGATTAATCTACCCAAGAAAGAGTAAGAAACTACATACACCCATCAAGGTCTGCCTTAAAGGTTACATGCATTCCAGGATGATTAATCTCTTTGAAATGTCAGAGTAGGACTGAACAGAAATTTGTATGCATGCTAAAATATTAAAAAATAACAAGAAATCATTTTTTTTAAATGGTCACAGCGTTCATGTTAACAGATGAGCATGGCATGCAATGACAACCTGGCAGTCCCGGCATTTGAAAGAAAGATGGTAAATCTAAGGAGCTGGTTCAATTTATAGTCCAGCAGTTACTACTACATGGATTGGACATTTTAGTTGTACCAAGTGCACAATGGCTTTTTTTAGATGCAAATGTGAGATTATAATTGAGATTATGACTGAAGTTTTCATTACATTATGGGGGTGTGTAAAGATTTTATAAGTTCAACATGTACAGATGTTGCAGATCTGAATTATAATCTAATTTTTAATTTTGTCAGTATCTTTAAAATTAACTGTATAATTCCATTGTTGCTAAACCCCTTTCTCAGTATATACAGTACATTGCTGGGTTAAAGTAATTCTTCTGATTCACTAAATCTGTGTCATAGTGATTACACAGTCACCGTAGTTAGGCTCACGCAGTTACCTGCGGGGGATCAATAGAGTCTGACTGTGTCCCACATCAACGGCCAGAATAAAATCAATTTATATGTTACTGTTGGACTTTTAGTCTTTAAGTAAATTTTGGTAATCTAGTTTGTTGTACAAATGTAACATTCTGAAAGTTCTGAGCAACATACAAATGTAATGTAACGTGTGACCAAAGTAAGGATTAGCAGGCTAGATTTGGAGTTATCAACAAGTATGGAACTGCTAAATACAATATATTAACCTTTAACAGTGCTAATGGCTCCCCGAAAAAAATGAGGAAATCCATAATGCTCAATGTTTTTTTGTTTAATATCAAAAATAAGGACAAAAAGTTCAAAATTGAAAATACAAGTGTTTCTCATAAAATTAGAATATCACCAAATAGGTCATTTATTTCTGTTTTTCAGTACAAAAAAGGAAACTCATATATTATACTAGCTGAAGAGCCCGGCGTTGCTTGGGCATAGTAACTAACTGTGGTTAGTTATAACAAATTCTAATGATTATATTGCACATAAAAACATTTCACATCATATATTCAACACTACAGATTTTCAACACAAACTAACTAAACGATTACTTAAGTATTAATAGTATTTTCTTTTCAATTCATTCAAAAGCATTTTGATAAACAACATTTTTGGCTTTTCCTTTCAGTTCAAAGATGAACAGATTTTTGGCCGTTCCAACTCTTGAACAGGCCATGTAAAGTTGACCAGGAGAAAAGAATGGAGATTGCAAATCAATCCCTACTACTTTCGAGGACTGTCCCTGAGCCTTGTTAATGGACATTGCAAATGCCAGTTGAAGAAGAAACTGGAGGCATTTAAAATCAAAAGGCAAATCAGATGGAATGAGTGGAATTCTTAGAATGAAAATGTCCTCTCCTTTGGCACAACCTGTTGCTGAACTGTGTATCTAATCCTATCCTGTGTGTTACTGTCTGCTGAGCTGTATATCTAATCCTATCCTTTGTTACTGACAGCTGACCTGTGTGCCTAATCTTTCCTGTGTGATACTGTCTGATGAGCTGTGTATCTAATCCTATCCTGTGTGACACTGGGCTGTGTATCTAATCCTTTCCTGTGTGATACTGTCTGCTGAGCTGTGTATCTAATCCTATCCTATGTGATACTGTCTTCTGAGCCGTGTATCTAATACTATCATGTGTGTTACTGTCCGTTGAGCTATGTATCTAATGCTATCCTGTGTGATACCGTCTGCTGAGCCATGTATCTAGTCCTATCCTGATACCATGTGCTGAGCCGTGTATCTAATCCTATCCTGTGTGATACTGTCTGCTGAGCCATGTATCTAATCCTATCCTGTGTGATACTGTCTTCTGAGCTGTGTATCTATTCCTATCCTGTGTGATACTGTCTGCTGACCTGTGTATCTAATCCTATCATGTGTGATACTGTCTTCTGAGCCGTGTATCTAATCCTATCCTGTGTGTTACTGTTCGTTGAGCTGTGTATCTAATCCTATTCTATGTGATACTGTCTGCTGAGCTGTGTATCTAATCCTATCCTGTGTGTTACTGCCTGCTGAGCCATTTATCTAAGTCTATCCTGCGTGATACTGTCTGTTGAGCCATGTCTCTAATCCTATGCTGTGTGATACTGACTGCTGAGCCGTGTATCTAATCCTATCCTGTGTGATACTGTCTGTTGAGCTGTGCATCTAATCCTATCCTGTGTGATACTGTCTGTCGAGCGACATGTCTAATCCTATCCTGTTACTGACTGCTGAGCTGTGTATCTAATCCTATCCTGTGTGATACTGTCTGGTGAGCTTGAGCTGTGTATCTAATCCTATCCTGTGTGATACTCTCTGCTGAGCCGTGTATCTAATCCTATCCTGTGATACTGGGATCACCCTGGGCTCCTCCTGCAGTCTGTGACAGAGGGTGGTCTGTGTCGGCACAGGAATAAATTGTGTTATTTCCAGCTTTACAGGAGGACGATAACACAATAGAAATGATAAGAATAATAGACCTCAGCTACCACAACTGTCTACAAGGAAAACTGTTGCTCATAGCAACCAATCACAGCACAGCTTCTTTTAAACAGCTCAGGTGAAATGAAAGATGCTTAGTGATTGGTTGCTATGTAGAGTGGGCGTGGCCAATACACACAAACATACATATACTCATTTTTATATATAGAAGAGAGAGTCATTACAAACAAGTGCTTATTTCTGTTAATGTTGATGATTATGGCTTACAGCTAATAAAAACCCAAAAGTCAATATCTCAGTAAATGAGAACAATTTACAAAAAACACTTGCAAGGCTTCTTAAGCATTCAAAAGGTCCCTTAGTCTGTTTTAGTAGGCTCCACAATCATGGGGATGACTGCTGACTTGACAGATTTCCAGAAGGCAGTCATTGACACACTCCACAAGGAGGGTAAGCCATAAAAGGTCATTGCTAAAGAAGCTGGCTGTTCACAGTGTGCTGAATCCAAGTATATTAATGGAAAGTTGAGTGGAAGGAAAAAGCGTGGTAGAAAAAGGGTCACAAGTAATGGATAACCGCAGTCTTGAAAGAATTTTTAAGAAAAGGCCATTCAAAATTTTGGGGGAGATTCACAAGGAGTGGACTGCTGCTGGAGTCATTGTTTCAAGAGCCATCACACACAGATGTGGGCTACAAGTTTCCCATTCCTTGTGTCAAGCCACTCATGACCAATAGACACTGCCAGAAGCATCTTACCTGGCAAAGGAGAAAAAGAACTGGACTGTTGCGCAGTGGTCCAAGGTGTTGTTTTCATATGAAAATGAATTCTGCATTTCATTTGGAAATCAAGGTCACAGAGTCTGGAGGAAGAGTGGAGAGGCACACAATCCAAGCTCTAGTGTGCAGTTTCCACAATCAGTGATCTTTTGGGGAGCCATGTCATCTGCTGGTGTAGGTCCACTGTGTTTTATCAAGACCAAAGTCAGCACAGCCGTCTACAAGGAAATTTTAGAGCACTTCATGCTGCCTTCTGCCAGCAAGCTTTTTGAAGATAGAAATTTCTTTCTTCAGCAGAACTTGGCACCTGTCCACACTGCCAAAAGTGGCAATACCTGGTTTAAAAATAACAGTATCACTGTGCTTGATTGGGTAGCAAACTCACCTGACCTTAACCCAATAGAGAATCTATAGGGCATTGTCAAGAGGAAGATGAGAGACACCAGACCCAACAATGCAGACGAGCTGAAGGCTGCTATCAAAGCAACCTGGGCTTCCATAACACCTCAGCAGTGCCACAGGCTGATTGCCTCCGTGCCGCGCCGCATTGATGCAGTAATTGATGCAAAAGGAGCCCAGACCAAGTATCGAGTGCATTTACTGAACATACATTTCTGAAGGCCAACATTTCAGACTTTAAAATAATTTTCAAGCTGGTGTTAAAATTTACTGAGATAATGACTTTTGGGTTTTCATTGGCTGTAAGCCATAATCATCAACATTAACAGAAATAAACACTTGAAAAAGATCACTCTGTTTGTAATGACTCTATATAATATGAGTTTCACATTCTGTATTGAAGAACTGAAATAAATTAACTTTTTGATGATATTCTAACTTTGGGGGAAGCTCCTGTACTTAATCACTTGAGATCAATATTGTGACGGCCGTCTGCGAATCTGGGCTGCAGTAGGAACAGCACCCCGAGTATCCCCGAGACCCTTAACCCCTATACAGGGATCTGGAATTGTAGCAAGGCACAGGGGGTAACTGTCTGGTGGAGCAGTGGACCAGAGCAGGACGGCCGCCAAGGGGTTAAAACTAAAACCAGTAATCGTGGTCAGGAGGCAGGAGTCGGAGGCCGGAGGGCAGCAGAGGTGCAAAATCAGCAGGCAGAAGAAGAGTCAAAAGTCCAGGCCAAGGTCAGTAAAACCAGAAGGGCAGCAAAGGTACAGAATCAGCAGGCAGCAGAAGGGTCAGGAATCCAAGTGAAGGTCAGCGTCAAAAAATCGGAAGAGAGGCAGAGGTACAAAAACGGCAGGCAATAGAATGGTCAGAAATCCAGGATGAGGTCAGAGTTAACTATAGCAATTCACACAGTAACACGCAGGGGAACCAAGAATAAATCTGGCGGCTTGCAAGACCAGTCCCAAAGTATTTGAGGGATCAGGACATCCCTCACAGGTTCCCGGAGTGATGATGTAATTAGGACCGCCCCCAGGACCAGGCCAGATAGTGATGCAGTAAGCCCTACATGACTGGCAGAGGGGCGGAGCCTGCGCCCACCAGATGCCTGCTCAGGAGCCTCTTCTCTGTCACCACCCTCACCCAGGGGCGAACCACAGCGCCTCCCAGTGGCCGAGGCAGGAACAGTCGTCCCCGAGAACGACGGCGACGTGACGGTACGGCGCCTCCTAGTGGCTGAGACCGGAACAGCAGGCCCCGAGTCTGGCGGCGACGTGTCAGTCTGGCCCCTCCTAGTGGCCAAAGCCGGAACAGCAGGCCCTGAGTCTGACAGCAACATGACAAATATGAGGAGCAGAACAATTGTACAGGGTGGGCCATTTATATGGATACATCTAAATAAAGTGGGAATGGTTGGTGATATTAACTTACTGTTTGCGACACATTAGTATATGGGAGGGGGGAAACTTTTCAAGATGGGTGGTGACCATGGTGGCCATTTTGAAATTTGCCATTTTGGATCCAACTTTATTTTTTTCAATGGGAAAAGGGTTATGTGACACATTAAACTTATTGAGAATTTTACAGGAAAAACAATAGTGTGCTTGGTTTTAAGTTAACTTTATTGTTTAATGAGTTAATTACAAGTTTATGACCACTTATAAATTGTGTTCAAAGTGCTGCCCATTGTGTTGGATTGTCATTAACTCAAGAAAGAATGAAGTTACGTTAAAACCAAGCACACCATTGTTTTTCTTTTGAAATTCTCATGTTTGATGTGTCACATGACCCTCTTCCCATTGAAAAAAATAAAGATGGATCCAAAATGGCCAACTTCAAAATGGCCACAATGGTCACCACCCATCTTGAAAAGTTTCCTCCCTCCCATATACTAATGTGCCACAAACAGGAAGTTGATATCACCAACCATTCCCATTTTATTTAGGTGTATCCATATAAATGGCCCACCCTTGTAATAAATATGCATTACTGTAAACAGTGTTAATAGAATAAATGCTCAGTAGGTAGACATTTAATCCCTTAGTGACTGATCCAATTTTGACCTTAGTGGCCTAGCCAAATTTTGCAATTCTGACCACTGTCACTGTATGTGGTAATAACTCTGGAACGTTTTAACGGATTCCACTGATCTTGAGAATTTTTTTTCATGACATATTGTACCAAACAAAATAGTTCATAAACATAGCTAACATCAGCACAATTTTTTAAACAAAATTTTATTGTTAGGAAGTTATAAGAGTTAAAATTGATCAGCAATGTCTCATTTTCCAACAAAATGTTCAAAACTATATTTTTAGGGTTTCTAGGAGCCACCTCACATTTGAAGTGACTTTGAGGGGTCTATATAACAGAAAATACCAAAAAGTGACACCATTCTAAAAACTGCACCCCTCAAGGTGCTCAAAACCACATTCAAGAAGTTTATTAATCTTTCATGTTCTTCACAGGAACTGAAGCAACATGAAAGGAAAAAATTAACACAACTTTTTTTCACAAAAATTTTACTTCAGACCCAAACTTTATTCTTTTAACTAAAAGAAAGAAGAGAAAATGGACCCCAAAATTTGTTGAGCAATTTCTCCTGAGCATGCTGATATCCCATATGTGGGGAAAAACCACTGTTTGGGTGCATGGCAGATCTCTGAATTGGTAGGAATAGAGTGTGTATGCCATGTTGGGTTTGGAGAACCCCTTATGTGCCTAAACAGTGAAAAGCCCCATAAGTGACCACATGTTAGAAGCTACATCCATCAAGGATTTCATCCAGGGGTATTGTGAGCATTTTGAACCCACAGGTACAACACAAAATTTAATAACATTACGTAGTCATATTGAAAAAGTTAAATTTTTTCACAAAAATCTTGCTTTAGTCCTAAATTTATCAGAGATAGCACCAAAATGTGGACCCAATAATTTGTTACCCACTTTACCCTGCTGTTATATTCGGTCAAAAATGACCGTCTTTGAACTTTGATATTTTTAAAAAAAATTCATTATGCGGTTTTAAAACTTGTGGTTACTTCTATTTTCCTAATTTGAGGGGTTCTTTCTAAGGGTACTTTTTTTTTGGCTTAGTTTTTGCGCCACATTTTTTTTTTACACTTCTACTGTTCCGGTCAAAAATGCCCGAAAAGCATTTTATGCTAATTTCAGCCATTTTTTGAGTAAAACAAATGAGTTCTAATTTCTTTTGAGACTACTTATTGCATCTACTATTGTTTGTGAAGTAAACAGTTGCTTTAGGTGCAGATTTACACATGCTTTCAGTACAAACCATACGCATTGGCTTTCAGTATAGTTCTGTACAATTTTTTTTCTCTGAATGTAAAAATAGAATTATGTGAAGATTTTCTGAAAAAAACTGATTTTTTTGATTATTTTTACTATTTTTTTCAAAATGTTTGCACGCATTTTATACTATAGTTAATTTTAGTTATAGTTATAGTTGTTATAGTAGTAGCAGTAGTTGTTTTAGTTAGTTAGTTATGCTCAAATTTGTAATTTCTGTGCAGAATTCAATAAGCCCTTGTAACCTTTATAAGCACAAAATAAATAAAAAAATTGAGTTTTTTACATATTTTTTTTTTTTTATAATGACCAACCATGTTCACATACAGTATAATAATGCAACAGGTATTCAAAAATTTTTTTTTAAGTAGCTAAAACAGCATTTTAATAGGTCCGGTCAAAAATGACCGGAGCAGTACAAGTGTATAGTGGAAACCAACAGAACAGCAGGGTTAAATGTTTACATTTTCCTGGCATGAGTTTTCACTTTGTTATTATATTCCTAATGGTTCCCCAAAATCTAGAAGTAGCAACAAGATACTTAGCTCACCAATGTGTTTCAGAAGGGGCAGTCCTCATACAGTAAGTGGAGTGATATTTTTTCCACAAAATAAAATAAGAAATCCACAATTGTTGATTTTGTAGTACAAGCAGTCTCCTACTTTTGAACATAAAAAATAAAACTTAATACTCATCTCACTGCTCACCTATCCGGTCACCTCACTGATCACTAACTGTCTTCATTAGAGTTGAGCGACTTTTGGTTTTTAGGGTCGAGTGTCGTTCCGTGAAACCCGACTTTTCCAAAAGTCGGGTCGAGCAAGATCGGCCGATTATAGGGAAAAGTCGGGGTCGTCCCGAAACACGAAACCCAATGTAAGTCAATGGGGAATAAAAGTCGGCAGTGAGAGGAGGACAGGAAACACACCTACAGTGCTCATTTGAATGCCAAAAGCATCAATTCTTCTTACTTAAGCTGGTCAACCTTAATTAACTTCATAATACAAGTTACGCACTGAAAAATGGGGGTTATTTGGCTAAAGTTGTGGGGGGGGTAGGGCTGGCTCCAGGTTTTCATGTGCCCTGGCCGAAAGAGCGCCCCTTTAACACATACCACAGCTCATCATGCTCCGATACGGCAGAGAAATAGCGGTATAGTACAATGAAAAATACTTCACTTTTTACATCTCATGACGAAGCCCATCTATTTCTCCATAGAGAATCATTGGTCCCATATAATGTTTGAAACAGTATATGATGAGCTCCACATAATGCTACAGTATATGTTGGTCCCCATGGATGAAGCTCCACTGTCTTATGGGCCCAAATAATGCTCCAAACATAATGGGCCCCATTTCTAATGCTCTAGTGTATAATGGGCCCTGTAAATGCTGCTCCAGTGTCTGATGTCCACCTTTGGAATGTTCCAGTGTATGGTGGGCCCCATCTATCATTCTCCAGAGTATAGTGCTCTGCAAAAATTGCTGTCCCAACACTTAAAACAATCAAATAAGTCTCCTCGCTAGGGAATCCCTGTACTAGTCTGGACTCCTCGTCGTCCCCATCTTCCATCTCACTGCACAGTATCTCAACCTTGCAAGTGCTGTGATCCTGAGCAAGCAGGGGGGGCCCACTCATTGGCGACGGCACTGGCACAGGGCCCCTGATAGTACGGTGGTGTGTCTGATGGCGGGTGGGCCGAACCTCCACTTTCATCTGCAGCTTCCTCTTTGTCACCGTGTAAGATGGAACTGTATATGGGAAGGGTAACCTGAGTTTCATCAGGGTCAGATTCAGGCCGTGTAGCGTGCGAGGGGAATGTAGTGGTCTGGGTCAATGTACCAGCAGATTCATCGAGCAGTGGCTGGGCATCAGTGCACTTGTGTCGCCCCCAGGAGTACGGTCACCACAGTGGCATTACCTTCCTCCTAGGGAGTGTGATGTCATGCTTGGGAGCAACGAAGGATCTCTCTAGCAGGTTAACTGATTGGGCGGCGTTATTCCCACGAATCATGACCCTCCAAACAGCGTTCATGAAGGCAAAGTGTTTGTTTTACATGGGCAGTATGGTTGCAAAGCTGAACCTTAAAGGAATGTCCAGAAGGGCACCACCAGGAGTGGAGCCTACGGCATAATTTGACTCAGCACGGGCAACCTCATCCATGCCAGCTACAGAACAGATGCACACATTGCACGCTTAATTCCGTTAACGAACGAGACTCCGTCATGCCCCGCGGTCCGAGTCCGGCTTACTAGAGGGACACGTGAGGCTCTGGCACATGAGATTGGCCAATAACTGGTGTGTCATGCCCTTACATGTCCGTGGCTGCATGTGCGCTACACTGAAAAGGCCAGCGTTTGTCGCTTACAGGTGCAGATAACCCGCTGAACAACGTTAGTGATGGGGATCACTGATTACAATTATTACCCGTGAACGATGATTTCCCAGTAAGTGCAGGTCAACCGCAGTTCCGGAATTAGGCCTAACCGTCATTCCTGAAAAAATGAAAAACTTACGTGTGCAAACCACAGGTGCTGTAGCTTGCTTAACAGCTCGCCAGCCGTTCTCACGCCCAGTATGGATTACACGTGATTGCACAAAGGTGAGAAATGGTACCGTATCCCCGGATAACATGTATGGATAGCGTACACATTCAAAAGATATGTCTATACATCAGGAGGCAGGCTCAGACGGTGTCAGGCCCAGTATGGATTGCACATGATTGCACAAAGGTGAGAAAGGGTACCGTATCCCCGGATAACATGTATGGATAGCGTACACATTCAAAATATATGTCTATACATCAGGAGGCAGGCTCAGACGGTGTTAGGCCCAATATGGCTTGCACGTGATTGCTCAAAGGTGAGAAAGGGTACCGTATCCCCGGATAACATGTATGGATAGCGTACACATTCAAAATATATGTCTATACATCAGGAGGCAGGCTCAGACGGTGTTAGGCCCAGTATGGCTTGCACGTGATTGCACAAAGGTGAGAAAGGGTACCGTATCCCCGGATAACATGTATGGATAGCGTACACATTCAAAATATATGTCAGTACATCAGGAGGCAGGCTCAGACGGTGTCAGGCACAGTATGGATTTGACGGCCCAGACTACACAGCGGAGGAGCAGGGAGAGGCAAAGATTGCAAATGCTGGGGCCCTGCCCAAGCAAGGGGGGCCCACTCGTGGGCGTCGGTACTGGCACTGGGCCCCTCATAGTACGGCGGTGTGTCTGACGGCGGGTGTGCACCACCACCGTCAGAGACACTTGATTGCACTATGAGGGACCCTGTGCCAGTGCCCGCGCCCAAGAGTCGGCCTACCCACCTGTCCAGGGCAACGGCACTCACACGGTGTCGTGCGCTAGGTGGTGACCCCGGCCATGGGGGGGGCAGCACAGTTAGGGAGTTTTAGAAAGTGGCATATGTTGATGTTGGACATTCAGCTGATGCAAAAGGCGAAATAGGTCAAGTCCCAGGAAGAGGTGGACCAAAGCAAGCCATTTTTCTGTCACCCTATGTGTCATCAGGGGAAGGTGGGACAAAATCCTTGGAAACCCATGCATGGTTCATTTTAATGAAGGTTAGATCATCCACATTTTGGGTTGACAGACGGGTCCTTTTTTCTGTCAGGATTGATCCAGTTGCACTGAAGACTCTTTCTGATAGCACACTTGCAGCTGGGCAAGCGAGCTCCTGTAAGGCATATTGTGCCAATTCAGGCCAGGTGTCCAGTTTGGCGGCCCAATAGTCAAAGGGGAATGACCTGTGTGGGAGAACATCGATATGGGAGGAAAAGTAGTTTGTAACCATAGTTGACAACTGCTGTCTCCTGTCACTTTCCATCGATGCTGTATTACCAGTTGTGTGAACGGTACTTGAAAAATCAGTCCACAACATTGTCATGAAACCCCTGTCTCCAACGCCACTTCTGCTGTGTGCACCATGAACACCTCTGCCAAGCTGCCCCCGGCCCGTACGGCTCGTGTGAGAACCATCACCGCTGCTGTGTGTCATGGTCACGTGTCTCTGGGCACACAGCGGTTACCGCAAGGTGAACCCATAACACTCGTGACCCTGGATACACCGCCTCTAGTGGGGCGCATTTAAATAATAAAACGTGCAGGTGGATACGCCGCCTCCACCTGGCGAATTTAGGTATTACACGTTATACAATAATCAAATAATAAAGGGGGAACCTGGGTAACATTAATCATAGAATCATAGAATCGTAGAGTTGGAAGGGACCTCCTGGGCCATCTGGTCCAACCCCCTGCTCAAAGCAGGATTCGCTAAATCATCCCAGTCAGATGTCTGTCCAGCCTCTGTTTGAAGACTTCCATTGAAGGAGAATTCACCATTAACAATGGTGGGCCCTGCGATAGGGAATGGGGACATGGAGACCTCCTAAGCTCCCCTGAGCCAGTGTCCCTGCACTCCTAACATTCCCTATACAGGCTTCGCACCTGTCGCCGCACGCGAACCTTAACCCCTTGCTCGCCCTGACCCTAAACCCTCACTAGGGAATGGGTTGGTGCGGAGACTAATCCCACCACTGCACTAATAACACACATGAGGAAAGAGACAATACAGGGGGAACACAACTTAGCTTTGCTCTGTTGCGTGCGCTCCTAGCAACAGAGCCCACCACCTGCGTGCATCTTCTCCTCCACCTGGATCCATCACCATAACAGGATCCTTCACCTTAGAGCAGCCTTGGAGCAGAGTCCACCACCAGTTGCTGCTGCTTAGAAAGAGTCCCCAAGATGAGTCCAGCTTCTGCCACGAAGTCGAGCATGCTTGAGTCCAGCAGCCAAGTCCCACATGGTGAGTGCCACTCTCCATAGTCACCACTCCACCAGTCCACGCAGACACTTCCCGCCGACACCATCACTGCGACCCCACCACGCCATGCCAGCCCTTCGTCCAGACACCATAGCTGAAACACGTCCCCCCCTGGCTAAGCTGCGCAGGACTCCTCTCCAGCTCCATCCTTCCACCAGGCTCTCAAACTCAGAGTGAACACAATCTCACAATATCACAGGCAGTGATTGCACACCCCTAGCACACCTTTATAGGGTGTCACACCTTATCCATAATTACGTGCACAAAAAACCTAAAGTGCCATACCACTAACCACCACCGGGGACAGTCAAGACACCTTGGAACTTTCCAAAGTAAAAAAAGTTCACCCAGTGCAATTTAAAACTGTCAGATCATGACAGTACCCCCTCCTTAATGAGGGGCCTCTGGACCCTCAAGACCACCCCTCATTAGGGAAACACCTACAGTGGGGACGCCCAGACCCTGAGTTCACCCCACCACTACCTGACACTTCAGGTTTATGACAAACGCACCGCTGGTATTGGCAATATATGTTCATTTTGGAGGCACCACTCATCTCCACAGCGCCGGCCTGGGGAACGAGTTTATGTATGTGTATGTTTGTTAAGAGCTGATCAGACTCCAAAACACATTTCCACAAGATGTTTTTTGGTGGCCACCCATACATGCTCGTTCACACACAGGTCCGGACCTGAACGTTTATTGCACACATTCGTTTGTCATAAATTTGGTGAACTCATTCTGGACTCGACAACAGAGGCGTCCCCCTGTGTCACCATACTCACACCCCCGCTATTCACCAAGGGACACCACCCTCCAACCCTTTCACCATGAGGTCTGCCCTCCAGGGTTGGTTAATGGCGAGGGTTGAGATTTGTCCCTACTCCCCCGCAGCACACCTGCTGCACACACCAGGAGGAGAAGGGGACAGGAATATGGAGGAAATATACACTCGCTGGTCACCTCCAAACGACCAGGAGGGCGGCTTCTTCGATGGTATAGAAGATTTGGCGTAAACCCCCCGGACTATCACACCAGTCAGCTCACCACAGGGACGTACCCCTTCACCTCAGGGAAATACCAGGCAGCTCCATGGGGCACCATTCCTCCCACCTGCCTGGGTGCGCCCGCATGCATGAACCAGTCCCGCTCCCCAGCAGCGACTCTAGGGGGCTTTAGTACCAGAGCCGCAGGAATATGGAGGAAAATATATACACTCGCTGGTCGCCTCCCCACGACCAGGAGGGGCGGCTTCTTCGATAGTATGGAAGATTTGGCATGAGCCCCGCGGACTATCACACCAGTCAGCTCACCACAGGGGCGTACCCCTTCACCTTGGGGAATACCAGGCAGCTCCGTGGGGCACCATTCCTCCCACCTGCCTGGGTGCGTCCCCTGTAAGAGCAAGTCCCGCTCCCCAGCAGCGACTACACACCTAGTCTGCTCACCACAGGGATGTACCCCTTCACCTCGGGGAATACCAGGCAGCTCTGTGGGGCACCATTCCTCCCACCTGCCTGGGTGCGCCCGCATGCATGAACCAGTCCCGCTCCCCAGCAGCGACTCTAGGGGGCTTTTAGCCAGACCGCAGCCGCCATTTTTTTTTTTTTGATTTTCTGGTTAGCTGAGCAGAGGCCCCAGACCCTGATAACTGCTGCTGCAGCGGCACTAACACACCTTACCACTCCCCACACCTCAGTGAGGCCCGGCAGCAAATACCATAGGTCTCCACATGGCCAAGGCTCACCAGAAAAAAAAAACTGTATGGCCTGTGATAATGTCATGGTCACGTGTCTCTGGGCACACAGCGGTTACCGCAAGGTGAACCCATAACACACGTGACCCGTTCAGCGTCTGCCACGAAGGCAAGCATGCTTGAGTCCAGCTCAGCAGCCAAGTCCCTCATGGTGAGTGCCACTCTCCATAGTCGCCACTCCACCAGTCCATGCAGACACTTCCCGCCGACACCATCACTGCGACCCCACCACGCCATGCCAGCCCTTTGTCCAGACACCATAGCTGAAACACGTCCCCCCTGGCTAAGCTGCGCAGGACTCCTCTCCAGCTCCATCCTTCCACCAGGCTCTCAAACTCAGAGTGAACACAATCTCACAATATCACAGGCAGTGATTGCACACCCCTAGCACACCTTTATAGGGTGTCACACCTGATCCATAATTACGTGCACAAAAAACCTAAAGTGCCATACCACTAACCACCACCGTGGACAGTCAAGACACCTTGGAACTTTCCAAAGTAAAAAAAGTTCACCCAGTGCAATTTAAAACTGTGAGATCATGACACTGTGTGCTGGGAATGCCTCATGCAACCGATTTACCAGAGTTGCTTGTTTATTAGCCAATATTAGGTCAAGGTTCTCCTGTGGCATGATGTTTTGTAATTTGCCTTTATAGCGTGGATCCAGGATGCTGGCCAACCAGTAGTCGTCATCGTTCATCATTTTGGCAATGCGGGGGTCCCTTTTTAGGATCCGCAAGGCATAATCTGACATGTGGGCCAATGTTCCCGGTGTCAATGATGCACTGCGAGTGCTGGTTGGAGGAGCACTTTCTGGCAAATCCACATCCCTCCAGTCACGCACAAACCCTGTACCAGACCTTGCCACTCCAACATTTTCACTTGCCCCACGAGATGCATCCTCCTCCCCTAAGTAATCATCCCCATCATCATCCTCCTCCTCCTCTTCTTCCTACAACTCGTCCAGGAGAGGTCCCTGAGCAGACAATGGCTGAATGTCATCAAGGATTCCCTCCACCTCTTCCTCCTCGTCAACATTGGCTGCAGACGCCTGCTCCTTAAGGTGCGTCAAAGTTTGCATGAGCAGACGCATAAGAGGGATGCTCATGCTTAGGATGGCGTCGTCTGCGCTTACCAGCCGTGTGCATTCCTCAAAACACTGAAGCACTTTACAGAGGTCTTTCAGCTTCGATCACTGCACACCTGTCAACTCCATGTCTGCTCTCAAAGTGCCTGGCCGTGTATCCTCCCACAAATGCATTATGGCCTGCCTCTGCTCGCACAGCCGCTCCACCATGTGCAGGGTGGAGTTCCACCTTGTTGCAATGTCGATAATGAGGCGGTGGTTGGGAAGGTGGAGCAATCGCTGCAGCTTCTGCATACGAACGGAGTGTACAGGCGACCGCCGGATGTGCGCGCACAGTCTTCGCGCCTTATGGAGCAGGGCTGTTAACTCCGGATAATTTTTGAGGAAGCACTGCACCACCAGGTTCAAGGTGTGAGCCAAGCAAGGTATGTGGCTGAGTTTTGAAAGGGCTATGGCTGCCACAAAATTACGGCCGTTATCACTAACTACCTTGCCTGCCTCAAGATGTACACTGCCCAGCCATGACTCAGTTTGTCGCTTCAAGTACTCGGCCAGCACCTCGGCGGTGTGTCTGTCGCCCAAACACATCATCTGCAACACAGCCTGCTGACGCTTTCCACAAGCTGCTCGATAGGGGGACACCTCGTGTGCAACAGTGGCAGCTACTGATGGAGTGCTCGTACGACTGCGCTCTGTGGACGAGCTTTCGCTTCTGGAGGAGGAGGAGGAGGAGGAGGGACGAACGCCTACAGCCAACTGTTTCCTATACCGTGGGCTAGGCAGCACTGTCCCACCACCGCAGTCCCCTGTGGACCCTGCATCCACCACATTAACCCAGTGCGCAGTGATGGACTCGTAATGGCCCTGGCCATGCCGACTGGACCATGCATCAGTTGTGAGGTGCACCTTTCCACTCACTGACTGCTTGAGTGCATGGACAATGCGGTCTTTCACATGATGGTGGAGGGCTGGGATGGCTTTGCGAGAGAAGAAGTGGCGACTGGGTAGGTTATAGCGTGGTACTGCATAGGCCATGAGTTCGCGGAAAGCTGCGCTTTCCACCAACCGATAGGGCATCATCTCAAACGAGATTAGTTTGGCAATGTGGGCGTTCAAACCCAGTGTACGCGGATGAGAGACTGAGTACTTTCTTGACCTACTCATAGTGTCTGGGAGGGTGAGCTGGACTTGAGAGCTGCATATGGTGGAAGTAGCGGTGGACAGGGCGGACTGAGAGAGGGTTGATGATGGTGATGGAGTTGGTGTTCTTTCTGATGGCCTAGATTCAGTATTTCGTTGATATAACAGTGGGATTCCCTGACTGCTGTGGCCTTGCAACGACACCTCAACATTTGCTGCTGTGCTAACCGGTGGGCTTACAGTGGGGGAAACAATGTAGCGTTGCTGACTACCTTCTTTGTGATCAGTTGCACATGTGGCACTTGAGGTTTGGTGTTGTGTCCACGCTTGCAAGTGCATGCTGGTTAAATGTCTAAGCATGCAACTGGTATTCACATTTTTCAGATTTTTCCCTCGGCTAAAGGTCTTTGCGCACTTCTTACAGATAACCTTGGCCTGATCATGAGGATTTTGTTCAAAAAAGTGCCACACTGCACTCTTCCTACTTTGGCAGACATTTTGCGGCCTAGCACGCTGTGATGTTTTGACCCTCTGGACAAGCTGTCCAGCAACTCTTTTAATTTTTGGAACCTGTCTTTGGAGTGCTCCGGGCCTGCCAGATAACAGCTGTTGCGATGTCGATGTCTGCTGTGGATGCTCCTCATCTGAGCTATTGGAAGCAGCACCCTCTTCCCCCAATGGATGCCAATCTGGGTCAACAACTGGGTCATCCATCACCTCCTCTTCAATGTCATGTGCACCTTCCTCTGTGTCACCGTGTATGGTGGTATAGTGTGCGGGAAGGGGCACCTGAGTCTCATCAGGGTCAGAATCTGGCTCTGTACACTGCGAGGACAATGTAGTGCTCTGAGTGAATGTACCAGCAGAATCATCTATCAGCGGCTGTGCATCAGTGCACTCCATGTCAGATTCATCTTGGCCTGGGTAATTCACCATTTCACTTGATAATCCAGGCATGGTATGTGAAAACAGCTCCATGGAGTAATCAGTAGTATGGCCTGCGTCATCCTTCAATCTTGGTTGGGGTGAAGGACACAAGGAAAGGTGTGGTTCATGAACATGAGCCTCCAATGACGACTCAGTGCTTTTACTTTTTACAACTTCAGAAGAGGAGGCGATAGAGCTGGAGGCTGAGTCAGCAATGTAAGACAAAACTTTTTCCTGATGCTCTGGCGTTAAAAGCGGTTTGCCAACTCCTAGAAAACTAAGCCTTCGAAGCCTTATGGAGCCAGACGATGACGCAGGCTCAACACCTCCTGCTTTCGGTCCTATTTTGCTTTTGCCACTACCATCAGATCCACCACCAACACCATCATTACCAGCTGCCAACCCCCGCCCAATTCCACGGCCTCTTCCACCAGCCTTCCTCATTTTTGGTAGAAATGTAGACAAAATCCAACAAACTATATAGTAATGTAAAACAAGGTACAAGGTGTCTATAGGACAGGGGAGATTTAGATTTTCTGCACACACTAGTGGACACTGGACACTTTTGGATTGTGTGAGGCCCACTGAATATCAGAGCGCTATGTCACAGGCTCGATGGCACAGGTGTGAAAAAAGTGACTACAGGATAAGGGAGATTTTGAATTTCTGCAGACACTTGTGGACAATGGACACTTGGATTGTGTGAGGCCCACTGAATATCAGAGCGCTATGTCACAGGCTCGATGGCACAGGTGTGAAAAAAGTGACTACAGGATAAGGGAGATTTTGAATTTCTGCAGACACTTGTGGACACTGGACACTTGGATTGTGTGAGGCCCACTGAATATCAGAGCGCTATGTCACAGGCAGAAATTGGCTAGTGTATCACAAACTACAAGATGTATGTAGAATTGGGCAGAATAGGAATCTCCCTAGAGTGTAGGTCTGTAAGAACGGAACAAGTCCTCCACTTATCCTTCCACAGTGACACACAGATAGCTTCTGCACACACAGTGACTGGTGTGTTGCACAGGCAAAATCGCTAGCAGCAGAAGCAGTTTTTTTTCTTCTTCCCTGCCTAACGCTCTCCCTACAGAATCAGCAACCTCTCCCTATGCTAAGATCGGCAGAAGTAAGATGGCGGTCGGCGTGCACGCCCTTTTATAACCCCTGTGACGCCCACCAAAGCAAGCCAATCACTTACATGCCTTTCTGAAAGATGGTGGTGACCCCTGCCTATGTCATCACGTTGCCCACAGTGTCCGTGGATCCTGATTGGCTGAAAAAGAGCGCAAAACAAACTTTTGAAACGCGACTTTGGCACGTAAGTCGCCGACCTCGTGGCTGACCTCATCCTAGGGTTGGGTTTCGTTTCATGAAACCCGACTTTGCCAAAAGTCGGCGACTTTTGAAATTTTTCGACCCGTTTCGCTCAACTCTAGTCTTCATCTTTTTGTACCAGGACTTTCGGCCATGTCCAGGAAGTATGTCATTGGGGGTCACAAAGTCTCAATGTTGTCACAAACTTATAATGCACATTGACCTCGAGGGTCTGGATGTGGCTGAGAGAGTTTGCCTATAGTGAAGAGGCCGCAAATTTAAAAGCGGAAAGTAGAGAGTGAGACAACATAGAGCAAGGTGGTGGTAGTGGTGATTGATTAGTATGAATTAAAAGAAAAAATCTAAGACAACTACTCGTCATCCCGTCCTCTTCTTTCTTTTGTTGCGTGTCGCATCTTTGATCTCTTCGTTATAGGACCACACTTTCAGTCATGTCCAGGCACCATAAGTCATTGTGCGTCATGTGGTTGCAACACTGATGTAGACTCCAAGGCCTTGACATATAGCCTATAATGAAGAAGCCAGAAATTAGGCACTCTACGGTGGAAAGAAGAGGACCAGAAGGTGGCCTGCAAGCAGAAGGGTAGCTGGAGATGTCAGAAAGGAGGTATTAGGTTTTTTTTACTGGCACTGTTCCAACTTAAATACAAAATCAGGTTACAAACAAACCTACAGAACCTCTCTAGTTGGTATTCAGGGACTGCCTGTATTAAATTTCCAATATGTTGTACTATAAAGAATTGAAGTTAATTTTGGTTCTTTTAGACTGTATAATATAAATCTGTCAAGGCAGTATCTGATGGCACAATAGGACAGGAAAGGAGGCAATGACCTTATTGCTTTATAGTTTTCTGTGATTTAGCACAATATCTACATTTGTAAAAGTTGTATAACAGCTTTCTGCTATTGTTTGATTTTTCAGTTTTATTGCACATTTACTGAGAACATTTGAAAAACTTGGTAGGGTTTCCACTGACAAAATTTTGTTGATGATCACTTGTTGTCTATTAGGGGTTGTGATTAGTGATGAGTGAGCATACTTGGTAATGCTCAGTACACGCCCAAGCATCTCTGTACTCGCAGTACTAGGGGAGCGCCGAGCATTTCCGGGATTATTTGGCAGGAGTTTGGGTCCCTGCCCTGCATGTTTGGCACTCTTTAGAGTGCCAATCAACATGCAAGGATTGTCTGCCATGCATTGTAATGCCGCAGCCATCTTGGTTGTGGTATTAGTGATTGGCTGTTCGCACAGCATCATCAGTTCTATATCATACCTTGCTCGTCCCAGTCAGCTCCAAAATCACCAGTGTAGGGAGACTTGCTACAGCGATAGGGAAAGAAAAGGTGGGGTATCAGTTACTGTGGGTATACCATTGTTGAATCCACAAATACAGCTAAACCAACAGTCCTTCTAAGGACTAATTACAGTGGGGTATATAGATATCAGTGATAGGTAGGCAGGCAGTGTATGGGGGTCTATAGATGTCAGTGCTAGGCAGGCAGACATTGTATGTGGCATACTTTATTGCATACAGCAATAGGGTCCATTCAATTACTGTCTGCTGCTGCTTATTACAAATATTGACCATATATACATATCCCCAGGTATCAGTGGCCAGGAATAATTTTTTTGGCATCTTAATCCTGATTATTTTATTCACATGTATTTTTCTGGATTTGGTTGTTGACACTGCAGAATACAGCCAGATCCTTTTTCATAGTACAGCATGAAAATTCAGCTATTTTAAAGGGGTTTGCCTGCCCAGCGATCCCATCTGAGTGCGCAGAAAATTCTGCCATTTTTGTGGTACTGTAAAAAATTTTTGGAGTGTCTTATACAATTTCTTTACACCATTTTCCTGCCAAAAAAATATTTAGTTGCCCAAAAAATATTTAGCTACAAGGCAGATATTTTCCATGGGGTTTTGTCTGCCACACGGATCACATATCATTGCGTTTAAAATTGTGCCATTTCAGGCCTCCATAGAATTGTAATTGTTGTGTCATAGCCTACTTATTGACACAATTTTACTGGCCAATAAAATACAGGCCAGATATTTGCTGTGTGTTACCCTAGTTAGTGACACTATATTGCTGTAAAAAAATTAAAATGCAGGCCACATATTTTACAGTGTGGTATCTCCATCACACGCATCATCTATCTGTGGGCTACAAATTGTGGCATTTGAGGAATCCATTCAACTGTTGTGGCTGTGTGTTACCCTAGTTATTGAAACTATTTTCCTGTAAAAAAAATTACAGGCCACATATTTTACAGTGTGGTATCTTGTCACACACCTCATCTATCTGTGGGCTACAAATTGTGGCATTTCAGGCCTACATTGAACTGTTTTTGCTGTGTGCTAACCTAGTTAGTGACACTGTTTTGCTGTAAATAAATAAAATTACAGGCCACATATTTTACAGTGTGGTATCTCTGTCACACGTCTCATCTATCTGTGGGCTACAAATTGTCTCATTTGAGGCCTCCATTCAACAGTTTTTGCTGTGTGTTACCCTAGTTCTTTAACCCCTTAATGACCGGAGCTTTTTTCGATTTTTCGTTTTCGTTTTTCGCTCCCCTTGTTTCAGGAGCCATAACTTTTTCATTTTTCTGTCAATATGGCAATGTGAGGGCTTATTTTGCGGGATGAGTTGTACTTTTGAACGACACCATTGGTTTTACCATGTCGTGTACTCGTAAACGGGAAAAAAAATTCCAAGTGCTGTGAAATTGCAAAAAAAGTGCAACCCCACACATGTTTTTTGTTTGGCTTTTTTGCTGGGTTCACTAAATGCTAAAACTGACCTGTGTTATGATTGGGTCACCGAGGAGGAAAGCAAGACCAAGCTAAGCCACAGAAAACCAGAGAGGTTGGTAACTAAGCGGATTGCAGACCCCTGATCCTATCCACACAACTAGCAGTAGCCGTGGAGCGTACCTACGATGATTCTAGATGCCTCGACACAGCCAGAGAACTAAATAAGCCTAAAGCAAGAAAGGGAAAATCTAAACTGCCCCAGTGCAGACCCCAAAGGAATAGATAGCCCCTAAAAATATATTGTCGGTAAAACAAGATGAAAACACAAACGCAGGTAGGAAAATAGGCTGAGCAAACGATGGGGCCCAAACTAACTAGACAGGACAGGAAAGGAAAGACACTGTCTGTAATCATGCAAAGAAACCTGCAAAAAATGCCCAACACGTCTGATAGAAAAAATCCTGAAGTCACTAGACTTCGCCCACTATATCAGCACTCTGGTATATTCTGAAAGCAGAGCAAAGAGAGGCCAATCAAATAAGGGACAAAAACATACTGGCATAAACAGTAACAAAATGATGGAAATTCAGCACAGCCCCAGACGGGGCTGGCTGACCACATAAAACTGAAATAGACAAAACCAAATCAAATGTGAACAATAGCAAAAGAACACTTAGCTTGAGCATGCAGGGACTGAGCTGGAAACTAAGACCTCAGGAGGCAGGAAAAAAAATCACCAGCAGGGATAGAGGTAGTCGGCTGTCTTAAATCCAATCAGAATCTCCAGATGTCCAATCGTCCTCCTCATTATCAGGTGGCAGACCTCTGTTAATTAGATCAGCTCCTTAACCTCCTGTAACCACCAGAGGGAGCCTGGAAAGAGAACTCGCGACCCCTCTGTCAATATAACCAGCTCCACTACCTTCACTAGTAACCAGAGGTAAGCCAGAAACTGAATTCACAACAGTACCCCCCCTTGAGGAGGGGTCACCTAACCTTCATCCACGCCACCAGGCCGATCAGGATGGGCCTGGTGAAAGGCACGAACCAATCCATCGGCATGAATGTCAGAAGGAGAGACCCAAGAATTATCCTCCTGGCCATAACCCTTCCATTTGACCAAGTACTGGAGTCTCTGTCTAGCCAAACGAGAATCCAATATTTTCTTTACCTCATATTCCACATTGCCTTTAACCAATACAGAGCCAGGAGGTCCCACCATAGGAACTACTGGCTCCACGGGTGGACACAGACTGTAGTGGGCCCATGTGCAAGAAATTTTTTGGGCCCCCCTGTCCTTCATAAGGCAACAAAGTTATTTGCTATTTGCTGTTATCTAATATTGAGGCTATGCAGGGCTGGATATAATATCTGTAGGGTGCTGCTGGGCTGTATTTATTATTTGCCAGTTGCAAATTATATATGCAGGCCAGCACAGCCTCCAAATAACATACATAGCCTACAAGCCCAGCATTGCCTCTAGTTGTTAATATATACAGCCCAACATAGCCTCCAAATAAAATATGGTATACAGCCCAGCATAATAATAATAATAATAATAATCTTTATTTATATAGCGCCAACATATTCCGCAGCGCTTTACAGTTGAACAGTTTCAAACACAACAGTCATAAGTAACAACGTTAACAATACAATAATTAAAGCGAAATAAGACGACCCTGCTCGTGGAGCTTACAATCTACAATGAGGTGGGGGGGATACAAAGCACAGGTTTGTATTTACAATGATGTATTTACAATGACGGTCCAGCCATCTTCAGGGGGTGGGGGTTAGATGGAGATAGTGAATGGGCTACACACACACAAACATGACTTTGATTACTGAATGTGATAGGCCGCTCTGAACAAATGTGTTTTGAGCGAGCGCCTAAAACTATGCAAATTGTGGATGGTCCTAATATTTTGGGGTAGAGCATTCCAGAGGATTGGCGCAGCACGGGAGAAGTCTTGGAGTCGGGAGTGGGAGGATAGCATAGCCTTCAGTTAATATATAAAGCCCAGCACAGCATCCAAATAACATATACAGCCCAGCACAGCCTCCAGTTAATATATACAGCCCAGCACAGCCTTCAGGTAATATATACAGCCCACCACAGCCTCCAGGTAATATATACAGCCCAGCATAACCTCTAAATAACATATATAGCCCAAGACAGCCTCCAGGTAATATATATATATATAGGCACCCCCGTTTCCCTTTGTTTCATAATGCTCTCCCCATATGCGGTCTACTTTTGGCATAGTGCTTCTCACTCTATGTGGCCCCCCAGTTTATGCTGCTACTCCCCATGTGCCCCCCCAGTTTATGCTGCTTCTGCCCCTATGTGGGCCGCCTGATTCATGTTTCTTCTCCCCCATGAGCCGCCCCATTCATGAGCAGCCAAGCATCTCCCCCAGGGGCACCCCCATTCATGAGCAGCCATGATTCTCCTCAGTGGCCCTCCCATTCATGAGCAGCCAAGGCCATGCTTCTCCTGAGGCCAGGGGCCCCCCATTCATGAGCAGCCATGCCATGCTTCTCCCCAGGCCAGGGGCCCCCCATTCATGAGCAGCCAGGCCATGCTACAAGTTCTCCCCAGGCCAGGGGCCCCCACATTCATGAGCTGCCAGGCCATGCTTCCCTTCTCCCCAGGCCAGGGGCCCTCCATTCATGAGCAGCCTGGCCATGCTTCAGTTTTCCCCCAGGACGGAGCCCCCAAAAATCATGCCTGCCATGCTTCTGTTCTCCCCCAGGAGCCCCCCCAAAATCATGCCTGCCTCGATCCCAGTCCCTCAGTCCTGCTCAGCTCTGGTACTCTTACCTGGAGCAGGCAGGGCAGGCCAGACCAAGAGGATCCATCCACTGTCTGCACATTCCTGAGCTGCAGCATTTAGTTATGGGGCACGACACACTTCACAGACACACGCACAGTGAGTGACAGTCAGTCTGTCACCTCCTCTCCTCCCCCACAGTGGCAGCGCAGCACAGCACTGAGGCTGATTCCACCTCAGGGCTGGCTCCTCTGCACCGGCGCTCGCACTCTCAGGACTCGCTCTCACGTGCCTCCTTCCCGCAGCGCTGCTCTCCTCCTTGCGCCTCGGCTCTGTGGCACTCCACATGGTAAATTTGAGTAGGTAAATAATTAGCATACCTCCCAACGTTTGAAGAAGAGAAAGAGGGACAAAGGCTGCGACCACTTCAAGTTTTAGGCCACGCCCTGTCCACACCCATTTCACGACTAGTCACACCTATGTCCATGCCCAGCTGCACCCATTTAGCACTGCTGATCGCACTGACTGCTATTAGGGGCATAGTGGCTGGCATTATGGGCACAGTGGCTGGTACTGTGGGCACACTGACTGGTACTAAGGAAAAGAAAGAAAGAAAACAGAGAGAGAGAAAAAAGAAAAGAAAGAAAGGAGAGCGAGAGAGAAAGAAAAAACAGAGAGAGAAAGAACAGAGAGACAGAAAGAGGGGAACGAAAGAACAGAGAGAGAGAAAGAACAGAGAGCAAAAGAAAGAACAGAGAGAAAAAGAAAGGGGAAAGAAAGAACAGAGAAAAATAAAGAGGGGAAATAAAGAAAGAACAGAGAAAAAGAAAGAAAGAGAAAGAAAGAACACAGAGAGAAAGAAAGTGGGGACAGAAAAAAGAACAGAGAGAGACAGAAAGAGGGGAAAGAAAGAACAGACAGAGAAAGAAAGAGGGGACAGAAAAAAAGAACAGAGGGAGAGCAAAAGAAAGAAAGAGGGGAAAGAAAGAATACAGAGAGCGAAAGAAAAAGGAAGAAAGAGAAAAAAAAAGAAAGAACAGAGAGAAAAAGAGAGAAAGAGGGTAAGAAAGAACAGAGAGAGAGAAAGAAAGAGAAAGAGAAAAAATGAAAGAAAGAACAGAGAGGAAGAAAGAAGGGAAAGAAAGAAAGAACAGAGAGATAGAGAGAAAGAAAGAGGGGAAAGAAAGAACAGAGATAGACAGAGAAAGAACAGAGAGAGAGAAAGAAGTAAAGAAAGAAAGAACAGAGAGAAAAATAAAGAGAGGAAAGAAAGAAAGAGGGGAAAGAAAGAACAGAGAGAGAAAGAAAGAACAGAGAGAGAGAAAGACAAAGAGAGGGAAAGAGAACAGAATATGAGAAAGAAACAGAGAGAAAGAAAGAACAGAGAAAGAAATAAACAAAGAAAGAAAGATTCTATAAAGATACTATAGCAGCCCGGCTCCCATTGTAATGCCAGCCTGAGCCTCCCGATGCAGGACATATCATGATCCACTCACATGGCCGGCATCCCTGATTCCAAGGCGATCCTGCTGTCCGTGCTGTCCGAGGAGGACATGGTGATGGATCTGAAGCATTCCTGGCTCCGTCACAATCTCCTCATGAAATTACCTCATTTCCGGTCAGCTTTCAGCACATCACTTCGGGTGGAACGTCATGTGCGAGTTTTAAAGTGCTCCTCGAGGCTCTGCCTTGTACTCCTGTGTCCATGGGAAAAGCCCACTTTGTATGCCTCATACACACTTGGCTCCACTCCGTACATCCAGTACACATATGCCTTCATGCCGTACACACACGGCTCCGCAAACCCCATACACACACGGCTCCCCTCCGTACATCAAGTACACACACGAATCCGTTCCGTACAACTCGTACACGTGCGGCTCCGCTCCGTATACCACGTACATGCGTGGCTCCGCTCCATACACCTCGTACACATGCGACTCTGCTCGTAACCCCCTTACACATGGCTCCGCTCCGTACACCTCGTAAACACGCGGCTCCGCTCTGTACACCTCGTACACACGCGACTCTGTACGCCCCAGTACACATGGCGCCACTCCGTACACCTCGTACACACACGGCTCCGCTCCGTACACTTCGCACACACACAGCTCCGCTCTGTACATGCGCAGCTCTGCCCTGTACACCTCATACACATGCGGCTCCGCTCCGTACACCTCGTAAACATGCGGCTCCGCTCCGTACACCTCGTACACACGCGACTCTGCTCCGTACTCCCCCGTACACATGGCTCCGCTCTGTACACATCGTACACACACGGCTCCGCTCCATACACCTCGTACACACACGGCTCCGCTCCGTACACTTCGTGCACACACAGCTCCGCTCTGTACACGCGCAGTTCCGCTCTGTACACCTCAAACACATGTGGCTCTGCTCCGTACGCCTCGTACACAAGCGGCTCCACTCCGTACACTTCAAACACACACGGCTCTGCTACATCCACACTGTAAAACCCTCCTAACCCCACACAGAACCTTTATCTCAACCAGCACAGCAAAGTCCTGCAGAGTGCAGACAGACACAGATGCAGACACGGCCCCTGATCATGTGACCCCCTGACTCCTCCCCTCTCACAGGTCCTGTGCGCACAGCGACAGAACACACACAGCCTAGCCACATAGACATGGAGTCCCCTGATCATGTGACCCCTGACTCCTCCCCTCTCACAGGTCCTCTGTGCACAGTGACAGAACACACACAGCCCAGCCACATCATTGGAGCCATGAATTAGCCATGCGGTGCTGGAGGCTGAAGGGGCCCCCTCTCCCCCGGGGCCCCGTTCAGTGAACGGGCTGCACGGGCAGTAGGTCCGCCCCTGACTGGCTCCACAAACCTCTTCAACAGAGATTTATGAAACACGTCATGGATCTTAAACGTAACTGGAAGCGCCAATTGAAAAGAAACAGGATTAAGAATCTCCAAAATCTTATAAGGACCAATGAATCTTGGCTTGAACTTTGGAGACTCAACCTTCATAGGAATTTTCTTTGACGACAGCCAAACCATATCACCCACTTTAAACTGGGGACCAATGGTCCTATGCCGGTTGGAAAACCGTTGGACTCTTTCCTGAGAGAGGGACAACTTATCCACCACTTGGTCCCACATCTGTTAGGAACGGCGGAGCGCACTAAATAAAAATAAATAATAAAGTGCGTTCGCCGCTCAGGGTCCACCGTGCAGTAGGTGTTACACCACTGATAGGTAATGACAGACGAGCAATATGGCGGTATAATGCGCACGGATTCAACTTCACCCGAAGTGCGCAGAGCGGGCTCTGTTCACACACAGAGGCACCGCAACGTAAACATACAAAAACACTGAGCCTGTTAGTGACACAGGCCTCAGGTAAATGCACACATGGTAACTGGTCACAGGAGCAGGACCTAAGACAGAGGAGCTGCGTCTGTCTAGACCTACCGTGTGTGTGGCGTCGCTACTGCGAGCGCCAAGAAGGACTGCAACTGCAGTGCGGCGTAGGACACTGCCGCTCCGCGACAAAGCTAGAAAGCAAGCGCAATGTCGGACGCTAGCGTAGAAGTGCGGTGTGCACAGTGGCCTAAGGCTTGCCACTGACTGGCGCTGACTGCTGCGCTAATTACCTATCCACATACGTAATATCAGAGGGAAGGGGTTTTCTTAATTAGTCAGTCACCAGAATCATACATCCGTCACCATTCACACATCTAGCAATTATAGCCTATACTAGAGCATGGCCGAACGGAATAGGATCTGGGAACATGACTTCCGATCACCAATGGGAGATCGTCTCGTGAGCATGCCCAGTAGGAGCACAGAGGGACTTAATTTCTGCAGCGGTCTGCTGCAAAGTAATCTCCTCTGCAGTAGAGAGACAGCAGGAGACCGCAGAATGTGAGGCTCTGGATTCCTGCAGAGCAGACGCAGAAACCTGACGCCTAACAAAATCTGCTGCATTCTCTCTACCACAGTGTCCACACTCGGGCAGGTCGAAGATTCCACTTGCCCTGAAGAAAATCGAGGATGAAACCCAAAGTTACAGAAAAAAAGGCGACATCAAAGTGGCAGAACTAGCTCTATTGTTTAGCGCGAAGGGCAAAAATGAGACCCAGTCATCCTGATCAGCAGATATAAAACATCTAAATTACGACTCCAAAGTCTGGTTTGTTCTCTCAGCCTGCCCATTGGTCTGAGGATGAAACGCAGAGGAGAAAGATAACTGAATTCCCAGATTGGAACAAAAAGTTCTCCAAAATCTGGAAACAGACTGGACTCCTCTGTCCGACACAATGTTCTCAGGAATCCCATGCAACCGAACCACCTGTTGTATAAACAAGGGCACCAACTGTGAAGAAGATGACAACTTTGGGAGTGGTACAAGATGGATCATCTTAGAAAATCTATCACAAATCACCCAGATAACAGTCATTCTCTGAGAGACAGGAAGATCAGAAATAAAATCCATTGAGACATGGGTCCATGGCCTCTTGGGCACCGGCAGGGGCATCAACAACCCAATAGAACAAGAACAGGGTTTAGACCGAGAACAAGTCCCACAGGACTGCACAAAATTCCTGACTTCACGAGATAAGGCAGGCCACCAAAAAGACCGACTCACCAAATCTCTGGTACCAAAAATACCAGGATGACCAGCCAACGCGGAGCAATGAATTTCAGACATCACTCTCTTCCTCCACTGGTCAGGAACATACAATTTTCGCATAGGGCAACAATCAGGTTTGTCCTCCTGAAATTCCTCCAGGGCACTTCTCAAATAGGGCGAGATGGCGGAAAGAACTACCCCCTCACCTAGAATGGCAGTAGGCTTGGTCACAATAAGAGAAACCGCAAAGAAACTCCTAGAAAGGGCGTCCGCCTTAACATTCTTAGTGCCCGGAAGAAAAGAGACCACAAAATTAAATCGCGTGAAAAACAAGGCCCACCTAGCCTGTCTAGGATTCAAGTGTTTGGCTGATTCAAGATAAAGCAAATTCTTGTGGTGGGTGAGGACCACAACTTGATGTCCAGCTCCCTCCAACCAATATCTCCACTCTTCAAATGCCCATTTCAGTTCACCTATATGTAGCAGAAATACAGCATTGCTATATGCGCCGACCACAGGGTGGTGCTCATAGCAATCTGCCGGCAACAACCATAGAGGTCTCTATAAGAGTCGGCGATGCACTCATTTTCGTCCAGAAGCGCTAGTTAAATGCCCGCTGCAGCATTTGACAGCGGGATTTAACTAGTTAACAGACGCTGGCCGATCGCGATTCCGCCTGTGTCTATTGTGGGCACATGTCAGCTGTTTATAACAGCTGACATTTCGCGGCTTTCAGGTGGGCTCACCGCCGGAGCCCACCTCAAAGCAAGGGATACCAACCACTGACGTACTATCCCGTCAGCGGTCGGTTAGGCGTTAAACTATTTTCCTGTAAAAAAATAAAAATACAGGCCACATATATTACAGTGTGGTATCTCCGTCACACATCTCATCTCTGCGGGCTCCAAATTGTGGCATTTCAGGTCTACATTGAACTGTTTTTCTGTATGCTACCCTAGTTACTGACACTATTTTTCTGTAAAAAAATGAAAATACATGCCAAATATTTTACAGTGTGGTATATCCATCACACACCTCATCTATCTGTGGGCTACAAATTGTGGCATTTGAGGCCTCCATTCAACTGTTTTTACTGAGTGTTACCCTAGTTCTTGAAACTATTCTCCTATAAAAAATAAAAATACAGGCCACATATTTTACAGTGTCCTTAGTTAGTGACACTACTTTGCTGTAAAAAAAAATACAGGTCACATATTTTGCAGTGTAACATCTCCGTCACACACCTCATCTAGCTGTGGTCTACAATTTGTAGCATTTCAGGCCTAAATTGATCTGTTTTTGCTGTGTGCTACCCTAGTTAGTGACACTGTTTTGTTGTAAAATATAAAAATATAGGCCACATATTGTACAGTGTGGTATCTCCGTCACACACCTTATCTATCTGTGGGCTACAAATTGTGGCATTTCAAGCCTACTTTGAACTGATTTTGCTGTGTGCTACCCTAGTTAATGACAATATTTTTCTGTAAAAAAATGAAAATAGATGCCACATATTTTAAAGTGGGGTATATCCATCACACACCTCATCTATCTGTGGGCTACAAATTGTGGCATTTGAGGCCTCCATTCAACTGTTTTTACTGTGTGTTACCCTAGTTCTTGAAACAATTCTCCTGTTAAAAAATAAAAATACAGGCCACACATTTTACAGTGTGGTATCTCCGTTACATACCTCATCTATCTGTGGGCTACAAATTGTGGCATTTCAAGCCTACATTTAACTGTTTTTGCTGTGTGTTACCAAAGTTCTTAACACAAATTTCCTGTTAAAAAAAAATACTGGCCGCATATTTTAATGTGTAGTTTGTCCATCACGTGCCTCATCTATCTGTGGGCTACAAATTGTGGCATTTGAGGCATCCATTCCTGTGTCTAGGTCTAGTTATTGACACCAGTTTGCTGAAAAAAAATTGTTACCTACAGGCCAAATATTTTAAATTGTAGTTCTCCCTCACACGGATCACATATAAGTTCGATCCAAATTCAGCCATTTTTAGTGAATGTGGAAAATATTATATTACATTTAAAATGGGCAAGGCATGTGGCAAGGGAAGGGGAAGTGGACGTGATGGTGATGGTGCATGCAGAGGTCGAGGCCGTGGGCAAGATGAAATTGTGCCACGACAAACACTCACATCTTCTCGCCAGACCTTCTTGTCCGAATTACTAGGGGACTGCAGAACACTATTGAAACCAGAGCAGTGTCAAAAGGTTGTTGGTTGGATAGCAGATAATGCTTCCAGTCACTTTGCCACCACCACCACCACCACCCTGTCTTCCACACAGTCAAGTCTGAGTAGCCGTGAGTCTGTACCGCATATTCCTCACCCTGATCCTCCTTCCTCCCACCATGCCGAGTGCCCGGAGACAACTGATCCTACTCTTGGACACTCCGAAGAGCTGTTCACTTTTCCATATGTAGATTCGGGCCTCTTGCCCATTCCACTTGAAGCGGGGCAAGATGAGATCGCATGTAGCAATGCCCAAATATTTGAGCAGCAACGGTCACATGAAGGCGATGGTGGGAACATGTCACAAGAGGTGGATGATGATGAGACACAATTGTCAGCAAGTCAGGAGGAGGACCAGGGTGCTGAAGTAGAAGTTGAGGTGGTGGATGATATAGTAACTGACCCAACCTGGTAGGAGGGCATGCAGAGTGAGGACAGCAGCACGTAGGGGGAGGGAGGCGTAGCACCCCAACAGGCAGGAAGAAGCAGTTTTCTTCGTAAAACACCAACATGATGGAAGTTGGCAGACACCTGTTAGGTCTTCCCGAGTCTGGTTACTTTTTTAAAGACTTTGCCGATAACCCCAAACAGGCCATTTGCACCACTTGCCATGCCCGCAAGTTTTTGGGAGGTCTCCACCCCTCATGCACATATAAAGCCGTCTTACACAGCGTGTCCACATCAGACATTACCTTTCTGAATCTTGCTCATATAGGTACTGTTCACATGGTCAGGTTTTAAATACATTGGTTAGGACTGCTCTGATGGGTATACCTTGGCATTTGGTAGCAGCTTAGTATACATTTTTTGCAAAAAACGTATCAACTAAATACCCTGTTTTGTTATCATCTTTTTACTAGCACTTGCTGTTTCTTGTTAGATTTTTTTTACAGCAGAGTATTTTTTCACCTTTGTTGTACCGTGTTTCTCTGTGTTCCGCATCATCAGGGGTAGCCAAACTACCAGCCTGATCACCACCAGCATGATCAGGCACATTGCAGCAAAACACCCGATTTTGTGGGCCGAACCCCAGGGTCCAGGAACACTGTCTGCGGGTGACACCACTGCTTCTTCCGCTGCTGTGCGTGGAAGCCAATCCCCTGTCCATGGTGCCTACGAAAATGCCTCCTGCCCTGCATTTGTCATTGAACACACTCAACTAACACCATTATCAGGCACGTCCACGTCCTTGTACCAGCGCAGCGTTCAGTTGAACATACCCAAGCCCTTGGAACACAAGCGTAAATACACAGCCAACGTCTCACAGGCCACAGTACTAAATTCACACATTTTTCATCTGCTTGTGCTCAAAATGTTGCCTTTTAGGCTCGTAGAGATGGAAGTTTTCTGCTACCTGATGGCGGCATCGGTCCCAAGGTACTCGGTCCCCGGCCTCCACTATTTCTCCCGGTGTGCCATCTCAGCATTACACAAGCTCAAGCACGTGTCCCTCAACATTACCCATGCCCTCAACAATTCTGTTACTGGGAAAGCCCACCTAATCACGGACACGTGGACAAGTGCTTGTGGGCAGGGATGGTACATCTCGCTGACGCCACATTGGGTTAACATAGAGGAAGAAAGGACCCAGTCGGACCTTGGGATGGAACACGTCCTCCCAAAGCCAAGGATTGCGGGCCCTACGTCAATCAGGGTTGCCCCACAGTCTACAGCTAATGCACCTCCTCTTCATCCTCTTCAGCCTCCATCTCCAAACTGACCACATTAGTCACAAGCTAAAAGCACAAAAGCACTGCAGCACTACCTCAGCCAAGCTGCAACAGACTGTGCTGAAGCTAATATTCTTAGGTGACAAATCGCACAATGTTGCAGAGTTGTGGACAGCTCTGAAAGAGCAGGCAGATCTGTAGCTGACAATGCTGAACTTACAGCCAGGCATGGTCGTGTGTGACAAAGGCTGGAACCTGTTGGCGATTCTGAGGTGAGCTCACACACGTACCATGCCTGGCCCATGTGCTTTACCTCATTGTTCAATGGTTTCTCGAAAGCTGCATAGAAAAAGGAAAGTCCAGCTCAAGGACTCTGATTCTGAGTCTAAGAGCGTATACCGCTTGAAACGCGTACAGAACCTCCTGGGCACTTTCTTTGCGGCTATCCCATGTCAGGGTAAAAACCGCAATGATGACTATAGCAGCCATGCTTGTATTTTAATGAAATAAATAAAGAAAATTCTGGATTTTACTCCTTGAGCTGGACTTTCCTTTTTCTATGAAGTATTCCAAGACGTCCAAGTGGAGACGTGTCCCTGCTCGGACCTTGCTGCAGCATCAATGAGGGGTGAGCTGAACTAAATTCTTTTTTCTCCAATGTGTATATTTCTTGAAAGCTGCCTGGAGCTGCCGGATCTTTTTGTGAAAGTACGCTGCCTGTGTGCCCATTTTAGAAAGTCAGCGGCAGCTTCTGCCACCCTTGTCATGCTTCAGCAGCGCTTGCAGCTTTTGGCTCACTGACTGGTGTGTGATGTCCCTATGCGTTGGAACTCTACACTGCATATGTTGCAAAGGATTTGTGAGCAGAAGAGGACAGTTGCTGAATACCAGCATCAACAAGGCCGTCGGTATTCAGTTCAGACTCCACACATAAGACCTAAGGAGCAGACCTGGATGTCAGACATATGTACCATCCTACAAAACTTTGAGGAGTCCACCAAGATGGTGAGCGGCAGTGACGCCATAAATAGTGTCACCGTCCTGCTTCTCTGTATTCTGAAAAGCTCTCTGCTAACAATAAAAGAGGATGCATTACAGGCAGAGCATGATGAGATGGAGCAAGGAACGATACAGGGTGATTACATACAGCCCAGTCTCATGTCATCCCAACGTGGATTGGTTGACAATGAGGAAGAGGAGGAGGAGGAGGAAGACAGGCACTACTTTCATGCGCTATAGACGGTACTTCAGTCACAACTGTCATACCTTCCATTCAGCGTGGATGGTCTGAGGACAGGGAGGAGGAGGATTAGGAGGAGGAGGAGAGCATGGTCAGTTGTCCTCTTGGTGAGGACACGGAAGTCCTGTCTGTTAGCAGTCTGGCATGCATGGCTGACTTTATGTTGCGCTGCCTTTCCTGTGACCCCCGTATTTTCCAAATTTTGGGTGACAGTAATTATTGGTTGGTGACACTTCTAGACCCACACTACAAGGAGAATTTTCAATCTCTTCTTCCAGAGGCAGTCAGGTGTACTAAAATGTTGAAGTAACATAAGGCCATTGTTGTGGAATTACTAAAAGAATTCCCATCTGAAAACGCTGGCGACAGAGGTCAAAGTTCGTTGGCCAACCAAGGAGTACAGGTGAGAGAGACAACTCCAATCCAGCAGAGGCAGGGAAACACAGGTAAAGTTCTGAGAGAGTATTCTCAGACCCTCCCATCGCAGTGGCCCTGAGGCGTGGGGTACTCTCACAAGGAGTGAGAAGATGCTGACCGTACGAACGTCCTCCATGATCACTCTGTGCCTTTTAATTATTGGGTATCCAAACTGGACCCATGGCATGAACTGGCTCTATGCTTTGGAGGTCCTGGCCTGCCCTGCCGCTAGCATTTTGTCAGAGTGGGTTTTTATGCCGCTGGTAGAATGATAACTGATAAGTGCCTCTGCCTGTCAAATGAAAATGCTGACAGGCTGACTCTTATAAAAATGAACAAGGAATAGATTGGGCCAGACTTCTCTACACCACCGAATGATAACAGCAAAACATAACCTCAAATCCAGTGTCATTTTTTGGGAGGTATATTTCTATGCACCTCTTCACACCCACACATGGGTATATGCTTCCTGATTTGCCTATTTGCTGTTATCCTCCTTCTTCACCTTATCCTCATCAGCCACCACCACTAGATCACCATGGTGACCGTGATCCGTGATGCAACTGCCACGTTATTGTGTTAAAGGGTGTTTTTGATACCCGTAAAAAAATTTTCAGGGGGAAATGTTTGGCAGCCCATACACTAATGTATGGGCATTACAAGTATAGGAGACCCGCTCCTTTAAATTTGGAAAACATTTTTAGGAGGCCATCCTCCACGTCTCTTCCGACACCACTAGATCACTGTGGTGAACATGTTCCGTGGTGAAACAGCCAAGTAATTTTTTTCAAGGGTGTTTATGATGCCTGTTTGAAAAATGTTTACACAGTATGTTGAGGTGTGCCCCACAGGGGGAAATGTTTGGGCATTACAAGTATAGGAGACCCACTCCTTTAAACTGAGAAAATATTTTTAGTACGACATCCTCCACGTCTCTTCCGACACCACTACTAGATCACCAGGATGAACATGTTCTGTGATGCAACAGCCAAGTAATTTTTTCCAGGGGTGTTTATGATGTCCATTCCAAAAATGTTTACACAGTATGTTGAGGTGTACCCCCAGGGAGAATTGTTTGGCAGCCCATACACTTAGTGTATGCGCATTACAAATGTAGGAGACCCGCTCCTTTAAATTGGGAAAAGATTTTTAGTAGTCCACCCTCCGTGTCTCTTCCGACACCAGCACTAGATCACCAAGGTGAACGTGTTCCGTGATGCAAGAGCCACGTTATTGTTTTCAAAGGGTTGTTTTTAGTGTCAGCGGAGTTCACCTATAGTTTCTTGTGGCCCCAACCCCCAATGAGGGGTCCAAATAAATATCAATAATAGGGTTCTACAGGAAGAGCAAATAGACAGTTGTGGTATGGCACTGCGCCCTGCCTACACTCGAGAAATTTTTTTTAATGCCAGCTTTAAATATAAATTTGTAAATGCAGATGAAGTTGATAGAAAACCACAAACTGTATCCTCCCAGCATTCCTCTGTACACATTTCAGTATTTATATCACTAATAGCATGATCTACTTCCCTTCAGCATTTCTCTGTATTCAGATGACAGATATCACAACATGCTTCAGCCACAGGGCAATAAGTATTGCCTACAATTGTAGAGTTCTGGATGACATTTTCACAGTGTGAAACATTAATTAGGCATAAAAAATTTTTTGTCTAGAACACAGTAAGTGGACACTTAGTAAACCCGCCTCATTTACTGGAATATGAAGGTCTTGAGATACATTTGTAGGAATCCAGATATTAAAACTACAAAACAACAAATATTATCTTTTAAGCAGAAACAGATTATTGAAGAAATATAAACAAGTTATTCAACATTTAGCCTTCCTTGATATAACAGTAGAACCATACTTGTGCTGGATCAGAATACTAGAGCAAGGGTAAAACGAAAATTCTTGAGGCAATAACGCAACTGCCCCACAACAAAGGTGAACTGTACTACAATGCTGGGAACAGGATTGATTGTCCAATATCTGAGGCCAGACTCCTTCAAACATCAACTACCTCCTGCTCATCAGCTCTAAACAAAACACAAGAAGCAAAATGAAGTTTTTTTTACAGAGTCTCTGGGCCCATATGTGACTTGGGAATATCTGTTATGACAGTCTCCAATTTGTGTTGGTCTCATCAGAGCTTAATCTTAAATGCAGTTGATTGGATGACTACTGATGATCCTGAGGATTTAAAGAGTGCTTTAAAGATAGTATCAGAATCAACACTGGAGGAGGAGGTTGTGTTTCTTCTAGATTCACCTTCCTTATTTGATGGGGTGTCACTTAATCTTTGAAGGATGTGCTGGTCTCATGTTATCACACTACCATTCAGATGAAGATTGTATTTCATTGGTTGTCCATCTAGGTATCTGTTGTTGTATTTTTTGTAGGCACCAACTGCATTTTCCTTTCTTATAAACACAAACTCTGCAACTCAACAAGCGGGCGAGCTTCAAGGCACTGTATATACATAAAAGATACACAATATCGTCTTCTGTGACTCTTGGATGCAAATTACTAACAGCCACTTTTTGCCTTTTAAAGGGCTAAAGATAGACTCTTTTGGAGTCGGCCCTACTGAAGAACCGTCCTTCTTTGTGACAAATGTCCATGACACGTTGGTTACAGCCTTTGTGTGCAGTAAAAGCCTTGTGCTGAGTAGACATGGTAGCTGTGTATGCATTATTCTGTACCACTTTAGTAAGACGTAAAGTTTGCCCAAAAGAAAATGAATTTCCAGACATTCCCGGCCTTTTTTACACAGTGATCGCAGCTGTGATTTTCATCTTCTCCACGAGGATGTGGGAAAGTTCCAAGTCGTCATCAATACCATCATTGTCCATATCTTGTAAAGAGGAAATCTGTGGTTTCCCTGGTTCATGGTTAACAACATTTATTCACATTCCTTTAACATTTTTCATTACACCTGAAGAAATAATTTTTGGCTGTGAAATTTTGATGGTCTTGGTAACATTTATGGGTGATGATGAAGAACCTTGTGCCTCCTGTGAGTTGATAGTCATGGCAGGTGCACTCCTCTTTAAACTTAGTTTTTCATGAGCATCCATCAGTTTGGTTGGTTTTCTCGAACACTGATCTGCTCCTTTCTAGAATTCAGCATCTTACGAGCATCTTGCACTTTATCCTTTATACCGAAATGTGTGAATGAATACAACTACATTCTTCTCATATTCCAGGTCATGGCTACATTTTATGCCCATCCAAAAGTGTATGAAGTAATAAAATTCTGAAAGGAATAAAGTAATAGGAGAAAAACAAAAGCGCTATCTAAGCCCAGTGAGTGTATATCGATGTTGATTAATATAAATGCTTATGCTTTTGTACTCACCTATATCAGTTGTACTAATAGGCACAACTCTAGGAATTGTTTGAATGCCACTTAAAATCCTTTATCAGTATGCTGCCATTACAGTAGATCCTGCAGGTCAATATTGTTTCCAAAATATTTTCATTCCACGATATGATTGTTAACAAGAGGAAAATTCTGGTAAGCACTCCCGTTTCAGGAAAAAATATCCAGTGTGCTGGTATTAATCCAACAGGATAACTTTGTCAATGAAAGTAGGATTAATACCAGTGCACTGGATATTTCTTCCTGAAATGGGAGCACCTACTAGAACTCTCCTCTTGAAAGTCCATAAAGGTCTTTCTTCTCTCAGGGGAAGACCCATAATGTAAGACATTGATAGTCTGGGACATAAGACGACCAATTCTTTAGACCATTTGAGCTATCATTGCCATCATACATCAGAGATTTGATGGACCTCCTTAAACATCTGGAGCATATCTCTGTGGAGGATGATGTCTGGTTAGCCAATATTGATGTTGAGGCTCTATATTCCTCTATCCCTCATGATAAAGGTTTTGGAGCAGTTAAATACTTTTTAACTTCTAGGGACTGTCAATATAGAGCACAAAATGAGTTTGTACTCAATGAATTGAGGTTTGTTCTTACTAGCAACTTTTTCATGTTCGCTGAGGATATTTACCACCAGCTCAGAGGCACTGCTATGGGGAGCCCCTGTGCACCCAGTTATGCCAACTTGCACCTGGGCTGGTTGGAGGATACCTGTGTCTTCACAGATTGCACTGGCTACAGTTCTGAAAATATCTACCTAAGGGTCAGATATATAGATAACATTCTGATGCTATGGAAGGGATCATGAGAAGATTTCCTTAATTTTGTTAAGTTGCTTAATAACAACTCTATTGGACTCCTGTGAAATCAACAAGGAGAGACTCCTTACATGCAATTTTGAAGTGTGATAGCCACCACCCTATCCCACTTAATAAAAGCATCTCTAAAGGGCAATACATGCAACTTAAGGCCCCATCTCGCATAACGAGATCGTTAGCGAGATCGCTGAAATGTCATAGGATTTGTGGCGCAACAGCGACCTCGCCAGCGATCTCGCTACATGTAACACATAGTGGCGACCGGCCCCCCTGCTGGATATCGCTGATCATGCTCGAATGTCCTAGGCCATTTTGTGAGTGTTGGCGTCCTGCTGGCTAGCATGCATCCCTGTGTTTGACGCCGATGAGCGACCTCGTTGGCGACGCAGAACTCAAGGACGCAGGTATGAGTCGTCGGAATAGCTGCTGTGTGACAAGGTCCCAACAACCGCCAAGGTCATTATACTGATCGCCGTATCATTGCTGCGTTATTGAATAGATCTGACTGTTTGACAGCTTACTAGCGACCATGTAGCGACGCACCAGTGATCCTTACCAGCTCGTATCGTTGTCGGGATCGCTGGAGCATCGCTATGTGAAAAGGGACCCTTAGATGCAATTGCTCAGACAAGAAGTCCTGTCAACTGCATCAAAGATTCGTGGATAGGGGTTATCAGGATTACATACTAAGACAAGCCTACTAATACTTTCTGAGACATAGGAGGGAGGGTTTGTTAACACCTAGAACACATATAGACGCTAAAGAAAAAAATATACTATTAATCATTACCTATGATAATGGAGCAGCACAGTTAAAACAGATTCTGGCCAAATATTGGGACATGCTTCGAATGGACACATACTGTACCTTCTTGAATTGATTAGCCATTACCGATCTATTACATATCATTAAAACAGGTCTATTGGGAATAGAGTAATACACAGTCATTTCACTTCTTTCTCTTCTGGCATTACACTGCTCGCAAAAAGTTATGAATATTTGGCTATCGGGCAATATTTCAGGATAATCCTAAATTGCACTATAACATTTTCAGGTGAACTTAATATAACCCTATAATATAACTTTACATTTTTCATAAATTTCACCCGAAAGCCAAATATCCCTAACATTTTGTGAAAAGTGTATGTGGCTTCCAGTTAGATCAAAGAATTGCTACAAATATCACGGCAGCGTGACATGTCCATATACAGTCATATGTAAAAGTTTGGGCACCCCTATTAATGTTAACCTTTTTTCTTTATAACAATTTTGGTTTTTGCAACAGCTATTTCAGTTTCATATATCTAATAACTGATGGACTCAGTTATATTTCTGGATTCAAATGAGGTTTATTGTGCTAACAGAAAATATGCAATCTGCATTTAAACAAAATTTGACCGGTGCAAAAGTATGGGCACCCTTATCATTTTCTTGATTTGAACACTCCTAACTACTTTTTACTGACTTCCTGAAGCACTAAATTGGTTTTGTAACCTCATTGAGCTTTGAACTTCATAGCCAGGTGTATCAAATCATGAGAAAAGGTATTTAAGGTGGCCACTTGCAAGTAGTTCTCCTATGAAGAGTGGCATCATGGGCTCCTCAAAACAACTCTCAAATGATCTGAAAACAAAGATTATTCAACATAGCTTTTCAGGGGAAGGATACAAAAAGTTGTCTCAGAGATTTAACCTGTCAGTTTCCACTGTGAGGAACATAGTAAGGAAATGGAAGAACACAGGTACAGTTCTTGTTAAGCCCAGAAGTGGCAGGCCAAGAAAAATATCAGAAAGGCAGAGAAGAAGAATGGTGAGAACAGTCAAGGACAATCCACAGACCACCTCCAAAGACCTGCAGCATCATCTTGCTGCAGATGGTGTCACTGTGCATCGGTCAACAATACAGCGCACTTTGCACAAGGAGAAGCTGTATGGGAGAGTGATGCGAAAGAAGCCGTTTCTGCAAGCACGCCACAAACAGAGTCGCCTGAGGTATGCAAAAGCACATTAGGACAAGCCAGTTACATTTTGGAAGAAGGTCCTGTGGACTGATGAAACAAAGATTGAGTTGTTTGGTCATACAAAAAGGCGTTATGCATGCGCTGTATTGTTGACCGATTCACAGTGACACCATCTGCAGCAAGATGATGCTGCAGGTCTTTGGAGGTGGTCTGTGGATTGTCCTTGACTGTTTTCACCATTCTTCTTCTCTGCCTTTCTGATATTTTTCTTGGCCTGCCACTTCTGGGCTTAACAAGAACTGTACCTGTGTTCTTCCATTTCCTTACTATGTTCCTCACAGTGGAAACTGACAGGTTAAATCTCTGAGACAACTTTTTGTATCCTTCCCCTGAAAAGCTATGTTGAATAATCTTTGTTTTCAGATCATTTGAGAGTTGTTTTGAGGAGCCCATGATGCCACTCTTCATAGGAGAAACAAATAGGAGAACTACTTGCAAGTGGCCACTTTAAATACCTTTTCTCATGATTTGATACACCTGGCTATGAAGTTCAAAGCTCAATGAGGTTACAAAACCAATTTAGTGCTTCAGGAAGTCAGTAAAAAGTAGTTAGGAGTGTTCAAATCAAGAAAATGATAAGGGTGCCCATACTTTTGCACCGGTCAAATTTTGTTTAAATGCAGATTGCATATTTTCTGTTAGCACAATAAACCTCATTTGAATCCAGAAATATAACTGAGTCCATCAGTTATTAGATATATGAAACTGAAATAGCTGTTGCAAAAACCAAAATTGTTATAAAGAAAAAAGGTTAACATTAATAGGGGTGCCCAAACTTTTACATATGACTGTATTGAGACAGGTAAAACATACACAGGTTAGATCATTCAGGAATGTTTCAATATTAATTATTTTATTAACTCTAAGACCAAGGGGATCATTTACAAAGCCACATGAGCATGTGGTAAAGAATATATACTGTATGTAAAATTTTGCTTGCATTCAGAAGGAGGTTGGGGGAAAATATTGGGGATATCGCTAATTGTCGAGACACTTCAATTGCGAAAAATGTCAATGTTGTACATGGAGGGGGATACCTCACTTTTGAAATATATGGATATTGACTTAGACCACATAAAAGGGGGGGAAATTTTCACAGAATATTGCTGCAAAGGGAGACTAAATGGATTTTTCATTTGCAAACTTATAATCCTCAGAAACTAATGAACAGCTGAATTTCAGTTGTTTTTATTAATGATATATTTCCCCTTTTTCCTCTTCTTCCCCTCCCCCTATCCTCCCTTTTGTTCATCAAAATTAAAAATAGTCCCCCTTGTTTATAATTAATTCTATATCATGAGTTTGTTTGCCATCTTCTAATTAGCCTGCCAATAAGGTCTTTCAGCATGTCTGACCTGGTGTTTACATACATTGTTTTGACAAGGCCTTCTTTAATGCCTCCAGTGAAGTAGTCATTGATGGGTCACACCCTCATTGGGGGGTCATACTTGTCACCTTCGACGTTTATCTATAAGGTTGCATTCAACTATGCTCATAGG
The DNA here is from genome assembly GCF_039654945.1 of Dendrobates tinctorius. Taxonomy (NCBI): domain Eukaryota; kingdom Metazoa; phylum Chordata; class Amphibia; order Anura; family Dendrobatidae; genus Dendrobates; species Dendrobates tinctorius. The sequence goes on from NW_027361698.1 coordinate 47,619,104, forward strand.
ACTATGTTACTGACTGAATTACGAACTAAGTCGCCCTGGAGAGAACAGCATGTTATCCATCTCTCTCCACCTCTACATGCCCCCTTGGTCACTACTATCCTGGCCCTGTTTTGATTTACACTGAGGCTATATATCGCTGTCATGGCTAGCTCACGCCTCTCAGCACCAGTGTCATACTTACAGAGTGAGCATCTTTGGCCAGCATCTCTATTGAGAAGAGTCACAGCCACGTTTCGCTCATACCCACTTACATCATTTTATACATTTTATCTATTATATGTTTTTTGTGCTTTGGTGATGTGTCTCCATTGAAGGTCTAGCCTCTTTTTTGTGTCGTCTGACAATGGTATAGTTTTAGATGCTTCCATGTGTACAGCCTCTTGCTATACCTCAATGTACTTCTTGAAGGTCCCTTTGCAATTGCATGGCCCTTCTTAGGACCTAATTACTGTAATTTGCACTAAAAACCTCACCCTCCCATGGACGAATACACTCCCCTGATGAGGCCTTGCTACTAAGGCTGAAATGCATATGTAAGGATTAAGTGGTACATTTAGTTCAGATCTTCTCTTGGGTACTGCTCTTGTCATGGCAGGCACTAACATGCCTTCTGCATGTGGTATTCTTACCAAAGGATATGGATGAGACCTCTCCATTTCTGCTCTGGTTGTCATTTTGGGTACTTTATACTCATTTTGGCCATGGTCCAAAATTAATATACACAGTATGTTTGTTTATTTTCAGGTGTGGATTTGAGCATGGCCCTTTTTATGACATATCATTAAAAGCTACATTTTATAGTATCTCTCTCTTGCTTATTTAATTCACATGATAATTATTTAAAGAAGTATCAGGCTGTGTGCACACGCTGCGGATTGTGGTGCGGATTCCGCACCATCTGCATTGCGGTTTTTGATTCCCATAGGGAATCATGGTACTGTACACCGCAGCAAAAACTGCTGCGGGTCTGCAGCGGCCAAAACCGCTGTGGAACCGCAGCAAAATCCGCAGCATGTGCACACAGCCTAAAGATAAGCCCCCAGAGAATCCTGTAAGCACCACCTCCTTGTAAAGAACATAATATGTAGCACTAAATAAAAAGACCAAAATCTCTGAAACTGTATGGTAGATTTTTTAAAATGAAAAGAGAATTGTCAGTGGAGCAGCTGGAATTTCATTAGCAAAAACTGGTCACTTTTCCCATTGTAACAGGTTGTATGTGCACTTGCATGATTTTTCTTTGTATGCAGTTGAAATAGAACATCTGTTGGCATATTTACAGTACCCTACACCCTACATAGAATAAGCACCAGCTGGGCACCTTGACATATCTTTTAACTTTGCTCTGCTAGAAATTGTGTGTTCTTCCAAGCTAGATGTAAAGCCTCGAGTGGCTTTTTTTTCAGTTCTACTGATTTATCAAGTCATGCATTATACAGTTCTTAATATCTAAATTTAAAATGTAAAAATTATGTATTATGTATCTATAAAGGGAACTTGTCAGCAGTTTTTGCGGATATAAGATACGACCATCACCTTTCAGGGCTGATATACAGCATTCTATAATGCTGTAGATTAGAGGTCTCAAACTGCATTCCTCAAGGGCCGCAAACAGGTTATGTTTACAGGAATTCCTAGCATTGCACAAGGTGCTGGAATCATTGTCTGTGCAGGTGATTAAATTATCACCTGTGCAATGCAAGGAAATCCTGAAAACTTGACCTGTTTGCGGTCCTTGAGGAATGCAGTTTGAGACCTCTGCTTTAGATAAACCCTTGATCCAACCTGTAACAGAAGAAAAATAACTTTCATTATACTAACCTACAGGGTGTTCGAGCAGGGCTGCCACTAGGAATTTCGGGGCCCCATACTGGCAAAATTTTCAGAGCCCTCTTGAGACTCCGCCCAGGCTTCACCCCAACCCCGCCTCCACCCCTCGAACTGTCCACAATCCCACCACTCTCTCTTGGAAAAACTCCAGTTCTCACCAATCACACATTAACAGTTCCCATCACCAGATCACACATATAGCCGGCAGCTTTTGCTTTGGCCAAAAGATTTTTTAAGCCGCCATCAAAACACTGTAGACACTTTTGGCTGGGCTCTACTGTAACCTATTAAATATTTGTTAAAATATGCAATACAATTTAGATATATTTTTACTTATTTTTCAATTTTTAAAATTACCAATAATATCACATACAAGGAACAAATACCCCACATCATGTCCAGACCACATATTACCACCACAGTGACTGAATAATATCACATACAAGGAACAAATACTGCCACCAGGGCTGCCACTAGGAATTTTAGGGCCTCATACTGGCAAAATTTTCGGGCCCTCTTGAGACTCCACCCAGGCTTTACCCTAGCCCCGCCTCCACGCCTTGAACTGTCCACAGTCCCACCACTCTCTCTTGGAAAAAACCCACTTCTCACCAATCACACATTAACAGTTCTCATCACCAGATCACACATATAGCCAGCAGCTTTTGCTTTGGCCAAAAGATTTTTTAAGCCACCATCACAACACTGTAGACACTTTTGGCCAGGCTCTATTCTACTGTAACCTATTAAATATTTGTTAAAATATGCAATACAATTTAGGTATATTTTTAATTATTTTTCAATTTTTATAAAGACCAATAATATCACATACAAGGAACAAATACTGCCACACCATGACCAGACCACATTTTACCACCACATAGTGAATGAATACTACAATACTGATCAGTAATAAAAAAACACAATACTATCACCATAAGTGCCATTATACACAGGAGGAGATCTGTACTTAGTATGCAGTGTCTGTGTACAGGTAATACAGTGATCACTGGTGACATTATACACAGGACCTCTGTATATAGTATACAGTGTATAGGTTACACACTGACTCACCAGTGACGTCTCTAGGTGAAGTCCTTCATATTTGCTTTTCATCTTTCATCCAGCACAGACCGCCATCACTTCTTCCAGCCAGGACTCGTCTCTGCAGGAAATTGTTAGGGTTGGCGGAACGCACCAGATATAAATAATAGGAGGTGCGTTCGCCGCCCGGGGTCCACCGTGCGGTAGGTGACAAGACCGCTGCTGAGTAATGGCGGATGCACCGAAAGGTGAGGTACTGCGCTCGGGTTAACGTCACCCGAACGCTAAGTACGGCTCTGTTCACACACAGAGTCGCTAAAACAACAGAGTTGTATGAGGACGCTGGCCCTGTTTACTTCACAGGATACCCAGCGAATGACGCTGCAACCGCAGACACCAAGAACGCTGCAACCGCAGCGCGGCAATAACTATTGCCGCTGAGCGACGGCGCCGGAACGACCGAGCACCGTCGGACGCTAGTGTGTCGTGCAGGAGGCACAGTGGCATGTAGCTGGCCACAACCTGGAGCTGACTACCCAACAATCTGTCACCATTCGTAATAACCGAGGGAAGGGGTTTCAAATGAGTCAGTCACCAGTCCATGCATCCATCACCATACACACACAGCATAATATGCTACACTAGCGCATGGCCGAGCCGCCATGCGGGCTTTTTATAGCCATGCACTTCTGGGACCTTCCAGTACTATAGGAAGGACCAATCAGATCTGACATAGGACCTGCACATGTGACCCCTGATCTCCACTGAGAGGACAAGTTGTGGGCATGCCTAGTAGCACGGCATGAGGACTTGGCCTCGGGAGCAGTTCCCTGCAAAGCAGGTTGCGTCACCATTGCTGCACCAGAGGTGGCAGCAACATCCAGGCTCACAGAACGAGTCAGAGGGAGATGCCTGGCCAGCTGAGATTGCTGAGCAGGAGTCCGAGCGGTGGGAGAGGAATGGGAGACCGCAGGATGTCTGGCTCTGGATTCCCGCTGTGCAGTGCCAGGAATCCAACACCTAACATTACCCCCCCAGGGCCCCCTCCCCACTGAGCCTCACTGCGCTCAAAAGCCGCGATCAGGAGTGGTGCGTGAATGTTTTCCACCGGCTCCCAGGTCCGAGCCTCGGGACCATGACCCTTCCAGTCCACCAAATAAAATTTTTTGCCACGGACAAACTTGCGCCCCACGATGGCATTAACCTCAAACTCGTCAGACGATAAGTCTGATGACCCGGCAGATGGCTCGGAAAACCGGGCCATGTGAACTGGTTTGAGGAGGGACACATGGAACACGTCCGAGGTGGCCAAATGTGGGGGAAGAGCCAGACGGTAGACCACCGAGCTAAGTCGCTCAAGGACCTTGAATGGGCCAATGTATCGTGGCGCGAACTTGGGCGACTCAACCCGCAGTTTAATGTTTCGGGTAGAGAGCCATACCATGTCGCCAGGGGAGAAGCTTGGAGCAGGATGCCGGTGTGCATCAGCGGAGATCCTCATTCTCTCCTTGGAAGCTCGGATAGCATCCTGGGTGCGATCCCAAATGTCACGTGCCTCCACTGCCCAGTCTGCCACCCTGGAGTCGGTGGAAGACACGGGCATGGGCACAGGAACGCGCGGATGCTGACCGTAATTTAGGAGGAATGGGGTTTGACCGGTAGAGTCGGCCACAGCATTGTTCAACGCGAACTCTGCCCACGGCAGTAAGGATGCCCAGTCGTCCTGCCTGGCTGAGACAAAATGTCGAAGATATGTTATCAAGGTCTGGTTGGCTCTCTCTACCAACCCATTTGTCTCGGGATGATAGGCCGAGGAGAGATTCAGCTCAATGCTGAGTAGAGAACAGAGCTCTCTCCAAAACCGGGAGGCAAACTGAGGACCTCGGTCACTGACAATCTTGTCCGGCATGCCGTGCAGGCGGAAACCGGGCTTGATGAACAAGACTGCCAGGCCCCGCGCTGATGGTAACCGGGAGAGAGGTACCAGGTGCACCATCTTAGAGAAATGGTCGGTGACAACCCAAATGACCGTGCTGCCGCTGGACTTGGGTAGCCCCACCACAAAGTCCATACCGACCATCTCCCAGGGCCTGTCTGCTATCGGCAGAGGGAAAAGAAGCCCAGCGGGCCGCTGCCGAGAGGACCTATTCCGGGCGCAAGAGACGCATGCCTCAATATAGTCCTTGATTTCACGGGCCATATGTGGCCACCAGTACGTCCTCGCCAAAAGGTCGGAGGTCCGTTTTGTCCCAAAATGTCCACCCACTCTGGACGAGTGAGCCCAAGAGAGGACCTCCGGTCGCAGACGGGCAGGGACAAATGTCTTGCCCGGAGGCACAGACTCAAGGGCAACCGGAGCCACAGTCCTCAGGCTTTCGGATGGGACGATCAGCCGAGGCTCCTCCTCCTCTTCCTCCGATGACACCACGGAGCGGGAGAGAGCATCGGCCCGGACGTTCTTCTCCCCGGAGAGAAAGTGGAGGGTGAAATGGAACCGGGAAAAGAACAAGGACCATCTAGCCTGGCGAGAGTTTAGCCGCTGGGCTGTTTGTAAATACACCAAGTTTTTGTGGTCGGTGAACACCTGGAAAGGGTGATGAGCCCCCTCCAGGAGGTGTCTCCACTCCGAGAAGGCCAACTTCATCGCTAGCAACTCCCTGTCCCCGATGGCATAATTCCTCTCCGCCGGTGTGAAGGTCTTGGAGAAAAAGAAGCATGGATGCTTCCGACCTTGCGTGTCCTTCTGGAACAGGACTGCTCCAGCACCGACGGAAGAGGAATCCACTTCCAGAATGAAGGGCTTGTCTACATCGGGGCGATGTAGAATGGGAGCGCTAGCGAAATGGGACTTAATGGTGGAGAAGGCCTTGGAGACCGGTTCCGACCACAACTTGGGATTTGCACCCTTCTTGGTGAGGGCTACCAAGGGTGCTACCAAAGTCGAGAAGTGGGGGATGAATTGGCGATAATAATTTATGAACCCCATAAAGCGCTGCACCGCTTTGAGAGAATGAGGTTCCTGCCAATCCATCACCGCCTGTAGCTTGGCAGGATCCATGGCCAATCCTTGGGCCGAGATGATATAGCCCAGGAAAGGCAAGGACTCCTGCTCAAACACACACTTCTCCAACTTGGCATAGAGGGAGTTCGCCCGCAGGCGATCGAAAACTTTGCAAACTTCTCTCCGGTGGGAGTCAATATCTGGAGAGTAGATGAGGATATCATCCAGATAGACTACAACCGAGGTGGTAAGCATATCCCGGAAGATATCGTTCACAAAGTCCTGGAAGACGGCCAGGGCATTACAGAGCCCGAAGGGCATCACCAGGTATTCATAGTGCCCGTCCCTGGTGTTAAATGCCGTCTTCCATTCATCCCCATCACGGATGCGAATCAGGTTGTAAGCCCCCCGCAGATCAAGTTTGGAAAATACCCTCGCTCCTCGTAGCCTATCAAACAGTTCTGATATCAGGGGCAGTGGATATTTATTCTTAACGGTGATGGCGTTAAGACCCCTGTAATCAATGCAAGGACGTAGTTCCCCACTCTTCTTCTGGACGAAGAAGAATCCCGCCCCCGCTGGTGACACTGACTTCCTAATGAATCCTCTTGCCAGATTCTCCCTGATGTACTGAGACATAACCTCAGTCTCCGGGAGAGATAGGGGATAGACTCGACCCCGGGGAGGCTCAGCACCAGGCAAGAGGTCAATAGGACAGTCATAGGGGCGATGCGGTGGAAGGGTCTCCGCCGCCTTTTTGGAGAACACGTCTGCATACTGCCGATAGTGTTTGGGGAGCGAGGAGAGATCAGCGGGAACCTCGGTGGAGGCAACCTGAACGCACTCCCTCAGACATCTACCCTCACATGACTTACTCCACCTAATAATCCTCCCTGAGGACCACTCTATATGGGGGGAGTGATACCGCAGCCAGGGAACCCCTAGAAGTACCTGGTCAATACCCTCGGGCATGACGAGGAGGGATATCGTCTCCTGATGAGACGGAGCCACAGAGAGTACCAAGGGGACGGTCTGGTGAGTTATCTGCGAGGGTAGAGTGGTGCCGTTTACCACTCTGACGGTGACTGGTGTAGACATCATAACCAGAGGTATAGCGTGCCGTTGGGCGAAGGCTGACGACATAAAATTGCCCTCCGCCCCGGAATCCACGCAAACCTCCACCGCCAGAGTGGAAGAATTAAACCCAAGAGTCCCCTTAAAGGACAGCTTGGAGGAAAACGTCGCTGGCTTTAGTGCGCCGCCTCCTACGGCCACTAGGCGCGAGCGTTCTCCCTGCTGCTGTGGGCACCGGTTGGCGAGGTGACTGGCCTGCCTACAAATATGACAGCTCACAGGAGCTCGAGCGGACCGGAGTCTAGATCCCTCACGGGAAGCCCCCTGACGCTCGGACGCCCGATCGGCGGATTCCAGAGGTCTAGAAAAACATGGTGCCAACCTAAACCTCTGCCTATACTGGTCCCGTTCCAACCTTCGCTCGATGAAGCGAAGATCGATTCGGGTGGAGACAGAGATAAGCTCCTCCAGTGTAGCGGGAATCTCCCTGGTGGCCAGAGCGTCCCTCACATGGCCAGCCAAACCTCTCCAGAACGCCGGAATGAGGACCTTATCTGGCCACTCTAATTCTGAGGCCAGCGTCCGGAACTGGATGGGGAAGTGACTGACCATGGACGAGCCCTGTGACAGTGCCAGCAGCCGGAGCGCGGTGTCATGGGTGACTCGTGGTCCCAGGAAGACCTGTTTCAGCGTGTCTAAGAACCGCGAAGCACCCTGCACCACATGATCACCACGCTCCCACAGCGGTGTGGCCCACTCCAAAGCCCTGCCCGACAGAAGGGAAATAATAAATCCCACTTTAGCCCGCTCGGAGGGGAATCGGGCGGCCAGCAGCTCCAGCTGTATAGAGCACTGGCTTACGAAACCCCTACAAGCTGCACTATCACCCGAGAACTTTTCGGGCAGCGGGAGGTGGGACAAAGTCAGAGCAGGGATGGCAGTGGTCACACGGGAAACAGCCTCTGTGGCTGCATGAACAGCGACTGCAGTAACATCCGCAGCTGAGGCTGAACGCTCTAGAGCCGCCAACCTGCCCTGCAGCTGCCGGATGTGCTGCAGCAGTCGCTGTTCATCCGCCATTACTAGCCAGACCCTGGCGCTAGTGTAATGTTAGGGTCGGCGGAACGCACCAGATATAAATAATAGGAGGTGCGTTCGCCGCCCGGGGTCCACCGTGCGGTAGGTGACAAGACCGCTGCTGAAAGGTGAGGTACTGCGCTCGGGTTAACGTCACCCGAACGCTAAGTACGGCTCTGTTCACACACAGAGTCGCTAAAACAACAGAGTTGTATGAGGACGCTGGCCCTGTTTACTTCACAGGATACCCAGCAAATGACGCTGCAACCGCAGACGCCAAGAACGCTGCAACCGCAGCGCGGCAATAACTATCTCCGCTGAGCGCCGGCGCCGGAATGACCGAGCACCGTCGGACGCTAGTGTGTCGTGCAGGAGGCACAGTGGCGTGTAGCTGGCCACAACCTGGAGCTGACTACCCAACAATCTGTCACCATTCGTAATAACCGAGGGAAGGGGTTTCAAATGAGTCAGTCACCAGTCCATGCATCCATCACCATACACACACAGCATAATATGCTACACTAGCGCATGGCCGAGCCGCCATGCGGGCTTTTTATAGCCATGCGCTTCCGGGACCTTCCAGTACTATAGGAAGGACCAATCAGATCCGACATAGGACCTGCACATGTGACCCCTGCTCTCCACTGAGAGGACAAGTTGTGGGCATGCCTAGTAGCACGGCATGAGGACTTAGCCTCGGGAGCAGTTCCCTGCAAAGCAGGTTGCGTCACCAATGCTGCACCAGAGGTGGCAGCAACATCCAGGCTCACAGAACGAGTCAGAGGGAGATGACTGGCCAGCCGAGATTGCTGAGCAGGAGTCCGAGCGGTCGGAGAGGAATGGGAGACCGCAGGATGTCTGGCTCTGGATTCCCGCTGTGCAGTGCCAGGAAACCAACGCCTAACAGAAATAACATAGTTATCTAGAGCTCCACTTACAGAACACATTACTTATTTTTTTCCCAACTTCTACATTACATCACATAAAGAAAAAAAGGCAACATAGTATCACTCTACACAATAACAGGACCGCCCCCCCATTTAAAACAGTATACTCAAAAAATAAAATAAATACATCACTGCAAGTAATAATATCCCTTAACTAATCCCTATGGTAATAATATCCCCCATCCTGGCCCCCGTGTTTCTCATTCCTGGCTTCAGTCATATGTTCTCTCATTTCGCCCTCATGAGTATCCATTCTGCCCCATATGATCTCCCCATCCTGCCCCATCTGTCTCCATCGTATCCATCCTGCCCCATGATCCTGCATGGTCTGTCTCCAACCCTGCCCCATCTGTCTCCAACCCTACCCCATCTGTCTACAATCCTGCCCTCATGTCTTTCATCTTGCCCCCTGTGTCTCCAATCATGTCCCCATGTTATACATCCTGCCCCCATGTCTCCAATCATGCTCCGTATCTTAATTCTGCCTCCTGTGTCTCCAATCATGCCCCTAGTGTCTGCAATCCTGCCCCCAGTGTCTCCAATCCTGCCCCCACGTCTTTCATCCTGCCCCGTGTCTCCAATCCTGCCCCCTGTGTCTCCATTCTGCCTCTTATGCCTCCAATCATGCCTCCTGTGTCTCCAATCCTGCCCCCAATCTCTCCAATCATGCCCCTTGTATCTCCAGACTCCAATCCTGCCTCCTGCCTGTGGTTCCAATCATGCCCCCTGTATCTCCAGACTCCAAGCCTGCCTCTTGTGCCCCCAATCATGCCTCCTGTGCTTCCAATCATGCCCCCTGTATCTCCAGACTCCAATACTGCCTCCTGTGCAACAAAGCATGCCTCCTGTGCCTCCAATTATGCTCCCTGTATCTCCAGACTCCAATCCTGCCTCCTGTGCCTCCAATCATGCCCCCTGTATCTCCAGACTCCAATCCTGCCTCCTGTACCTCCAATCCTGCCTCCTGTGCCTCCAATCATGCCCCCTATATCTCCAGACTCCAATCCTGCCTCCTGTGCCTCCAATCATGCCCCCAGTGTCTCTAATCCTGCCTCCTGTGCCTCTAATCATGCCTCCTGTATTTCCAGACTCCAATCCTGCCTCCTGTGCCTCCAATCATGCTTCCTATGTCTCCAATCATGCCCCCTGTGCCTCCAATCATGCCCCCTGCATTTCCAGACTCCAATCCTGCTTCCTGTGCCTCCAATCATGCCCCCCTGTATCTCCAGACTCCAATCCTGCCTCCTGTGCCCCAATCATGCCCCTTGTATCTCCAGACTCCAATCATGACCCTGTGCCTCCAATCATGCCTCCTGTGCCTCCAATCATGCCCCTATATCTCCAGACTCCAATCCTGCCTCCTGTTCCTCCAATCATGCCTCCTGTATTTCCAGACTCCAATCCTGCTTCCTGTGCCTCCAATCATGCCCCCTGTATCTCCAGACTCCAATCCTGCCTCCTGTGCCTCCAATCATGCCCCCTGTATCTCCAGACTCCAATCCGACCTCCTGTGCCTCCAATCATGCCTCCTGTGCCTCCAATCATGCCCCCTGTGCCTCCAATCATGCCCCCTGTATTTCCAGGCTCCAATCCTGCCTCCTGTGCCTCCAATCATGCCCCCTGTATCTCCAGACTCCAATCCTGCCTCCTGTGCCTCCAATCATGCCCCCTGTATTTCCAGTCTCCAATCCTGCCTCCTGTGCCTCCAATCATGCCCCCTGTATCTCCAGACTCCAATCCTGCCCATCTCCATCCTGCCCCCTGTGTCTTCAATCTGCCCTGGCAGGATGGAGACACATGGTCCATGTGTCTCCATCCTGCTGGGGAAACATATTGGCTGCTTTCAATAATTAAATTAAAAAAACAAAACTTTTTTCTTACTTGGCCGCGCTCCTGCGGTGAAGATGCAGCTGCTGTGTGAGATGAAGGACCTGTGGTGACATCATCATCATCATCATCATCATGTGATCAGAGGGCGGAGCTGATCAATGGTGAAGGCCTGTGATTATCACAGGCCTTCACCAGTGAGCAGCTTCGCCCCCTGGTCACATGACGATGACATCACCACAGGTCCTTCAGCGCTTACAGCACTTGGGGCCGATGACTAGAAGCACAAGAGCAGGACCCCTGACCTGTAGGCCCCCGTCTGTGCTGCTGTTCACCGGGCCCCATACAGCTGTAAGGGCAGTAATGCCCTGATGGCAGCCCTGTGTTCGAGTCCGATGGGTGTCGCTCCTCTTAGTCTGATGCCTCCTATCTTCATGCGATGCTGTCTGCCTTCTTGCTTTGTGTGGATGACACATCCCTAGATCATTCACACAGGCTCCCTGGCATCACGTTCCTGCGCATGCGTACTTCTCTGCCCTGTTGAGGGCAGAGCAAAGTATTGCAGTGCGCAGATGCCGGGACTCTTTGGCCTTTTCAGGCACCTGTGCACTGCAGTACTTTGCTCTGCCCTAAACAGGGCAGATAAGAACACCTGTGCAGGAGTGCGATGCCAGGGAGCCTGTGTGTATGATGCAGGGACATATCATCCACACAAAACAATCAGGAGGATGGCATCATAAGAAGATGGGAGGTGCCAGTCCAAGACCAGCGATGCTTATCAGACCAGACTGATCTGCAGGAGTATAATTAAAGATATTTTTCTTCTCTTCCAGGTCGGGGGCTTATATACAGCATTATAGAACAAAACTGCTGACAGGTTCACTTTAAGAGGAAGTGGCAGTAAAGAAAACTTTCCCAAATGTTAGAAGGATATATAAACATGTCTTGCTACCGACTTCAGTATATTAATCTTGCACTGTTATGTGCTAGGCTTTGCAACTCTGACTAGTTTCAACTTTTAAAAATGCTAAGTAAAGTAAATAGTGGATCACCGTGCAAATGCTGAGATAGATTGAATATTGTATACTCACACAATGAACAAGTTGGTATGGAGTGTACTCAGAGATAAACGCAAATTTTCATCCGTTTGAAGAGCAAAGCTGATGAAATACTGATGAAAAAATTATTAAATAGATTATTAAATAGAGAAAATAACAGAAAAATAGCAATGCACTGATGCAGAAATCCGAGTACTCACTGATTCATGCAGAGGCCATAAAAAAGGAGAGGTCTCCCTGAATAAAGTGCTGAGTGTTAATTGTAACAGAGCAGCTAGAACCAGGGAGTTGGCTGGCAATGAGCTTTTTCAATAAAGAAGCTGTGTGCTTCAGCGAATAATAGAAAAAAAAGGTACTGATTGGTGAGTATATTACCTCTTGTTAGTGATATAGACGCTGACTCACAAATATGACACTTACTCTGGTATTAGCAGAAGTAAAAAACAGGGGTTGATAAGCGATGGCAGCCCAAAATATGGAGACACTGGATAGATGATGGTGACAGTTATAAGTGATCTAAACTGCAGCTAAATGCTAAATATGGTGCGCTTACTTGTGAAGCCCGATGTTCAGATGAGTGGGCAGCATGGAGGTGCTGAGCGCTGAAAGTACTGGCAGACAGTGCGCTGGAGGCGAACGTGACTTACCGCGTGCCCCGGCCGGAAGCGGTGCAGAGGGTTGCGGCGTGGGGAGAAGCTTCACTGACGTCACAGGGAAGCAGGGACGGGTGCGTGAAGTGCACAATTCCTACGCGTTTCAAGGGGTGTCGCCCCTCTTCATCAGGGATGTGCCTCATGCTGTGCTAGCCGTCCTTATATACAGTCATATGTAAAAGTTTGGGCACCCCTATTAATGTTAACCTTTTTTCTTTATAACAATTTTGGTTTTTGCAACAGGTATTTCAGTTTCATATATCTAATAACTGATGGACTCAGTTATATTTCTGGATTCAAATGAGGTTTATTGTACTAACAGAAAATGTGCAATCTGCATTTAATCAAAATTTGACCGGTGCAAAAGTATGGGCACCCTTATCATTTTCTTGATTTGAACACTCCTAACTACTTTTTACTGACTTCCTGAAGCACTAAATTGGTTTTGGAACCTCATTGAGCTTTGAACTTCATAGCCAGGTGTATCAAATCATGAGAAAAGGTATTTAAAGTGGCCACTTGCAAGTAGTTCTCCTATTTGATTCTCCTATGAAGAGTGGCATCATGGGCTCCTCAAAACAACTCTCAAATGATCTGAAAACAAAGATTATTCAACATAGCTTTTCAGGGGAAGGATACAAAAAGTTGTCTCAGAGATTTAACCAGTCAGTTTCCACTGTGAGGAACATAGTAAGGAAATGGAAGAACACAGGTACAGTTCTTGTTAAGCCCAGAAGTGGCAGGCCAAGAAAAATATCAGAAAGGCAGAGAAGAAGAATGGTGAGAACAGTCAAGGACAATCCACAGACCACCTCCAAAGACCTGCAGCATCATCTTGCTGCAGATGGTGTCACTGTGCATCGGTCAACAATACAGCGCATGCATAACGCCTTTTTGTATGACCAAACAACTCAATCTTTGTTTCATCAGTCCACAGGACCTTCTTCCAAAATGTAACTGGCTTGTCCAAATGTGCTTTTGCATACCTCAGGCGACTCTGTTTGTGACGTGCATGCAGATATGGCTTCTTTCGCATCACTCTCCCATACAGCTTCTCCTTGTGCAAAGTGCGCTGTATTGTTGACCGATGCACAGTGACACCATCTGCAGCAAGATGATGCTGCAGGTCTTTGGAGGTGGTCTGTGGATTGTCCTTGACTGTTCTCACCATTCTTCTTCTCTGCCTTTCTGATATTTTTCTTGGCCTGCCACTTCTGGGCTTAACAAGAACTGTACCTGTGTTCTTCCATTTCCTTACTATGTTCCTCACGGTGGAAACTGACTGGTTAAATCTCTGAGACAACTTTTTGTATCCTTCCCCTGAAAAGCTATGTTGAATAATCTTTGTTTTCAGATCATTTGAGAGTTGTTTTGAGGAGCCCATGATGCCACTCTTCATAGGAGAATCAAATAGGAGAACTACTTGTAAGTGGCCACCTTAAATACCTTTTCTCATGATTTGATACACCTGGCTATGAAGTTCAAAGCTCAATGAGGTTACAAAACCAATTTAGTGCTTCAGGAAGTCAGTAAAAAGTAGTTAGGAGTGTTCAAATCAAGAAAATGATAAGGGTGCCCATACTTTTGCACCGGTCAAATTTTGTTTAAATGCAGATTGCACATTTTCTGTTAGTACAATAAACCTCATTTGAATCCAGAAATATAACTGAGTCCATCAGTTATTAGATATATGAAACTGAAATACCTGTTGCAAAAACCAAAATTGTTATAAAGAAAAAAGGTTTACATTAATAGGGGTGCCCAAACTTTTACATATGACTGTACCAGCTCATGTAATCACACCATTGTCGATCTCAATTAGCAAGTTGGGCCAACAGGATAAGATAGAATTGGGGCTGCGATTATTTGGTCCTGAATTTAATTAAGGAGTCGCTTGTATCCAGAATACTATTAAGGAAACTGAAAACAGTACTTGGATATGCCTGGATGGGAGTTATTTCACCTCTGTATAAGAGCTTAAAATGTAACTTTTATATGGAATATTAAAAATAAAAATTGTAAAACTTATTTATATAATAATAAAATATATATAAAAAGTGCTAAAAATATGTTTAATTTAAACTACAGATGAACCTAAAGAATAGATCAGTCCCACGTGCTCCTAATGGGAAAAAAATTAATAATAGCGTACATGTTGCTAATGATGAAAAATTCCTTAAATTGGAACTGATCCATAAAAGAGGTTTGAACATGCGTGACTAAAAAGTATTAAATACATGCAAAGACTATTAAAACTGGTTTATAAATAATAAAATATAAAAAAATAAATAAAAAAGGGTCCCTGATATGGAGCTCTAGTATGCTATAGGGTAAAAAATTTGAAATTAGAATGCGGCAGTAAATACTATTCCAAGACACTCGATAGTGGTTCAGATAAACCACTTTTCTAAAAGCCATGTCACATGTGGAATCTAAATGGATCTACACTTTGGACAGCTTAGGCCCAAAGGGCCTAAACCACAAAATTTAAATCTATGCTTTTCAGTCTGACTCTCCCCCCTTTTTTTTTTTCTTTATTTGAACCACTATCGAGTGTCGTGGAATAGTATTTGCAAGGTGATCCACTATTTACTTTACTTAGCATTTTTACAGGAGCTGGCACAGAGCCTATTGTTTTCACTAGCTGCAGCTGAGATTCATTTTATTTCCTTTCTCGAGTAGGTAAGTGCCAGTGTGTATACGTATTTATCAACTTTTAAAAATGATTTGATATGTTGTAGTTTTATTGGTGAGAGTCTGAATCCTTATACCCTCAATGATCATTCAATGGAATAAGCAGAATAATTCAGCCTTTGAGCCCGTATACCGTTCTCCTTATACTCAAGGATAAACTAAGATCCTCTGCCCCTTTCCGAATCCAAAATCCCACAAAACTGAGGGGTAGACAGGGTAGGCACCTGCCTAGGGCGCTATGTCCTGCCTCCCCAATAGGGTGCACTTTATGAAAAAAACCCTTACATTGCTGAATGCCTGCTGCCATCTGACTCCCTCTGGTCACAGGCATTCAGCACACTGATGGCCGCGGTGCAGGCACACAGGGGAGCAGTAACAGTCACTGACACTGCTCACCATGCTCTGTCTCTCTGCCTGCACCCCAGCTGTCATTGCCTCACTGCACTCAATTAGATTCATATCAGTAAAACACGAATATGTTTGATGTCTACAACGCCTGGGACAGGACCAGAGGCACTGTAGTTAGTTGTCTGCTCTACTGGTAACTTCAGCAGACCGCAGGCCATTTCCAGTCTGCTCCCTTATGGAGATGGTGCATGCAGGAGACGTTGGGTGGCACAATGCAGTGATGTCTTCATGCCATCCAGTGCCACTGCTGTACCAGATGGGAAAAGAAATGGTGGCCGCAGAGTACAGGAACCTTAAGACTGGAGTATAAGCTTCTTTATTTTCCTTATTTTACTTTGCCAATATATGTGGGAGATCACAATAGCTGCTGGCTGTGGGAGGCATTATGAGGGATCAGCTGTGGGTACATTATGAGGGGTTGGCTCTGGGAACATTGTGGAACTGGCTTTGGGAACATTATGAGGGGCTGGCTGTGGAGACATTAAACGGCTGGCTGTTGTGAGTCCATTTTCCCCTGCACCATTGAGGTCTGATGAACTCCCTCTTCTGGTGAAGGAAGGTAGTGAGGCTGATTACCAAGCACCTGAGCTGGATGATGATGACTGGGTGACGGGAATTGCTGACTGGATATAAGGCAGCCGACGCCCTTCTGCCTTGCTGGTGATCTCTCTGAGGGATTCTAGGAGACCAGTTTGATTCCTGCTCCTCAAAAGCTAAGTTTTCTGCTCTGCTTTTTGCATTTGTGTTTTGGTTTTGTTTTGCCTTGTTTTTCTGGATTTCTGCCATTCTCTGCTGGGGTGAGCTGAATTCCTTTTTGCTCTGTCTTCAGAAAATACCTGAGTACTGATATAGTCTTTTTGAAGCCTAGCGTGTTCAGGGCTTTTTTCCCTATCAGCCTGTTGGCCTTGTTTTGATAGGGTTTTGGCGGATTGCAGACAGCAGCTTTGCTATCCTGTCCTATTTAGTTAGCTTGGGCCCCATCATTTGCTCAGCCTATCTTTCTATCTGTGTGAGTGTTTTTCATCTTGCTTCACCGTCATTATATGTTGGGGGCTGCCTATTGCTTTGGGGTCTGCTCTGGGGCAGTTTAGATTTCCGTTTCTGTCTTTAGGCTATTTAGTTCTCCGGCTGTGGTTGAGGGGTCTAGGGCACCGTAGGAACCCCCCACGGCTACTGCTAGTTGTTGTTGATAGGTTCAGGGGTCTGCAATCCGATAGCTGCCAACTTCTCTGGTTTTCTGGACTTAGCTAGTATTTCTGTTTTTGCCTCCTACGGTGACTCATTCATAACAGAATCACCAGCCATACCGCAGATCCTAGGGTACTCAATAGCAGGAAAAAATTGTAAAAAAAAAAAAAAAGTGTGTATATTTTTTCCTCTATATCTCTGAGGCCGTAGGGGGAATTTTTTTTTTCTCTCAATGGAGATAAAACAATTGTCTGATTGTGTGGAGCAGCCCGCTGCAGAAGTGCGGGGAATTTCCACCTACCTTGCTCATTCACATGCTGCTGAATCAAAGATCCCTACTCCTGATGTGTTTTTTGGGGATCGGTCTAAATTTTTGAATTTCAAAAATAATTGTAAATTATTTTTTGCCTTGAAGCCTAACTCGTCAGGGAGCTCCGCGCAGCAGGTTAAAATTATCATCTCTTTGCTGCGTGGCGATCCCCAGGATTGGGCATTTTCTTTGAAACCAGATGATCCTATTCTGACTAATGTGAACGCATTTTTTCAAGCCTTGGGGTTGTTGTATGACGAACCTAATGCTATTGATCAGGCTGAAAAGACCCTGTTGGTATTGAGCCAGGGTCGAGATTCTGCAGAATTGTACTGTCAAAAATTCCGAAAGTTGGCGGTCGTTACTACCTGGAATGCTAATGCCTTGGCAGCTCTCTTTCGGAAGGGTTTGTCAGAAGCCGTAAAAGATACTATGGTGGGATTTCCGTTTCCCTCTGGTCTTGACGATTCTATGTCATTAGCCATTCAGGTTGATCGGCGTTTACGTGAACGCAGGACTGCACGAGAGGTGTTGCCACCTGTTGAACAAGTGTCTGAACCTATGCAATGTGATAGAGTTTTGCCCAGGGAGCAGCGTCAGGAGTTCAGAAGGCGTAATAAGCTGTGTATTTTTTGTGGAGATGCCTCGCATATTATTTCTGTCTGTCCTAAACGAGAGAAACGTTTTGCACACACGTTTTCTGTGGGTGGTGTTCAACCTAAGTTTCTTCTGACAATTACTCTGATCTGCTCCCTGTCCACATTTTCCACCAAGGCTTTTGTGGATTCGGGAGCAGCCCTGAACCTAATGGATTTGGATTTTGCTAAACGTTGTGGATTTCCGATGACACCTCTGCGGACGCCTATCCCTTTGAGGGGGATTGATGCTACTCCTTTGGCGAAAATTAAACCTCAGTTTTGAACCCAGGTGGTAATGCGGGTCGCCCCAGACCATCAAGAAAATTGCAGATTTTTGGTGTTGCATAATTTGCATGATACCATTGTTCTGGGGTTTCCCTGGTTGCAAATTCATAATCCAGTTTTGGATTGGAAATCTGTGTCTGTGGTGAGTTGGGGTTGTCGGTGTGCCCTTAGTGAGGCTCCGGTTTTTCCACCTCTCCTCAGTCACATGATGTTCCTGACTATTTGGCGGACTTTTATGATGTATTTAGTGAGAATGAGTCTGCGTCTTTGCCTCCTCATAAGAGTTATGACTGTGCAATTGAACTGAGCCCGGGGTGTAAATTTCCCAAGGGTCGGCTCTTCAATTTATCTGTACCCGAACACGAGGCTATGCGATCCTATATTAAGGAGGCGTTGGAGAAGGGTCATATTAGACCATCCTCTTCACCCTTAGGTGCTGGGTTTTTTTTGTGGCCAAAAAGGATGGTTCATTAAGGCCTTGTATTGATTATCGTGCCCTCAGCAAAATTACTATTAAATATCAGTATCCGTTACCCCTGATTTCAGATCTATTCTCCAGAGTTAAAGGTGCTTGCTGGTTTACCAAGCTTGACCTCAGGGGGGCGTATAATCTTATCCGCATTAAGCATGGGGATGAATGGAAGACGGCGTTTAATACTCCGGAGGGACATTTTGAGTACCTGGTGATGCCTTTTGGGCTCACTAATGCCCCTTCTGTCTTCCAGTGCTTCATGAACGACATTTTCCGAGACTTTGTGGATAAATTTTTGATTATCTATCTGGATGATATTTTGATCTTCTCCAAGGATTAGGATTCTCATGTGGAACATGTTCGGACTGTGTTCCGGATCTTGAGGGAAATTCCCTGTATGTCAAAGGATCGAAATGCCTTTTTGGGGTACAGAGGATTTCATTTCTGGGATTTATTTAGTCTCCGTCAACTATTGAAATGGACCCGGCCAATGTACAGGCCATTTATGATTGGGTTCAGCCCACTTCTTTGAAGGCCCTCCAGAAGTTTTTGGGTTTTGCTAATTTTTATCGGAAATTTATAGCAAAATTTTCTAGTATTGCCAAGCCATTGACTGATCTGACTAAGAAGGGTGCTGATGTGTTGAATTGGTCTCCGGAGGCTGTTTCTTCTTTTCAGGAGCTGAAGCGAAGATTCACTTCTGCCCCGGTTTTGCAGCAACCTGATGTCTCACTCTCGTTCCAGGTAGAGGTGGACGCTTCTGAGATTGGTGCAGGAACTGTTTTGTCCCAAAAGGATCCTGTAACATCTAAAATGAATCCCTGTGCTTTCTTTTCCCGAAAGTTCTCTCCATCTGAACGTAACTATGATGTGGGGAATCGGGAACTGTTAGCCATGAAATGGGCATTTGAGGAGTGGAGACATTGGTTGGAGGGAGCTAAACATCAAGTCGTGGTCCTCACTGACCACAAGAATTTGATTTACCTGGAGTCGGCCAAACGCTTGAACCCTAGACAGGCTAGGTGGGCCTTGTTTTTTGCACGTTTTGATTTTGTGGTCTCTTTTCTTCCTGGCACTAAGAATGTCATGGCTGACGCTCTCTCTAGGAGCTTCTTTGCTGATTCTCCTGTGGTGACCAAGCCTGCTACCATCTTAGGCGAAGGGGTAGTTCTTTCTGCCATCTCGCCCGATTTGAGATGTGCTCTGGAAGAGTTCCAGGAGGACAAACCTGAGCGTTGTCCCAGTGGAAAGTTGTATGTTCCTGACCAGTGGAAGAAGAGAGTGATGTCTGAAGTTCATTGCTCTGCATTGGCTGGTCATCCAGGTATTTTTGGTACTAGAGATCTGGTGAGTCGGTCTTTTTGGTGGCCCGCCTTGTCTCGTGATGTCAGGAATTTTGTGCAGTCCTGTGGGACTTGCTCCCGGTCTAAACCTTGTTCTCGCTCTAGTGGGTTGTTGATGCCTTTGCCAGTGCCCAGGAGGCCATGGACCCATATTTCAATGGATTTCATCTCTGATATGCCTGTCTCTCAGAGAATGACTGTTATTTGGGTGATTTGTGATAGGTTCTCTAAGATTGTTCACCTTGTACCACTCCCTAAGTTGCCATCTTCCTCTGAGTTGGTGCCCCTGTTTTTGCAACAGGTGGTTCGCTTGCACGGGATTCCTGAGAACATTGTATCTGACAGAGGAGTTCAGTTTGTGTCTAGATTTTGGAGGACTTTCTGTTCCAAGCTGGGAATTCAGTGGGCAGACGGAGAGAACAAACCAGACCTTGGAGTCGTATTTGAGATGTTTTATTTCCGCTGATCAGGATGATTGGGTTTCATTTTTGCCCTTGGCCGAATTTGCTTTAAATAATAGAGCTAGTTCTGCCACTTTGATGTCACCTTTTTTTGTAACTTTGGGTTTCATCCTTGATTTCTTCTGGGCAGGTGGAGCCTTCTGCCTGCCCAGGTGTTGACACTGTGGTGGAGAGAATGCACCAGATGTGGGACCAAGTGGTGGATAAGTTATCTCTCTCCCAGGAAAAGGCCCAGCGGTTTTCCAACCAACATAGGACCATTAGTCCCCAGTTTAAGGTTGGTGATATGGCTTGGTTATCATCAAAAAATATCGCTATGAAGGTGGCTTCTCCTAAGTTTAAGCCTAGATTTATTGGACCTTACAAGATTTTGGAGATTACTAATCCGGTCTCTTTTCGTTTGGCTCTTCCTGTCACATTTAAAATCCATAATGTGTTTCATAAGTCCTTGTTGAAGAGGTTTGGTGAACCAGTAGTTCCTGGGGTGGCACCTCCGGACCCTGTATTGGTTGAAGGTAACATGGAATATGAGGTAGAGAAGATACTGGATTCCCATCTGGCTAGACGGAGACTCCAGTATTTGGTTAAGTGGAAGGGTTATGGTCAGGAGGATAATTCCTGGGTCTCTGCCTCTGATATTCATGCCAAAAGATTGGTGCGTGCCTTTCATCGAGCTCACCCTGATCGCCCTGGTGGCGTGGTTGAGGGTTCGGTGACCCCTCCTCAAGGGGGAGGTACTGTTGTGAGTTCATTTTCCCCTTCACCATTGAGTTCTGATGAACTCTCTCTTCTGGTGAAGGAAGGTAGTGAGGCTGATTACCAAGCACCTGAGCTGGATGATGATGACTGGGTGACGGGAATTGCTGACTGGATATAAGGCAGCCGACGCCCTTCTGCCTTGCTGGTGATCTCTCTGAGGGATTCTAGGAGACCAGTTTGATTCCTGCTCCTCAAAAGCTAAGTTTTCTGCTCTGCTTTTTGCATTTGTGTTTTGGTTTTGCCTTGTTTTTCTGGATTTCTGCCATTCCCTGCTGGGGTGAGCTGAATTCCTTTTTGCTCTGTCTTCAGAAAATACCTGAGTACTGATATAGTCTTTTTGAAGCCTAGCGTCTTCAGGGCTTTTTTTCCCTATCAGCCTGTTGGCCCTTGTTTTGATAGGGTTTTGGCGGATTGCAGACAGCAGCTTTTCTATCCTGTCCTATTTAGTTAGCTTGGGCCCCATCATTTGCTCAGCCTATCTTTCTATCTGTGTGAGTGTTTTTTCATCTTGCTTCACCGTCATTATATGTTGGGGGCTGCCTATTGCTTTGGGGTCTGCTCTGGGGCAGTTTAGATTTCCGTTTCTGTCTTTAGGCTGTCTAGTTCTCTGGCTGTGATCGAGGGGTCTAGGGCACCGTAGGAACCCCCCACGGCTACTGCTAGTTGTTGTTGATAGGTTCAGGGGTCTGCAATCCGATAGCTGCCAACTTCTCTGGTTTTCTGGACTTAGCTAGTATTTCTGTTTTTGCATCCTACGGTGACTCATTCATAACAGCTAGCTGTATAGACATTATGAGGGACTGACTGTGTGGATATTGAGGAGCTGGATGTGGAGGCACTATGAGGGTGTAGCTGTGGGGACATTAAAAGGAGCTGGCTGTGATGACATTAAGGGGTTGGCTGTGGGGAAAATAAGCGACTGACTGTGGGGACATTATGAGGGGCTGACTGTGGGGACATTGAGGGCCTGGCTGTGTGGACATTATGATGGGCTGGGAGATGAGTGGAAAACCGCCTTTAGAACTTAATTGTCACGGAGTGACTGGCCCAGTGTGACATGACTCACCAATTGGTCAGTCACTAAATGGCAAAGCAAAAAAACACCAGGGGACACCAGGGAAACTTTAACAACAGTGGACCCTGCGATAGGGAACAGGGAAAATGGACACCTTCTGCACTCACCTGAGAAAGTGCCCTGCTCTTACTAACGTCCCTATACAGGTTCTTTCATCCTGTCTCTGAGCAGGATACCTAAACCCTCACTTGCCATGCTCCTATCCCCAAGTAGGGAATTGGCAAGTGAGGACAGGGAAAAGGAAACACAAAACAACACTTAGCTTTCACTGCTGCAAAGCACCATACAGCAGAGTAAGGCAGAGTAAGGCACCAGATAACAGCATTCAGCTGAAACACCACGGCACCAGCAACCTCCTCTCTTCAGCACAGTTGGTATCCAAAAGGACCTGTATCACCAACAGTCAGCTGATGCATCAGGTGACCAATTAAAGGAAGTTGGGAGTGGTTACCACCTGCATCAACAAATTCAGCAGCAATGTAATTACAACAGCGGCCACCGGGGGAAAAACTGACATTAACCCCGATGGCCTGAAAGGAAAAAAGTTTTAATATGAAAATGCCAAATCTGCCACAGATCCAAAAATAGATCGTGACAGTACCCCTTCAATGAGGGGCCTCCATACCCTCAACATCGGACCTCACCAGAAAACAACCTACAGTGAGGATGCTTTGATCCACCAGAGTTCAGCTTGGCAGTCACCTGACCCTCAGATTTATGACAAATGCAGACTGATGGAAGTGACAGCAATGTATGCTCCAGAGGCGCCACAAATCTCCAGAGTGCCGACCAGGGGAATGAGTTGTATATGGGCATTACTGGGGGTAACTCCGACTGGTAAGTCCACGGGCCGAGAATGTCTGACACCCGATACGGCCCGATTACCCAAGAACTCCAGGCCCCAGCAGCACACTTCCACCGGATATTTTTGATGGACACCCATATGTACTCATTCACACACAGGTCCGGACCTGAACGTTTATTGTCACGTACACATTTTCCACAAAATGGTGAACTCTTTACAGAACAGACAACAGTGTTGTCACACTCACACCCCCACAATGCTCAGAAGGAAACACCACCCTCCTCTGACCCCTCCTCCTAAGAGGACTCTGACACACAGGGTTAGCTTGTAGTGAAGGTTGAGACTTGCCCCTACTCCCTGACAGCACCTCTGCTGCCCCCATTGGAAAAGAAGGGGATGGTTGTAGAATGACGGCAGAGACAGTAGCCCTTGGGCAGCAGCCCTCACACTCCTGATCCCAGCTGACTACTTCCCTGGACCGCCAATCTAAGACCGGGTTGTGTCTTTTCAACCAAGGGAGGCCTAAAATGATGGGTGATGGCATTCTCCCCAAGATGTAGCACAACAGGGACTCCTCATGATGTGTCCTTATACGCAGATGTATATCATCCACGACATGGGTCAACCTCCCCTGGCTAAGGCTGGTTTCACATTTGCGTTTTTTAGCGCTGGAAAAAAACGCTAACCTGCGCATGCGTTTTTTCCCCTATCTTTAACATGGGTGCGCATACTTGCGCGCTTGTAAGCGCATGTATGCGATTTTCATGCGCTGCGTTTTTTTGGGGTGTGCGATTGGATTTTCCAGACGCATCATGTTGCATTTTTTGGCCCTGAAAAAAAGCGCATGCGCACATATGCGCACGTTTTGCGCTAAAAAGGGCCATTATAGCCTATGGATGCGCATATGTGCGCACTGGCATGCTCATGTAAGCGTTTTTTTGCATATGCGTTTTTTTTTTTTAACCATGGAATTTAGGGGTTTGAGTTAGAGTTAGGGTTAGTTAGGTTAGGGTTAGGGTCAGGGTCAGGGTTAGGGTTGGGTTTTGGGTCAGGGTTAGGGTTTAGTATGGTTTGGTTAAGGGTTAGGGTCAGGGTTAGGGTCAGGATTAGGGTTAAGTATGGTTTTGTTAAGGGTTAGGGTCAGGGTTAGGGTTAGGGTTAGGGTTAGGGTCAGGGTTAGGGTTAGGGTTAGGGTCAGGGTTAGGGTTAGGGTCAGGGTTAGGGTTAAGTATGGTTTTGTTAAGGATTAGGGTCAGGGTTAGGGTCAGGATTAGGGTTAAGTATGGTTTTGTTAAGGTTTAGGGTCAGGGTTAGGGTTAGGGTTAGGGTCAGGGTTAGGGTTAGGGTTAGGGTCAGGGTTAGGGTTAGGGTCAGGGTTAGGGTTAAGTATGGTTTTGTTAAGGATTAGGGTCAGGGTTAGGGTCAGGATTAGGGTTAAGTATGGTTTTGTTAAGGGTTAGGGTCAGGGTTAGGGTTAGGGTTAGGGTTAGGGTTAGGGTCAGGGTTAGGGTTAGGGTTAGGGTTAGGGTCAGGGTCAGGGTTAGGGTTAAGTATGGTTTTGTTAAGGGTTAGGGTCAGGGTTAGGGTTAGGGTTAGGGTCAGGGTTAGGGTTAGGGTTAGGGTTAGGGTCAGGGTTAGGGTCAGGGTTAGGGTTAGGGTCAGGGTTAGGGTTAGGGTTAGGGTTAGTTAGGGTTTAGGGTTTGGGTTAGGGTTAAGTATGATTTGGTTAAGGGTTACGGTCAGGGTTAGGGTCAGGGTTAGGGTTAGGGTTAGGGTCAGGGTTAGGGTTAGGGTTAGGGTCAGGGTTAGGGTTAGTAAAGTCATGGTTTGGGTAGTGTAGGGGCCACCTTAAAATGTTGGAAAAAAACGCAAACGCGGTAAAAACGCGCTAAAAACGCATACAAACGCATAAAAACGCTGCGTTTTTTTCATGCATGCTCATAAAAATGCTTGAAAAAAACGCAGCAGTTGTATGCTTATGTATGCGTTTTTTCAATGCGTTTTTTTGCGGGAAAAACGCGCTGCAAAAAAAAGCAAGTGTGAAACTAGCCTAAGTGGGTCAGAATCAATGGCCTGGACGCTTAGGGGTTTTTGCTAGCATCCTACACCGCAGGCCATGGGTCATGGGCCATGGGCTCACAAAGTGAGCATCCACCAGAATGACACCTGCTCCACTGTCCACAATCACCGGTATACCCTCAGTTACCCTGACAACAACCACTTCAGCAGACAAGGTACATTGAGGGGAAAAAATGGAGGAAATATACACTCCCTGGTCGCCTCCCACCACACGACAAGGGGGACGCGGCATCTTAGATGGTACAGATATTTTGGTGCGAGCTGGGCAGACACCGATGAAATGACCAGTCTGCCCACAGTAAAAACATGCCCCCACACAATGATGAACCACAGGTAACATCGTTTGGGAACCAATTCCTCCCACCTGCATAGGCTCGTCCGTTTGCACTGGTGTGTCCTCTTCCTTAACAAGGACTACAGGGGGCTCATTTGATGTATGTCTCTCCCTCAAGCATCTATTCACCCGGATGGCAATGGACATGGCGGCCTCCAAGGACCTGGGGGCGGCGTACTGCACCAGAGTATCCTGCAACCTAGGAGACAGACCCTGGAAACCGGAGTACCCGGAGGAAACCCACGCAAACACGGGGAGAACATACATACTCCTTGCAGATGTTGTCCTTGGTGGGATTTGAATATAGGACCCCACTGCTGCAAGGCTGCACTGCTAACCACTGAGTCACTGTGCTGCCCTATAAATGAAAGACTCTTTCTACTTCTGCATCATCCTGAACTGCCGTTTGTTGTCAAAGCACACACCGCAGACTCTGCAGTGAAAGTCATTTTATCACAACGAGTTGGGGACAAAATGCAGCTTCATCCATGTGCATTCCTTTCTCATACCATGTCATCGGCAGAAAACAATTATGACATTGGAAATAAGGAACTTTTAGCTATTAAAGTCACCTTCTCCAAATGGAGACATCTTTTGGAATAGTCAATTATCCAGTGACTGTCCTTATTGACCACAAAAATTTAGAATTCATACGTACAGCAAAGGGATTGGCTGTAAGACAAGCACGATGGGCCTTTTCTTCTCCAGATTTAATTTTTTCATTTCTTTCCAGCCTGGTACAAGAAACGGTAAATCTGATGCACTGACTAGGATATTTACCGAACCTCAGGAGAGATCTTACACTGATTGTACCATTCTAACACCAAAAATTGTTTGGAGAATACTGGACACCAAAGAATTTTTAACAAAGATTCAAGATGAATACCAAACTGACTTTTTTCTTAACCATCTTCCTAAAGATGTTTATCTTTCTTTTAAGGAGGGGTTTTGGATGCAGAATTATCAATCTACGTCCACGAATCTGCTTGACTTGAAGTCCTCATGATACATGATTACAAACTGGTAGGACACCCTCGAGTCATGAAAATGCAAGTACTACTGCTTTGTTCTTTTTGGTGGCCTAATTGTAGGAAGGATGTGAGAAAATATTTCTTTCCTCCTGTTTAATGTGCACAGAACCAGACACCATGATCCTCATCTCTAGGAATCCTGCAACCTCTTCCAGTTCCATCGAGGCCTTAGGGTTCAATCTTAATGGATTTTATTGTGGACTCACTTCCCTCTAAAGAAATGACTGTTATCCTTGTTGTGGTGGATCGGCTCACAAAGATGGCACAATTTATTCCAACTAAAGGGAACAAACCGCAGAATTAGTGTTCAAAGATATATTTGGGCTCCATGGAATTCCTGACAACGTAATTTCTGAGGTGTTCAGTTTACATCAAAATTTTGGAAAATCTTCTGTACAGCTTTAGGAGTTACTGTCAATTTGTCTATTGCCTTCCACCCATAATAGAATGGTCAGACTGAAAGAACTAACCAAAGTCTTGAACAATACCTGCACTGCACTACAGTATTTACCAACAGCATAATTTTCCTATAATAACTCCAAGTACAGTTCTACATCCCAAAGCTCATTTTTTGCTAACTATGGCTTGCGTCCGGTATTTATTCCTAATCTTCCACTGAATACTTTGGTTCCTGCTGTTACTGACAAACTTACAAAGTTGCGCCAAGCTCAGGAAGAACTAATTGAGATGTTACCAAGGGCCCAAGAAGATTACAAATAAACAGCAGATAAACAAAGCAAAGCCCCTTTAGGGTGATGACTAGGTTTGGGTTTCTACAAGAAATCTGAAAACCAATGTACCGTCTTCTAAATTGGGTCAAAAATTCATAGGACCTTTTCAAATTTCTGCACAAATTAACCCAGTTGCTTTCTGTTTAAAACTTCCTAACAGCCTGAAAATACATCCTGTATTCCATGTATCCTTGCTCAAACAATTCAATGAAAACCTGTTTCCAGGAAGAACTCAGCCAACTGCTCCACCAGAAAAAGTCCATGATGCAGAAGAGTACATTGTGGATAAAATTCTGGACTCTAGAAGATTTAGAGAAAGATTGCAATATTTGGTGTAATGGAGGAAAAATTTGAGATTGGTGAACGTTTTCCGAACAAGTTCGCTCATCTTTGCTCTTTAATTATAATGGGGTCTGTTTTGTTTCCATTAGGATATTTGCCAAACGCTGAATGCTGGACAAGTTATGGCCAACCTTATGTCCGACATTTAAAGTATAGGGTGTCAGGGATGAATATTAGGGATGAGTGGACCCGTAGATGTTTGGGTTCGTCGGGTTCAGTTGAACTATAGTCAAAAGTTTGGTTGCAGTATCAGAACTTGACCCTAACTTAACCCCGAACATGAACCCATTAGAATTAAATGGGGACCCGGACTTTGATGCTGTAAAATGGCTGTAAAATGGTAACAGTAAGGACTATGGGACTGTAAAAGAAAGCAAAATGGTGGTAAGAGCAGAATAGTTGTCCTGGAAATTAATGTGAATAGGAAAATGACTTAAAATAACAAAGAATAAAAGAATAAAATAATAATAATCTTAAACCAGGAGGCAGAGGTCCAAGTGGAGGTGGATGTGGCGGTGTAGGTGGAAAAGGTGGAGGAGAAGGAGATAGACTATTTTTGTGGGGTTTTTTTAGTTATTTTTTGGGGAGTACTCTGAAAGCAGGCTCTGTAGGGGCACTCTGCATATAGGCAGTGTAATAATCTGCTGGCCACTCTCTTTCTGTATACAGGCCGTGTAATACGATGCACTTTTTTTGGATGAAAAGAATGAGGGGAGCATCAAATATGGGATGTGGCCGTGTTGCTGTGGATGGTGGTGTAGCTGCTGCAGTAGAGGGTGTGGTCAATCTGTGTCTGCTATGCACCCAAATAAGGCTAGCTTCATACTAGCGTTCGGCAGGGCTGCGGATGGCAGCCTACTTCCTTCTTTCTGCCTCCATTAAGCCCCACCCACTGTCGCACCTCTTCCTTCAGCTCCACCTACATCTACATGCGTCCTGCGTACCCTATCTTACATTGGGTACGCAGGCCATGTGGATGCATGCAGACGCATCCGCATGCATCGTTTTGACGCATCCGCCATCTGCAACAAAATGCAACTTGTTGCGTTCGGCGCAGCATCAAAACGATGCATGCGGATGCGTCAGCATATATCCGCATGGCCTGCATACCTGGGCAGGGCTCAATGGAGGAAAAAAGAAGGAAGTAGGCTGCCATCCGCAGCGCTACACAACGCTAGTGTGAAGCCAGCCTAAATCACCTTCCTTTGGTGCACAAAGGTGACAGGTCTT
Organism: Dendrobates tinctorius; assembly: GCF_039654945.1. Taxonomy (NCBI): domain Eukaryota; kingdom Metazoa; phylum Chordata; class Amphibia; order Anura; family Dendrobatidae; genus Dendrobates; species Dendrobates tinctorius. Next base: position 47,647,800 of record NW_027361698.1, read on the forward strand.
TCTACGCAATTTCTATAGGCCTGAGTACCACTGGATGAATGGTGAGGCCAGAAGAGGTAGAGGCGGATATAAATTGGATGGCTGAAATTATCTACAGTTCCTTTGCTTTGTCTTCCATCTGGTCCTCTGCTGAAAGCGCAGAGTTTTTAACTGCAGTCCATGGGCATCTGTCTCCCACCTCACCCTCTTGCAATTCAAACCTGCAGTCTGAACACCAAGTCATGCAGCAGTCACATCTGCTTTTTGACGACTCTCCTGGCTCTGGTTCCATGGACCACCCCCCTGGATTTGCCCCACAAGTGGAAGAGATTGAGTGCACTTATGCACAATCACTTTTTCTATTCATTTCTGGTGTCATGTGGTTCAGCTGAGGTGAAACGCAATGACCTAAGAAAGCAACCTTTTCTTTTATTTGTAGTTTCACTTTTGAAATCTTGCAACCTTCATGATACAAGAAAATTAGCAAGGAAGCTGTTTCAATAAGACAAACCTTTTTGCTTGGGGTATAGAATAGCAAGTAGAGATGAGCGACTGTCTTTTTTAGGGTCGGAGTCAGGTTTGATGAAACCCGACTTTCTCAAAACTGGGTTGAACGAAATCGGACGACTATAGGGAAAAGTCGGAGGCCGACTGAAACACGAAACCCAATGCAAGTCAATGGGGAAGCAAAGTTGGCAGGGAGTGGAGGACAGTAAACACACCTACAGTGCCCATTTCAATGCCAAAAACATCAATTCTTATTACTGAAGCTTGTCAACCTTAATTTGCTTCATAATAATAGTTACGCATTGAAAACTGGGAGTTATTTGGCTAAAGTTGTGGGGGGGTACAGGACATGACATGACTGATCTATTTTAAATTGTACAATAGCTCAAAAAAGGACAGTATATTACTCCATACAGTATTATGGCCACCACATTGTGCGCCATACAGAATAATGAGCCCCATATATTTCTCCACACAGAATAACTGGCCATATATAATGTTCCATACAGTATATGATGCGCTCCACTTAATGCTACAGTATATGATGGTCCCCATGGACAATGCTCCAGTGTGATATGGGCCCAAATAATTCTCCACATATAATGGGCTTCATTTCTAATGCTCCAGTGTATAATGGGCCCCGTAAATGCTGCTCCAGTGTTTGTTATCCCCAATCTGGAATGCTCCAGTATATGATGTGACTCATGGATGATGCTCCAGTGTCTTATGGGCCCTAATAATGCTCCATATATAATGGGCCCCATTTCTAATGCTCCAGTGTATAAAGGGCCCCGTAAATGCTGCTCCAGTGTCTGATGTCCCCTATTTGAAATGCTCCAGTATATGATGGGCCTAATGGATGATGCTCCAGTGTCTTATGGGCCCTAATAATGCTCCATATATAATGGGCCCCATTTCTAATGCTCCAGTGTATCATGTGCCCCATAGATGCTGCTCCAGTGTCTGATCTGCCCCATTTAGAATGCTCCAGTATATGATGGGCCTCATGGATGATGCTCCAGTGTCAGATGTCCCCCATTTTGAATGCTCCAGTATATGACGGGCCCCATTTTTAATTAACCCAGGCATGGTATGTGAAAAGAGATCCATGGAGTAATCTGAAGTGTGTGCTGCCGCATCCTTCATTTTTGGTGTGGGTGAAGGACACAAGGAAAGTGGTTGCTTCTGACCAGAAGCCCGCACTTACAACTCAGTGCTTGCATTTTTTTAAACTTCAGAAGAGGAAGCGATAGAGCTGGAGGCTGTTTCAGCAATGTAAGCCAAAAATAGTTCCTGATACTCCAGCTTTAAAAGCAGTCTACCTACTCCCAGAAATCGGAGCCTTACAGGCCTTCCAGAGCTACATCATGACGCAGGCTCAACACCTCCTGCCTTAGCTGCTATTGTGTTTTTGGCATTACCAGCAGATGCACCACCACCACCATCAGTAGCAGGTGGCCCCCCATGCCCACGTCCGCATCCTCTTCCACCATACTTCCTCATGTTTTAGAAAATGGATCCAAAATACCAGCAGATATATGGTTCTGTATCAGAAGCGTACAGCTCTATACAGTCTAGGGATAACAGTAAATCTCCGTATATATTTCATGAGTCATACACAGACGCTCACAGGCTCAGTATGGATTACCCAATAAAATAAAAAGGTGAAAAAGGGTACAGTATCACCAAATACAAGGTATATATAGTATAGTGTAAACATTCTGAATCTCCGTATACATTTCAGGAGGCAGACACAAACACTCTCAGGCCCAGTATGGATTACACAAGAATATGAAAAGCTGTAAACGGGTAATGTAACACAAGCGTACAGCTGTATACAGTGTTGGGGTAATCTTAAAACTCCAAATATATTTCCGAAGTAACAGACAGACGTTAACAGGCTCATTATGGATTGCACCAGAATCTAAATAGCAAAAAAGGCTACTGTATCAGAAGCGTACAGCTGTATACAGTGTTGGCCAAATTTCAAATCTCGGTATATATTTCCGGAGTCGCCCTCAGACGCTCACCGAGTCTGGGTTTCACCATAATAAAAAATGTTGTAAAAAAGGTACTGGATAACAAGATAGCAAGTATATATATTATAGGGTACAATTGAAATCTCCATATACATAGTTCCGTAGTCAGTCTCAGACGCTTACACAGTATGGATTTGACCGTAATACTAAATGTGGAATTAAGGTACTGTATAACAAGATACAAGCTGTATTGAGTATAGGGTAAAAATTGGTATCTCCGATTCACCGTATATATAGAAGGCGTAAACCACACAAGCTCACTCACAATGGATGATACCGTAATACAAAATTTTGAACAAAGGTACTGTATCAGCACATACCAGGTGTATCCAGTCTAGGGGTAATTTTAAATTTCCGTCTATACTTCCGGAGTCAGACACAGACACTCACAGGCTCAGTATGTATTACACCAGAATTTAACAAGTAGAAAAAGGGAAAGGTAGTCGAAGCATACAACAGTATACAGTGTTGTGGTACTTTTAAATCTTTGTATATATTTCAATCTCAGTAAGCCAGTCCAGACTCTCCGCTACTGGAAACTACATGGACACAAGTAAAGATGGAAAGTCGAGTGTTAGCAGAAATTTGGGAATTACTCATCGCGGGAAAAACCTCCCAGTACATGTTGCAGAGGCGATGCAGACCCTCAATTACTGTGTCTGTGGAGACAGCGAAAACGGTTCTTTGTGAAGAAAGGATTGCTTTATCGCAGTAGCGTGGATCACATCACCGTTACTCGTCTCCATCAAACTGTGATCACAGGGAGAGATGTAGACATAGTCCTCACTGCCTATCATGATGTGTCTGGTCATTTTGGAGTGCAAAAGACAGAAGCCACAGACCGTAGGCGATTCTATTGGATTGGCATGAGAGGAGACATTGAAAAATGGTGGCAGGAATGTCACACGTCTGTGACTATCACAACAGTGAAAGGTGATCATAAAGCAACACTGCATCTGCTTGTAAGTTGACGTCCGTTAAAAATGGTAGCCATTGATCATCTGAAGGTAGAGGCCAGCAGGAAAGGCCATAGTTACATCTTACCCATCATCGATCAATAAACCAAATTTCTAGTTGCCGTCCCTGTGAAGGATTTAACTGCCCAGATACACAGCGGTGGAGCAGGGAGAGGTAAGTATTGCAACTTGCAAGTGCTGTGGCCATGACCAAGCAGGGGGGGCACACTCGTGGTCAACGGTACTGGCACAGGGCTCCTCATAGTACGCTGGTGTGTCTGACGGCGAGTGGGCCACCCCACCGTCAGAGACACTGTATTGTACAATGAACAATAAGAGGCCCTGTGCCAGTGCCGTCGGCCATCTGTGGGCCCATCCACCTGTTCAGAGCAACGGCACTTGCCCGGGTGCACCAGGTGTTGGGGGGGGCAGCCCACTTAGGGAGGTTTAAAAAATGGCATATGTTGATGTGTTGGCTGGACATTCAGCTGCTGCAAAGGGCGGAATTGGGAAAGTCCGTGAAAGAGGAGGACAAAAGCGAGGCAGTTTTCTGGCAACCTATGTGTCATCAGGGGAAAGTGGGACAAAATCCTTTGAAACGCATGCATGGTTCATTTTAATGAAGGTTAGATCATCAACATTTTGGGTAGACAGATGGGTCCTTTTTTCTGTCAGGATTGATCCAGCTGCACTGAAGACTCTTTCCGAATAGCACACTAGCAGCAGGGCAAGCGAGCTCCTGTAAGGCATATTGTGCCAATTCAGGCCAGGCGTCCAGTTTAGAGGCCCAATAGTCAAAGGGGAATGACCTGTGAGGGAGAACATCGATATGGGAGAAGTAGTTTGTAACCATAGTTGACAACTGCTGTCTCCTGTCACTTTTAATCGATGCAGTATTAGCAGTCATGTGAGCGGTACTTGAGAAGTCATTCCACAACATGTTCATTAAACCCCTGTCTCCAACGCCACTTCAGCTGTTTGCCACACGAACACTTCTTCCATTGTGCCCACTACGGCTCGTGAGAGAACCAGCACCGCTGCTGTGTGCTGGGAAAGCCTCAAACAATCGGTTTACCAGAGTTGCTTGTTTGTTAGCCAATATTATCTCTAGGTTCTCCTGTGGCATGATGTTGTGTAATTTGCCTTTGTAGCATGGATCGAGGATGCTGACCAGCCAGTAGTCGTCATCCCTCATCATTTTAGCAATGCGGGGGTCCCTTTTTAGGATCTGCAAGGCATAATCACACATGTGGGCCAATGTTCCAGGTGTCAATGATGCACTGCCAGTGGTGGGTGGAGGAGCACTTTCTGGCAAATCCACATCCCTACAGTCACGAACAAACACTGTACCTGACCTTGGAGTGCCAACATTTTCTCTTGCCCCCTGAGAAGCATCCTCCTGCCCAAAATAATCATCCCCTCATCCTCCTCCTCTTCCTCTTCTTCCTCCACCTCATCCAGGACAGTTCCCTGACCAGACAATGGCTAACTGTCATCAAGGCTTCCCTCCTCCTCCTCCACTGCAGGCGCCTGATCCTTAATGTGCGTCAAACTTTGCATGAGCAGACGCATAAATGGGATGCTCATGCTTATGATGGTGTCGTCTGTGCTTACCAGCCGTGTGCATTCCTCAAAACACTGAAGGACTTTACAGAGGTCTTTCAGCTTTGACCACTGCACACCCGACAATTCCATGTCTTCCCTCAAACTGCCTGCTCATGTATCCTCCCACAAATGCATTACAGCCTGCCTCTGTTCGCACAGCCTCTCAACCATGTGCAGGGTGGAGTTCCACCTTGTTGCAAAGTCTATGATTAGGCGGTGCTTTGGGAGGTGGAGCAATCACTGCAACTTCTGCATACGAGTGGAGTGGATGTTTGAGCGACGGATGTGCGAGCACAGTCTTCGCACCTTATGGAGCAGGGATGTTAACTCTGGATAATTATTAAGGAAGCACTGCACCACCAGGTTCAAAGTGCTAGCCAGGCAAGGTATGTGTGTGTGTTTTGCACGGGCTATGGCTGCCACAAAATTACGGCAGTTATCACTGACTACCTTGCCTTCCTCAACTTGTAAACTGCCCAGCCAGCAGTTTGCCGCTGCAAGTAGTCAGCCATAGAGTTGAGCGACTTTTGTTTTTTTAGGGTCGAGTTTCGTTTCGTGAAACCCGACTTTTCCAAAACTCGGGTCGAGCAAGATCGGCCGATTATAGGGAAGAGTCGGGGTCGTCCCGAAACACGAAACCCAATGTAAGTCAATGGGGAATAAAAGTCGGCAGTGAGAGGAGGACAGGAAACACACCTACAGTGCTCATTTGAATGCCAAAAGCATCAATTCTTCTTACTTAAGCTTGTCAACCTTAATTAACTTCATAATAGAAGTTACGCACTGAAAAATGGGAGTTATTTGGCTAAAGTTGTGGGGGGGTAGGGCTGGCTCCAGGTTTTCATGTGCCCTGGGAGAAAGAGTGCCCCTTTAACACATACCACAACTCATCATGCTCCGATACGGCAGAGAAATAGCGGTATAGTACAATGAAAAATACTTAACTTTTTACATCTCATGACGAGGCCCATCTATTTCTCCATACAGAATCATTGGTCCCATATAATGTTTGAAACAGTATATGATGAGCTCCACATAATGCTACAGTATATGTTGGTCCCCATGGATGAAGCTCCACTGTCTTATGGGCCCAAATAATGCTCCAAACATAATGGGCCCCATTTCTAATGCTCTAGTGTATAATTGGCCCTGTAAATGCTGCTCCAGTGTCTGATGTCCACCTTTGGAATGTTCCAGTGTATGGTGGGCCCCATCTATCATTCTCCAGAGTATAGTGCTCCCCAAAAATTGCTGTCCCAACATTGAAAACAATCAAATAAGTCTCCTCGCTAGGGAATCCCTGTACTAGTCTGGACTCCTCGTCGTCCCCATCTTCCATCTCACTGCACAGTATTTCAACCTTGCAAGTGCTGTGATCCTGAGCAAGCAGGGGGGCCCACTCGTTGGCGACGGCACTGGCACAGGGCACCAGATAGTACGGTGGTGTGTCTGATGGCGGGTGGGCCGAACCTGCACTTTCATCTGCAGCTTCCTCTTTGTCACCGTGTAAGATGGAACTGTATATGGGAAGGGTAACCTGAGTTTCATCAGGGTCAGACTCAGGCCGTGTAGCGTGCGAGGGGAATGTAGTGGTCTGGGTCAATGTACCAGCAGATTCATCGAGCAGTGGCTGGGCATCAGTGCACTTGTGTCGCCCCCAGGAGTACGGTCGCCACAGTGGCATTACCTTCCTCCTAGGGAGTGTGACGTCATGCTTGGGAGCAACGAAGGATCTCTCTAGCAGTTTAACTGATTGGGGGGCGTTATTCCCACGAGTCATGACCCTCCAAACAGCGTTCATGAAGGCAAAGTGTTTGTTTTACGTGGGCAGTATGGTTGCAAAGCTGAACCTTAAAGGAATGTCCAGAAGGGCACCACCAGGAGTGGAGCCTACGGTTAAATTCGACTCCACCTGGGAAACCTCAACCATGCCAGCTACAGAAAAGATGCACACATTGCAAGCTTAATTCCGTTAACGAACGAGACTCCGTCATGCCCCGCGGTCCGAGTCCGGCTTACTAGAGGGACACGTGAGGCTCTGGCACATGAGATTGGCCAATAACTGGTGTGTCATGCCCTTACATGTCCATGGCTGCATGTGCGCTACACTGAAAAGGCCAGCGTTTGTCGCTTACAGGTGCAGATAACCCGCTGAACAACGTTAGTGATGGGGATCACTGATTACAATTATTACCCGCGAACGATGATTTCCCAGTAAGTGCAGGTCAACCGCAGTTCCGGAATTAGGCCTAACCGTCATTCCTGAAAAAAATGAAAAACTTACGTGTGCAAACCACAGGTGCTGTAGCTTGCTTAACAGCTCGCCAGCCGTTCTCACGCCCAGTATGGATTACAAGTGATTGCACAAAGGTGAGAAAGGGTACCATATCCCCGGATAACATGTATGGATAGTGTACATATTCAAAATATATGTCTATACATCAGGTGGCAGGCTCAGACGGTGTCAGGCACAGTATGGATTTGACGGCCCAGACTACACAGAGGAGGAGCAGGGAGAGGTAAAGATTGCAAATGCTGGGGCCCTGCCCAAGCAAGGGGGCCCACTCGTGGGCGTCGGTACTGGCACTGGGCCCCTCATAGTACGGCGGTGTGTCTGATGGCGGGTGTGCACCACCACCGTCAGAGACACTTGATTGCACTATGAGGGACCCTGTGCCAGTGCCCGCGCCCAAGAGTCGGCCTACCCACCTGTCCAGGGCAACGGCACTCGCACGGTGTCGTGCGCTAGGTGGTGACCCCGGCCATGGGGGGGGGAGGCAGCACAGTTAGGGAGTTTTAGAAAGTGGCATATGTTGATGTTGGACATTCAGATGATGCAAAAGGCGAAATAGGTCAAGTCCCAGGAAGAGGTGGACCAAAGCAAGCCATTTTTCTGTCACCCTATGTGTCATCAGGGGAAGGTGGGACAAAATCCTTGGAAACCCATGCATGGTTCATTTTAATGAAGGTTAGATCATCCACATTTTGGGTTGACAGACGGGTCCTTTTTTCTGTCAGGATTGATCCAGCTGCACTGAAGACTCTTTCCGATAGCACACTTGCAGCTGGGCAAGCGAGCTCCTGTAAGGCATATTGTGCCAATTCAAGCCAGGTGTCCAGTTTAGCGGCCCAATAGTCAAAGGGGAATGACCTGTGTGGGAGAACATCGATATGGGAGGAAAAGTAGTTTGTAACCATAGTTGACAACTGCTGTCTCCTGTCACTTTCCATCGATGCAGTATCACCAGTTGTGTGAGCGGTACTTGTAAAATCAGTCCACAACATTGTCATGAAACCCCTGTCTCCAACGCCACTTCTGCTGTGTGCACCATGAACACCTCTGCCAAGCTGCCCCCGGCCTGTACGGCTCGTGTGAGAACCATCACCGCTGCTGTGTGCTGGGAATGCCTCAAGCAACCGATTTACCAGAGTTGCTTGTTTATTAGCCAATATTAGGTCAAGGTTCTCCTGTGGCATGATGTTTTGTAATTTGCCTTTATAGCGTGGATCCAGGATGCTGCCCAACCAGTAGTCGTCATCGTTCATCATTTTGGCAATGCGGGCGTCACTTTTTAGGATCTGCAAGGCATAATCTGACATGTGGGCCAATGTTCCCGGTGTCAATGATGCACTGCGAGTGCTGGTTGGAGGAGCACTTTCTGGCAAATCCACATCCCTCCAGTCACGCACAAACCCTGTACCAGACCTTGCCACGCCAACATTTTCACTTGCCCCATGAGATGCATCCTCCTCCCCTAAGTAATCATCCCCATCATCATCCTCCTCCTCCTCTTCTTCCTCCACCTCGTCCAGGAGAGGTCCCTGAGCAGACAATGGCTGAATGTCATCAAGGATTCCCTCCTCGTCAACATTGGCTGCAGATGCCTGCTCCTTAAGGTGCGTCAAAGTTTGCATGAGCAGACGCATAAGTGGGATGCTCATGCTTAGGATGGCGTCGTCTGCGCTTACCAACCGTGTGCATTCCTCAAAACACTGAAGGACTTTACAGAGGTCTTTCAGCTTCGACCACTGCACACCTGTCAACTCCATGTCTGCTCTCAAAGTGCCTGGCCGTGTATCCTCCCACAAATGCATTATGGCCTGCCTCTGCTCGCACAGCCGCTCCACCATGTGCAGGGTGGAGTTCCACCTTGTTGCAATGTCGATAATGATGCGGTGGTTGGGAAGGTGGAGCAATCGCTGCAGCTTCTGCATGCGAACGGAGTGTACAGGCGACCGGCGGATGTGCGCGCACAGTCTTCGCACCTTCTGGAGCAGGGCTGTTAACTCCGGATAATTTTTGAGGAAGCACTGCACCACCAGGTTCAAGGTGTGAGCCAAGCAAGGTATGTGGCTGAGTTTTGAAAGGGCTATGGCTGCCACAAAATTACGCCCGTTATCACTAACTACCTTGCCTGCCTCAAGATGTACACTGCCCAGCTATGACTCAGTTTGTCGCTTCAAGTACTCGGCCAGCACCTCGGCGGTGTGTCTGTCGCCCAAACACATCATCTGCAACACAGCCTGCTGACGCTTTCCACTAGCTGCTCGATAGGGGGACACCTCGTGTGCAACAGTGGCAGCTGCAGATGGAGTGCTCGTACGACTGCGCTCTGTGGACGAGCTTTCGCTTCTGGAGGAGGAGGGTCGAACGCCTACAGCCAACTGTTTCCTATACCGTGGACTAGGCAGCACTGTCCCACCACCGCTGTCCCCTGTGGACCCTGCATCCACCACATTAACCCAGTGCGCAGTGATGGACACGTAACGGCCCTGGCCATGCCGACTGGACCATGCATCAGTTGTGAGGTGCACCTTTCCACTCACTGACTGCTTGAGTGCATGGACAATGCAGTCTTTTACATGATGGTGGAGGGCTGGGATGGCTTTGCGAGAGAAGAAGTGGCGACTGGGTAGGTCATAGCGTGGTACTGCATAGGCCATGAGTTCACGGAAAGCTGTGCTTTCCACCAACCGATAGGGCATCATCTCAAACGAGATTAGTTTGGCAATGTGGGCGTTCAAACCCAGTGTACGCGGATGAGAGACTGAGTACTTTCTTGACCTACTCATAGTGTCTGGGAGGGTGAGCTGGACTTGAGAGCTGCATATGGTGGAAGTAGCAGTGGACAGGACGGACTGAGAGAGGGTTGATGATGGTGATGGAGTTGGCGTTCTTTCTGACGGCCTAGATTCAGTATTTCGTTGATATAACAGTGGGATTCCCTGACTGCTGTGGCCTTGCAATGACACCTCAACATTTGCTGCTGTGCTAACCGGTGGGCTTACAGTGGGGGAAACAATGTAGCGTTGCTGACTACCTTCTTTGTGATCAGTTGCACATGTGGCACTTGAGGTTTGGTGTTGTGTCCACGCTTGCAAGTGCATGGTGGTTAAATGTCTAAGCATGCAGCTGGTATTCAAATTTTTCAGATTTTTCCCTCGGCTAAAGGTCTTTGCGCACTTCTTACAGATAACCTTGGCCTGATCATGAGGATTTTGTTCAAAAAAGTGCCACACTGCACTCTTCCTACTTTGGCAGACATTTTGCGGCCTAGCACGCTGTGATCTTTTGACCCTCTGGACAAGCTGTCCAGCAACTCTTTTGATTTTTGGAACCTGTCTTTGGAGTGCTCCGGGCCTGCCAGATAACAGCTGTTGCGATGTCGATGTCTGCTGTGGATGCTCGTCATCTGAGCTATTGGAAGCAGCACCCTCTTCCCCCAATGGATGTCAATCTGGGTCAACAACTGGGTCATCCATCACCTCCTCTTCAATGTCATGTGCACCTTCCTCTGTGTCACCGTGTATGGTGGTATAGTGTGCGGGAAGGGGCATCTGAGTCTCATCAGGGTCAGAATCTGGCTCTGTACACTGCGAGGACAATGTAGTGCTCTGAGTGAATGTACCAGCAGAATCATCTATCAGCGGCTGTGCATCAGTGCACTCCATGTCAGATTCATCTTGGCCTGGGTAATTCACCATTTCACTTGATAATCCAGGCATGGTATGTGAAAACAGCTCCATGGAGTAATCAGTAGTATGGCCTGCGTCATCCTTCAATCTTGGTTGGGGTGAAGGACACAAGGAAAGGTGTGGTTCATGAACATGAGCCTCCAATGACGACTCAGTGCTTTTACTTTTTACAACTTCAGAAGAGGAGGTGATAGAGCTGGAGGTAGAGTTGAGCGACTTTTGGTTTTTTAGGGTCGCGTTTCGTTTCGTGAAACCCGACTTTTCCAAAAGTCGGGTCGAGCAAGATCGTCCCATTATAGGGAAAAGTCGGGGTCGTCCCGAAACACGAAACCCAATGTAAGTCAATGGGGAATAAAAGTCGGCAGTGAGAGGAGGACAGGAAACACACCTACAGTGCCCATTTGAATGCCAAAAGCATCAATTCTTCTTACTTAAGCTTGTCAACCTTAATTAACTTCATAATACAAGTTACGCACTGAAAAATGGGGGTTATTTGGCTAAAGTTGTGGGGGGGAGGGCTGGCTGCAGGTTTTCATGTGCCCTGGGCGAAAGAGCGCCCCTTTAATACATACCACAACTCATCATGCTCCGATACGGCAGAGAAATAGCGGTATAGTACAATGAAAAATACCTCACTTTTTACATCTCATGACGAGGCCCATCTATTTCTCCATACAGAATCATTGGTCCCATATAATGTTTGAAACAGTATATGATGAGCTCCACATAATGCTACAGTATATGTTGGTCCCCATGGATGAAGCTCCACTGTCTTATGGGTCCAAATAATGCTCCAAACATAATGGGCCCCATTTCTAATGCTCTAGTGCATAATGGGCCCTGTAAATGCTGCTCCAGTGTCTGATGTCCACCTTTGGAATGTTCCAGTGTATGGTGGGCCCCATCTATCATTCTCCAGAGTATAGTGCTCCCCAAAAATTGCTGTCCCAACATTGAAAACAATCAAATAAGTCTCCTCGCTAGGGAATCCCTGTACTTGTCTGGATTCCTCGTCGTCCCCATCTTCCATCTCACTGCACAGTATTTCAACTTTGCAAGTGCTGTGATCCTGGGCAAGCAGGGGGGGCCCACTCGTTGGCGACGGCACTGGCACAGGGCCCCTGATAGTATGGTGGTGTGTCTGATGGCGGGTGGGCCGAACCTGCACTTTCATCTGCAGCTTCCTCTTTGTCACCGTGTAAGATGGAACTGTATATGGGAAGGGTAACCTGAGTTTCATCAGGGTCAGATTCAGGTCGTGTAGCGTGCGAGGGGAATGTAGTGGTCTGGGTCAATGTACCAGCAGATTCATCGAGCAGTGGCTGGGCATCAGTGCACTTGTGTCGCCCCCAGGAGTACGGTCGCCACAGTGGCATTACCTTCTTCCTAGGGAGTGTGATGTCATGCTTGGGAGCAACGAAGGATCTCTCTAGCAGGTTAACTGATTGGGCGGCGTTATTCCCACGAGTCATGACCCTCCAAACAGCGTTCATGAAGGCAAAGTGTTTGTTTTACGTGGGCAGTATGGTTGCAAAGCTGAACCTTAAAGGAATGTCCAGAAGGGCACCACCAGGAGTGGAGCCTACGGTTAAATTCGACTCCACCTGGGAAACCTCAACCATGCCAGCTACAGAACAGATGCACACATTGCAAGCTTAATTCCGTTAACGAACGAGACTCCGTCATGCCCCGCGGTCCGAGTCCGGCTTACTAGAGGGACACGTGAGGCTCTGGCACATGAGATTGGCCAATAACTGGTGTGTCATGCCCTTACATGTCCGTGGCTGCATGTGCGCTACACTGAAAAGGCCAGCGTTTGTCGCTTACAGGTGCAGATAACCCGCTGAACAACGTTAGTGATAGGGATCACTGATTACAATTATTACCCGCGAACAATGATTTCCCAGTAAGTGCAGGTCAACCGCAGTTCCGGAATTAGGCCTAACCGTCATTCCTGAAAAAATGAAAAACTTACGTGTGCAAACCACAGGTGCTGTAGCTTGCTTAACAGCTCGCCAGCCGTTCTCACGCCCAGTATGGATTACACGTGATTGCACAAAGGTGAGAAAGGGTACAGTATCCCCAGATAACATGTATGGATAGCGTACACATTCAAAATATATGTCTATACATCAGGAGGCAGGCTCAGACGGTGTTAGGCCCAGTATGGATTGCACGTGATTGCACAAAGGTTAGAAAGGGTACCGTTTCCCCGGATAACATGTATGGATAGCGTACACATTCAAAATATATGTCTCAGGAGGCAGGCTCAGACGGTGTTAGGCCCAGTATGGATTGCACGTGATTGCACAAAGGTTAGAAAGGGTACCGTATCCCCGGATAACATGTATGGATAGCATACACATTCAAAATATATGTCTCAGGAGGCAGGCTCAGACGGTGTTAGGCCCAGTATGGATTGCACGTGATTGCACAAAGGTTAGAAAGGGTACCGTATCCCCGGATAACATGTATGGATAGCGTACACATTCAAAATATATGTCTCAGGAGGCAGGCTCAGACGGTGTTAGGCCCAGTATGGATTGCACGTGATTGCACAAAGGTTAGAAAGGGTACCGTTTCCCTGGATAACATGTATGGATAGCGTACACATTCAAAATATATGTCTCAGGAGGCAGGCTCAGACGGTGTTAGGCCCAGTATGGATTGCACGTGATTGCACAAAGGTTAGAAAGGGTACCGTATCCCCGGATAACATGTATGGATAGCGTACACATTCAAAATATATGTCTCAGGAGGCAGGCTCAAACGGTGTTAGGCCCAGTATGGATTGCACATGATTGCACAAAGGTTAGAAAGGGTACCGTTTCCCCGGATAACATGTATGGATAGCGTACACATTCAAAATATATGTCTCAGGAGGCAGGCTCAGATGGTGTTAGTCCCAGTATGGATTGCACGTGATTGCACAAAGGTTAGAAAGGGTACCGTATCCCCGGATAACATGTATGGATAGCGTACACATTCAAAATATATGTCTCAGGAGGCAGGCTCAGACGGTGTTAGGCCCAGTATGGATTGCACGTGATTGCACAAAGGTTAGAAAGGGTACCGTATCCCCGGATAACATGTATGGATAGCGTACACATTCAAAATATATGTCTCAGGAGGCAGGCTCTGACGGTGTTAGGCCCAGTATGGATTGCACGTGATTGCACAAAGGTTAGAAAGGGTACCGTTTCCCCGGATAACATGTATGGATAGCGTACACATTCAAAATATATGTCTCAGGAGGCAGGCTCAGACGGTGTTAGGCCCAGTATGGATTGCACGTGATTGCACAAAGGTTAGAAAGGGTACCGTATCCCCGGATAACACGTATGGATAGCGTACACATTCAAAATATATGTCTCAGGAGGCAGGCTCAGACGGTGTTAGGCCCAGTATGGATTGCACGTGATTGCACAAAGGTTAGAAAGGGTACCGTTTCCCCGGATAACATGTATGGATAGCGTACACATTCAAAATATATGTCTCAGGAGGCAGGCTCAGACGGTGTTAGGCCCAGTATGGATTGCACGTGATTGCACAAAGGTTAGAAAGGGTACCGTTTCCCCAGATAACATGTATGGATAGCGTACACATTCAAAATATATGTCTATACATCAGGAGGCAGGCTCAGACGGTGTCAGGCACAGTATGGATTTGACGGCCCAGACTACACAGCGGAGGAGCAGGGAGAGGTAAAGATTGCTAATGCTGGGGCCCTGCCCAAGCAAGGGGGGCCCACTCGTGGGCGTAGGTACTGTCACTGGGCCCCTCATAGTACGGCGGTGTGTCTGACGGTGGGTGTGCACCACCACCGTCAGAGACACTTGATTGCACTATGAAGGACCCTGTAAAAGTGCCCGCGCCCAAGAGTCGGCCTACCCACCTCTCCAGGGCAACGGCACTCGCACGGTGTCGTGCGCTAGGTGGTGACCCCGGCCATGGGGGGGGGAGGCAGCACAGTTAGGGAGTTTTAGAAAGTGGCATATGTTGATGTTGGACATTCCGCTGATGCAAAAGGTGAAATAGGTCAAGTCCCAGGAAGAGGTGGACCAAAGCAAGCCATTTTTCTGTCACCCTATGTGTCATCAGAGGAAGGTGGGACAAAATCCTTGGAAACCCATGCGTGGTTCATTTTAATGAAGTTTAGATCATCCACATTTTGGGTTGACAGACGGGTCATTTTTTCTGTCAGGATTGATCCAGCTGCACTGAAGACTCTTTCCGATAGCACACTTGCAGCTGGGCAAGCGAGCTCCTGTAAGGCATATTGTGCCAATTCAGGCCAGGTGTCCAGTTTAGCGGCCCAATAGTCAAAGGGGAATGACCTGTGTGGGAGAACATCGATATGGGAGGAAAAGTAGTTTGTAACCATAGTTGACAACTGCTGTCTCCTGTCACTTTCCATCGATGCAGTATTACCAGTTGTGTGAGCGGTACTTGAAAAATCAGTCCACAACATTGTCATGAAACCCCTGTCTCCAACGCCACTTCTGCTGTGTGCACCACGAACACCTCTGCCAAGCTGCCCCCGGCCCGTACGGCTCGTGTGAGAACCATCACCGCTGCTGTGTGCTGGGAATGCCTCAAGCAACCGATTTACCAGAGTTGCTTGTTTATTAGCCAATATTAGGTCAAGGTTCTCCTGTGGCATGATGTTTTGTAATTTGCCTTTATAGCGTGGATCCAGGATGCTGGCCAACCAGTAGTCGTCATCGTTCATCATTTTGGCAATGATCTGCAAGGCATAATCTGACATGTGGGCCAATGTTCCCGGTGTCAATGATGCACTGCGAGTGCTGGGTGGAGGAGCACTTTCTGGCAAATCCACATCCCTCCAGTCACGCACAAACCCTGTACCAGACCTTGCCACGCCAACATTTTCACTTGCCCCACGAGATGCATCCTCCTCCTCTAAGTAATCATCCCCATCATCATCCTCCTCCTCCTCTTCTTCCTCCACCTCGTCCAGGAGAGGTCCCTGAGCAGACAATGGCTGAATGTCATCAAGGATTCCCTCCTCCTCTTCCTCCTCATCAACATTGGCTGCAGACGCCTGCTCCTTAAGGTGCGTCAAAGTTTGCATGAGCAGACGCATAAGTGGGATGCTCATGCTTAGGATGGCGTCGTCTGCGCTTACCAGCCGTGTGCATTCCTCAAAACACTGAAGGACTTTACAGAGGTCTTTCAGCTTCGACCACTGCACACCTGTCAACTCCATGTCTGCTCTCAAAGTGCCTGGCCGTGTATCCTCCCACAAATGCACTATGGCCTGCCTCTGCTCGCACAGCCGCTCCACCATGTGCAGGGTGGAGTTCCACCTTGTTGCAATGTCGATAATGAGGCGGTGGTTGGGAAGGTGGAGCAATCGCTGCAGCTTCTGCATACGAACGGAGTGTACAGGCGACCGGCGGATGTGCGCACACAGTCTTCGCACCTTCTGGAGCAGGGCTGTTAACTCCGGATAATTTTAGAGGAAGCACTGCACCACCAGGTTCAAGGTGTGAGCCAAGCAAGGTATATGGCTGAGTTTTGAAAGGGCTATGGCTGCCACAAAATTACGGCCGTTATCACTAACTACCTTGCCTGCCTCAAGATGTACACTGCCCAGCCATGACTCAGTTTGTCGCTTCAAGTACTCGGCCAGCACCTCGGCGGTGTGTCTGTTGCCCAAACACATCATCTGCAACACAGCCTGCTGACGCTTTCCACTAGCTGCTCGATAGGGGGACACATCGTGTGCAACAGTGGCAGCTGCAGATGGAGTGCTTGTACGACTGCGCTCTGTGGACGAGCTTTCGCTTCTGGAGGAGGAGGAGGAGGAGGGTCGAACGCCTACAGCCAACTGTTTCCTATACCGTGGTCTAGGCAGCACTGTCCCACCACCGCTGTCCCCTGTGGACCCTGCATCCACCACATTAACCCAGTGCGCAGTGATGGACATGTAACGGCCCTGGCCATGCCGACTGGACCATGCATCAGTTGTGAGGTGCACCTTTCCGCTCACTGACTGCTTGAGTGCATGGACAATGCGGTCTTTCACATGATGGTGGAGGGCTGGGATGGCTTTGCGAGAGAAGAAGTGGCGACTGGGTAGGTCATAGCGTGGTACTGCATAGGCCATGAGTTCGCGGAAAGCTGTGCTTTCCACCAACCGAAAGGGCATCATCTCAAACGAGATTAGTTTGGCAATGTGGGCGTTCAAACCCAGTGTACGCGGATGAGAGACTGAGTACTTTCTTGACCTACTCATAGTGTCTGGGAGGGTGAGCTGGACTTGAGAGCTGCATATGGTGGAAGTAGCGGTGGACAGGGCGGACTGAGAGAGGGTTGATGATGGTGATGGAGTTGGTGTTCTTTCTGATGGCCTAGAATCAGTCTTTCGTTGATATAACAGTGGGATTCCCTGACTGCTGTGGCCTTGCAACGACACCTCAACATTTGCTGCTGTGCTAACCGGTGGGCTGACAGTGGGGGAAACAATGTAGCGTTGCTGACTACCTTCGTTGTGATCAGTTGCACATGTGGCACTTGAGGTTTGGTGTTGTGTCCACGCTTGCAAGTGCATGCTGGTTAAATGTCTAAGCATGCAACTGGTATTCAAATTTTTCAGTTTTTTCCCTCGGCTAAAGGTCTTTGCGCACTTCTTACAGATAACCTAGGCCTGATCATGAGGATTTTGTTCAAAAAAGTGCCACACTGCACTCTTCCTACTTTGGCAGACATTTTGCGGCCTAGCACGCTGTGATCTTTTGACCCTCTGGACAAGCTGTCCAGCAACTCTTTTGATGTTTGGAACCTGTCCTTGCAGTGCTCCGGGCCTGCCAGATAACAGCTGTTGCGATGTCGATGTCTGCTGTGGATGCTCCTCATCTGAGCTATTGGAAGCAGCACCCTCTTCCCCCAATGGATGCCAATCTGGGTCAACAACTGGGTCATCCATCACCTCCTCTTCTATGTCATGTGCACCTTCCTCTGTGTCACCGTGTATGGTGGTATAGTGTGCGGGAAGGGGCACCTGAGTCTCATCAGGGTCAGAATCTGACTCTGTACACTGCGAGGACAATGTAGTGCTCTGAGTGAATGTACCAGCAGAATCATCCATCAGCGGCTGTGCATCAGTGCACTCCATGTCAGATTCATCTTGGCCTGGGTAATTCACCATTTCACTTGATAATCCAGGCATGGTATGTGAAAACAGCTCCATGGAGTAATCAGTAGTATGGCCTGCGTCATCCTTCAATCTTGGTTGGGGTGAAGGACACAAGGAAAGGTGTGGTTCATGAACATGAGCCTCCAATGACGACTCAGTGCTTTTACTTTTTACAACTGAAGAAGAGGAGGCGATAGAGCTGGAGGCTGAGTCAGCAATGTAAGACAAAACTTTTTCTTGATGCTCTGGCTTTAAAAGCGGTTTGCCAACTCCTAGAAAACTAAGCATTCGAGGCCTTATGTAGCCAGACGATGACGCAGGCTCAGCACCTCCTGCATTCGGTCCTATTTTGCTCTTGCCACTACCATCAGATCCACCACCAACACCATCATTACCAGCTGCCAACCCCTGCCCAATTCCACGGCCTCTTCCACCAGCCTTCCTCATTTTTGGTAGAAATGTAGACCAAATCCAACAAACTATATAGTAATGTAAAACAAGGTACAAGGTGTCTATAGGACAGGGGAGATTTTGAATTTCTGCAGACACTTGTGGACACTTTTGGATTGTGTGAGGCCCACTGATATCTGAGCGCTAGGTCACAGGCTCGATGGCACAGCTGTGACCAAAGTGACTAGAGGATAAGGGAGATTTTGAATCTCTGCACACACTTTTGGACACTGGACACTTTTGGATTGTGTGAGGCCCAATGAATATCTGAGCGCTATGTGACAGGCTCGATGGCACAGCTGTGATCAAAGTGACTAGAGGATAAGGGAGATTTTGAATCTCTGCACACACTTTTGGACGCTGGACACTTTTGGATTGTGTGAGGCCCACTGATATCTGAGCGCTAGGTCACAGGCTCGATGGCACAGCTGTGACCAAAGTGACTAGAGGATAAGGGAGATTTTGAATCTCTGCACACACTTTTGGACACTGGACACTTTTGGATTGTGTGAGGCCCAATGAATATCTGAGCGCTATGTGACAGGCTCGATGGCACAGCTGAGACCAAAGTGACTAGAGGATAAGGGAGATTTTGAATCTCTGCACACACTTTTGGACACTGGACACTTTTGGATTGTGTGAGGCCCAATGAATTTCTGAGCGCTATGTGACAGGCTCGATGGCACAGCTGTGACCAAAGTGACTAGAGGATAAGGGAGATTTTAAATCTCTGCACACACTTTTGGACACTGGACACTTTTGGATTGTGTGAGGCCCAGTGAATATCTGAGCGCTATGTGACAGGCTCGATGGCACAGCTGTGACCAAAGTGACTAGAGGATAAGGGAGATTTTGAATCTCTGCACACACTTTTGGACACTGGACACTTTTGGATTGTGTGAGGCCCAATGAATATCTGAGCGCTATGTGACAGGCTCGATGGCACAGCTGTGACCAAAGTGACTAGAGGATAAGGGAGATTTTGAATCTCTACACACACTTTTGGACACTGGACACTTTTGGATTGTGTGAGGCCCAATGAATATCTGAGCGCTATGTGACAGGCTCGATGGCACAGCTGTGACCAAAGTGACTAGAGGATAAGGGAGATTTTGAATCTCTGCACACACTTTTGGACACTGGACACTTTTGGATTGTGTGAGGCCCAATGAATATCTGAGCGCTATGTGACAGGCTCGATGGCACAGCTGTGACCAAAGTGACTAGAGGATAAGGGAGATTTTGAATCTCTGCACACACTTTTGGACACTGGACACTTTTGGATTGTGTGAGGCCCAATGAATATCTGAGCGCTATGTGACAGGCTCGATGGCACAGCTGTGACCAAAGTGACTAGAGGATAAGGGAGATTTTGAATCTCTGCACACACTTTTGGACACTGGACACTTTTGGATTGTGTGAGGCCCAATGAATATCTGAGCGCTATGTGACAGGCTCGATGGCACAGCTGTGACCAAAGTGACTAGAGGATAAGGGAGATTTTGAATCTCTGCACACACTTTTGGACACTGGACACTTTTGGATTGTGTGAGGCCCAATGAATATCTGAGCGCTATGTGACAGGCTCGATGGCACAGCTGTGACCAAAGTGACTAGAGGATAAGGGAGATTTTGAATCTCTGCACACACTTTTGGACACTGGACACTTTTGGATTGTGTGAGGCCCAATGAATATCTGAGTGCTATGTGACAGGCTCGATGGCACAGCTGTGACCAAATTGACTAGAGGATAAGGGAGATTTTGAATCTCTGCACACACTTTTGGACACTGGACACTTTTGGATTGTGTGAGGCCCAATGAATATCTGAGCGCTATGTGACAGGCTCGATGGCACAGCTGTGACCAAAGTGACTAGAGGATAAGGGAGATTTTGAATCTCTGCACACACTTTTGGACACTGGACACTTTTGGATTGTGTGAGGCCCAATGAATATCTGAGCACTATGTGACAGGCTCGATGGCACAGCTGTGACCAAAGTGAATAGAGGATAAGGGAGATTTTGAATCTCTGCACACACTTTTGGACACTGGACACTTTTGGATTGTGTGAGGCCCAATGAATATCTGAGCGCTATGTGACAGGCTCGATGGCACAGCTGTGACCAAAGTGACTAGAGGATAAGGGAGATTTTGAATCTCTGCACACACTTTTGCACACTGGACACTTTTGGATTGTGTGAGGCCCAATGAATATCTGAGCGCTATGTGACAGGCTCGATGGCACAGCTGTGACCAAAGTGACTAGAGGATAAGGGAGATTTTGAATCTCTGCACACACTTTTGGACACTGGACACTTTTGGATTGTGTGAGGCCCAATGAATATCTGAGCGCTATGTGACAGGCTCGATGGCACAGCTGTGACCAAAGTGAATAGAGAATAAGGGAGATTTTGAATCTCTGCACACACTTTTGGACACTGGACACTTTTGGATTGTGTGAGGCCCAATAAATATCTGAGCGCTATGTGACAGGCTCGATGGCACAGCTGTGACCAAAGTGACTAGAGGATAAGGGAGATTTTGAATCTCTGCACACACTTTTGGACACTGGACACTTTTGGATTGTGTGAGGCCCAATGAATATCTGAGCGCTATGTGACAGGCTCGATGGCACAGCTGTGACCAAAGTGACTAGAGGATAAGGGAGATTTTGAATCTCTGCACACACTTTTGGACACTGGACACTTTTGGATTGTGTGAGGCCCAATGAATATCTGAGCGCTATGTGACAGGCTCGATGGCACAGCTGTGACCAAAGTGACTAGAGGATAAGGGAGATTTTGAATTTCTGCAGACACTTTTGGACACTGGACACTTTTGGATTGTGTGAGGCCCAATGAATATCTGAGCGCTATGTGACAGGCTCGATGGCACAGCTGTGACCAAAGTGACTAGAGGATAAGGGAGATTTTGAATTTCTGCAGACACTTGTGGACACTGGACACTTTTGGATTGTGTGAGGCCCACTGATATCTGAGCGCTATGTCACAGGCTCGATGGCACAGATGTGACAAAAGTGACTAGAGGATAAGAGAGATTGGATTGCTTTTAAAAAAGCAGTTTGCAGAGCAGTGGGTAAACAGCAATGCCAGCCTGTCAGGAAGCCTTAAAAGGCAGCCCAACAACCAACACCACTGATACACCACAATATAGCCTCCCCTTGCACTGCACACACAGTGACTGGTGTGTTGTGCAGGCCAAATTGCTAGCAGCAGAAGCAGTTTTTCTTTCTTCTCAGCAGGACAAAAAAAAAATTGGGATTGCTTTTAAAAAAGCAGTTTGCAGAGCAGTGGGTAAACAGCAATGCAGGAATGTCAGGAAGCCTTAGAAGGCAGCCCAACAACCAACACCACTGATACACCACTATATAGCCTCCCCTTGCACTGCACACACAGTGACTGGTGTGTTGTGCAGGCCAAATCGCTAGCAGCAGAAGCAGTTTTTTTGTCTTCTTCCCTGCCTAACGCTCTCCCTACAGAATCAGCAGCAACCTCTCCCTATACTGAGATCGGCAGAAGTAAGATGGCGGTCGGCGTGCACGCCCTTTTATACCCCCTGTGACGCCCACCAAAGCAAGCCAATCACTTGCATGCCCTTCTGAAAGATGGTGGTGACCCCTGCCTATGTCATCACGTTGCCCACAGTGTCCGTGGATCCTGATTGGCTGAAAAAGAGCGCAAAACAAACTTTTGAAACGCGACTTTGGCACGTAAGTCGCCGACCTCGTGGCCGACCTCATCCTAGGGTCGGGTTTCGTTTCATGAAACCCGACTTTGCCAAAAGTCGGCGACTTTTGAAATTTTTCGACCCGTTTCGCTCAACTCTAGCTGGAGGCAATGTAAGACAAAACTTTTTCCTGATGCTCTGGCTTTAAAAGCGGTTTGCCAACTCCTAGAAAACTAAGCCTTCGAAGCCTTATGGAGCCAGACGATGACGCAGGCTCAACACCTCCTGCATTCGGTCCTATTTTGCTCTTGCCACTACCATCAGATCCACCACCAACACCATCATTACCAGCTGCCAACCCCCGCCCAATTCCACGGCCTCTTCCACCAGCCTTCCTCATTTTTTGTAGAAATGTAGACAAAATCCAACAAACTATATAGTAATATAAAACAAGGTACAAGGTGTCTATAGGACAGGGGAGATTTTGAATTTCTGCACACACTTGTGGACACTGGACACTTATGGATTGTGTGAGACCCACTGAATATCACAGCGCTATGTCACAGGCTTGATGGCACAGGTGTGAAAAAAGTGACTACAGGATAAGGGAGATTTTGAATTTCTGCACACACTAGTGGACACTGGACACTTTTGGATTGTGTGAGGCCCACTGAATATCAGAGCGCTATGTCACAGGCTCGATGGCACAGGTGTGAAAAAAGTGACTACAGGATAAGGGAGATTTTGAATTTCTGCACACATTTGTGGACACTGGACACTTATGGATTGTGTGAGGCCCACTGAATATCACAGCGCTATGTCACAGGCTTGATGGCACAGGTGTGAAAACAGTGACTACAGGATAAGGGAGATTTTGAATTTCTGCACACACTAGTGGACACTGGACACTTTTGGATTGTGTGAGGCCCACTGAATATCAGAGCGCTATGTCACAGGCTCGATGGCACAGGTGTGAAAAAAGTGACTACAGGATCACAGAGATTTTGAATTTCTGCACACACTTGTGGACACTGGACACTTATGGATTGTGTGAGGCCCACTGAATATCACAGCGCTATGTCACAGGCTCCATGGCACAGGTGTGAAAAAAGTGACTACAGGATAAGGGAGATTTTGAATTTCTGCACACACTAGTGGACACTGGACACTTTTGGATTGTGTGAGGCCCACTGAATATCAGAGCGCTATGTCACAGGCAGAAATTGGCTAGTGTATCACAAACTACAAGGTGTATGTAGAATTGGGCAGAATAGGAATCTCCCTAGAGTGTAGGTCTGTAAGAACGGAACAAGTCCTCCACTTATCCTTCCACAGTGACACACAGATAGCTTCACTGTGGCCGTGATAACAGCCGTTACACGGTACTGAGAGGAGCGTGCACGTACACGGCTGTCCGGTGTACGTAAAATTGTCAAGCTCCGTGTTTTTTAAGTATACGGACTGACACACGCTGTCTCTCTATAGTTTTGAATGTGATCAAACAGCAAATATATTTAACTGTTTGAAAGCTAGACAAAACTAGTAGGTGCAGGTCTGTAAGAACGGAACATGTCCTCGACTTATTCTCACAGAGTGACACACAGATAGCTTCACTGTGGCCGTGATAACAGCCGTTACACGGTACTGAGAGGAGCGTGCACGTACACGGCTGTCTGGTGTACGTAAAATTGTCAAGCTCCGTGTTTTTTAAGTATACGGACTGACACACGCTGTGTCTCTATAGTTTTGAATGTGATCAAACAGCAAATATATTTAACTGTTTGAAAGCTAGACAAAACTAGTAGGTGCAGGTCTGTAAGAACGGAACATGTCCTCGACTTATTCTCACAGAGTGACACACAGATAGCTTCACTGTGGCTGTGAAAACAGCCATTACACGGTACTGTGTGAGGAGCGTACACCGCTGTATGGTGTGAAAAAATGCACGCTCAGTACCTCAGCAGGACAAAAAAAAAATTGGGATTGCTTTTAAAAAAGCAGTTTGCAGAGCAGTGGGTAAACAGCAATGCAGCTGTCAGGAAGCCTTAGAAGGCAGCCTAACAACCAACACCGCTGATCCACCACAATATAGCCTCCCCTTGCACTGCACACACAGTGACTGGTGTATTGTACAGGCAAAATCGCTAGCAGCAGAAGCAGTTTTTTTTTCTTCTTCCCTGCCTAACGCTCTCCCTACAGAATCAGCAGCAGCAACCTCTCCCTATGCTAAGATCGGCAGAAGTAAGAAGGCGGTCGGCGTGCACGCCCTTTTATAACCCCTGTGACGCCCACCAAAGCAAGCCAATCACTTGCATGCCCTTCTGAAAGATGGTGGTGACCCCTGCCTATGTCATCACGTTGCCCACAGTGTCCGTGGATCCTGATTGGCTGAAAAAGAGTGCAAAACAAACTTTTGAAACGCAACTTTGGCGCGTAAGTCGCCGACCTCGTGGCCGACCTCATCCTAGGGTCAGGTTTCGTTTCATGAAACCCGACTTTGCCAAAAGTCGGCGACTTTTGAAATTTTTCGACCTGTTTCGCTCAACTCTAGTCAGCCAGTACTTCCGCGGTGTGTCTGTTGTCGCCCAAAGACATCATCTTTAACACAGTCTGCTGAAGCTTACCACTAGCTTTTCGATAGTGGGACACCTCATGTGCAACACTGCCAGCTGCGGATAGAGTGCTCGCGCGACTGCGCTCTGTGGACGAGCTTTTGCTGATAGAGGAGGATCGAAAGCCTACAGCCAACTGTTTCCTATACCGTGGGCTAGGCAGCACTGTTCCACCACCGCTGTCCCCAGTGTAGCCTGCATCCACCACATTAACCCAGTGCACAGTGATGGACACGTAATGGCCCTGGCCATGCCTACTGGTCCATGCATCTGTTGTGAGGTGCACCTTTCCACTCACTGACTGTTTTAGTGCATGGACAATGCGGTTTTTCACATGCCGGTGGAGGGCAGGGATAGCTTTTCGAGAAAAGAAGTGCCGACTGGGTAGGTCATAGCGTGGGACAGTGTAGGCCATGAGGTCACAGAAAGATTCGCTTTCAAACAAACGGTAGGGCATCATCTCTAATGAGATTAGTTTGGCAATGTAGGCGTTCAAACAAAGTGTACACGGATGAGAGGATGAGTACTTTCTTGTCCTACTTAGAGTGTCTGGTAGGGTGAGCTGGACTGGAGAGCTGCATATGGAGGAAGTAGCGGTGGACCGGATGGAGTGAGAGGGAGTTGGTGATGGTATTGGTGGTGATGGCCTAGATTCAGTGTTGTGTTGCAAAACCATTGTGATTCCCTGAGTGCTTTAGTCTTGCAACGACACTTCCACATTTAGTGCTGGTGGTGTGCTTAACGGTGGTGGTGGTCTTACAGTGGGGGAAGCGATGGAGCGTTGCTGGCTACCTTCAGTCGGAGCAGGTGCACATGTGCTACCTGAGGTTTTGTAGTCCGTCCACGCTTGCAAGTGCATGTTGATTAAATATCTAAGCATGCAGCTGGTATTCAAATTTCTGAGTTGTTTACCTCGGCTAAAGGTCCTTCCACACTTCTTACAGGTAACCTTTGCCTCATCAGTAGGATTTTGGACAAAGAAGTGCCACACTGCACTCTTCCTACTATGGTATACATTTTCTGGCCTTGCATGCTGTGCTAAGTTGACCGTCTGGCCAAGCTGTCCTGCAACTCTTTTAGTTTTTGTTCCTCATTTTTGGACAGCTGCGGGCCTGCCAGATAACCGCTGCTGTGATGTCAATGCCTGCTGCAGATCCTTCTCCTTATCTGAACTATTGCCAGCGCCACCCTCCTCCCCCAATAGATGCCAATCCGGGTCAAGAACTGCGTCATCCATCACCTCCTCTTCAAAGTCATCTGCACTTCCTCTTTACCTTCCTCTGTGTCACCGTGTAAGGTGGTATAGTATGTGGGAAGGGGCACCTGAGTTTCATCAGGGTCAGATTCTGGCTCAATAAACTGCAAGGTCAATGTAGTGCTCTGGGTCGATGTACCAGCAGAATCATCTAGCAGTGGCTGTGCATCAGTGCACTCCATGTCAGATTCCTCTTGGACTGGGGAATTCTGGATTTGACTGGATAACCCAGGCATGATATGTGAAAAGAGCTCCATGGAGTAATCTGAAGTGTGGGCTGCTGCATCCTTAACTTTGGGGGGGGTGAAGGACACAAGGAAAGGTGTTTTTCCTGACCAGAACCCTGCACTGACGACTCCGTGCTTGCAGGTTTTGAATGTTCAGAAGAGGAGGCAATAGAGCTGGTGGCTGTTTCGGCAATGTACGCCAAAACCTGTTCCTGATGCTCCGGCTTTAAAAGCGGTTTTCCTACTCCAAGAAAAGGGAACCTTACAGACCTTCTTGGGCCAGACGATGACGCAGGCTCAACACCTCCTGCCTTATCTGCTATTGTGATTTTGCCAGAACCAGCCGATGCACCACCACCATCAGTACCAGCTGCGCCCCCCTGCCCACGTCCGCGGCCTCTTCCACCATACTTCCTCATGTTTGGGAAAATGTACCAAAAATACCAGCAGAGAGATGTTACTGTATGAGGAGCGTCCAGCTGTGTAAGGTGTATTAAAAAATTAAATCTACGTATATATTTTGTTAGTCACAGACACTCTCACAGTATGTATTAGACTGTAATCCAACAAACAGATATACGGAACTGTATCAGAAGTGTACAGCTGTATATGTTTTTTGTGTAACTAACAATCTCCGTATATGTATTTACGAGTATCACACACACACGCTGACTCTGTATAGATGTGACTGTAATGCGAACGGCAGATATACAATACTGTTTGAGAATCGGACAGCTCTATGCGGTGTCTGTATGGAAAATTGTCAATCTCCGTCTATTTGTTTACGGACTGACACACGCTGTCTCTGTCAAGTTTTGACCGTTATGAAACAGCAGATATACGAAACTGTTTGAAAAGCGGACAGCACTCTAAGGTGTAGGTCTGGAAAAACGGAAAAGCTCCTCAACTTTTTCTTCCAGGGTCACACCCAGATAGCTTCTATTTGTCCGTGATACCAGCTGGTACACGGTAGTGTGTGAGGAGCGTACACCACTATACGGTGTCTGTATGGAAAATTGTCAATCTCCGTCTATTTGTATAGGGACTGACACACCCTGTCTCTGTCTAGTTTTGACCGAGATCAAACAGCAGGTATACAAATCTGTTTGAAAAGCGGACAGCACTCTAAGGTGTAGGTCTGAAAAACGGAAAAACTCCTCAGCTTTTTCTTCCAGAGTCACAACCAGATAGCTTCTATTTGTCCGTGATACCAGCCGGTACACGGTAGTGTGTGAGGAGCGTACACCGCTATACGGTGTGTGAAAAAATTAACGCTCAGTAACTCACCAGTACAAAATAATAAAAGTTGGAGTGCTTTGAAAAAAGCAGTTTGAACAGCAGTGTGCACACAGCAATGCAGCTAGCAGGTAGCCTTAAAAGGCAGCCAAATCACCAGCAGCGCTGCTGCACACAACAAAAATCCTCCCCTTTCACTGCACACTAACTGTACAGTGAAAAGCGCTATCAGCACAAGCAGTTTTTTTTTCTTCTTCCCTGCCTAACATTCTCCCTGTTCAGAATCAGCAGCAGCACCTCTCCCTATTCAGATCAGTAGAAGTAAGATGGCGGTCGGCGGTCATAGCCTTTTATACCCACTGTGACGCCACACAAAGCCAGCCAATCACTTCAATGCCCTTCTCTAAGATGGTGATGGCCACTGCCCATGTCATTGCATTGCCCACAGTGTGCGTCCACCTTCATTGGCTGAGAAAAGGCGCTGGAAGCATTATTTGAAACGCGACTTTGGCGCTCTGATCGGCGACCTCATTGCCAACCTCACGCTATGGTCGGGTTTCGATCAGCAAAACCCTACTTTAGCTAAAGTCGGCTATTTTTTAATTTGACCGACCCGTTTCGCTCAACTCTAGTAGCAAGTCATCCACATACTAAAGCAATTGCATGTCCCTGTTCTCAGGGTGCCAAGAGAAAAGAATCCCTGCTATCTCCTTGGAGAATACGGAGGGGGACATGGCTGCGCTTTGAGGCAACCATGTCCAACAGCACTGCTTCCCCCCGTGAGTGAAGGCAAACCAGCAGTTGGCTCTCTTCATTAATTGGTACCAAGAAAAAGGCATTGCTGAGATCAATAAACGTGAAGCATTTTGCATTGCTTGGAATTTGACTCAACAGAGTATGTG
The DNA here is from genome assembly GCF_039654945.1 of Dendrobates tinctorius. Classification (NCBI taxonomy): domain Eukaryota; kingdom Metazoa; phylum Chordata; class Amphibia; order Anura; family Dendrobatidae; genus Dendrobates; species Dendrobates tinctorius. The sequence continues at coordinate 47,676,394 of NW_027361698.1, forward strand.
GGTTCGGCATTATGGGTGTATCTATGATCATTAATTTGTTAATTTCTCTTAAATCATGTACCATGTGGTAAAGAAAAGCACGGTGTTGTTGGTCCGAATAATCTCTGTTTATTATTGGATATGGTCATCTTTTTTATGGTATGATCATTACATAATATTATGTATGATATTACATGGTTTGGCTGCACACTATCACACTATCAGGGTACTCTGCACCAGGCTGCATTAGTTTACTCTGCACCAGGCTGCATTAGTTTACTCTGCACCAGGCTGTTTTACACAACTGTACAACCTTTCTGTATTAGGGCACTCTGCACCAGTCTCTGTTAGAGCACTCTGCACCACAGTTTGTTAGGGCACTCTGTACCAGCCTGTGTTTTTTTACTCTGCCCATCGGATTCTCCAGTGGGCCCAGGCACTGCACCTGCTGGCATACAGGGCCAGTAGATGATCCAGGGGTCCCCAATCAGAGGCGTGGCGCTAACAGCGGCACACCACTCAGCTGTTATGGGGGCCCCCAGTGCTAGCGGAGTAGCAGCGAGTGAAAGGAGGCAGGAGTTGGCTGCTGCTGCTAAAGCCTGTGCCCGCTGCTAAAAAAAATGAATATTTGGTCTTCCCCATGCCCCATGGGCGTGGTGAGCAGTGAATATTAATTTCACTTTAATAGTGGGCAGTGTTTGCCTCAGGCTGCTGCTAACACTGCCCGCTATCAGGGCCAGCCCCCCAGTGTGCGCCACATTCAACTGTATAGGCAAAGCATTAATGAAAAGCAATAATGGTGGAGAGAACGTCAGAAGACGCTCCCTCTCCCATAATTCCCTTCTGCCTCTGTCACAGTGGGTGCACGATGACATCATTTCATCAAGCACCATGCTTTTTGTGCAAGGCAGACTGCAGTGCAGCTGCTGAGAGCGGAGCAGATCCGGAATCAGAGTGAAAATGAGGAGGAGAGGTAAGTATTGTGGATTTACACATATATATATATATATATATATATATATATCAGTCCCGGTTGCATATTATACCTTATGAGGGGAGCAGCATTATACCATATGTGGGGGGCTGCATTATGTCCTATAAGGGGGGTGCATTATACCATATGAGGGGGTTGCATTACACCCTATGAGGGGACAGCATTATACCCTATGAGGGGAGTGCATTATACCCTATGAGGGAGCACCATTATGCCCTATGAGGGAGCACCATTATGCCTTATGGGGGGGTGCGTAATGCTCTATGAGGGGGCAGCATTATACCCTATGAGAGAGGTATATTATACCATATGAGGGGGCAGCATTATATCCTATGAGGGGACTGCATTATCCTATTTGAGGGGGGTGCATTATACGTTATGAGGGCGGCTGCATTATACCCTATGAGGGGGCTGCATTATGCCCTATGATGGGACTGAATTATACCCTATAAGGGGGCTGGCTATATTATATTCTGTGGGGGTACTCTGCACCAGTCTCTGTTAGAGTATGGTACACCAGGCTGTATTACGGAACTCTGCACCAGTCTGTCAGGGAACTGTGCACCAGGCTGTACTACAGAACTCTACACCAGGCTGTAACAGGGCACTCTGCACCTGCCTGTATTAGGATTCTCTGCATTAGGCTGTATTACAGAACTCTGCTCCAGGCTGTATTAGGTCAATGTGATAGGTCACTCTGCGCTAGTTTCTGTTAGGGTACTCTGTATCAGACTGTATTAGGGCACTCTCCACCAGTCTCTTTTAGGGCACTCGGCACCATGCTGTATTAGAGTATTCTGCACCAGGCTCAGTTAGTGTACTCTGTGCCAGGCTGTATTATGGAACTCTGCATCAGGCAGTATTAGTCTACTCTGCACCAGTTTCTGTTAGGCTACTTTCACACATCAGGTTTTCGGCGTCAGGCGCGATCCGGCGTCGTGCCGGAACGCCGGATCCGGCAAATGTTTTGTAAAACCGGATGTGACGGATCCGGTTTTCTGCCGGATCCGTCTTTTTCTTGACAGACAAAACCGGATCCGTCTCATCCGGTTCATCCGTTTTTCTATCCGTTTTTCGACGGATTACGCCGGATCCGGTTTTTAAAATTGACCCTTGTGGCCTTCCGAACGGGATTGGCTACTGGAAAACTATATATAGCATGTTCCTACAGCCCTTCTTTGACAGGTTGTAGAGGAGAAAGTGCAGGTTGGAGAGAAGAGCAAGTTACTGGCGAAGATGGATGTTGTCATTGGAAATATTTTGAAGAATTTGGCGGATTTTATAGCGGAGGCGAATCGTTTGAGGGTGATTGTTCTGGAGAAGGAGAGAGCGAGACAGCAGCGCATCAGGCATCGTAGAAGACGTTTGTAGATCCACCCCATCACAGCCAAGAGAATGACGCGTGGGGTCTATTCTACACTCTGCATGGACCTTCGATGAAACCCGGATAAATTTTTTGGATATGTTAGGATGAAAATGGAGAATTTTGATTACTTGGTGGAGTGCATTGCACACCTCATAAGAAAAGCGGACACCTATTGCCGCTTCTCTGTTTCACCCGCAGAGCGTCTGATGGTGACTTTAAGGTAAGCCACATTTATTGGATATGCTCGCATCAGAGCACACTTTCACTGCAATCTTGTTGGTGGTAGTTTGTATCTCCAAGTGTTATAGGTCAGTTTTGGTATGTAATGCTGTGATTTAAAACTAATTTATTGTTTTTTAATTCCCCACAGATTTCTTGCAACTGGAGAATCCCTTTCGTCACTGCATTTCCAGTACAGACTCGGGATTTCCACCATATCTGGAATTGTGAAGTACACATGCCGTGCACTGTGGGACTCCTTAGCTGAAGAGTTTTTACCAGAGCCCACAACAGAGAGGTGGATTGAAATTGCTGACAAGTTTCAACAGATATGTCAGTTTCCAAACTGCTTGGGCGCTGTGGACGGGAAACATATCCGCATTGCAAAGCCAGCTGGATCGGGATCGGAATATTTCAATTACAAGAAATATTTTTCAATTGTCCTCATGGCCATCGCTGATGCGGAATACAAATTTATTGCGGTTGATATTGGGGCCTATGGCCGCTCCAATGACTCTCAAGTTTTCAAACTGTCTGCCATGGGGCGTAAACTGTATGGAAACACCTTCCAGTTCCCACCACCTAGACCGCTGCCGCAAACATCTGGTCCACCTATGCCATTTGTCTGTGTAGGGGATGAAGCCTTCCAGCTGTCAGAACACCTTTTGAAACCGTACTCTAGCAGAGGATTGACAAGACCAAAACGCATTTTTAATTACCGCCTCACAAGAGCAAGAAGAATGGTTGAATGTACCTTTGGTATTCTGACAGCCAAATGGCGGGTCCTATTGACTGCGATCAACCTCAAGACAGAAACTGTGGACGAGGTGATCAAAGCGTGCGTGGTACTCCACAATTTTGTTATCTGCAAGGAACCCATTTCCATTGAGGACACCTCTGAAGAAACCACCTTGCAAGATTACCATGACATTACCACTAGAAGTTCTGTGACGGTTTCAGTAATGAGGGACAATTTTGCAATATACTTTATGTCACCTCAAGGCAGAGTACACTGGCAGGATGACAGAGTGTGAAAGATTTGTGCCCTAACCAAACTTGTGTACCTTCTGGACCAACAGTATATACCTTTGCCAACCAAAGTTGGCTATCTTGTCATGGTCTTACTATTTTTAGCTTTAGGCCACAGGTGTGTACCTGGTTGTGTTTTATGCAAAGTATTTCACCTTTTAACAAAAGTTGTGTACATTGTTAGGAAATCACCAACAATAAACACAACTTTTTAGGTGAAATACTTTGCTTCAAACACAACCAGGTGTCACGGGGGCTTAGTTCAACTAAGGCTGAAATACCCGGGGCCCCTGTGGTGTCCCTTTTACTAGGGGAAACCCTGTCTGACCCTCAACCCAGGGTTTTTGCTGAAGGTGCAAATGCCTGAGCCTCCGACCTTTCCTTATCTCCTGCTCAGCCCTGCACTTAACCCTCCACCCTCCACCCAGTGAGGAGTCACACCACCAAAGCTCCCACACAAATAATGACAGACAGGGAGAACTTAAACTGCACTGCGCCGCACACACACAGGAATAAACAGTAATGTGAACAGGGCACAACTAAACACAAATATGGGAAGGAGAAAGGATAACGACGGATCATACGACACCAGATATGAATCTCTCTCTCTTGAACACCTCCACTCCAGACCGGAACCACTTGGTATGAAACACAAGCTATAATCGGCGACGCCCATATGCCAGTATGACTATTTAAAGACCGTGGGCGTGACTAACCTTCCAACCTGGTCTCCAGCAGGATTAACCCCCGAGAGCCTGAAGATCAAACCGGCGCCACTGAGGCTATAGTGGCTGGAGGTGGAACTACCTCTGCCTGCCGGATGCTGTGGTGTGAACAGCGTCCGACATGACAGTACCCCGTCTTCTACGAGGGACCCCAGGGCCCTCAAGACTCATAGGACCCGGCTTGTCCGGATGACGACGGTGAAAAGAACTGACCAGCCGATCCGCATGTATGTCTGAGGCTGGAACCCAAGACCTCTCCTCTGGACCATACCCCCGCCAGTGCACCAAATACTGAAGAGTACGGCGTACTACTCGAGAGTCCACCACCTTGGCGACCTCGAACTCTAACTCGCCATCCACCATGACTGGAGGTGGCATCGGCGTCGTGTCCACCAAGCCTACCACCTTTTTCAATAAAGCCCTGTGAAAAACGTTATGTATTCTGTACACCGCAGGAAGTTCCAACCGATAAGCCACTGGGTTAATGATGGCAGAAATCCTAAAAGGCCCAATAAACCTTGGACCCAGTTTTAAAGATGGGATTTTGAGTTTTATGTTCTTCGTAGCTAACCACACCCATTCACCCACACACAGGTCCGGACCTGGCACGCGTCTACTGTCAGCCACCCGTTTGTACCTGGCATTCATGCTCAACAAACGCTGTTTCACCCGCCTCCAGACTGATGACAATTGGGCTCCTAGCTGATCCTCCTCCGGGACACCCCCGGAGTCACCCTGACGTAAGGTACAAAACTGAGGATGTTGACCGTACACACAAAAGAATGGAGACTCTCCTGATGACTCTTGGCGGTGATTATTTAATGCGAATTCGGCCAGAGGAAGGAAAGTAGACCACTCCTCCTGGTTGTCGGACACAAAGCATCGTAAATACTGTTCTAGATTTTGGTTCATGCGCTCAGTTTGTCCATTAGACTGTGGATGAAACGCCGATGAATGTGACAACTTGATCCCCAACCTAGAGCAAAAAGCTTTCCAAAACCTCGCCACAAATTGCGTACCCCTATCAGATACTATGTCAGACGGTACTCCGTGGAGTCTGACCACCTCCTTCACAAATACTTGAGCCAACGTCTTAGCATTGGGCAAAGAGGACAACGCCACAAAATGCGCCATCTTTGAAAAACGGTCAACCACCACCAGGATGACCGTGTTCCCTGCCGAGGCTGGCAAGTCAGTGATAAAATCCATGGAGATTTCTGTCCATGGCCTATTGGGTACCCCCAGAGGCTGTAGCGTGCCAGCAGGACGGGTTCGGGGTGACTTAGCCCTAGCGCACGTGATGCAAGCTGCCACGTACGAGACCACGTCCTGCCGGATTTTGGGCCACCAGAAACGACGCGATACCAGCTCTAAGGTGCCCTTCACCCCTGGGTGACCAGCCAGTACCGAATCATGGTGTTCCTTCAACACCTTAGGCCGAAGATGCAGGGGTACAAATGATTTGTTGGCGGGAAGTCCTGGTGGTACCTCCTCTTGGGCCTCGGCAATCTCCGCCTCTACCTCAGTCGTGAGAGCCGAGACCACTACCCCTTTCTGGAGGATGGGTACCGGCTCTTCCCGAGGTTCTCCCCCCGGAAAACACCTAGACAAAGCATCCGCCTTGGTGTTTTTAGCCCCGGGACGGTACGTCACAAGAAAATTGAAACGAGTAAAAAACAATGCCCAGCGAGCCTGCCTAGGAGACAGACGCTTGGCCGACTCCAGGTAGAGCAGATTCTTATGGTCGGTGATAACTGTGACCTGGTGAGCCGCCCCCTCCAAGAAGTGTCGCCATTCCTCAAAAGCCAGTTTGATGGCCAACAACTCCCTGTTGCCGATATCATAATTCCGTTCGGCCGGCGACAGCTTCTTGGAGAAGTAGGCGCATGGATGCATCTCGCTCAAGGACGAGCCTTGAGACAGTACTGCCCCCACTCCCACCTCCGACGCATCAACCTCTACCACAAAAGGTTTAGACACGTCTGGTTGCACCAGAATGGGGGCTGAAGCAAAACTATTCTTCAGACGCTCAAATGCACGTATAGCCACCTCAGGCCAGTTCGCCAGATCGGCACCCTTCTTTGTCATGTCCGTGAGCGGTTTGGCGACAGTCGAAAAGTGTTTTATAAATTTCCTATAATAATTCGCAAACCCAAGGAACCGCTGGAGTGCTTTCAGACTCTCCGGCCTCTCCCATTGCAACACCGCTTGCACCTTAGCGGTGTCCATTTTAAAACCGGCTGCGGACACAATATATCCCAAAAAGGGCAACTTCTGGACAAAAAATAAACATTTTTCCAGCTTAGCATAGAGCTGGTTCTCCCGGAGCAACTGTAACACCTGCCTAACATGCTCCAAATGAGTGTCCCGATCGCTAGAATAAATGAGGATATCATCCAGGTATACAATCACAAATCTCCCCAGGACATGAGCAAATACATCATTAATAAAATGTTGGAAAACGGCAGGCGCGGTGGTCAACCCAAACGGCATAACCAGACTCTCAAAATGACCCTCAGGAGTGTTAAACGCCGTCTTCCACTCATCCCCCTGACGGACCCTTATGAGGTTATACGCCCCCCTGAGGTCCAGCTTGGAAAACCATTTCGCCCCCGCTACCTGGTTGAACAAATCCGGGATCAACGGCATTGGGTAGGGATCACGGATAGTAATCTGGTTTAACTCTCGGAAATCCAGACACGGGCGTAACCCCCCATCTTTCTTCTTAATGAAGAAAAACCCCGCGGCTACAGGCGAGGACGAAGGCCGGATGTGACCTTTGCTCAGACTCTCCGCGATGTAGTCTTTCAGAGCTTGTCTCTCAGGACCAGAAATATTAAACATCCTGGCCTTAGGTAATTTGGCCCCGGGTTTTAACCTAATAGCACAGTCATAGGCTCTATGTGGAGGCAGTTCTGAGCAACCCTTCTCAGAGAAAACATCCGCGAAATCCTGCAAAGCCTCCGGCAGGCTGGGCGTCACGGCGGACACACATGTGGCCAAGCAATTGTCTTGGCAGAAACCACTCCATTGTACTATGTCCTGAGTTTTCCAATCAATTACCGGGTTGTGCCTGGACAGCCATGGAAAACCCAGGACCATTTGAGCTGGAAGATTACGGAGGACCCTACATGTAACCGACTCAGAATGTAGGACCCCAATGTGGAGTTTCACCTCTGCCACAAACTCAGTAATCTCCCCTTGAGGGAGGGGAACAGCATTAATGGTCACCACCTGTATGGGGTGAGGAAGTTTTTCGATCTTAAACCCGGCGGTGTGTGCAAACTCCTCATCTATGAGATTGGTGGCGGAACCGCTATCCACAAACACTGATATAGGTAGCTCTCTGCCGGCGATAATAACCTTGGCAGGGAGCATACATTGAGATACCATCATGGAGGATATGCATACGCTCAGTTGGGTCTCCTCCATACCCTCTGAGCTTAACAGTTTTCCGCCGGTGTGACCCTCTTAGGTAGTACCGGGCAAACGTTAACATAATGACCTCCTTTACCACAGTAGAAACATGCTCCGGGCTTCCGGAATCCCGGAGCGCGAGGCTGAACCTGTGCCACGCCAGCAATCTGCATAGGTTCAGGGGAGTCATCTACTTCAACCACACCTGCACCTCTGTTTTCCCCCAGAGGTAGCGTCTCCTGTGCCCCCTGACGAAAACGGCGATCAATACGTATCACCAAACTCATGGCAGACTCCAATGATGCCAGAGTCTCATACATCAGGAGGGCTTGTTTCACCCTCCCTGATACCCCATGAATAAACTGGCTCCGCAGTGCTGGGTCATTCCACTGTGTGTCTACAGCCCAGCGGCGAAATTCCGAACAATAGTCTTCTGCCAAGCGCTCCCCCTGGCGGAGGGCGCGGATTTTAGATTCCGCTAGAGCCAGTCGGTCAGGGTCATCGTAAATGAGCCCGAGGGCAGAAAAAACATTATCGACCGAATGAAATGTAGCAGAGTCAGCTGGTAAGGAAAATGCCCATGCTTGGGGGTCACCACTCAGTAATGACAACACCAGCCCTACTCGCTGGGCCTCATTACCTGAGGATATTGGCCGCATGCGGAAGTATAATTTGCAGGCCTCCCGAAATACGACAAATTTGCTGCGATCGCCTGAAAATCGTTCTGGCAGCGGAAACTTCGGCTCTGCACCGATACCTGCAGATGCCGTTTGCACCTTTGCTACTACCAGGCCCTGCTGCTGAACTGCCCCTTTCAACTCGGAGACCTGTATGGACAGCGCCGCCAACTGGCGGGTTATGGAATCTAATGGATCCATGGACTCCTGAAAAAATGTGGGCCGATTATAATGTCACGGGGGCTTAGGCTGGTTTCACATTTGCGTTTTTTAGCGCTGGAAAAAAACGCACACCTGCGCATGCGTTTTTTCCCCTATATTTAACATGGGTGCGCATACCTGCGCACTGGTCAGCGCATGTATGCGATTTTCATGCGCTGCGTTTTTTTGGGGTGTGCGTTGGGATTTTCCAGACGCAGCATGTTGCATTTTTTGGCATTTAGGGGTTTGGGTTAGAGTTAGGGTTAGTTAAGGGGGTTTAGGGTTAGGGTTATGGTCAGGGTCAGGGTTAGGGTTAGGGTCAGGGTTAGGGTTAAGTATGGTTTTGTTAAGGATTAGGGTCATGGTTAGGGTCAGGATTAGGGTTAAGTATGGTTTTGTTAAGGGTTAGGGTCAGGGTTAGGGTTAGGGTTAGGGTCAGGGTTAGGGTTAGGGTCAGGATTAGGGTTAAGTATGGTTTTGTTAAGGATTAGGGTCAGGGTTAGGGTCAGGATTAGGGTTAAGTATGGTTTTGTTAAGGGTTAGGGTCAGGGTTAGGGTTAGGGTCAGGGTTAGGGTTAGGGTTAGGGTCAGGGTTAGGGTCAGGATTAGGGTTAAGTATGGTTTTGTTAAGGATTAGGGTCAGGGTTAGGGTCAGGATTAGGGTTAAGTATGGTTTTGTTAAGGGTTAGGGACAGGGTTAGGGTTAGGGTTAGGGTTAGGGTCAGGGTTAGGGTCAGGATTAGGGTTAAGTATGGTTTGGTTAAGGGTTAGGGTCAGGGTTAGGGTTAGGGTTAGGGTTAGGGTCAGGGTTAGGGTTAAGTATGGTTTTGTTAAGGGTTAGGGTCAGGGTTAGGGTTAGGGTTAGGGTCAGGGTTAGGGTTAGGGTTAGGGTTAGGGTCAGGGTTAAGGTTAGGGTTAGGGTTAGTTAGGGTTTAGGGTTTGGGTTAGGGTTAAGTATGATTTGGTTAAGGGTTAGGGTCAGGGTTAGGGTTAGGGTTAGGGTCAGGGTCAGGGTTAGGGTTAGTAAAGTCATGGTTTGGGTAGTGTGAGGGGCCACCTAAAAATGTTGGAAAAAAACGCAAACGCGGTAAAAACGCGCTAAAAACGCATACAAACGCATAAAAACGCTGCGTTTTTTTCATGCATGCTCATAAAAATGCTTGAAAAAAACGCAGCAGTTGTATGCTTATGTATGCGTTTTTTCAATGCGTTTTTTTGCGGGAAAAACGCGCTGCAAAAAAAAGCAAGTGTGAAACTAGCCTTAGTTCAACTAAGGCTGAAATACCCGGGGCCCCTGTGGTGTCCCTTTTACTAGGGGAAACCCTGTCTGACCCTCAACCCAGGGTTTTTGCTGAAGGTGCAAATGCCTGAGCCTCCGACCTTTCCTTATCTCCTGATCAGCCCTGCACTTAACCCTCCACCCTCCACCCAGTGAGGAGTCACACCACCAAAGCTCCCACACAAATAATGACAGACAGGGAGAACTTAAACTGCACTGCGCCGCACACACACAGGAATAAACAGTAATGTGAACAGGGCACAACTAAACACAAATATGGGAAGGAGAAAGGATAACGACGGATCATACGACACCAGATATGAATCTCTCTCTCTTGAACACCTCCACTCCAGACCGGAACCACTTGGTATGAAACACAAGCTATAATCGGCGACGCCCATATGCCAGTATGACTATTTAAAGACCGTGGGCGTGACTAACCTTCCAACCTGGTCTCCAGCAGGATTAACCCCCGAGAGTCTGAAGATCAAACCGGCGCCACTGAGGCTATAGTGGCTGGAGGTGGAACTACCTCTGCCTGCCGGATGCTGTGGTGTGAACAGCGTCCGACATGACACCAGGAACACAACTGTGGCAAAAAGCTAAAATTTACCCACAGTTATATACCTAGTTTTGAATACCATTTCACCTTTTCAATACCCTGTATTTAACCTTTTTCGCCGCAGAAAGAAATGACAGACAACCAGTGTAAAATAATTTAACTTTTATTGAAAAATGTTTTTTTTAGTAAACTTTTTTAAAATTTTAATAAACTTGTTTAATAAAGCTTTGAAACCATAAAACTGGTCATTTTTATTTAAATACACACATTATAAATCTGTGTAGTGTGTGGTGGAAATACTGCTGGAGGGGCTGCGGGACACTTCGACACTGGGAGTGTGGAGAGAGGACTGGGATCGTGGTGGGGAAGGAACAGTTAGAGGTGAAGGTGTGGAAAAAACTACAGAATGGGTGGACATGTGGGAAGCAGAAGAGGTGGTGGGTGGTGGAGTGGAGGGTTGGGCAGGGACTGTAGGAGCAGATGATGTTGATGGCAAGTTGTATGGGGAAGGAGTTTGGTACGGGGCAGGTTGCTGGAAGTGGGGAGATGTCTGGTACGGGGCAGGTTGCTGGAAGTGGGGAGATGTCTGGTACGGGGCAGGTTGCTGGAAGTGGGGAGATGTCTGGTACTGGGAAGGTTGCTGGTACTGGGGAGTTTGCAGTACTGGGGAGGTTGCTGGTACTGGGGAGGTTGCTGGTGCTGGGGAGGTTGCTGGGGCTGGGGAGGTTGCTGGTGCTGGGGAGGTTGCTGGTGCTGGGGAGGTGGATGGTGCTGGGGAGGTGGATGGTATGTAATAGGAGGGGGAGGATGGAAAGTGGCTGGAGGGGGTGTAGATGTAATAGGAGGGGGAGGATGGAAAGTGGCTGGAGGTTGTGTAGATGTAATAGGAGGGGGAGGATGGAAAGTGGCTGGAGGGGGTGCAGGTGGAGGAACTACTGTGGTGGGAGGAGGAGGTTGGGAGGTAACTTGCTGGAGAGCAGCGTGGCATGAATGCATTACATGCATCTGCTGGGCAGGAGAGAGTGTTTCCATGCGCTCCACAACAGACCTGAAAAAGGTGTGGTTTGGCGAAGATCTTGCTTCTGAATGCATGGTTTGCAGAAGTGTCTTCACCTCCAGAATGCTGGAGTTGATCTGCTGATAGCCTGCGGAGATTTGCTCTGACAAGACTTTTAGACAGTTCTGGAAAGATGCATTCAGATGCAAGAACTCTGGCGCATAACTCTTTTCCTGACCCCTCTGCCGCTGCCGCCCAGTACCCGCAGGTGTAGTAGAGGTGGCAGGGGCAGAAGGGTGGGGTAAAGGGAAAGCGATTTCCTCACCAGCAGCTTCATGTAATGTAGGCGGCCACGATGCTCCTGTGCTGGTGGATGGGACAGATGGGTCGAATGTGTGGGAAGGCTGGGAAGGTTCAGATGTACCGGGGCAGTCGAAGTGTCCCTCGGTGCCGGTCTCCTCAGGGATCGCCTCAGAAGGGTCCAATCGTGCAGGCTCCCGAGTGCTGCTCACCGTGCTGTGGAATAAAGAGAAAAAAAAACAATTAAAATACTGACATGGTATGGCCATGGCTGAAAAAAAAAAGTTACATCTAACATTTTTTTCACATGTGGTGTGTAATATTTACCTTCTAGTGACCATTGTTTCCCGGAGGAACGACAGGGCTTCTGCGTACTTGTACTTGCTCCTGCGTCCTCCAGATCCACTCGGGGCCCGCATCTCTTTATTGAACTCCTTCTTGAAACGATCCCTCACAGACTGCCACCGATTCACAATTCTGTTCCCTGAAACGAGAAAGGACAAAGTGGTTAGTATACAACATCAGTGTTTCACAAACTCCAGTCCTCATGGTCCCAAGGGGTCATGTTTTCAGGATTTCCATAGTAAATAGAAATCCTGAACACATGATCCGTGGGGACCACGAGGACTGGAGTTCGGGAAACACTGGTTTACATCAAGCAACCGGTACTGTATATACTTACGCTCTTTAATCTGGGCCCGAACATCGAGGTCCTCCCAGCGGCCCACAAGGAGCGAACAGATTTCCTCCCAGAGTCGTCGGGTAACGATAAGGTCAGCGTGGCGGCGGTCAGCCATATTCCAGAGCGGCTCCCTTTCTCTGACGAGATCGATGAGGTGGTCCACATCGAGTCCTCCATCCTCACCGTCAGAGTCGGGAGCACGCTGTGAAGGCTGTTAAAGAAAAAGACAAAAATAACATAATTAGCCTCCACAAAAGAAATGAAATAAAAAGTGCAAAAAAACAAAGCAAAAATATTTATACTTACACGCTGGTGACCGCCGCGTTGCTGTCGCCGACGACCCTGGGAGGCACTGCGAGGACCTCTTGGCCGAGCACCAGATTGGGAAGACTAGAGAAGAAAACAAAAAATGTTATGTCTTTGGATGTAGGCATTTGTTTGCTGTGTGTGGTCTGCAGAACATTGTTTTCTATGTGTTGTGTGTAGTGTGATGTTGTGTTTCTGCGTTTGATGCAAAAAACTTACCAATTGTGAGCCCACTCCAGGTGTCTGTCCACCCCTTCCTTCTTCTTCTGGGAGCTCCTCTTCATCTTGTGAATCCTGTTTTGAAATAAAAGGCAATGAATAGACATATATTACAGAGATGATGGATTTTGGAAATAAAAACTTACCGTCAAACGCTGACGATGCGAGGGAGGGCTCCCAGAAGATGATGTGCTGTCTTCATGGTGGCCACACTCCATGCCTGTGGGTGGTGTTCCAGCTGCTGCCATTGCTGCTGCTGCTGCATCTATTGGGCGGCTGTTGAATAAAGAGAAACAAAGGGCCAATGAATATCTTGATATTCAATAGCCCTAGTTAGGAGGAATGGGGGATTTGATAATTACCGTCTCTCATCTGCTGCTGGCCTCCCCTCCTCAGCATGTTCCATTTGCTGCTCCATTTGGGGTGGTGGTGGTGCTGATGGTGCTGCAGTGGTCTCCTGCCTTCTCCTGCTGCGCTTGGTTGCTTTCTTGGGTGGCATGTTGGGTGTGGCTGTGGGTCCCACTGTCTTGCTTTTATATATGTCTTGTGGGCAGAGCTACTGAGCATGCTCAGACCAAAAAAAACGGATCCGGCCACCGGATCAGGCGCATTGCGGCGCTCATAGGCTTTCATTGTGTGAAAAAGACGGACGCGCCGGATCCGGCGTGTCCGGCTTTTTCGCCGGAGACAAAAAACGTTACAGTAGCCGTTTTTTCCAGACGAAAACCGGATGAAACGCATGGCCATCCGGCGCGATCCGGCGCAAATGCAAGTCAATGGGGGGGAAACCGGATCTGGCATTGCATTTCGCCGGATCCGGTTTCTGTCAAAAACGCCGGATCGCGCCTGACGGCGAAAACCTGATGTGTGAAAGAGGCCTAAGGGAACTCTACACCAATCTGTATTACCGTACTTTGCACAAGTCTGTTTTATTGTACGCTGCATCAGTTTCTGTTAGAGTGTAAGGAAGAGAACCGGGCCGTGCGTACATGTTCTGTGCCAGGTCCGGAACTGTGGAAGCTGTCTCCCCTGTTGTCCAGGGGAAGGAGTAAGAGACCGGACGGATCTTTGCACTGGGAAGCAGGGGGCGTGGCTGAGAGAGTACAGGGACACAGCCCACGGAAGCAGTCAGTCTTAGTGGGAGCAGGCAGCGCGCAGAAGAAGGAGAGGTGCGCTTCACCACTTGAGCAACAGGACCGCACCAGCCTGTGCTCTGGTACTCCCGCCGTCAGCAGCGGGGACCACAGAGGAAGAAACGCAGTGTGCCCAGTAACTGGCAGAAAGCGAGAGGCCGTACGTGTTGCGACCGTGAATACAGCGCATGTGTCACAGAGAAAGAATCGGGTGCTGGATAAACGTCTGTGGCCCTGATTATCGACATATCCCTGCCCGCCCACAGTGGACACTGATATTGCTGTGGCCTTGTTTGTGTTGGCCGCATATGCTCATGGACTAGGAGCTCAGTGGAAGGTGCCGGAGACTGACCGCTGCAGTCAGATGAACTGGCGTTGCCCACAAAATCTCCTTGGACCAACACTGTGCCAGCCGTTGCCAGCACTATCAACCCCCAAGTAGTGCCTGCAATTTGAAGGATTCCTGATACGATAAGTTACCAAAGAACTGCTGTCATGTTGTTTATTAATTAGAATTCGACCTTTTCTTACTTTTGATTCTGCAAAAACTCTTACTGTTTCTCTTATTCATTCTCGTCTCGACTATTGTAACTCTCTTCTAATCGGTCTACCTCTTACCAAACTCTCCCCTCTCCAATCTGTCTTGAATGCTGCAGCCAGGATCATATTCCTCACCAATCGTTACACTGATGCCTCTACCTTGTGCCAGTCATTACACTGGCTACCCATCCACTCCAGAATTCAGTATAAACTTATTACCCTCACCCACAAAGCCCTCCATGGCTCAGCACCACCCTACATCTCCTCCCTTGTTTCAGTATACCACCCTACCCGCGCCCTCCGTTCTGGTGATGACCTGAGGTTAGCATCCTCAATAGTCAGAACCTCCCACTCCCGTCTCCAAGACTTTACACGTGCCGCGCCAATTCTTTGGAATGCACTTCCCAGGTCAATACGATTAGTCCCCAATCCCCACAATTTTAAGCGTGCCCTGAAAACGCATTTATTCAGACTGGCCTACCGCCTCAACACATTAACCTAATCTATCCCTATGTGGCACAGCCAAAAGTTTTACCATAACCAGATTTCCCGCATCATGTTCCCACATGCTTTATGCATCCATTAGCCCTCTGTGTCCGTACTGTCACACACCTAACATTATGGCTGGTCCATACAATCAGGGCAACTGTTAACACCCACCTTTCATGTCTACCTCTTTCCTCATTGACTGTAAGCTTGCGAGCAGGGCCCTCTTTCCTCTTGTTATTTGTTATAATCTACTGTATGTGATTATTGTTATGCTGTAATGTCTATTGTCTATACAAATCCCCTCTGAAATGTAAAGTGCTGCGGAATATGTTGGCGCTATAAAAATAAAATTTATTATTATTATTATTATTAACTCTTCATATCCTTTATAAATGGACTGTTATTCCCTCAGTTAACCCTTCGTCTCCCTGCGAGGAGTTAACCCCCTGTTACATTAAAATTGTTAAACTTGTTAACCCTTGCTCTGCCTTCTGTCTGTCACTGCATCCCACAACCTGCTTTCAAGAGTACTCTGCACCAGTCCCTTTTAGGGAACTCGGCACCATGCTGTATTAGAGCATTCTGCACCAGGCTCAGTAGTGTACTCTGCGCCAGGCTGTATTAGGCTACTTTCACACATCAGGTTTTCGGCATCAGGCGCGATCCGGCGTCGTGCCGGAATGCCGGATCCGGCAAATGTTTTGTAAAACCTGATGTGCCAGATCCGGTTTTCTGCCGGATCCGTCTTGTTCTTGACAGACAAAACCGGATCCGTCTCATCCGGTTCATCCGTTTTTCTATCCGTTTTTCGACGGATTACGCCGGATCTGGTTTTTAAAATTGACCCTTGTGGCCTTCCGAACGGGATTGGCTACTGGAAAACTATATATAGCATGTTCCTACAGCCCTTCTTTGACAGGTTGTAGAGGAGAAAGTGCAGGTTGGAGAGAAGAGCAAGTTACTGGCGAAGATGGATGTTGTCATTGGAAATATTACCACTAGAAGTTCTGTGACGGTTTCAGTAATGAGGGACAATTTTGCACTATACTTTATGTCACCTCAAGGCAGAGTACACTGGCAGGATGACAGAGTGTGAAAGATTTGTGCCCTAACCAAACTTGTGTACCTTCTGGACAAACAGTATATACCTTTGCCAACCAAAGTTGGCTATCTTGTCATGGTCTTACTATTTTTAGCTGTAGGCCACAGGTGTGTACCTGGTTGTGTTTTATGCAAAGTATTTCACCTTTTAACAAAAGTTGTGTACATTGTTAGGAAATCACCAACAATAAACACAACTTTTCAGGTGAAATACTTTGCTTCAAACACAACCAGGAACACAACTGTGGCAAAAAGCTAAAATTTACCCACAGTTATACAGTATACCTGGTTTTGAATACCTTTTTACCTTTTAAATACCCTGTATTTAACCTTTTTTTTAAACATATTTCGCCGCAGAAAGAAATGACAGACAACCAGTGTAAACAATAATTTAACTTTTATTTAAAATATTTTTTTTTGTGTAAACTGTTTTTAAAGTTAAAAAACTTTTTTAATAAAGGTTTGAAACCAACCAAATGGGCATTTTTATTACAAAAAAAACATTATAACTCGGTGTAGTGTGGGGTGGAAATACTGCTGGAGGGGCTGCGGGACACTTCGACAATGGGAGTGTGGAGAGAGGACTGGGATCGTGGTGGGGAAGGAACAGTTAGAGGTGATGGTGTGGAAAAAGCTACAGAATGGGTGGACATGTGGGAGGCAGAAGAGGTGGTGGGCGGTGGAGTGGAGGGTTGGGCAGGGACTGTAGGAGCAGATGATGTTGATGGAAAGTTGTATGGGGAAGGAGTTTGGTACGGGGAAGGAGTTTGGTACGGGGAAGGAGTTTGGTACGGGGCAGGTTGCTGGAAGTGGGGAGATGTCTGGTACTGGGGAGGTTGCTGGTACTGGGAAGGTTGCTGGTACTGGTGAGGTTGCTGGTATGTAATAGGAGGGGGAGGATGGAAAGTGGCTGGAGGGGGTGCAGATGTAATAGGAGGGGGAGGATGGAAAGTGGCTGGAGGGGGTGCAGATGTAATAGGAGGGGGAGGATGGAAAGTGGCTGGAGGGGGTGCAGATGTAATAGGAGGGGGAGGATGGAAAGTGGCTGGAGGGGGTGCAGGTGGAGGAACTACAGTGGTGGGAGGTGGAGGTTGGGAGGTAACCTGCTGTAGAGCACCGTGGCACGAATGCATTACATGCATCTGCTGGGTAGGAGATAGTGTTGCCATGCGCTCCACAACAGACCTGAAAAAGGTGTGGTTTGGCGAAGATCTTGCTTCTGAATGCATGGTTTGCAGAAGTGTCTTCACCTCCAGAATGCTGGAGTTGATCTGCTGAAAGCCTGCGGAGATTTGCTCTGACAAGACTTTTAGACAGTTCTGGAAAGATGCATTCAGATGCAAGAACTCTGGCGCATAACTCTTTTCCTGACCCCTCTGCCGCTGCCGCCCAGTACCCGCAGGTGTACTAGAGGTGGCAGGGGCAGAAGGGTGGGGTAAAGGGAAAGCGATCTCCTCACCAGCAGCTTCATGTAATGTAGGCGGCCACGATGCTCCTGTGCTGGTGGATGGGACAGATGGGTCGAATGTGTGGGAAGGCTGGGAAGGTGCAGATGTACCGGGGCAGTCGAAGTGTCCCTCGGTGCCGGTCTCCTCAGGGATCGCCTCAGAAGGGTCCAATCGTGCAGGCTCCCGAGTGCTGCTCACCGTGCTGTGGAATAAAGAGAAAAAAAAACAATTAAAATACTGACATGGTATGGCCCTGGCTGAAAAAAAAAAGTTACATCTAACATTTTTTTTCACATGTGGTGTGTAATATTTACCTTCTAGTGACCATTGTTTCCTGGAGGAACGACAGGGCTTCTGCGTACTTGTACTTGCTCCTGCGTCCTCCAGATCCACTCGGGGCCCGCATCTCTTTATTGAACTCCTTCTTGAAACGATCCCTCACAGACCGCCACCGATTCACAATTCTGTTCCCTGAAACGAAAAAGGACAAAGTGGTTAGTATACAACATCAGTGTTTCACAAACTCCAGTCCTCATGGTCCCCAGGGGTCATGTTTTCAGGATTTCCATAGTAAATAGAAATCCTGAACACATGATCCGTGGGGACCACGAGGACTGGAGTTCGGGAAACACTGGTTTACATCAAGCAACCGGTACTGTATATACTTACGCTCTTTAATCTGGGCCCGAACATCGAGGTCCTCCCAGCGGCCCACAAGGAGCGAACAGATTTCCTCCCAGAGTCGTCGGGTAACGATAAGGTCAGCGTGGCGGCGGTCAGCCATATTCCAGAGCAGCTCCCTTTCTCTGACGAGATCGATGAGGTGGTCCACATCGAGTCCTCCATCCTCACCGTCCGAGTCGGGAGCACGCTGTGAAGGCTGTTAAAGAAAAAGACAAAAATAACATAATTAGCCTCCACAAAAGAAATGAAATAAAAAGTGCAAAAAAACAAAGCAAAAATATTTATACTTACACGCTGGTGACCGCCGCGTTGCTGTCGCCGACGACCCTGGGAGGCACTGCGAGGACCTCTTGGCCGAGCACCAGATTGGGAAGACTAGAGAAGAAAACAAAAAATGTTATGTCTTTGGATGTAGGCATTTGTTTGCTGTGTGTGGTCTGCAGAACATTGTTTTCTATGTGTTGTGTGTAGTGTGATGTTGTGTTTCTGCGTTTGATGCAAAAAACTTACCAATTGTGAGCTCACTCCAGGTGTCTGTCCACCCCTTCCTTCTTCTTCTGGGAGCTCCTCTTCATCTTGTGAATCCTGTTTTGAAATAAAAGGCAATGAATAGACATATATTACAGAGATGATGGATTTTGGAAATAAAAACTTACCGTCAAACGCTGACGATGCGAGGGAGGGCTCCCAGAAGATGATGTGCTGTCTTCCTGGTGGCCAGACTCCATGGCTGTGGGTGGTGTTCCAGCTGCTGCCATTGCTGCTGCTGCTGCTGCTGCATCTATTGGGCGGCTGTTGAATAAAGAGAAACAAAGGGCCAAAGAATATCTTGATATTCAATAGCCCTAGTTTGGAGGAATGGGGGATTTGATAATTACCGTCTCTCATCTGCTGCTGGCCTCCCCTCCTCAGCATGTTCCATTTGCTGCTCCATTTGGGGAGGTGGTGGTGCTGATGGTGCTGCAGTGGTCTCCTGCCTTCTCCTGCTGCGCTTGGTTGCTTTCTTGGGTGGCATGTTGGGTGTGGCTGTGGGTCCCACTGTCTTGCTTTTATATATGTCTTGTGGGCAGAGCTACTGAGCATGCTCAGACCAAAAAAACCGGATCCGGCCACCGGATCCGGCTTTCGCCGGATCAGGCGCATTGCGGCGCTCATAGGCTTTCATTGTGTGAAAAAGACGGACACGCCGGATCCGGCGTGTCCGGCTTTTTCGCCGGAGACAAAAAACGTTACAGTAGCCGTTTTTTCCAGACGCCGGATCGCGACACATTGCCGGATCCGGCGAAAACCGGATGAAACGCATGGCCATCCGGCGCGATCCGGCGCAAATGCAAGTCAATGGGGGGGAACCGGATCCGGCATTGCATTTCGCCGGATCCGGTTTCTGTCAAAAGCGCCGGATCGCGCCTGACGGCGAAAACCTGATGTGTGAAAGGGGTACTCTGCACCTGGCTGTATTATGGAACTCTGCACCAGGCTGCATTAGTTTGCCCTGAACCAGTCTGTTAGGGTACTGTACACCAAGTTGTATTAGGGTATTATACACCAGGCTGTATTACAGAAGTCTGCACCAGGTTATATTAGGGTGCTCTGCACCAGGCCATATTGGGGTATTATGCACCAGGCTGTATTACAGAGCTCTGCATCAGACTGTATTATGGAATTGTGCAACAGGCTGTATTAGGGCACGCTGCACCAGGCTGTATTAGGGTACTCTGTACCAGTCACTGTTAGGGTACTCTTCACCAGGCTGTATTAGGATACTCATCATCAGTCTCTGTTAGGATACTGAACTAAAGGCTGTATTAGGCTACTCTGCACCAGGCTGTATTAGGCTACTCTGCACCAGGCTGTATTAGGCTACTCTGCACCAGGCTGTATTGGGGTAATCTGTAACAGGATGTATTAGGACACTCTGAACCAGTTTATGTTAGGGTACTCTGCACCAGGCTGTATTATGGAAATCTGCATCAGTCTCTGTTAGGGTTTTCTGAACCAGGCTGTTTTAAGTTACTTTTCACCAGTCTCTATTAGAGTACTGTACACCAGGCTGTATTATGGAATTTTGCACCAGGTTGTATTTGCACCTGTCTGCTAGGATATTGTGCACCAGGCTGTATTACAGAACTTTACACAAGGCTGTAACAGGGCACTCTGCACCATGCTATATTAAGGTTCTCTGCACCAGGCTGTATTGAGGTTCTCTGCACCAGACTTTGTTAGGGTACTCTGCACCAGAATGTTTTATGGAAATATGCACCAGTCTCTGTTAGGTTACTCTGAACTAGGCTGTATTATGGTACTCTGCACCAGTCTCTGGTAGTGTACTCTACACCAGACTGTATTATGTAACTGCATCTGGCTGTATTATGGATCTCTACACCAGGCTGTACTAGGGCACTCTGAACCAAGCTTTATTATGCAACTGTGCACCAAGATGTATTAGAGCACTCTGCTCCAGTCTCTGTTAGGGTACTCAGCACCAGGCTGTATTATGGAAATCTGCACCACGGTCTGTTAAGGTACTCCGAACCAAGCTGTATTAGGGTACTCTACTCCAGTCTCTGTTATGGTATGCTGTACCAGGCTGTATTAGGGTACTCTGCACCAGTCTCTGTTAGGGTATACTGGACCAGGCTGTTTTAGGGTGCTCTGCACCAATCTCTATTAGAATACGGTACTCCATGCTGTATTACGGAACACTGCACCAGTCTGTTAGGGTACTGTGCACAAGGCTGTATTACAGAACTCTGCACCAGGCTATAACAGGGTACTCTGCACGAGTCTGTATTAGGGTTCTCTGCACCTGGGTGTATTAAGGGACTCTGAACCAGGCTTTGTTAGGGTACTCTGCGCCAGGCTGTATTATGGCACTGTGAACAGGTTTTGTTAGGGTACTCTGTATCAGACTCTGTTAAGGTAATCCTCTCCAAGCTGTATTACTGCACTGTGCACTACACTCTGCTAAGGTACCAGGCTCAGAATAGATTGGCGGCACCAGACGTGATCCAGTGTTTATACAGGCCCTGTTTTTTGGTTTGTTGGCCAATCACTTAATCAATAATTGGCACGGCTGTGTTGGCTTTGGAAGTGCCCATGGCCTAAAACTTTGTGCATTGGCTCTGCTGCAACCTTTCAACAAAGTTTATTTAGTATCTGAACTGAACAATGGACTTCCGGCAAAAAGTCAGTGTTCAGAGTTAGGCACTGGACACTAGGTGTTGGGTACAAATCACAAACATTACAGTTCGGGTTCGCTCATCTCTAATGAATGTTGCTATTTGTTCTGCATATTGTGTAAATGTTCAGCAAACAATGAACAATTCTATATCGAATTTTAAAATTGCACTGCCTGTTGAGTCTCACCCTTAAAGTACACAACTTTTTTTTACTTTTGCTAGTATATTTAGGTGAAAAAAGTAACAATTCTAGTGGAAGTGGTCTTCGGAGGTGGAGTAGGAGGTGTTAGGTGACCTGTTACCTTAGTCTTTGACCTATTCCTTAACTTGAAGACCGTAGTTTCATCAAGTGTGGTTGGAGGGTGGGTATTGGCTTCATCTGCCAAGGGCACCAAAATACCTTGTCTCGGCTCTGCTATAATATATATCATTTTTCTTAAAAGTTTAGTTACCCTTTAAATGAAAGAGGTTCTCCAGGACTTCACATTAAATGACTTCCATTATCAGGGACAGTGGCCAACACAAACAATTCATCTTCCTGTGTAAGCAATGAAGGGAATATACTTGCAGAATTTCCATGGCTCTTTCATTCTGCTAATTACTGGGAGTCCTAAAATTGGACTCCAACCAATAAAAGATTTATTGCCTATTTTAGCTAGAATGCTTTGAACTACAATGACCTCATGGCCTAAACACATCCTATAAGTAAATAATGTAAACTCTCAATAAGGGTTTTAATTACTTTATTAACTCTAGTTAGTGATACAATAGCTAGCAATATAAAATTGTGACAAACAAAACAAAATGACAATACTGTGTTTAATTAGAAACTTTCAGCTGTTTGCAATAACCCGATCAAATAACAACTTAAAGGGATCCCATCATCATAATTTACCCCTAGAAGGCATAAGGGGCACTCTCTCAGATTATTTTATACCCTCTTTAATGATGCCTATATTAGCCTTAAATAATAAATGTTAAAGTTTGGGCACCCCTATTAATGTTAACCATTTTTCTTTATAACAATTTTGGTTTTTGCATCAGCTATTTCAGTTTCATATATCTAATAACTGATGGACTCAGTTATATTTCTGGATTCAAATGAGGTTTATTGTACTAACAGAAAATGTGCAATCTGCATTTAAACAAAATTTGACCGGTGCAAAAGTATGGGCACCCTTATCATTTTCTTGATTTGAACACTCCTAACTACTTTTTACTGACTTCCTGAAGCACTAAATTGGTTTTGTAACCTCACTGAGCTTCGAACTTCATAGCCAGGTGTATCAAATCATGAGAAAAGGTATTTAAGGTGGCCACTTGCAAGTAGTTCTCCTATTTGACTCTCCTATGAAGAGTGGCATCATGGGCTCCTCAAAACAACTCTCAAATTATCTGAAAACAAAGATTATTCAACATAGCTTTTCAGGGGAAGGATACAAAAAGTTGTCTCAGAGATTTAACCTGTCAGTTTCCACTGTGAGGAACATAGTAAGGAAATGGAAGAACATAGGTACAGTTCTTGTTAAGCCCAGAAGTGGCAGGCCAAGAAAAATATCAGAAAGGCAGAGAAGAAGAATGGTGAGAACAGGCAAGGACAATCCACAGACCACCTCCAAAGACCTGCAGCATCATCTTGCTGCAGATGGTGTCACTGTGCATCGGTCAACAATACAGCGCACTTTGCACAAGGAGAAGCTGTATGGGAGAGTGATGCGAAAGAAGCCGTCTCTGCAAGCACGCCACAAACAGAGTCGCCTGAGGTAGGCAAAAGCTCATTTGGACAAGCCAGTTACATTTTGGAAGAAGGTCCTGTGGACTGATGAAACAAAGATTGAGTTGTTTGGTCATACAAAAAGGCGTTATGCATGGAGGCTAAAAAACACAGCATTCCAAGAAAAACACTTGCTACCCACAGTAAAGTTTGGTGGAGGTTCCATCATGCTTTGGGGCTGTGTGGCCAATGCCGGTACCGGGAATCTTGTTAAAGTTGAGGGTCGCATGGATTCTACTCAGTATCAGCAGATTCTTGACAATAATGTGCAAGAATCAGTAACGAAGTTGAAGTTACGCAGGGGATGGATATTTCAGCCAGACAATGATCCAAAACACCGCTCCAAATCTACTCAGGCATTCATGCAGAGGAACAATTGCAATGTTCTGGAATGGCCATCCCAGTCCCCAGACCTGAATATCATTGAACATCTGTGGGATGATTTGAAGCGGGCTGTCCATGCTCGGCGACCATCAAACTTAACTGGAATTGTTTTGTAAACAGGAATGGTCACAAATACCTTCATTCAGGATCCAGGAACTCATTAATAGCTACAGGAAGTGACTAGAGGCTGTTATTTTTCCAAAAGGAGGATCTACGAAATATTAATGTCACTTTTATGTTGAGGTGCCCATACTTTTGCACCGGTCAAATTTTGCTAAAATGCAGATTGCACATTTTCTGTTAGTACAATAAACCTCATTTGAATCCAGAAATATAACTGAGTCCATCAGTTATTACTTATTAGATATATGAAACTGAAATAGCTGTTGCAAAAACCAAAATTGTTATAAAGAAAAAAGTTAACATTAATAGGGGTGCCCAAACTTTAACATATGACTGTATATAGATACTAAGTTTATTTGTATCTGCTCTTTCCCTGTGGTTACTGTGTTAGTCCTGGTCTGCTGTGGAGGCACACGAGTACAGCAGCATAAATGACATCCCGACACATGGGGAGTGCCGGGAGAGGAATTTATCTCTCGCTTAAGTCTTTGCACACACAGGGAAGGCAATTACATATTTCTTTCAGCGTGCTCTGATTGATTGACAGCAGTCCAGGACTAGTTGGGTGACTGCAGGTAGTAAAAGCAGTGACAAGTGCACATAGTTTATAAAGATGTATAAGGTATAAGGCTAAAACAGTCATTATTAAAGAGGGTATTAGGAGGCTGATAAAGTGATTCTAATACTGTCTTGGAGTAAATCCTAATGACAGGTTCCCTTTAACCCTAAGCTAGTTTTAGCTTTAATGACCCAGCCCTAATTTACAATTCTGAGGTGTCACTTTATGTGGTAAAACTGCAAAGCTTATTATTAATAATAATAATAATAATAATAATAATAATATCCCAGCAATTCTTAGATTCTGAAATATTGTACTTCAAGTAAGTGGTAAACATAGTTTAATAAAATGTGCATTTATTCATAAAATTATTGGAATTTCTTTTAAAATTTCTAATTTTTAAACTTTACATTTTTATTCCCTTAGAGCAGATAATCCTACTAAGGCCGGGGTCAGACTTGCGAGAAACTCAGACGAGTCTCGCACGTCAATACACTTGGATCGGAGCATTCAGCTGCATGTATTTCTATGCAGCCACACACTCCAGTCCCGAGTGCCGGCGGTAGTGCCGGGTTTTGACGTGCGAGACTAAACAGAATGATTATTAAATAGCATGTCCTATATGTTTAGTTTGTATCAGTATGTTTCCACCGATCTTCTATCTTGCATCTTTAGAGGATGTTAGAATTTGATATTATTTCAAAGAAATGTACAAATCCTATTTTTTAGGGACCTAGCCAGGTTTTAAGTGATCTTAAGGGGCCTAGTTAATGAAAATCCTGTACTATTTTAAAAACTATCTCTCAATGAATTCAAAACTGTCAAAAAGCTTACTAATTCTTCAGGTGCTTCACAGGAATTAACACAAAGGGAAATTAAAAAAATATTTATTTTTCCACTAAAATATTGCTTTAGTCCTAAAATTTAATTTTCATACAGTTTATGAAGCTCATAATTTAATATTTAGTTTAGATACTTCCCTTAATTTGCCCCATAACGTCATCTACGGCAGGTATGGCACTACTGCAAGGGATCTTTTATGTGTTACAGATTTTAAACTATTTTACTTTGTACAGAAGAGTGAAGCAGAATGATGAAGCATTTGGAAGGGAGCAAAATGACACAGAAATGTCAAACACAGGAGAAACCAGCCTTTCCGTGCATATGGAACATAACTAGTAAAAATACATTTTGTTCAAAGAAAATCAGCCATAATTATATATGAAGATATCATCGTGACAAGACAAAAAGAAACGAGTTATCTTCCTGGTTAAAAATGCATCCTAATGTAAAGTATAATTAGGCTTGAACTCTCTGCCTTGCACAATAGGTCAGCGCTCACTGGCGACTATTAACAAACAACTTTATTCATTTCATCCCCGAACCAATCTGACATTAAAAGCAAAAAATACATTAGGATTTTTTTGAGTTGGAAAAGATTATAGAGAAAGTCCGACATTCGCAGCGCAAATATATCCTCAACTGTCTTCCCAATTATCAGCAAAAAGATCTACTGCTCGGAAAAAGGAAGATAAACAGGATTATTATACCTAAATCCCATACTAATACTTTTCCAGACAGAGTTATTAGACGATTCTTCCATTTCAATCAAATGAGAAGCCATTTCATAGTTGTTCTTGTCAGCGTTTACTGATGCTAGTGGCCTAACTCACTAAAATGAAACATCATAAAGGCTCCAAGCTCTGCACCATGGGTATAATAATATGCAGGTACTAAAGTCAGTTCACATAGGGATGCACGAAAAGAGGAAAAAGGATTATAAAAAATGATCGAACTGCCTATAAATATGTGTTGTCTGACTGAAGGTAAAAACGTGCTCAACAGCCAGTGTGTTTCAATTTAAGCAATTCCTTACAGGTCTTTAATTTTGTTTCATTTCCCTAAAGCTTTTCCCTTGTATAAAGCATTAAAGTGGCGGCATGATGTATTTTGAGCTTTTATCATGGAATAACATTAACCGCCAATGCTGTTAATAAATCAATTGCTGGAATGGACTTATGCTACATGCATGTCTTACTGGATGTCATTCACTATAATGTGTACCTTTTAGTTACACCAAATGGTATAAAACATCAAGGCATTAAAGTACGTAAAATATTACTAAGTATGAGGCTTATTTACCTTGGTAAAGAAATCTGTCATTTGTAAAAAGTGAAAACTTTCACACTTTTTGTGACACTGCTCAAATCTGGAAACCCCACCAAACAGAGTAAGCCTGGCAATATTAAAAGCACCGTGTCCCCTTCCATGTTTACACAGGCACAGCACCATACAAATCCTTGTGACTAGAGTTGAGCGACTTTTGTTTTTTTAGGGTCGAGTTTCGTTTCGTGAAACCCGACTTTTCCAAAAGTCGGGTCGAGCATGATCGGACGATTATAGGGAAAAGTCGGGGTCGTCCCGAAACACGAAACCCAATGTAAGTCAATGGGGAATAAAAGTGGGCAGTGAGAGGAGGACAGGAAACAGACCTACAGTGCCCATTTGAATGCCAAAAGCATCAATTCTTCTTACTTAAGCTTGTCAACCTTAATTAACTTCATAATACAAGTTACGCACTGAAAAATGGGGGTTATTTGGCTAAAGTTGTGGGGGGGTAGGGCTGGCTCCAGGTTTTCATGTGCCCTGGGCGAAAAAGCGCCCCTTTAACACATACCACAACTCATCATGCTCCGATACGGCAGAGAAATAGCGTTATAGTACAATGAAAAATACTTCACTTTTTACATCTCATGACGAGGCCCATCTATTTCTCCATACAGAATCATTGGTCCCATATAATGTTTGAAACAGTATATGATGAGCTCCACATAATGCTACAGTATATGTTGGTCCCCATGGATGAAGCTCCACTGTCTTATGGGCCCAAATAATGCTCCAAACATAATGGGCCCCATTTCTAATGCTCTAGTGTATAATGGGCCCTGTAAATGCTGCTCCAGTGTCTGATGTCCACCTTAGGAATGTTCCATTGTATGGTGGGCCCCATCTATCATTTTCCAGAGTATAGTGCTCCCCAAAAATTGCTGTCCCAACATTGAAAACAATCATATAAGTCTCCTCGCTAGGGAATCCCTGTACTAGTCTGGACTCCTCGTCGTCCCCATCTTCCATCTCACTGCACAGTATTTCAACCTTGCAAGTGCTGTGATCCTGAGCAAGCAGGGGGGGCCCACTCGTTGGCGACGGCACTGGCACAGGGCCCCTGATAGTACGGTGGTGTGTCTGATGGTGGGTGGGCCGAACCTGCACTTTCATCTGTAGCTTCCTCTTTGTCACCGTGTAAGATGGAACTGTATATGGGAAGGGTAACCTGAGTTTCATCAGGGTCAGATTCAGGCCGTGTAGCGTGCGAGGGGAATATAGTGGTCTGGGTCAATGTACCAGCAGATTCATCGAGCAGTGGCTGGGCATCAGTGCACTTGTGTCGCCCCCAGGAGTATGGTCGCCACAGTGGCATTACCTTCCTCCTAGGGAGTGTGATGTCATGCTTGGGAGCAACGAAGGATCTCTCTAGCAGGTTAACTGATTGGGCGGCGTTAGTCCCACGAGTCATGACCCTCCAAACAGCGTTCATGAAGGCAAAGTGTTTCTTTTACATGGGCAGTATGGTTACAAAGCTGAACTTTAAAGGAATGTCCAGAAGGGCACCACCAGGAGTGGAGCCTACGGTTAAATTCGACTCCACCTGGGAAACCTCAACCATGCCAGCTACAGAACAGATGCACACATTGCAAGCTTAATTCCGTTAACGAACGAGACTCCGTCATGCCCCGCGGTCCGAGTCCGGCTTACTAGAGGGACACGTGAGGCTCTGGCACATGAGATTGGCCAATAACTGGTGTGTCATGCCCTTACATGTCCGTGGCTGCATGTGCGCTACACTGAAAAGGCCAGCGTTTGTCGCTTACAGGTGCAGATAACCCGCTGAACAACGTTAGTGATGGGGATCACTGATTATTACAATTATTACCCGCGAACGATGATTTCCCAGTAAGTGCAGGTCAACCGCAGTTCCGGAATTAGGCCTAACCGTCATTCCTGAAAAAACGAAAAACTTACGTGTGCAAACCACAGGTGCTGTAGCTTGCTTAACAGCTCGCCAGCCGTTCTCACGCCCAGTATGGATTACACGTGATTGCACAAAGGTGAGAAAGGGTACCGTATCCCCGGATAACATGTATGGATAGCGTACACATTCAAAATATATGTCTATACATCAGAAGGCAGGCTCAGACGGTGTTAGGCCCAGTATGGCTTGCACGTGATTGCACAAAGGTGAGAAAGGGTACCGTATCCCTGGATAACATGTATGGATAGCGTACACATTCAAAATATATGTCTATACATCAGGAGGCAGGCTCAGATGGTGTTAGGCCCAGTATGGCTTGCACGTGATTGCACAAAGGTGAGAAAGGGTACCGTATCCCTGGATAACATGTATGGATAGCGTACACATTCAAAATATATGTCTATACATCAGGAGGCAGGCTCAGATGGTGTTAGGCCCAGTATGGCTTGCACGTGATTGCACAAAGGTGAGAAAGGGTACCGTATCCCCGGATAACATGTATGGATAGCGTACACATTCAAAATATATGTCTATACATCAGGAGGCAGGCTCAGACGGTGTTAGGCCCAGTATGGCTTGCACGTGATTGCACAAAGGTGAGAAAGGGTACCGTATCCCCGGATAACATGTATGGATAGCGTACACATTCAAAATATATGTCTATACATCAGGAGGCAGGCTCAGACGGTGTCAGGCCCAGTATGGATTTGACGGCCCAGACTACACAGCGGAGGAGCAGGGAGAGGTAAAGATTGCAAATGCTGGGGCCCTGCCCAAGCAAGGGGGGCCCACTCGTGGGCGTCGGTACTGGCACTGGGCCCCTCATAGTACGGCGGTGTGTCTGACGGCGGGTGTGCACCACCACCGTCAGAGACACTTGATTGCACTATGAGGGACCCTGTGCCAGTGCCCGCGCCCAAGAGTTGGCCTACCCACATGTCCAGGGCAACGGCACTCGCACCGTGTCGTGCGCTAGGTGGTGACCCCGGCCATAGGGGGGGAGGCAGCACAGTTAGGGAGTTTTAGAAAGTGGCATATGTTGATGTTGGACATTCAGCTGATGCAAAAGGCGAAATAGGTCAAGTCCCAGGAAGAGGTGGACCAAAGCAAGCCATTTTTCTGTCACCCTATGTGTCATCAGGGGAAGGTGGGACAAAATCCTTGGAAACCCATGCATGGTTCATTTTAATGAAGGTTAGATCATCCACATTTTGGGTTGACAGACGGGTCCTTTTTTCTGTCAGGATTGATCCAGCTGCACTGAAGACTCTTTCCGATAGCACACTTGCAGCTGGGCAAGCGAGCTCCTGTAAGGCATATTGTGCCAATTCAGGCCAGGTGTCCAGTTTAGCGGCCCAATAGTCAAAGGGGAATGACCTGTGTGGGAGAACATCGATATGGGAGGAAAAGTAGTTTGTAACCATAGTTGACAACTGCTGTCTCCTGTCACTTTCCATCGATGCAGTATTACCAGTTGTGTGAGCGGTACTTGAAAAATCAGTCCACAACATTGTCATGAAACCCCTGTCTCCAACGCCACTTCTGCTGTGTGCACCATGAACACCTCTGACAAGCTGCCCCCGGCCCGTACGGCTCGTGTGAGAACCATCACCGCTGCTGTGTGCTGGGAATGCCTCAAGCAACCGATTTACCAGAGTTGCTTGTTTATTAGCCAATATTAGGTCAAGGTTCTCCTGTGGCATGATGTTTTGTAATTTGCCTTTATAGCGTGGATCCAGGATGCTGGCCAACCAGTAATCGTCATCGTTCATCATTTTGGCAATGCGGGGGTCCCTTTTTAGGATCTGCAAGGCATAATCTGACATGTGGGCCAATGTTCCCGGTGTCAATGATGCACTGCGAGTGCTGGGTGGAGGAGCACTTTCTGGCAAATCCACATCCCTCCAGTCACGCACAAACCCTGTACCAGACCTTGCCACGCCAACATTTTCACTTGCCCCACGAGATGCATCCTCCTCCTCTAAGTAATCATCCCCATCATCATCCTCCTCCTCCTCTTCTTCCTCCACCTCGTCCAGGAGAGGTCCCTGAGCAGACAATGGCTGAATGTCATCAAGGATTCCCTCCTCCTCTTCCTCCTCATCAACATTGGCTGCAGACGCCTGCTCCTTAAGGTGCGTCAAAGTTTGCATGAGCAGACGCATAAGTGGGATGCTCATGCTTAGGATGGCGTCGTCTGCGCTTACCAGCTGTGTGCATTCCTCAAAACACTGAAGGACTTTACAGAGGTCTTTCAGCTTCGACCACTGCACACCTGTCAACTCCATGTCTGCTCTCAAAGTGCCTGGCCGTGTATCCTCCCACAAATGCATTATGGCCTGCCTCTGCTCGCACAGTCGCTCCACCATGTGCAGGGTGGAGTTCCACCTTGTTGCAATGTCGATAATGAGGCGGTGGTTGGGAAGGTGGAGCAATCGCTGCAGCTTCTGCATACGAACGGAGTGTACAGGCGACCGGCGGATGTGTGCGCACAGTCTTCGCACCTTCTGGAGCAGGGCTGTTAACTCCGGATAATTTTTGAGGAAGCACTGCACCACCAGGTTCAAGGTGTGAGCCAAGCAAGGTATGTGGCTGAGTTTTGAAAGGGCTATGGCTGCCACAAAATGACAGCCGTTATCACTAACTACCTTGCCTGCCTCAAGATGTACACTGCCCAGCCATGACTCAGTTTGTCGCTTCAAGTACTCGGCCAGCGCCTCGGCGGTGTGTCTGTCGCCCAAACACATCATCTGCAACACAGCCTGCTGACGCTTTCCACTAGCTGCTCGATAGGGGGACACCTCGTGTGCTACAGTGGCAGCTGCAGATGGAGTGCTCGTACGACTGCGCTCTGTGGACGAGCTTTCGCTTCTGTAGGAGGAGGAGGAGGAGGGTCAAACGCCTACAGCCAACTGTTTCCTATACCGTGGGCTAGGCAGCACTGTCCCACCACCGCTGTCCCCTGTGTTCCCTGCATCCACCACATTAACCCAGTGCGCAGTGATGGACACGTAACGGCCCTGGCCATGCCGACTGGACCATGCATCAGTTGTGAGGTGCACCTTTCCACTCACTGACTGCTTGAGTGCATGGACAATGCGGTCTTTTACATGATGGTGGAGGGCTGGGATGGCTTTGCGAGAGAAGAAGTGGCGACTGGGTAGGTCATAGCGTGGTACTGCATAGGCCATGAGTTCGCGGAAAGCTGCGCTTTCCAACAACCGATAGGGCATCATCTCAAATGAGATTAGTTTGGCAATGTGGGCAATTTTTGGAACCTGTCTTTGGAGTGCTCCGGGCCTGCCAGATAACAGCTGTTGCGATGTCGATGTCTGCTGTGGATGCTCCTCCTCATCTGAGCTATTGAAAGCAGCACCCTCTTCCCCCAATGGATGCCAATCTGGGTCAACAACTGGGTCATCCATCACCTCCTCTTCAATGTCATGTGCACCTTCCTCTGTGTCACTGTGTATGGTGGTATAGTGTGCGGGAAGGGGCACCTGAGTCTCATCAGGGTCAGAAACTGACTCTGTACACTATGAGGACAATGTAGTGCTCTGAGTGAATGTACCAGCAGAATCATCTATCAGCGGCTGTGCATCAGTGCACTCCATGTCAGATGCATCTTGGCCTGGGTAATTCACCATTTCACTTGATAATCCAGGAATGGTATGTGAAAACAGCTCCATGGAGTAATCAGTAGTATGGCCTGCGTCATCCTTCAATCCTGGTTGGGGTGAAGGACACAAGGAAAGGTGTGGTTCATGAACATGAGCCTCCAATGACGACTCAGTGCTTTTACTTTTTACAACTTCAGAAGAGGAGGCGATAGAGCTGGAGGCTGAGTCAGCAATGTAAGACAAAACTTTTTCCTGATGCTCTGGCTTTAAAAGCGGTTTGCCAACTCCTAGAAAACTAAGCCTTCGAAGCCTTATGGAGCCGGACGATGACGCAGGCTCAACACCTCCTGCATTCGGTCCTATTTTGCTCTTGCCACTACCATCAGATCCACCACCAACACCTTCATTACCAGCTGCCAACCCCCGCCCAATTCCACGGCCTCTTCCACCAGCCTTCCTCATTTTTTGTAGAAATGTAGACAAAATCCAATAAACTATATAGTAATGTAAAACAAGGTACAAGGTGTCTATAGCACAGGGGAGATTTTGAATTTCTGCAGACACTAGTGGACACTGGACACTTTTGGATTGTGTGAGGCCCACTGAATATCAGAGCGCTATGTCACAGGCTCGATGGCACAGGTGTGAAAACAGTGACTACAGGATAAGGGAGATTTTGAATTTCTGCAGACACTAGTGGACACTGGACACTTTTGGATTGTGTGAGGCCCACTGAATATCAGAGCGCTATGTCACAGGCTCGATGGCACAGGTGTGAAAAAAGGGACTTCAGGATAAGGGAGATTTTGAATTTCTGCAGACACTAGTGGACACTGGACACTTTTGGATTGTGTGAGGCCCACTGAATATCAGAGCGCTATGTCACAGGCTCGATGGCACAGGTGTGAAAAAAGGGACTACAGGATAAGGGAGATTTTGAATTTCTGCAGACACTAGTGGACACTGGACACTTTTGGATTGTGTGAGGCCCACTGAATATCAGAGCACTATGTCACAGGCTCGATGGCACAGGTGTGAAAAAAGGGACTACAGGATAAGGGAGATTTTGAATTTCTGCAGACACTAGTGGACACTGGACACTTTTGGATTGTGTGAGGCCCACTGAATATCAGAGCGCTATGTCACAGGCTCGATGGCACAGGTGTGAAAACAGTGACTACAGGATAAGGGAGATTTTGAATTTCTGCAGACACTAGTGGACACTGGACACTTTTGGATTGTGTGAGGCCCACTGAATATCAGAGCGCTATGTCACAGGCTCGATGGCACAGGTGTGAAAAAAGGGACTACAGGATAAGGGAGATTTTGAATTTCTGCAGACACTAGTGGACACTGGACACTTTTGGATTGTGTGAGGCCCACTGAATATCAGAGCGCTATGTCACAGGCTCGATGGCACAGGTGTGAAATCAGTGACTACAGGATAAGGGAGATTTTGAATTTCTGCAGACACTATTGGACACTGGACACTTTTGGATTGTGTGAGGCCCACTGAATATCAGAGCGCTATGTCACAGGCTCGATAGCACAGGTGTGAAAAAAGGGACTACAGGATAAGGGAGATTTTGAATTTCTGCAGACACTAGTGGACACTGGACACTTTTGGATTGTGTGAGGCCCACTGAATATCAGAGCGCTATGTCACAGGCTCGATGGCACAGGTGTGAAAACAGTGACTACAGGATAAGGGAGATTTTGAATTTCTGCAGACACTAGTGGACACTGGACACTTTTGGATTGTGTGAGGCCCACTGAATATCAGAGCGCTATGTCACAGGCTCGATGGCACAGGAGTGAAAAAAGGACTACAGGATAAGGGAGATTTTGAATTTCTGCAGACACTAGTGGACACTGGACACTTTTGGATTGTGTGAGGCCCACTGAATATCAGAGTGCTATGTCACAGGCTCGATGGCACAGATGTGAAAACAGAGACTACAGGATAAGGGAGATTTTGAATTTCTGCAGACACTAGTGGACACTGGACACTTTTGGATTGTGTGAGGCCCACTGAATGTCAGAGCGCTATGTCTCAGGCTCGATGGCACAGGTGTGAAAAAAGGGACTACAGGATAAGGGAGATTTTGAATTTCTGCAGACACTAGTGGACACTGGACACTTTTGGATTGTGTGAGGCCCACTGAATATCAGAGCGCTATGTCACAGGCTCGATGGCACAGGTGTGAAAACAGTGACTACAGGATAAGGGAGATTTTGAATTTCTGCAGACACTCGTGGACACTGGACACTTTTGGATTGTGTGAGGCCCACTGAATATCAGAGCGCTATGTCACAGGCTCGATGGCACAGGTGTGAAAAAAGGGACTACAGGATAAGGGAGATTTTGAATTTCTGCAGACACTAGTGGACACTGGACACTTTTGGATTGTGTGAGGCCCACTGAATATCAGAGCGCTATGTCACAGGCTCGATGGCACAGGAGTGAAAACAGTGACTACAGGATAAGGGAGATTTTGAATTTCTGCAGACACTAGTGGACACTGGACACTTTTGGATTGTGTGAGGCCCACTGAATATCAGAGCGCTATGTCACAGGCTCGATGGCACAGGTGTGAAAAAAGGGACTACAGGATAAGGGAGATTTTGAATTTCTGCAGACACTAGTGGACACTGGACACTTTTGGATTGTGTGAGGCCCACTGAATATCAGGGCGCTATGTCACAGGCTCGATGGCACAGGAGTGAAAACAGTGACTACAGGATAAGGGAGATTTTGAATTTCTGCAGACACTAGTGGACACTGGACACTTTTGGATTGTGTGAGGCCCACTGAATATCAGAGCGCTATGTCACAGGCTCGATGGCACAGGTGTGAAAAAAGGGACTACAGGATAAGGGAGATTTTGAATTTCTGCAGACACTAGTGGACACTGGACACTTTTGGATTGTGTGAGGCCCACTGAATATCAGAGCGCTATGTCACAGGCTCGATGGCACAGGTGTGAAAACAGTGACTACAGGATAAGGGAGATTTTGAATTTCTGCAGACACTAGTGGACACTGGACACTTTTGGATTGTGTGAGGCCCACTGAATATCAGAGCGCTATGTCACAGGCTCGATGGCACAGGTGTGAAAAAAAGGACTACAGGATAAGGTAGATTTTGAATTTCTGCAGACACTAGTGGACACTGGACACTTTTGGATTGTGTGAGGCCCACTGAATATCAGAGCGCTATGTCACAGGCTCGATGGCACAGATGTGAAAACAGAGACTACAGGATAAGGGAGATTTTGAATTTCTGCAGACACTAGTGGACACTGGACACTTTTGGATTGTGTGAGGCCCACTGAATGTCAGAGCGCTATGTCACAGGCTCGATGGCACAGGTGTGAAAAAAGGGACTACAGGATAAGGGAGATTTTGAATTTCTGCAGACACTAGTGGACACTGGACACTTTTGGATTGTGTGAGGCCCACTGAATATCAGAGCGCTATGTCACAGGCTCGATGGCACAGGTGTGAAAACAGTGACTACAGGATAAGGGAGATTTTGAATTTCTGCAGACACTAGTGGACACTGGACACTTTTGGATTGTGTGAGGCCCACTGAATATCAGAGCGCTATGTCACAGGCTCGATGGCACAGGTGTGAAAACAGTGACTACAGGATAAGGGAGATTTTGAATTTCTGCAGACACTAGTGGTCACTGGACACTTTTGGATTGTGTGAGGCCCACTGAATATCAGAGCGCTATGTCACAGGCTCGATAGCACAGGTGTGAAAAAAGGGACTACAGGATAAGGGAGATTTTGAATTTCTGCAGACACTAGTGGACACTGGACACTTTTGGATTGTGTGAGGCCCACTGAATATCAGAGCGCTATGTCACAGGCTCGATGGCACTGGAGTGAAAACAGTGACTACAGGATAAGGGAGATTTTGAATTTCTGCAGACAGTAGTGGACACTGGACACTTTTGGATTGTGTGAGGCCCACTGAATATCAGAGCGCTATGTCACAGGCTCAATGGCACAGGTGTGAAAAAAAGGACTACAGGATAAGGGAGATTTTGAATTTCCGCAGACACTAGTGGACACTGGACACTTTTGGATTGTGTGAGGCCCACTGAATATCAGAGTGCTATGTCACAGGCTCGATGGCACAGATGTGAAAACAGAGACTACAGGATAAGGGAGATTTTGAATTTCTGCAGACACTAGTGGACACTGGACACTTTTGGATTGTGTGAGGCCCACTGAATGTCAGAGCGCTATGTCTCAGGCTCGATGGCACAGGTGTGAAAAAAGGGACTACAGGATAAGGGAGATTTTGAATTTCTGCAGACACTCGTGGACACTGGACACTTTTGGATTGTGTGAGGCCCACTGAATATCAGAGCGCTATGTCACAGGCTCGATGGCACAGGTGTGAAAACAGTGACTACAGGATAAGGGAGATTTTGAATTTCTGCAGATACTCGTGGACACTGGACACTTTTGGATTGTGTGAGGCCCACTGAATATCAGAGCGCTATGTCACAGGCTCGATGGCACAGGTGTGAAAAAAGGGACTACAGGATAAGGGAGATTTTGAATTTCTGCTGACACTAGTGGACACTGGACACTTTTGGATTGTGTGAGGCCCACTGAATATCAGAGCGCTATGTCACAGGCTCGATGGCACAGGAGTGAAAACAGTGACTACAGGATAAGGGAGATTTTGAATTTCTGCAGACACTAGTGGACACTGGACACTTTTGGATTGTGTGAGGCCCACTGAATATCAGAGCGCTATGTCACAGGCTCGATGGCACAGGTGTGAAAAAAGGGACTACAGGATAAGGGAGATTTTGAATTTCTGCAGACACTAGTGGACACTGGACACTTTTGGATTGTGTGAGGCCCACTGAATATCAGAGCGCTATGTCACAGGCTCGATGGCACAGGAGTGAAAACAGTGACTACAGGATAAGGGAGATTTTGAATTTCTGCAGACACTAGTGGACACTGGACACTTTTGGATTGTGTGAGGCCCACTGAATATCAGAGCGCTATGTCACAGGCTCGATGGCACAGGTGTGAAAAAAGGGACTACAGGATAAGGGAGATTTTGAATTTCTGCAGACACTAGTGGACACTGGACACTTTTGGATTGTGTGAGGCCCACTGAATATCAGAGCGCTATGTCACAGGCTCGATGGCACAGGTGTGAAAACAGTGACTACAGGATAAGGGAGATTTTGAATTTCTGCAGACACTAGTGGACACTGGACACTTTTGGATTGTGTGAGGCCCACTGAATATCAGAGCGCTATGTCACAGGCTCGATGGCACAGGTGTGAAAACAGTGACTACAGGATAAGGGAGATTTTGAATTTCTGCAGACACTAGTGGACACTGGACACTTTTGGATTGTGTGAGGCCCACTGAATATCAGAGCGCTATGTCACAGGCTCGATGGCACAGGTGTGAAAAAAAGGACTACAGGATAAAGGAGATTTTGAATTTCTGCAGACACTAGTGGACACTGGACACTTTTGGATTGTGTGAGGCCCACTGAATATCAGAGCGCTATGTCACAGGCTCGATGGCACAGATGTGAAAACAGAGACTACAGGATAAGGGAGATTTTGAATTTCTGCAGACACTAGTGGACACTGGACACTTTTGGATTGTGTGAGGCCCACTGAATATCAGAGCGCTATGTCACAGGCTCGATGGCACAGGTGTGAAAAAAGGGACTACAGGATAAGGGAGATTTTGAATTTCTGCAGACACTAGTGGACACTGGACACTTTTGGATTGTGTGAGGCCCACTGAATATCAGAGCACTATGTCACAGGCTCGATGGCACAGGAGTGAAAACAGTGACTACAGGATAAGGGAGATTTTGAATTTCTGCAGACACTAGTGGACACTGGACACTTTTGGATTGTGTGAGGCCCACTGAATATCAGAGCGCTATGTCACAGGCTCGATGGCACAGGTGTGAAAACAGTGACTACAGGATAAGGGAGATTTTGAATTTCTGCAGACACTAGTGGACACTGGACACTTTTGGATTGTGTGAGGCCCACTGAATATCAGAGCGCTATGTCACAGGCTCGATGGCACAGGTGTGAAAACAGTGACTACAGGATAAGGGAGATTTTGAATTTCTGCAGACACTAGTGGACACTGGACACTTTTGGATTGTGTGAGGCCCACTGAATATCAGAGCGCTATGTCACAGGCTCGATGGCACAGGTGTGAAAACAGTGACTACAGGATAAGGGAGATTTTGAATTTCTGCAGACACTAGTGGACACTGGACACTTTTGGATTGTGTGAGGCCCACTGAATATCAGAGCGCTATGTTACAGGCTCAATGACACAGGTGTGAAAACAGTGACTACAGGATAAGGGAGATTTTGAATTTCTGCAGACACTAGTGGACACTGGACACTTTTGGATTGTGTGAGGCCCACTGATGCTGTATGGTGTGAAAAAATGCACGCTCAGTACCTCAGCAGGACAAAAAAAAAATTGGGATTGCTTTTAAAAAAGCAGTTTGCAGAGCAGTGGGTAAACAGCAATGCAGCTGTCAGGAAGCCATAGAAGGCAGCCTAACAACCAACACCACTGATCCACCACTATATAGCCTCCCCTTGCACTGCACACACAGTGATTGGTGTGTTGTACAGGCAAAATCGCTAGCAGCAGAAGCAGTTTTTTTTTCTTCTTCCCTGCTTAACGCTCTCCCTACAGAATCAGCAACCTCTCCCTATGCTAAGATCGGCAGTAGTAAGATGGCGGTCGGCGTGCACGCCCTTTTATAACCCCTGTGACGCCCACCAAAGCAAGCCAATCACTTGCATGCCCTTCTGAAAGATGGTGGTGACCCCTGCCTATGTCATCACGTTGCCCACAGTGTCCGTGGATCCTGATTGGCTGAAA
The DNA here is from genome assembly GCF_039654945.1 of Dendrobates tinctorius. Lineage (NCBI taxonomy): Eukaryota > Metazoa > Chordata > Amphibia > Anura > Dendrobatidae > Dendrobates > Dendrobates tinctorius. The sequence continues at coordinate 47,715,394 of NW_027361698.1, forward strand.
AAGAGCGCAAAACAAACTTTTGAAATGCGACTTTGGCACGTAAGTCGCCGACCTCGTGGCCGACCTCATCCTAGGGTCGGGTTTCGTTTCATGAAACCTGACTTTGCCAAAAGTCGGGGACTTTTGAAATTTTTCGACCCGTTTCGCTCAACTCTACTTGTGACTATTCCTAGTACTACAGCTCAGTGCTTTTTTCTAGAATTTCAACATCTTTATCAACGATAAAGGAATTGAGGGTAAACTGATTAAATTTGCTAATGACACAAAGCTAAGGAGGGATAGCTAATACTAGAGAAGAGAGAGAGGATTCAAAAAGATATAAATAAACTGGAGCAGTGGGCAGCAACTAACAGAATGGTTTTTAACAGGATAAAATGCAAAGTACTACATCTGGGCAATAAAAATGAAAATTATACAGAATGGGAGGAATAGGGCTAAGCAACAGCACATGTGAAAAAGACTTGGGTATACTAATAGATCACAGACTGAATATGAATCAACAGTGTGATGCAGCAGCAAAAAAGGCAAATGCAATTCTAGGATGTATAAACAGAAGCATACAGTCTAGATCACGTGAAGTCATTATTGCCCTCTACTCCTCTTTGGTTAGACCTCATCTGGAATACTGTGTCCAGTTTTGGGCACCACATTTTAAAAAAGACATCAACAAACTGGAGCAAGTTCAAGTTCAGAAAAGAGCGACCAGAATGGTGACAGGTCTGCAAACCCTGTCTTATGAGGAAAGGTTGCAGGATTTGGGAATGTTTAGCATGCAGAAGAGAAGACTGAGAGGAGACTTAATAGCTGTCTACAAATATCTCAAGGGCTGTCACATTGTAGAAGGATCATCTTTATTCTCATTTGCACAAGGAAAGACTAGAAGCAATGGGATGAAACTGAATGGGAGGAGTCACAGATTAGATATTAGAAAAAACTTTTTGACAGTTAGAGTGATCAATGAGTGGAACAGGCTGCCACGAGAGGTAGTGAGTTCTCCTTCAATAGAAGTCTTCAGAGGCTGGACAAACATCTGTCTGGGATGATATAGCGAATCCTGCTTTGAGCAGGGGGTTTGGCCAGATGGCCCAGGAGGTCCCTTCCAACTCTCCTATTCTATGATTCTATGAGATTGAATTACATTGAACTTAAGTGCCAAATACAACCAAAACCATAAGCATAGCATGGTAAATACCACAATTCATTCATTCCTGTCCTATCCTTCATTATTACAAATTAAATAAAAATTACCCAGATGACACTGTTTGAATGGCAAAACATATCTGGGAGGCTCTGTTCATACATTTTTAAAAACTTTACTCTTTTTTTAATTTAATGAACTGCAGTCATACTTTGTAATATTACTGTAAAGCGTAAAAAGTAATCTATCAGAAGGTTTTTGCTACCTCATCTGACAGCAGCTTAATATAGAAAAAGAGACCCTGATTCCAATGATGTAACACTTCATATACTGGAGCAGAGCTCAGAAAGCTAACCCCGCCTACACTGCAGCTTTCTATGTATATTGTCTGTTAACAGTGAGCTGATTATCAGAGGAGAGGACGTGGTTGGAACAGTGCTTGTGTGCACTTTGATCAGGACAATGATAATGACCTAGGAATAAAACTTATCTGTAAGTAAACAATAGCACACAGCCTAATAAATGCCACATTGCTGAATTCAGTGTCTCAGCCCACCACACAGTAGGATCACCCTAATGAGTGGAATGAAAAAAAAATGATAAAAAGCTGCTCACCTCTTCCACTTGCCCCACTGCTTCAGTCTCTGCAAAATGTTTTCTAAAGCTCCACACAGTGGGAGTGATGTAAAGACATCATCGCACCTGCTGCACTGAGACATCAGAGCTCAGTCACACAGGGAGTATGATGGAGGAAGAAGCTGACGGTTCCCTATTCCATTATTGCTTTCAATAGTATTTGCATCTAAGATGCAGATACCTTTGAAAGCATGGTCCTGGACAGGGCCCTAGGTAAGCACCTGGCTCAACCAACTCCCTTGCCCCAAAGTAGCTGCGTGGTCTGCATCTATTAGCGATATGCCACTGATCACTACTGCACATTTATCCTGCTAAGCAATACTTAGCAGGAGGAGCTCCTTACTCTGCAAGCTGCACAGTGATGGCTCTTGGAATTTTGCAGCAGTGCTGCTGATTCCAGAACAAGACATGGCCATCTCTGTCCTGTGAAACTAAGTAAAAGCAATTTTGATGACTACTTGGTAACTCTTATTTCCTGTTTAATAATGAAGGCCTTGGAGCACACACCCAGGTGAGTTCTCATCAGCCATGATCAGGTATGGCATTGACTATCTTCATCTATTGCATTAATAATGTGTTCTAGTGAATATGAGGGTCCCAAAAGTCAGATTCAGGAGTGTAACGATTGTGGTCATAAAGGGTGCGACTGCAACCTGCCTCATGCTGGAGGGGGGCCCCCTGATGTTTGGGTGGAATGTATTGCTGTGCAGAGACCCATTGGCACTCTGGGCTGTAATGCACAATGCCAGCCAATCAGAGGCCGGCAGCTGACTTCGGCTTGCCAATAAGGCCTCTTTCACACTTCAGTCTTTTGATGTCAGTTGATGTCAAAGTGTGAAAAAAACGGATCCGTTTCTGCTTTGCAAAAAACAGATGCACCGGATCCGCTTTTTTGACGGATCCATTGCAGCCGCCAGTGTATGAAATTTAAGGAACGGAACTCTGGAAAAAGGAGAGAGAGAGATATTTTGAAAGCACTTCCGGGCATGCTCAGTATAAAAAGGTGGAATCCGTTTGTGGATTCCATCAATTAACGGTTTGCAACGCCCATAGGCGTCCATTATAGCATATTTAGGACAGCAACGGATCCCTTGCTATCCGCCGTTTCAACGCAGACAAAAAGCGTTGCAATGTCTATCCACAGCGGATGCCAAAATTATAACGGATCCATCAAAAAACAGATGCAACGGACGACCATCCATCACAATCCGTCACTAATGTAAGTCTATGGGAAGTCTATGTAAGTCTATGGGAAAAAAAACGGATTCCGCCCCAAAAAATGACGGATCCGTTTTTTTCTAAAAATGGCGGATTTCAACTGATGTCAAAAGACTGAAGTGTGAAAGAGGCCTAACATGTGGCACATGGCATTGACGTCATGCACTGTCCATTGTGCAAGCCAAAGTCAGCTGCGGACTCCTGCCTTCCCTTCCATGTTTTTCTCCATCACATGTTTACTTTTTAAAATGCCTCGAGAGGAACGGAAGAGGCGTAGGATGAGGACATTATACCATAAAGGGGGCATTATTCCAGGATGGGGACATTATAACAGAACGGAGTCATTATACCAGGATGGGGCATGTCAAGGATAACAGATAGATCATGTAAATCCCACTGCAGTTACCAATATGTCAAGGTACAAAATATATATATATATATATATATATATATATATATATATATTTACCGGATACAGTCAGTGCCAAATTGCACAATAATAAAAGGAACTTGCTGCTACCACCAATCATTTATATAGGCTGAGTAGACATCCACTGCAAATAGCATATTGCTTCAGGGGTACCGTTTATAGAGCAAAAGGAATGAAGCTGTTAAAGGGAATGTCAGCAGGTTTTTGCCACCTCATCTGAGAGCAGCCTGATGTAGCCAAAAATAAGCCGAATCCAATGATATATCACTTAAGGCCCCATCACACACAGCGATCTCGCTAGCGAGATCGCTGATTTTGTGACACATAAGCAAACTCGCCAGCGAGATCGCTGTGTGTGATGGAGATCAGCGACCGGCCCCCCTGCCAGTTATCGCTGATTGTGCAGCATCGGCCTGGGCCGATTTTCGATCGCTGGTCTCCCGCTGGCCAGTGCGCATCGCTGTGTGTGGCAGCGAGAGACCAGCGTTCAGCGATGTTGGACGCTGGTTTCTATTGTAAACAGCGGGTATCCAGGAGTCGCGCGGCTCTTAGATACCCGATGTTTACATTTGAAACCAGCGTCGTTGGTCCTGATCGCTGGAGGGGCTGTCTTGTGACAGCTCACCAGCGATCAGCCTAACAATGTCCCAGCGATCCCATCATGTCGGATCGTTGGTGGGATCGCTGGGACATCGTTATGTGTAACGGGGGCTTTAGTTTACTAGGTGCAGCATTCTGACTCAAAAAGAGTTTTTTAGATTGTGTAAGCAGAGCTGTATAGCCAACCTCGTCCACAACAGGCTCTGTATATATAATATTCATAGACAGTGAGCTGCCTATCACAGTAGGAAGTGTGTTGGACCAAGGCTCACATGACCAGCTAGTCACAGCAATGATAAGCTGCTAAAACAATCATTGTAAGGGCCCCGTCACACATAGTGACGCACCAGCAATCCCGACAACGATATGACATTGTCAGGATCGCTGGTGTGTCGCTACATGATCGCTGGTGAGCTGCCAAACAGGTAGCTTCACAAGCAATCAGCACCAGCGACACGCCGGTAACAAGCGATGCACGTTGCTTAGTTACCAGCACGCTGCTGCAGGGAGCTGGTTACCAAGGTACACATCGGGTTTCTAAGCGGCACGCTGCACTTAGAAACCCAATGTGTACCTTGGTTACCAGCTCCCTGCACCAGCGCGCTGGTAACTAAGGTACACATCGGGTTTTTAAGCGCTGCGCGCCGCTTAGAAACCCTCCGTTTACCTTAGTTACCAGCTCCAGCTCGCTGATCGCTGGTCTCCCGCCTGTCACACGCAGCGATGCGTGCTGGCCAGCAGGAGACCAGCGTTCAATAAAATGACTATGAAGAGGAGGATGAATGAACTCATGGAGATCAACATCCGACACTGCGGAGACACATCACGTGTTTCTCAACGCAGTGATTCTAGAGCACTGCCCCCGTCCCTAATGGGAAATATGTAAAACATGCAAAACAGAAGCCGCGGAGACACCATCACGTGTTTCTCAACGCAAGCAATGACCAGCCAGGTCTTTGCCCGGGAAGGAACAACCACGGGAAGGGCAGTCTCCAATGAAGGAAACCAACTATGCCAAAACATGGTATCCATCCACATACAGCTGTTTCGAGGTATTGCCCCTCATCAGTGTGGAGTAGGAAACTGGCTGGTAGGAGCAATGCCTAGTAAAAAGACTATGAAAAGGAGGATGAATGAACTCATGGAGATCAACATCCGACACTGCGGAGACACCATCACGTGTTTCTCAACGCAGTGATTCTAGAGCACTGCCCCCATCCCTTATGGGAAATATGAAAAACATGCAAAACAAGCCGCGGAGACACCATCACGTGTTTCTCAACGCAAGCAATGACCAGCCAGGTCTTTGCCTGGGAAGGAACAACCACGGGAAGGGCAGTCTCCAATGAAGGAAACCACCTATGCCAAAACATGGTATCCATCCACATACAGCTGTTTCGAGGTATTGCCCCTCATCAGTGTGGAGTAGGAAACTGGCTGGTAGGAGCAATGCCTAGTAAAAAGACTATGAAAAGGAGGATGAATGAACTCATGGAGATCAACATCCGACACTGCGGAGACACCATCACGTGTTTCTCAATGCAGTGATTCTAGAGCACTGCCCCCATCCCTTATTGGAAATATGTAAAACATGCAAAACAAGCCACGGAGACACCATCACGTGTTTCTCAACGCAAGCAATGACCAGCCAGGTCTTTGCCCGGGAAGGAACAACCACGGGAAAAACTTGTGACGCTGTGTGTGACGGGGGCTTTAGGAAACAAAACCTCAGAGCTTGGTAAGAGGCATTGCTGAAATGTGTGTTTTAACCCCTACTTCACGCTGTCTTCAGATTACATTGCTAAAAATTGCTGATAGATTCCATTTAAATTTTTAAATATTTAATCCAAATTGTAAGCAATGTTTTTAAAAATATACAAGATGTTAGAAAAAAGACAAAGCAATATAGTATATACAACTTATTTTATTTTATGTATCTGTTTTTGTAGTAACTGAAGAAGGTCACAATTGACCGAAACATTTTTGTTTGCGTACTACAATAAATTTCCTTCTGATTATATCTAAGTTGAGTGCTAGGTTTATAACTACAGTTGTGGCCAAAAGTTTTGACACCCCTGCAATTCTGTCAGATAATACTCAGTTTCTTCCTGAAAATGATTGCAAACACAAATTCTTTGGTATTATTATCTTCATTTAATTTGTCTTAAATGAAAAAACACAAAAGAGAATGAAGCAAAAAGCAAAACATTGATCATTTCACACAAAACTCCAAAAATGGGCCAGACAAAAGTATTGGCACACTCAGCCTAATACTTGATTGCACAACCTTTAGCCAAAATAACTGCGACCAACCGCTTCCGGTAACCATCAATGAGTTTCTTACAATGCTCTGCTGGAATTTTAGACCATTCTTCTTTGGCAAACTGCTCCAGGTCCCTGATATTAGAAGGGTGCCTTCTCCAAACTGCCATTTTTAGATCTCTCCACAGGTGATCTATGGGATTCAGGTCTGGACTCATTGCTGGCCACCTTAGAAGTCTCCAGTGCTTTCCCTCAAACCATTTTCTAGTGCTTTTTGAAGTGTGTTTTGGGTCATTGTCCTGCTGGAAGACCCATGACCTCTGAGGGAGACCCAGCTTTCTCACACTGGGCCCTACATTATGCTGCAAAATGTGTTGGTAGTCTTCTGACTTCATAATGCCATGCACACGGTCAAGCAGTCCAGTGCTAGAGGCAGCAAAGCAACCCCAGAACATCAGGGAACCTCCGCCAGGTTTGACTGTAGGGACCGTGTTTTTTTCTTTGAATGCCTCTTTTTTTCTCCTGTAAACTCTATGTTGATGCCTTTGCCCAAAAAGCTCTACTTTTGTCTCATCTGACCAGAGAACATTCTTCCAAAGCGTTTTAGGCTTTTTAAGGTAAGTTTTGGCAAACTCCAGTCTGGCTTTTTTATGTCTCGGGGTAGGAAGTGGGGTCTTCCTGGGTCTCCTACCATACAGTCCCTTTTCATTCAGATGCCGACAGATAGTACGGGTTGACACTGTTGTACCCTTGGACTGCAGGGCAGCTTGAACTTGTTTGGATGTTAGTCGAGGTTCTTTATCCAACATCCGCACAATCTTTTGTCAATTTTTCTTTTCCATCCACATCTAGGGAGGTTCGCCACAGTGCCTTGGGCTTTAAACTTCTTGATGACACTGCGCACGGTAGACACAGGAACATTCAGGTCTTTGGAGATGGACTTGTAGCCTTGAGATTGCTCATGCTTCCTCACAATTTGGATTCTCAAGTCCTCAGACAGTTCTTTGGTCTTCTTTCTTTTCTCCATGCTCAATGTGGTACACACAAGGACACAGGACAGAGGTTGAGTCAACTTTAATCCATGTCAACTGGCTGCAAGTGTGATTTAGTTATTGCCAACACCTGTTAGGTACCACAGGTAAGTTACAGGTGCTGTTAATTACACAAATTAGAGAAGCATTACATGATTTTTCGAACAGTGCCAATACTTTTGTCCACCCTCTTTTTTATGTTTGGTGTGGAATTATATCCAATTTGGCTTTAGGACAATTGTTTTTGTGTTTTTTCATTTAAGACAAAATAAATGAAGATAATAATAACAAAGAATTTGTGTTTGCAATCATTTTCAGGAAGAAACTGAGTATTATCTCACAAAATTGCAGGGGTGTCAATACTTTTAGCCACAACTGTACTATCTATATTGTTTGGGAACCTAACCTTTAGCACCATCCCTTAGTTGTGCTCACAGTGATTTTTCTAATCTGATCTACCCAATGATCAACTTTGTTTGCTTGCAGGAGGGAGAGGTAGCCGCAGGTACGGGTCAGCTGGAGGTCATGGAGACAGATTTTGCTCCATTCAATCCATACTACAATGCTAATATGAGATCTCCATAGATTTTAAAATTATATATATATATATATATATATGTATATAGCAGGGCATTATACCAGAATGGGGCTATTATACCGGAATAGGGACATTATACCAGGATGGAGGCACTATACCTGGATGGGGACATTATACCAGGATTGAGGACATTATACTTGAATGGGGAAATTATCCCAGAATGGGGGACATTATTCTAGGAAGGGGTCCAGAATGGGGTAAAATATTATAGAATTAGGCTCAGGATGGGGGGCATTATTACTGTGAGGCGCCAGGATGGGGACATTACTACTGTAAAGAGCCTAGAATGGGTGTTATTACAAGGGGTGAATGTATGTCTTTAAAGGAGATAGACCATTAAAAGGACACACACAGTGGCATGCAAATGTGTTCGCACCCCTGGTCAAAATTACTGTTACCATAAATAGTTAAGCAAGTTAAAGATTAAATGATCTCTAAAAGGCCTAGGGTTAAAGATGATGACACATGTCCTTCGTATTTTAGGCAAAAAATATATTTTCATCTTTTACACTTTAAAAATAGCAAAAAAGAAAAAGGGGAGATGCTAAAGTTTGGGCACCCTGTATGGTTAGAGACTTTTAGCACCCCTTTTTGAAAGTATCACAGCTTTTAAAAGCTTTTTTTAGCCAGCCAAGTGTTTTTCAGTTGTTTTTGGGGGGATTTTCTTCCATTCTTCCTTGGAAAATTCTTTCAGTTCTGTGAGATTCATGGGTTGGCTAGCTTGCACTGCTATTTTGATGTCTAGCCACAGATTTTCACCGATGTTCAGATCAGGTAAATGTAAGGGCCATTGCAAACCCTTCAGCTTGTGCCTTTTGAGGTAGTCTATTGTGGATTTTGATGTGTGTTTAGTATCATTATCCCTTTGTAGAAGCTATTCTCTTTTCAGCTTCAACTTTTTTCTACAGATGGTATTATGTCTGCATCAATAATTTGTTCAAATTTCATTGAATCCAATCTTCCCTCCACCAGTTAAAAGTTCCCCCGGATATTGGCTGCAACATAACGCCAAAACATGATTGATCCATCCCCATGAAAAATGGTAGGTGAGATGTTACTTTCCTGAAATTATGTGTCCTTTTTTCTCCACACATGCCTTTGATTGTTGTGGCTAAAGAGTTGTATTTTAACCTCATCGGTCCACAGGACTTGCTTCCTAAATTCATCAGGCTTGTTTAGATCTTCTCTTGCATACTTCTGATGCTAAATGTTATGGTGAGGATGAAGGTGAAGTTTTCCTCTCATGACTCTTTCATGAAACCATATTTGTGCGGTATCTCTGGACAGTAGAACAATGTATTACAACTCTGGAGTCTGCAAAATCTGTCTGGAGGTTTTTTTGCAGTCATGGGGGGGGGGGTTCTAATTTGCTTCCCTAGAAATCCTACGAGCAGCTCTCTTTGAAATTCTGCTTGGTCTTCTAGACCTTAGCTTGACATCCACTGTTTCTGTTAACTGCCATTTCTTAACAACATTTTGAACTGAGGAAAGGGCAACTTGAAAACACTTTGCTTTCTTCTTATAGCCTTCTCCTGCTTCGTGGGCATCCACCATTTTCATTTACATTTTCAGAGTGCTAGACATCTGCTTAGAAAAATCCATTGCTGATGATTTTAGGCACAAGGTTAGAGGAACCTGTTTTTTTTGTAAAGCTGGGAAATTTGCATCACCTGACCTTTCCTAACGATGATCATGAACAAGCCATAAACCTAACAGGCAAATTAAGGTCTGAAACCTTGGTCTAAGCTACCTGAGTACACAAATCTCCAAGGGTGCCGAAACTTTTGCATCTGTCCATTTCCCTTTTAGTAATTTTTAAATTGAAATAAAATGAAAATTATACATACAGTGGGGAATAAAGTATATAGTCAGCCTCCAATTGTGCATGTTCTCCCACTTAAAAAGATGAAAGAGGCCTGTAATTGACATCATAGGTAGACCACAACTATGAGAGTCAAAATAAGAAAACAAAGAAAACAAATCTAGAAAATCACCTTGTCTGATTTGGCAAGATTTATTTTTCAAATTATGGTGGAAAATAAGTATTTGGTCATTAACAAAAGTTCACCTCAATATTTTGTTAGATATCCTCTGTTGGCAATGACAGATGTCAAATGTTTTCTGTAAGTCGTCACAAGGTTGGCACACACTGTTGATGATATGTTGACCCATTCCTCCATGCAGCTCTCCTCTAGAGCAGTGATGTTTTGGGCCTGTCACTGGGCAACACTGATTTTCAAATCCTACCAAAGATTAACAGTAGATATGTTGTTCTTTGGATGCAACTCAGCATTCTATCTCCCACAAACACAGTGAGTTTTGTTTCTGCCAAACAGTTCTACATTGGTTTCATCAGACCATATGACATTCTCCCAATACTCTTCTGGATAATCCAAATGCTCTCTAGCAACCTTCAGATGGGCTCGTACATGTACTGGTTTAAGTAGGGGGACACGTCTAGCACTTCAAGATCTGAGACCCTGGTAGCATAGTGTGTTTGTAGGGTCGGTAGGGCGAGCTGGAGGGGTGGTCCCTCTTGTTACCGCGCAGAGACGAAAACAGAGACACGATGAGGCAGATTCTGGGTGCAACAGGTCCAAGTTTATTGTTTACCGTCCGACTGACGGTCCTCGCAGCACACCGCGATATCTCTCTCTCAGCCCTCCGTGTCCAGGGCCGCTTCAACACCGTACGTTACACTAGGGACGTATTTATACGTACCGTCCCGTCTCACACTGTGACAATCCTGACAGCTCAGTCACTGTGGCCGCCTTAGGCCCGTACACCATCAGCACTTTACTGGCCAGTTTCGTCGTTACACATACGGTGTCCTTCACCCAGAGCCTCGTCTCTGCTGCGGTCCTTTCCTGTCAGGACCACCCCCTTGACGTTTCCTCTCCTCAGTCCCCTTGGTCGGATTCTCCTCAGGGCACACAGACTGGCGTAGTCCTCCTGTCACCTGAGCTCCCCCTGGGGACTGGAACCTTCTGGAACCCTCCCTCAGAATTTATAACTTCCCCGGTTCCTTGAAACTGTCACTAACTGTCACCACGCCCCCCATGACCAACGGTTTCTAAAGCCCTAAGCTGCTGTAAAGTCCTTTACTCACACTCCACCCTGCCATCTAATGGTCATCCCAAGGTACTGCACGTCCACTACACTTTCCTAGTTGTTTCCCACTGTAATCACTGTCTCCTACCTACACTGTGCAAACCTATCTTTCTTCACTCTGACTAGTCCGTCCGTCAGGTCACCTTCCCTACACTCCCCCTTCCTTTATCCATTGTCGTCCTCGACAATCGTCATCCCTGCCTTCGTCGTTCTGAATCTACACCTACATTCTGTTGTCGGACCAGAAGTTGAGCCAAACCCACTATCTGCGGGTGCCGAACCATACTGGGAGCACTATGCTCTGAGCAGCCTACTGCTACTCACCAGCGCGCACGCCACATGACAACGTCTTTCAAATTGGGCAAGGTACACCCGTATTCTCTCTACGGCGTGTATCTTTCCCCTACTCTCCCCTACTGTTACCTTTCACTATCCGGTACGCCATGATCGAGGCCACTCACCTACCAGATCATTGCCGGCGCCCGCCTTTCCTTCTTCAGGGGTGTCCGTGGTGTCGGGGACCTGACCTAGGACGGCTGTCTTTCTCACATCTTCCCATTCATTTTCCTTCTTTCAATTACATGTCATGGTCGGTGTCCCGGTCTCCCAGACCTCAACTCTTAGATCCCTACCGGATCTCACACTTTCCTTTGGTCCCGCAGACCTTCCCTTAACCCGGACCTGTTGCATTTTACTTTGCATATTATACATCATACAACTTTATAATAGCACAAGTACCCCATTTTTTATAATTTTTTTTTTCATTTTCTCTTGCTTTTAAAACCAAAATATAACATAACATTGCATTTCCTCTTTCTTCCTCCCCCCCTTCCTTGGACCTGGACACTCCTCCACTTTTCCGTATCCCCGTTCTGTCAGGTAAACATATTTTCGTATATAAAGAACATAGAAAGAAGAAAGAAAGAGAGAGAGAAAATAGTTGCATCAGTTAAACAACAACAAAACTTTTTTCTAAATGCAACTGTCCTTATAATCTGCACAACGGTGCATCGAACTCCTGACAGTCTATACCACTCTCAATGGACAGAGGTGAGGGCTCCACGGGGATACTGAGGGTGTCCATTCAAGTCCTCTGCTGGTATTGGTGGCAGCCGTTCTCGCTGACTCCCCTCAGGCTCCGCTCCCCGGCTCAGCATCCCGCTGCCTGCCCGTAAATCTGAAGATGACTTCTGGTGCAGCTCCATCTCTCGCCGCCATTGCCACTCTAGGCGGCCGATGCCCCGACACCCGCAGCATCTCATACCGTCCGTTGGGCAGCACTCAAATGGCATCAGACAGCCGCAGCCAAGTTTTTCTTCTGTGCCACTCCTGCTGGGTGGGGCGTTGGCAGACCTTTCCATCCATCTGCCAGGGTCCAATATATGGAAACGTCGGTCTCCGGGCATATATTGCTTCCTTTTGGGGTACGTTGGAGGGGTCCCAGTCCATTCTGAACAACTGCAAACACCCGGACCTCTCCTCTGCGCTGAAGTAATACCGCCATCTTGGGCAGAATCAGCTACTGCCTTGGATCCTCTGCAAGCAACACAGATCCGACACAGCGTCCCAATTTGTAATCCACAGGTCAGTAATTGGTAGTCCACAGGTGTTTATAATCCGAAATAGAGCAGTCCAAGTTTTCCTCAGTCCTTCAGTTGCAGGCCTGCCGCAGAAGATAGCGTATTAGCGGCGGCGATCCTGCCGACTACGCCAAATGTAGGGTCGGTAGGGCGAGCTGGAGGGGTGGTCCCTCTTCTTACCGCGCAGAGACGAAAACAGAGACACGATGAGGCAGATTCTGGGTGCAACAGGTCCAAGTTTATTGTTCACCGACCGACTGACGGTCCTCGCAGCACACCGCGATATCTCTCTCTCAGCCCTCCGTGTCCAGGGCCGCTTCAACACCGTACGTTACACTAGGGACGTATTTATACGTACCGTCCCGTCTCACACTGTGACAATCCTGACAGCTCAGTCACTGTGGCCGCCTTAGGCCCGTACACCATCAGCACTTTACTGGCCAGTTTCGTCATTACACATACGGTGTCCTTCACCCAGAGCCTCGTCTCTGCTGCGGTCCTTTCCTGTCAGGACCACCCCCCTGACGTTTCCTCTCCTCAGTCCCCTTGGTCGGATTCTCCTCAGGGCACACAGACTGGCGTAGTCCTCCTGTCACCTGAGCTCCCCCTGGGGACTGGAACCTTCTGGAACCCTCCCTCAGAATTTATAACTTCCCCGGTTCCTTGAAACTGTCACTAACTGTCACCACGCCCCCCATGACCAACGGTTTCTAAAGCCCTAAGCTGCTGTAAAGTCCTTTACTCACACTCCACCCTGCCATCTAATGGTCATCCCAAGGTACTGCACGTCCACTACACTTTCCTAGTTGTTTCCCACTGTAATCACTGTCTCCTACCTACACTGTGCAAACCTATCTTTCTTCACTCTGACTAGTCCGTCCGTCCGTCAGGTCACCTTCCCTACATGTTAATGACTGTAGCCTTTGTTGTGGTGTTCTCAGCTCTATGCAGGTCATTCACTAGGTCCCCCCGTGTGGTTCTGGGATTTTTGCTCACCATTCTTGTGATCATTTTGACGCCACTTGGTGAGATCTTGCATGGAGCCCCAGATCGAGGGAGATTATCAGTGGTCTTGAATGTCTTCCATTTTCTTATTATTGTTCCCACAGTTGATTTCATCACACCAAGCTGCTTGTCTATTCCAGATTCAGTCTTCCCAGCCTGGCACAGGGCTACAATTTTGTTTCTGGTGTCATTTGACTGCTCTTTGGTCTTCACCATAGTGGAGTTTGGAGTGACTGCTTCAGGTTGTGGACAGGTGTCTTTTATACTGATAACAAGTTCAAACAGGTGTCATTACTACAGGTAATGAGTGGAGGACAGAGGAGCCTCTTAAAGAAGAAGTTACAGGTCTGTGAGAGTCAGAAATCTTGCATGTTTTTAGGTGACCAAATACTTATTTTCCACCATAATTTGCAAAATAAATCTTGCCAAATCAGACAAGGTGATTTTCTGGATTTGTTTTCTCATTTTGACTCTCATAGTTGTGGTCTACCTATGATGTCGATTACAGGCCTCTCTCATCTTTTTAAGTGGGAGAACTTGTACAATTGGTGGCTGGCTAAATACTTTTCTTCCCCACTGTATACTGTATATGTTTGCCTAAAAGAGAAAGGAAAATGTGTCATCTTTAGCTTTAGTCCTTTTAGAGATCATTTCATATTCAACTTGCTTAAGTGTTCACAATAACAGTAATTTTGACAAGGGGTGCCCGAACTTTTACATGCCACTGTACATCTGACCAACATGCAGGTTGGTCCCTGGTGCAAATTTTGCATCAGGGCCCATCATACTCTAGCTACACCCCTGTCAGACCCATGCCAATCCAATATGTATCACTTGTTTTTTGAGCAGGTGACATGTTAAATTGTATATTAATAATTTTTAGGAAATGTACTTTACACCCTCTGCCGCTTCATATTATAATGCATTTCTGAGACTTTAGAACACAGTGAGCTTATTAGTGTTAAAAGATATAAATACTGAGAAAAATGTGCCATTTGGGAATTATTACTGACTTCATAAACTGATATTTTACAGTTTGCAAAATTCATTTTTCCCTAAATGTAGCAACCTTATTAACCTAGCTCAACAATGCCAGCAAATTCATAGCAGGTCTATAAGGAAAGTTAAATTAGATGTCTCCATAGCAATGTGGGTTGAGCCAAGTGGGGCACTGCATAAAAGAAAACTGTCTCGATCCCCTCAAATTGGGAAAGAATTAGACCTGCATCAGTCAGCAGCAAAAGTAAAGAATCAGAATCCTGGCAGTCTGCATATAAGCACAGATGGCTTATGCTGGCGATGCGAAATAGTTTTCTAGATGTTTATCTGCAAAAATAGAAGCACCTAAACAATGTTATGAGGTTGAAGCCATTGATTAATTTGAAGTTGAAATTGACAAAACTAGTTACATTGGAACCCTGGCAAGCTTCTAATTTGCTCCCAGTGGATTTAGCGTTAAAGAGTAGCATTATAACAAGTACATTTATGAAGAGAAATTAAACTCCGTCACCTTATTATTACCAATACTGTATTGCTGGTTTAAAGATACCAACTTGTATCACTATGACAATAGCTTTTTCATATGATGCTATGAATAAACAGCACAGTGCCACACATTAATGGCACATAATGTAAATGTCATGGCATAGATATGTTCAGGGATTGTACCTATAAAATCAGCCGTGTATTCAGTTGCAAGTAGTAGGTGACATTATTAAGCAATGGCCAAAATATAACATACTTGTAATTCAGGTCAATCCGGTTTAACTCCTTTACCCCCAAGCCTGTTTTCACCTTCCTGAGAAAGCCAGTTTATAAAATTCTGACCGGTGTCACTTTATGTGGTAATTAGAGTTGAGCGAAACGGGTCGAAAAATTTCAAAAGTCACCGACTTTTGGTAAAGTCGGGTTTCATGAAACGAAACCCGACCCTAGGGTGAGGTCGGCCACAAGCTCGGCGACTTTAGCGCCAAAGTCGCGTTTCAAAAGTTTGTTTTCCGCCCTTTTTCAGCCAATCAGGATCCACGGACACTGTGGGCAACGATATGACATAGGCAGGGGTCACCACCATCTTTGAGAAGGGCATGCAAGTGATTGGCTTGCTTTGGGGGGAGTCACAGGGGTTATAAAAGGGCGTGCATGCCGACCGCCATGTTATTCATGCTGATCTCAGAATAGGGAGAGCTGCTGCTGCTGATTCTGTAGGGAGAGCGTTAGGCAGGGAAGAAGACACCAAAAACTGCTTCTGCTGCTAGCAATTTTGCCTGTACAACACACCAGTTACTGTGCAGTGCAAGTGGAGGCTATATTTTGCAGGATCAGCTGTGTTGGTTGTTAGGCTGCCTTATAAGGCTTCCTGATAGCTGCATTGCTGTTTTCCCACTGCTCTGCAAACTGCTTTTTTAAAAGCAATCCAAATTTTTTTTTTGTCCTGGTGAGGTACTGAGCGTGCATTTGTTCACACCATACAGCGGTGTACGCTCCTCACACAGTACCGTGTAACGGCTGTTATCATGGCCACAGTGAAGCTATCTGTGTGTGACTCTGTAAGAATAAGTCGAGGACATGTTCCGTTCTTACAGACCTCCACCTTCTAGTTTTGTCTGTTTTTCAAACAGTTAAGTAGATTTGCTGTTTGATCACATTCAAAACTATAGAGACAGCGTGTGTCAGTCCGTATACTTAAAAAACAAGGAGCTTGACAATTTTACGGACACCGGACAGCGGTGTACATGCACGCTCCTCTCTCAGTACCGTGTAACGGCTGTTATCACGGCCACAGTGAAGCTATCTGTGTGTGACTCTGTAAGAATAAGTCGAGGACATGTTCCGTTCTTACAGACCTCCACTCTAGGGAGATTCCTATTCTGCCCAATTCTATATACACCTTGTAGTTTGTCATACACTAGCCAATTTCTGCCTGTGACATAGCGGTGTGATATTCACTGGGCCTCACACAATCCAACAGTGTCCACAAGTGTGTTCAGAAATTCTACATCTCCCCTGTCCTATAGTGACATTTTTCACACCTGCGACATTGAGCCTGTGACATAGCGGTGCGATATTCACTGGGCCTCACACAATTCAACAGTGTCCACAAGTGTGTTCAGAAATTCTACATCTGCCCTGTCCTATAGTGACATTTTTCACACCTGCGACATTGAGCCTGTGACATAGCGGTGTGATATTCACTGGGCCTCACACAATCCAACAGTGTCCACAAGGGTGTTCAGAAATTCTACATCTGCCCTGTCCTATAGTGACATTTTTCACATCTGCCCTGTCCTATATACACCTTGAACCTTGTTTCACATTACTATATAGTTTATGGGATTTTGTGTACATTTTTACCAAAAATGAGGAAGGCTGGTGGAAGAGGCCATGGAATTGGGCGGGGGTTGCCACCTTGTAATGATGGTGTTGGTGGTGGATCTGATGGTAGTGGCAAAAGCAAAATAGGACCGAATGCAGGAGGTGTTGAGCCTGCGTCATCGTCTGGCTACACAAGGCCTCGAAGGCTTAGTTTTCTAGGAGTTGGCAAACCGCTTTTAAAGCCAGAGCTTCAGGAAAAAGCTTTGGCTTACATTGCTGACTCATCCTCCAGCTCTATCGCCTCCTCTTCTGAAGTTGTAAAAAATAAAAGCACTGAGTCGTCATTGGAGGCTCATGTTCATGAACCACACCTTTCCTTGTGTCCTTCACCCCAACCAAGATTGAAGGATGATGCAGGCCATACAACTGATTACTCCGTGGAGCTGTTTTCACACACCATGCCTGGGTTATCAAGTGAAATGGTGAATTACCCAGGCCAAGATGAATCTGACATGGAGTGCACTGATGCACAGCCGCTGATAGATGATTCTGCTGGTACATTCACTTAGAGCACTACATTGTCCTCGCAGTGTAATGAGCCAGATTCTGACCCTGATGAGACTCAGGTGCCCCTTCAGACACACCACGGAGGTGCTGGCCGAGTACTTTCAGTGACAAACTGAGTCATGGCTGGGCAGTATACATCTTGAGGCAAGCAAGGTAGTTAGTGATAATGGCCGTAATTTTGTGGCAGCCATAGCCCTTTCAAAACTCTGCCACATACCTTGCTTGGCTCACACCTTGAACCTGGTGGTGCAGTGCTTCCTCAACACTTATCCGGAGTTAACAGCCCTGATCCAGAAGGTGCGAAGACTGTGCGCAGACATCCGCCGGTCGCCTGTACACTCCATTCATATGCAGAAGCTGCAGCGATTGCTCCACCTTCCCAACCACCGCCTCATTATCGACATTGCAACAAGGTGGAACTCCACCCTGCACATGGTTGAGCGGCTGTGCGAACAGAGGCAGGCCATAATGCATTTGTGGGAGGATACACGGCCAGGCACTTTGAGAGCAGACATGGAGTTGACAGGTGTGCAGTGGTCGAAGCTGAAAGACCTCTGTAAAGTCCTTCAGTGTTTTGAGGAATGCACACGGCTGGTAAGCGCAGACGACGCCATCCTAAGCATGAGCATCCCACTTATGCGTCTGCTCATGCAAACTTTGACGCACCTTAAGGAGCAGGCGTCTGCAGCCAATGTTGACAAGGAGGAAGAGGAGGAGGGAATCCTTGATGACATTCAGCCATTGTCTGCTCAGGGACCTCTCCTGGACGAGGTGGAGGAAGAAGAGGAGGAGGAGGATGATGATGGGGATGATTACTTAGAGGAAGAATCATAGAATCATAGAATCATAGAATCGTAGAGTTGGAAGGGACCTCCTGGGCCATCTGGTCCAACCCCCTGCTCAAAGCAGGATTCGCTAAATCATCCCAGCCAGATGTCTGTCCAGCCTCTGTTTGAAGACTTCCATTGAAGGAGAACTCACCACTTCTCTTGGCAGCTTGTTCCACTCATTGATCACTCTAACTGTCAAAAAGTTTTTTCTAATATCTAATCTGTGTCTCCTCCCATTCAGTTTCATCTCGTGGGGCAAGTGAAAATGTTGGCATGGCAATGTCTGGTACAGGGTTTGTGTGTGACTGGAGGGATGTGGATTTGCCAGAAAGTGCTCCTCCAACCAGCACTCGCAGTGCATCATTGACACCGGGAACATTGGCCCACATGTCAGATTATGCCTTGCAGATCCTAAAAAGGGACCCCCGCATTGCCAAAATGATGAACGATGACGACTACTGGTTGGCCAGCATCCTGGATCCACGCCATAAAGGCAAATTACAAAACATCATGCCACATGAGAACCTTGACCTAATATTGGCTAATAAACAAGCAACTCTGGTAAACCGGTTGGTTGAGGCATTCCCAGCACACAGCAGCGGTGATGGTTCTCACACGAGCCGTACGGGCCGGGGGCAGCTTGGCAGAGGTGTTCGTGGTGCACACAGCAGAAGTGGCGTTGGAGACAGGGGTTTCATGACAATGTTGTGGACTGATTTTTCCAGTACCGCTCACACAACTGATAATACTGCATCGATGGAAAGTGACAGGAGACAGCAGTTGTCAACTATGGTTACAAACTACTTCTCGTCCCATATCGATGTTCTCCCGCACAGGTCACTCCCCTTTGACTATTGGGCCGCTAAACTGGACACCTGGCCTGAATTGGCACAATATGCCTTACAGGAGCTCGCTTGCCCAGCTGCAAGTGTGCTATCGGAAAGAGTCTTCAGTGCAGCTGGATCAATCCTGACAGAAAAAAGGACCCGTCTGTCAACCCAAAATGTGGATGATCTAACCTTCATTAAAATGAACCATGCATGGGTTTCCAAGGATTTTGTCCCACCTTCCCTTGATGACCCATAGGTTGCCAGAAAAATGGCTTGCTTTGGTCCTCCTCCTATTCCGCGAACTTGACCTATTTCGCCTTTTGCAGCAGCTGAATGTCCCACATCAACATATGCCACTTTGTAAACCGCCCTAACTGGGCTGCCCCCCCCATGGCCGGGGTCACCATCTACGCACGAAACCGTGCAAAGTGCCGTTGCCCTGGACAGGTGGGTAGGCCGACTCTTGGGCGCGGGCACTGGCACAGGGTCCCTCATAGTGCAATCAAGTGTCTCTGATGGTGGTGCACACCCGCCATCAGACACACCGCCGTACTATGCCAGTACCGATGCCCACGAGTGTGCCCCCCTAGCTTGGGCAGGGCCCCAGCATTTGCAATGTTTACCTCTCCCTTCTCCTCCGCTGTGTAGTCTGGGCTGTCAAATCCTTCACTGGGAGTGCCGCTACAAATTGATTGAACTGAAAGATGATGGTTAAGATGTAGCTATGCCCTGTCCTGCTGGCCGGGCTCTAGCTCCAGATGATCAATGGCTTCCATTTCTTATGGACGTCGACTCACAATGACATGCAGTGGTGGTTTATCATCAGCTTTCACAGTTTTCCTACTGAAAAACGTGTGACATTCCGGCGCACATTTTAAAATGTGCCCTCTCATGCCAGTCAAATAGAATTGCCTACGGCCTGTGGCTTCTGTCTTTTGCACTCCAAAGTTACGTGACAGATCATGATAGCCAGTGAGCACCATGTTTACATCGCTCCCTGTGATAAAAATTTGATTGAGATGAGTAACAGTGATGGAATCAACGGAAGTGCGATACAGGAAGACTTTATTCACAAAAAAATGTTTTCACTGTCTCAACACACAAATTAATTGAGGGTCAGCATCGCCTATGAGAATTGTGACGTAAGTTTTTCCCGTGAATAGTAATTCCTAGAATTCTGCAATCACTAGCCTTTATGTCAGTAATTGTATGCATCTCATTTCCTATTGCGGAGAGGCTGGACTGTATTACTGAGACAGAAATATATATGAAGATTTAAAAATAACACCAGAAGTATATAGTTGTGTACGCCTCAAATGCATTTCCTTTTTTCCACTTTTTAGATTGCTGTATAATCCATACTGAGAACATGTAGATTTTACATGTTTAAACTATGCTATATATATTGGCTATCCAGTGATAAAGTACCCTTTCTCAACTTTGTACAATCTGGTCAAATCCATACTGGGCCTGAGAACATCTGAGTCTGCCTACTGATCTATAGACATATATTTTGAATGTGTAAACTAGGCTACATATATACGTGTTATCCAGTGAAACGGTACCCTTTATCAACTTTCTACAATGTTGTTGATTCCATACTGGGCCTGAGAACGGCTGCCGAGCTGTTAAGCAAGCTACAGCACCTGTGGTTTGGACACGTAATTTTTTCAGGAATGACGGTTAGGCCTAACTCTGGAATTGCGGTTGACCTGAACTTACTGGGAAATCATCGTTCGTTCGCGGGGAATAATCTGAATCCCAGATCCCCATCACTAACGGAGTTCAGCAGGTTATCTGCACCTGTAAGCGACAAAAGCTGGTCCTTTCAGTGTAGCGTGCATGCAGCCCTGGACATGTACGGGAATGCTAGACCTGTTATTGCTCGATCTCACGTGCCAGAGCCTCGCTTATCCCTCTAGTAAGCTGGACGCATACTGCGGGGGGCATGCCAGAGTCTCAGTTGTTAACGGAATAAAGCTGAGAAATCGCTAGCACAACTACAAACACACATACCACACCACACACAGAATCGACACAGCTTTCAAAGTGTGCATCTTTTCTTTAGGTGGCATGGTTGTGGTTTCCCGGGTGGAGTCCAATTAAGCCACAGGCTCCACTCCTGGTGGTGCCCTTTTGGACATTCCTTTAAGGTTCAGCTTTGCAATCATACTGCCCCCGGAAACCAAAAACTTTGCCTTCATGGACGCTGTTTGGAGGTTCGTGGGAATAACGCCGCCCGATCAGCAGTCGGCATATAGGTCGCCCTCCCAGGGCTGTGGGGTACTCGGTACCGGGCCGGTGTCAGTGGGATGTGTCACAGCAGCGGTGACCCAGACGGTGGCCCTGAGCGCCCATGTAAATGGCGTGGTATAATGGTAAAGAGTTTATATAGATAGTTTGACGCCACCTGTGGTGTTCGGCAACATAGATGTTAGGCCGACGCTGCATGCAGATCCTCTGGGACTGATGGTGTGGTGCAGCAAAGATGGTGAAGCTCCCCACAGGTGGAGCTGGAGTCCCAGGGAAGTGTAGATGTAGTGATGGGGGAAAGGCACAGGCGGTGTAGGTGCTGGTACCCAGATGTAGCGGTGCTGGAATAACTGTAGGACTCCAGAGCGTGCAGTTCCAAAGCTTTACTCACAGTCTGCAGGTTACACAGATGCCTGCCTCCATGCTGTGTCCTCCGGGTCAGGACCTCAGCCAACTTCCGGGACCAAAATGGAAAGCTCCCTTCCAACACTCCGCCAACATGTACCTTGCTGAACGTCTTCTTTCTAGCGCTTGTGGGGGAAGCACTCACAGGACCGTGGTTCACTGAAGCGCCTCCTGTCTAACAGATGTTCCTCAGACTTTACTTGTATGGCAGACAGCTGTAGCCTTTTCCTTCAGGCTCCCACACGTCGATGCTGGGGCCTCCGAGCCTTAGTTGGGTCCAGAGCATTTATAGCTGCTACTTCCCCCGGTTTCTGCTGCAGGAACGTCAGTGTCCCTACAAACTCGGAGACCGGAATCGGGACCATGCGCTCCAGCTAGGAGTGAGCCTTAACTCTGCTCATCCTCCAGCTCCCCTTCTCACGTCCACACACTTCCCCTTCCCTGCACAGAATGCCCTAACATACCTCCTCCCGACCACAGAGAGCAGCTCCTCAGCAGTCAGGTTCAGAGGTCTCCCTGCTAGCCTGGAGTGGGAAATGTGTTGTGTGTTGGTTTCACTGCTAGAGAGATCCTTCGTTGCTCCCAAGCTTGACAACACACTCCCTAGGAGGAAGGTAATGCCACAGTGGCGACCGTACTCTTGGGGATGCCACAAGTGCACTGAGGCCCAGCCACTGCTGAATGATGCTGCTGGTACATTGACCCAGACCACTACATTCCCCTCGCACTCTACACTGCCAGAATTTGACCCAGAGGAAACTCAGGTTCCCCTTCCCACATACTATACCACCTTACACGGTGACAAAGAGGAAGGTGCAGATGAAAGTGCAGGTTCCTTGAGAAGGTGGGGGAGGCATACTCATGGGCGATGGCACTGGCACAGGGCACCGCATAGTACGCAAAAGTGTCTCTGCCGGTGGGAGGGCCTAAACAGCCAAGTGCAGTGAGATGGAAGATGGGGACGACAAGGAGTTCAGAGTAGTGCTGGGATTCCCTAGCAAGGAGACTTATGTAATTGTTTTCAATGTTGGGACAGCAATTTTTGGGGAGCACTATACTCTGGTGAATGATATATGGGGCCCACCATACACTGGAGCATTCCAAAGGTGGACATCAGACACTGGAGCAGCATTTACAGGGCCCATTATACACTAGAGCAGTAGAAATGGGGCCCATTATATATGGAGCATTATTTGGGCCCATAAGACAGTGGAGCTTCATCCATTGGGACCAACATATACTATAGCATTATGTGGAGCTCATCATATACGGTTTGAAACATTATATGGGATCAATGATTCCATATGGAGAAATATATGGGCCTCATTACTCTGTATAGCGCACTAAGCGCTGGCCATAATACTGTATGGAGTTATATACTGTCCGTTTTTGGAGGTATTGGAGAATTTAAAATGGATATCAGTCATGAGATGTAAGAAGTGAAGTATTTTTCATTGTACTATACTGCTATTTCTCTGCCGTATCGGAGCATCATGAGTTGTGGTATGTGTTAAAGGGGCGCTCTTTGGCCCTGGGCCCACGAAAACCTGGAGCCAGCCCTACCCCCCAACTGTAGCCAAATAACCCCCATTTTTCAGTGCGTAACTAGTATTATGAAGTAAATTAAGGTTGACAAGCTTAAGTAATAAGAATTGATGTTTTTGGCATTCAAATGGGCACTGTAGGTGTGTTTCCTGTCCTCCTCTCACTGCCGACTTTAATTCCCCATTGACTTACATTGGGTTTCGTGTTTCGGTCGGAACCCCGACTTTTCCCTATAGTCGTCCGATTTTGCTCGACCCGACTTTTGGAAAAGTCGGGTTTCATGAAATGAAACTTGACCCTAAAAAAACAAAAGTTGCTCAACTCTAGTGGTAATAACTCTGGAACACTTTAACAGATTCTGAGAATAATTTTTCATGACATACTGTACTTCATGATAGTGGTAAAATTCGTTCGATATGACTTGCGTATATTTGTGAAAATAATTGGAATTTTGGCTAAAAAATTTTTAATTTTACAATATTTAAAATTGTTATTTTGCTGCCTTTAAACCAGGGAGTTATGTCAAGCAAAATAGTGAAGAAATAACATTTCTCACATGTCAACTTTGCATCAGCACAATTTTTTAAAAGTGGACCAGCAATTTCTAATTTCTTCAACAAAATTTAGGAAAATAATTCTTTAAGGGACCACATCACATTTGAAGTGACTTTGAGAGGCCTATATGACAGAAAATACCCCAAATTATCACCATTCTAAAAACTGCTCCTCACAGGATGCAAAAAAACATAATCAAGAAGTTTATTAATCCTTCAGTTGCTGCACAGGAGCTGAAGCAAAGTGGAAGGAAAAATGGAATATCTAACTTTTTTCACACACACAAAATTGGGGTTTAAATTAAAATTTATTTTCACAAAGGTAAAAGAAGAAAAGAGACCACAAAATTTTCTGATCAATTTCTCCTGACTATGCCGAAAACGCATATGTGGGGTAAAGCTACTGTTTGGGTGCACGGCAGAGTCTGGAATGGAAGGAGTGCCATTTGACTTTTTGAAAGCAAAATTGGCTGGAATCGAGAGTGGGACATCATGTCATGTTTGGTGAGACCTTTTTGTGCCTAATCAGTGAAAACTCCTTAAAAGTGATCCAATTTTGGATAGTAGACCCCTTAAAGAATGTATCTAGATGTGGGGTGAGCACCATGAACTTCTAGGTGCTTCGCAGAAATTTATAACATTGAGCTGTAAAAATAAAAAATTAAAATTTTTCCCACAAAAATTTATTTATTTATTATTTAGTCCTAATTTCTTTATTTTCACAAGGGTAACAGGAGAAACTGCACTGTACAGATTGCTGTGCAATTTCTCCTGCGTGCGATAATACCCCGTAAGTTTAGGAAAACTACTGTTTGGGCGCACAGGAGGGCTGGAAGGGAAGGAGTGCCATTTGATTTTTTGAAAGCAAAATTTGTTGGAATTATTAGAGGATGCAATGTTGCATTTGGAGAGCCCCTGATGTGCCTAACAGTGAAAACCACCCAAAAGTGACCCTATTTTGGAAACTAGACCCCTCAAGGAATGTGTCTAGATGTGTGGTGAGCAACTTGAGTCCCATGTGCTTTATAGAACTTTATAACATAGAGCTGTTAAAATAAAAAAAATCACAAGGGTAACAGGAAAAACTGGACCCCAAAATATGTTGTGCAATTTCTCCTGAGTATGCCGTCACCGAATATTTGGAAGAAAACTACTGTTCAGGTACACGGCAGGGCTAAGAAAGGAAGGAGTGACGTTGTGAAGTGGAGAATTTGATGGAATGGTCTGCGGGTGTCATGTTGCGTCTGCAGAACCCCTGATGTGCCTAAACAGGGAACCCCCCACAAGTAACCGTATTTTGTAAACTAGACTTAGCAAGGAATTTATCCAGATGTGTGATGAGCACCTTGAACCCATGGGTACTTCACACAATTTGACAAAGTTGATCAGTAAAAATGGAAAAAAATATATTTTTACCATAAAAATTTTGTTTTAGCCCCAAATGTATTCATTTTCATAGATAGCAGGAGAAAATTGACCCCAAAAATTTATTGTGCAATTTCTGCTAAGTATATTGATACTCCATGTGTGGGGAAAACTACTTTTGAGGCAAAGTGTGTTAGGCGCCAGGATTCTCCCTCTGCACAGGAGGAATCCCAAGCCATGTCTTCTCCTGCAGTCTCCCATCCACTCTCAGTGGATCCTGCTCAGCAGAGATGTCGGTCTCAGCGTATTGCTCAGACCCATGATGTGCGACTGATTGCTGCTGCCTCTCCAGGTTCAGCTATAGCAATCAACAGCAAACAGAATTGAGCAGTTGTTCCTGAGACTAAGTCCGGGTTTCGCCCTACTGAGCATGCTCGTGAGGTGGCAACCTCTCAATGGTGGTCAGCAGTCAGCTACTCAAGTCCTCAAGAGAGCCCGGATTGGTCCAGTAGCAAGGTACTTGGCAGACTGGGATCTATAAAGGGATCTCACAGCCACACTGCTGTGTGCTGTGCGCTAGTATAGACCATGTGGTGTGTGTTGTATGCACGTATACTTGTCTCTGGTGAATGACTCATTATGATCCCCTACCCTTGGTATGCATGAGTTTCTCAACCCTGCCAGCTAGTGCCTAGGCTGATAGTGCAGGTAGGAGACAGAGTCAGTGACTAGTAGCGGCATCGCTTGTGTGACACCGTGCACATTTTGGGTCCGATCAGACTCGAATCCCTGCGTTCTAGGGGCTGAGCCTAGAGACCTCACTTGCGCCATAACTGTTGAAGCCTGTGATGTTTAACAGGGAACAGCGTTCTATTACGTTGTTGCTGCGGCTCTGTGGAGCAACAGAGTTTGCCGCTGTTCACACCCGGTGACACTTAACCCGCGTATTTTCGGTGTTCAACTGCCATCTTGTACCGCCATTACTTAGCAGCAGGTTCCTTCTCTGCACGGTGGACCCCGGGTTGCGAACGCACCTTATTATATTTCATTTGGTGCGTTCCGTCAACCCTTACATTATACTAGCGCCAGGGTCTGGCTAGCAATGGCGAATGAGCCACAGCTTCTGCGGAGTGTTCAACAGCTGGAGAGCAGGTTGTCCACTTTAGAGCGTGCGCGTGCAGCTCCAGCTGTGGATTTGACTGTCGCAGCAATGCAGGTGGCCAGTGAAGTCGCTACCAGGGTTCTTCCTGTGACCCCTGTTCCATTTTTATTGCATCTCCCACTCCCCAATAAGTTCTCTGGGAATATCAAGGCTTGCAGGGGATTTGTGAACCAGTGCTCAATTCAGTTAGAGCTACTGGGTTCATGTCTCTCATCTGAGCGGGCCAAAGTGGAATTTGTGATATCTCTTTCAAAGGACAGGAGTGGAGTGGGCTATGCCGTTGTGGGAATGTAAGGACCTGGTGGTTCGGAGCGCCACACGCTTTTTGTGCACTCTGAAACAGGTCTTTCTGGGACCACAGGTCACCCATGACGCCGCACTCCAACTCTTGGCTTTTACACAGGGCTCCATACCAACCAGCCAGTTCGCTATAAGGTTTCGGACCATAGCCTCCAAACTGGAATTGTCAGACAAGGTCCTGATTCTGTTTTTTTTAGAGAGGACTTGCTGACATGTTAAGGATGTGCTGGCCACAAGGGAGATTCCCACTACACTGGAGGAGTTAATCACCATATCCACTCGTATCAACCTTCAGTTTGCCGAACGAAGGTTGGAACGAACCCAGTGTAGACAAAGGATTAGGTTAGCACCCAGTTTTGCCAATGCTTTGGGGTCTCCTAGTCGGTCCAAAGAACTGACTAAATCTCACGGGGATGGCATACGGGGACTAAGGCCCATTCCATTCATGCCACAGCATCTCCTACTGACAATGGACAGACTGACTCGGTAGTCAACTGGCATGCCTGGCGTCAGAGGAAGCTGCTGTCTCTAGTGGCAATTAGAGCGGGCATCCCAGATTCGTCTGTCATGTCACTCAAATATACTTATACAGTGACGCTGTCCTATGGGGCGAACTTTCACCCTGCAGATGGATTCCATGGATTCTGCCCATGGATTCCGGGGCTGAGGGTAATTTTATGTCATCCTCCTTCGCTCTATGGAACGCAATACCCCTAGTGATGCGCTCTAAATGAGATACCATTCGAGTGGTGAATGGCTCTGCACTGCCCTATCAAATCACCCATCAGACCATTCCTTTGTCCCTCGAGTTTCCTCCTAGTCATCAGGAGTTAATATCACTGTTAGTTATCCACAAGGGTATTGATGAGGTGTTGTTAGGTATGCCTTGGTTGCATCACCCCATATTGACTGGGCTACTGGGAGTATCCTGGGGTGAAGTAGATCATGCCAGCGACAGTGTCACAAGATCAACATTCAGATTGGGTCATCTGAGATTCCCGCAGATCTAGCCTTGCTACCCAAACAGTATTGGCAATATGCGGATTTGTTCTCCAAGAAGGCAGCAGAGACCCTGCCACCTCATCGCCCCTATGACTGTCCTATAGACCTCTTGCCTGGTACGGAACCTCCCTGGAGATGTGTCTACCTCCTTTCACTCCCGGAGACGGAGGCTATGTCCCAGAATATCATAGAGAATCTGGCGATGGGGTTTATTAGGAAGTCAGTGTCTCCTGCAGGGGTTGGGTTCTTCTTCGTTCAGAAGAAGAGTGGGGAGTTATGTCCGTGTATAGACTACCAGGGTCTCAATGCTATCACTGTAAAAAATAAATATCCTCTACCCCTCATCTCAGATCTCAATAAGCTGGATCTGCGGGGCATGTATAATCTGATACGCAATCGCGAAGAGGACGAATGGAAGACCACGTTTAATACAAGATCAAAGTGGAAAATCAAATTACAGGCTGATCTAACATCAGTGGAAATGCCTCATGACAAGGAAAAGATGCTCAGTAGTGTGTGTGGCCTCCACATGCCTGTATGATCTCCCTACAACACCTGGGTATGCTCCTGATGAGGCAGCAGATGATCTCCTTAGGGATCTCCTCCCAGACATGGACTAAAGCATCCGCCAACTCATGGACAGTCTGTGGTGCAACGTGATGTTGGTGGATGGAGCGAGACATGATGTCCCAGATGTGCTCAATCGGATTCAGGTCTGGGGAAAGGGCGTGCCAGTCCACAGCCTCAATGCCTTCATCTTGCAGGAACTGCTGACACACTCCAGCGGCATGAGGTCTGGCATTGTCCTGCATTAGGAGGAACTCTTGGCCAAGCGAACTAGCATATGGTCTTACAAGGGGTCTGAGGATCTCAACTCGGTACCTAATGGCAGTCAGGTTACCTCTGGCGAGCACATGGAGGGCTGTGCAGCCCTCCAAAGAAATGCCACTCCACACCATTACTGACCCACTGACTAGCATATGGTCTTACAAGGGGTCTGAGGATCTCAACTCGGTACCTAATGGCAGTCAGGTTACCTCTGGCGAGCAATCAAACTTTTCGGATTTTGGCGCGCACGGCGCACCGTCAAAAGTGCGCAGCGCAGGTCAAAGCGCAACTAGCGCACGGCCTGCGCACGATCTGCGCACCCTATGCTAAAGATAGGGTGCGCCGATCGCAGGCGCCGCTGTGCGCTAGGAGGCGGCGCTACAAGCAAGGGGCGGGCACGCCGGGCAGAGAGCCGGTTCGGGGGCGGAGCTACCCCCGGCCGTGCGTGCGCTTAAAAAGCGCTAATGTGAAACCACCCTTATTGAGTGTGTCTTGATAATTGCCAATAATTTCCATATGTTGTCTTTTCCATTTGCACAACAGCATGTGAAATTGATTGTCAATCAGCGTTGCTTCCTGAGTGGACAGTTTGATTTCACAGAAGTTTGATTTACTTGGAGTTATATTCTGTTGTTTAAGTGTTACCTTTATTTTTTTGAGCATTGTAAATATATATATATATATATACACTCACTGGCCACTTTATTAGGTACACCTGTCCAACTGTGTGTTAAGACTTAATTTCTAATCAGCCAATCACATGGCGGCAACTCAGTGCATTTAGGCATGTAGACATGGTCAAGACAATCTCCTGCAGTTCAAACCGAGCATCAGTATGGGGAAGAAAGGTGATTTGAGTGCCTTTGAACGTGGCATGATTGTTGGTGCCAGAAGGGCTGGTCTGAGAATTTCAGAAACTGCTGATCTACTGGGATTTTCACGAACAACCATCTCTAGGGTTTACAGAGAATGGTCCGAAAAAGAAAAAAAATCCAGTGAGCGGCAGTTCTGTGGCCGGAAATGCCATGTTGATGCCAGAGGTCAGAGGAGAATGGGCAGACTGGTTCGAGCTGATAGAAAGGCAACAGTGACTCAAATTGCCACCCGTTACAACCAAGGTAGGCAGAAGAGCATCTCTGAACGCACAGTGCGTCGAACTTTGAGGCAGATGGGCTACAGCAGCAGAAGACCACACTGGGTACCACTCCTCTCAGCTAAGAACAGGAAACTGAGGCTACAATTTGCACAAGCTCATCGAAATTGGACAGTAGAAGATTGGAAAAACGTTGCCTGGTCTGATGAGTCTCGATTTCTGCTGCGACATTCGGATGGTAGGGTCAGAATTTGGCGTAAACAACATGAAAGCATGGATCCATCCTGCCTTGTATCAACGGTTCAGGCTGGTGGTGGTGGTGTCATGGTGTGGGGAATTTTTTCTGGGCACTCTTTGGGCCCCTTGGTACCAATTGAGCATCGTTGCAACGCCACAGCCTACCTGAGTATTGTTGCTGACCATGTCCATCCCTTTATGACCACAATGTACCCAACATCTGATGGCTACTTTCAGCAGGATAATGCGCCATGTCATAAAGCTCGAATCATCTCAGATTGGTTTCTTGAACATGACAATGAGTTTACTGTACTCAAATGGCCTCCTCAGTCACCAGATCTCAATCCAATAGAGCATCTTTGGGATGTGGTGGAACGGGAGATTCGCATCAGGGATGTGCAGCCGACAAATCTGCGCCAACTGTGTGATGCCATCATGTCAATATGGTCCAAAATCTCTGAGGAATGCTTCCAGCACCTTGTTGAATCTCTGCCACGAAGAATTGAGGCAGTTCTGAAGGCAAAAGGGGGTCCAACCCCTTACTAGCATGGTGTACCTAATAAAGTGGCCAGTGAGTGTATATATATACACACACAGTATGTATACACATATAAACACCATAATTTTCGGACTATAAAACACACTTTTTCCCCCAAAAATGTGGGACGAAAATGGGGGGTGCATCTTAGGCTTACCGGGGAGTTGCGGCAGTGGTGTAGCATCGGAACCAGCGGTGGCAGAAGTATGGCTATCACAAAACTCAAGATAAAAAGCGGACGGCACCGCTGTTACCGTGTGACTTCAAATGATGTGCGGCATACAGAAGCCCAGCAGCTGGGAATCTCGGGTGCCAGACCTGGAAACAGTCAATCCTGGGAATCCATGCAAAGAGAAAAGGTCGCACTCATCGAGATCGAAGTTTCACTGATTTATTGACATATCATGAACATGTCAAGTCGGGGGAGTGACATAAGGAGTGCAAGAAAGGCTGACAACGGCCGTTTCGCGCTGCTCGAGCGCTTCAATGGGTCCCGTTGAAGCGCTCGAGCAGCGCGAAATGGCCGTTGTCAGCCTTTCTTGCACTCCTTATGTCACTCCCCCGACTTGACATGTTCATGATATGTCAATAAATCAGTGAAACTTCGATCTCGATGAGTGCGACCTTTTCTCTTTGCATGGATTCCCAGAAGTATGGCTATGCTGAGGCTCAGTGTTGGCAGTGTGGAGTGCATCGTTGGTTTTCCTTCGGCCATCTTCCTGAAGCCGTGGGTCACCGGAGAAGGCACATGAGCAGATTGAGATCTCGGTGGCCTCAGTTTCAGGAAAATGGCCGCCGGAGGTTGATAGGTCACAGATTAAGATCTCAGCAGCCATTTTCCTGGAGCCAAGGGCCACCGAAATTTCAATTTGCGCACACGCTGCCTTACAAAGATGGCTGCCAAGAAACCGGTAATGCGCTCGGCTCTGCTCGCCATGGACACTGGGCCGCGGCGTCACCACATTTCTGCCACAAGCATCCTGAGGAAGGGATCCTGCTCCATGCTTTGACTCAGGCTCAAGGGTTCGAACCTAAACACATGACAACATTATTGTAAGACAGATGTGCAGGGTTTTTTTTCCTAAAGACTGAGCTATTAATGGTTGTACAGTATTCTAAGACAGATGTGCAGTGTTTTTTGCTATACACAAAACAATTAATGTAAGCAAGCAAGTCATATTCTTATTCTCCAATCATTCTGTTAAATGCCAAACTGAAATATGCTGTTTATGCTTTAAATTATTTAAATATTAGCATTAAAATTTCAAGACTGCCAATTTTAGGCAAAAAAGATAAACATTTCTGCATTTTGTATATTGATAGCAAACTAACATAATACTACAGAGTGGGCCATTTATATGCATACACCTAAATAAAATGAATGGTTGGAGATATCAACTTCCTGTTTGTGGCACATTAGTATATGGAAGGGGAGAAACTTTTCAAGATGGGTGGTGACCATGGCAGCCAATTTGAAGTTGGCCATTTTGTATCCAACTTTATTTTTTTCAATGGGAAGAGGGTCATATGACACATCAAACTTATTGAGAATTTCACAAGAAAAACAATGGTGTGCTTGGTTTTAACATAATTTTATTCTTTCATGAGTTATTTACAAGTTTATGACCACTTAGAAAATGTGTTCAAAGTGCTGCCCATTGTGTTGGATTGTCAATGCAACCCTCTTCTCCCACTCTTGACACACTGATAGCAACATCACAACAGAAATGCTAGCACAGGCTTCCAGTATCCATTGTTTCAGATGCTGCACATCTTGTATCTTCACAGAATAGACAATTGCCTTCAAATAACCCCAAAGATAAAAGTCTAAGGGGGTCAGATCGGGAGACCTTGGGGGCCATTCAACTGGCCCACAATGACCAATCCACTTTCCAGGAAACTGTTCATGTAGGAATGCTCGGACCTGACACCCATAATTGATGGTATGGTGTGGTATATGGGGTGCAAAGATAGTGGGGCCATTCTTCATCAATGGAAATCTCAATACCACTGGATATCTGAAATTGCTACATGATGATGTGTTGCCCTCTTTATACACTGAAGATGGCACTTTCATTAAGTTTTTCCAGCAAGATGGTGCACCACCACATTATGGGTGCCAGGTTCGAGCATTCCTACAAGGAATCTGACCCACTTAGAATAGCATTTCTTCTGCGGTGTTGCTATCAGTGTGTCAAGAGTGGTAGAAGAGGGTTGCATTGACAATCCAACACAATGGGCAGCATTTTGAACACAATTTAAAGGTGGTCATAAATTGTAAATAACTCATGAAAAAATAAAGTTACATTAAAACCAAGCACACCATTGTTTTTCTTGTGAAATTCTCAATAAGTTTGATGTGTCACATGACCCTCTTCCCTTTGGAAAAAATAAAGTTGGATCCAAAATGGCCAACTTCAATATGGCCACCATCGTCACCACCCATCTTGAAAAGTTTCTCCCTCCCATATACTAATGTTCCACAAACAGGAAGTTGATATCACTAACCATTCCCATTTTATTTAGGTGTATCCATATAAATGGCCCACCCTGTACTTTTAACCATATGAAAAACTATAATAATTATCAAAATTTCTAATAAGTTAACACTTTAGTAGAACCATTTTAAAGCTGAATAAAGAGCTGTAGGTATGTTAAAATGGATGCTTTCTTTGATATTACCTATCACTAGACCATACAGACAATAAATAAAAAAAATACAACCTACTGTATATATGAAATGAAGTTTGACAGCTATCCAAGGAACATAAATTATTTATCTACAAAAGATGCTTACTCAAACCAGAAAAAGGAATGGTAAAAAAGCAAGCAACTCACTGAACACAAAGTCAATGTCAAGGAAATGGATTTCATGAGAGTGAAGCAGAATCATAGAAAATGCACTTTATTAAGTGACTTATGGAGTTTGGCATGTTACTCAGTGAAATGGTTAAATCTTTTGTATATCATGTATATTCAAATGTTATAATTTTATACATAAATAACAGTAGGAAAGGCTTGAACATAAATATTTCCTTCTCTGCCCTCTGGAATTATAAACCAGAGTTCCTCAACATTTCTTTTAGCTTTAAGCCCATTTGGAAATGTAACAGATGATGTTGAGTCACAGATGTTTCAAAAATATTGCAATATATACTTTATTATTATTATTATTATTATTATTATGCATTTATATAGCGTCATTTATTCCATGGCGCTTTACATGTCAAAAGGGGAATTATAGACAAGTGTAATATATACAAGAATAATAAACAAGTGTAAGACAAGGGACGCCCAAGCACATAGGGAGAGGGGACCCTGCCCGCGAAGGGCTCACAGTCTACAGGGATGGGTGAGGATTCAGTAGGAGGGGGTAGAGCAGGTCGTGCGGTGGTTCAGTAGACCGAGGATCATTGCAGGCTGTAGGCTTGTCGGAACAGGTGGGTCTTCAGGTTCTTCTTGAAGGTTTCCGTTGATGGTGAGAGTCTGATGTGTTGTGGCAGGGAGTTCCAGAGTATGGGGGAAGCACGGGAGAAGTCTTGTATGCGGTTGTGGGAAGAAGAGATAAGGGGGGCGTAGAGAAGGAGATCTTGAGATGATCGAAGGTTGCGTGCGGGTAAGTACCTAGAGACCATATCACAGATGTATGGAGGAGACAGGTTGTGGATGGCTTTGTATGTCATGGTTAGGGTTTTGAATTGGATCCTCTGGGCAATAGGAAGCCAGTGAAGGGCCTGGCATAGGGGGGAGGCTGGGGAGTAGCGGGGAGACAATTGGATTAGTCGGGCAGCAGAGTGTAGGATGGACTGGAGCGGTGCCAGAGTGCTAGAGGGGAGACCAGAGAGTAGGAGGTTGCAGTAGTCGAGACGGGAGATGATAAGAGGGTGCACTAGTGTTTTTGTCGTTTCGTGGTTGAGAAATGAGCGGATCCGGGAAATATTTTTGAGTTTGAGGCGGCAGGAGGAGGCGAGGGCTTGGATATGTGGTTTGAAAGAGAGTGCAGAGTCGAGGATCACCCCAAGGCACCGAGCATGCGGGACTGGGGAAAGAGAGCAGCCGTTGACATTGATGGATAGGTCTGGTGGAGGGGTAGAGTGAGATGGGGGAAAGATGATAAATTCGGTTTTGTCCATGTTCAATTAGAGAAAGCGAGCAGAGAAGAAGGCTGAGATAGCAGACAGACATTGTGGGATTTCAGTTAGTAAGGAGGTGAGGTTGGGTCCAGATAGGTAGATCTGCATGTCATCGGCGTAGAGGTGATACTGTAAACCGTGGGATTCTATGAGCTGTCCCAAGCCGAAGGTATAGATGGAGAATAATAGGGGTCCTAGGACAGAGCCTTGGGGAACATCGACAGACAGGGGGTGAGGTGAGGAGGTGGTGTGTGAGAGGGAGACAGTGAATGTTCGGTCCCTTAGGTATGATGAGATCCAGGATAGGGCCAAGTCTGTGATGCCAAGAGATGAGAGAATCTGTAGCAGGAGGGAATGGTCTATGGTGTCGAAGGCAGGGGACAGGTCCAGGAGAAGGAGGACAGAGTAGTGTCGCTTGCTCTTGGCGGTTAGTAAGTCGTTAGTGACTTTAGTTAGGGCAGTTTCAGTTGAGTGATGCGGTCGGAAGCCAGATTGTAACCAGTCAAAGAGGGAACAGGAGGAGAGGTGGGAGGACAGTTCAAGATATACATGCTGTTCCAGTAGTTTTGAGGCATAAGGGAGAAGAGATATTGGGCGATAGTTAGACACAGAGGATGGGTCAAGGGAGGGCTTTTTGAGGATGGGTGTGATTGAGGCATGTTTGAAGGATGAGGGAAAGACACCATTTGTAAGTGAAAGGTTGAAAAGGTGTGTTAGAGATGGGATGAGGACTGTGGCCAAGTTAGGGATGAGGTGGGACGGGAGTGGGTCGAGGGCGCAAGTGGTGAGGCGTGATCTTGACAGAAGGGTGGAGAGCTGATCTTCTGTCATGGTGGCGAAGCTGGCTTTTGCAGAACAGGGCTGAGTGGCTAAGAGGGGCATTGGGGGCTGCGGGCCAAAGTTTTGTCTGATCGTGTCGATCTTCTGCTTAAAGAAGGAGGCAAAGTCTTCAGCAGAGATGAGAGGAGGGGGAGGAGGTGCTGTGGGACGGAGTAGAGAATTGAAAGTGTTGAAGAGCTGTTATACTTTTTGTATATACTTTACATAAACTATCTAAATGAATAGTTTCCTAAATTGGTTTTTCAGTATGATCTAAAGTTAGTTTAGTTGCCAACCCAAAAGAAAATGTAAAATGTTAACAGCTTGTTGTATCATACATTCCTACCTGTAGCTCTAGCATATTGCTCTTTGTTCAGGTAAAATATTAAAGGGATATTCAAATCTCTCAAATTGTGACTCATCCAAAAGATGCATTATTGGTACAGGTTTCGGTATGTTTGCTGATCCTTTGCCTTTCACATTGAATTCAGTTAAGAGGTTGCTGCTCTTCTGTTTGAGCCTCAGTTGCAGAAGGAGCTTAGCAAGCAGGTCATCTAAGAAATAACTGGATAGAAATGATATCAACTTCACTGTAGATATCACAAATTTCTGAGCAAATATTATGTGACGGGGATTAGAAAGGTAGCAATTAAATAACTACTGCTCTTGAAGAAATCACTGCCCTTGAAGCAATCCCTATTTTAGATCTTTGAAAATGAGAATAATTCACATCATGGTTCTCTGCATTAAAATTTTAAGCACCAAAAGCTTAGAATGGTGTAAAATAGCAAAATAACTAGTAGCCAGCTTACAAATCCTCCTCTGCTCTTGTCTCCTACTACTCTTTTTCATTTGCTGGTCGCTGTTTCCTGGCCTCCAGCTAAGGTGATTTCCCATAAACTTGTGACCGCTAGCTCTGACATAAGGGACCAGGTGAGAGGTGGCATGGGATCAGGATTAGTATGGTATTACTGCATTTATTATTTTATACCATTTAAGGCTATTTGAAAAAAAAGGAGTAAAACACAATACAAGCTCTTCCCAACATAAGCAATATTTTTAAACAACTATAGTCCAGATATTTTAATCCTTTTTTTCCGTGCTCAGCACGGTTTGGGAGACCCCACCCTCCTCCTTTGTGACATGCACATAAATGAGCTGTCTTTCACCAACAAGCCCATATACTGGGAAGCGCCTGTCTGTATCCTGTTCATTCAGACACTGTTCATATGTTCAGGTTTTGAATACATTAGATAGGGACTGCTTCGTGAAGGGTTACCGTGAAGTGGTAAAGCAGCTTGGTATGTGTTTTTTGCAAAAAATGTGTCGACTAAATACCCTGTATTTGTTATACAGCACTTGCTGATTACTTTTATATGTTTTTTACTGCAGAATATTTTTTCAAATTTGTCATTTTGTGCTCTCTTGTTGTGGTATAGTCCAGATAAGTAGCAAGCTCAGAAGTTGGGGCTGCTTTATCACAAGTGAAAGACAGCTTCAATGTTTAGAGTCTGGTTTATGTTGTTACACCCAGGATCAAAGCACAGATCCTGCACTATCGCTCACTTGAACTAGTTGTAATATATTTAGTTTGACATCCACTATTGCAACCAAGATAGAACTCAATCCATGACATTTACCCCCTTAAGTGATTATGGAATCTTTTTCATAATCCAATGCCTCTAACACCTTACTTCCCTTCACCCAGCTATGTCATTGTGTGCTGTCATTGAATTGCTAGGATTTATTAAAGGGAATATGCCAGTAGGATCAACTCTCCTAAGCCATCTATATGGGCATGCAGGTCATAGGAAGCTGAATGAAATTATACCTTGATATCTGTGATATCTGATGTCTTATGCCAGAATCCATGATTATTTTATATGTAAATGAGCTGTTCCAGGATTTTGTGCCAGAAATAGATCTATACAAGAATTTTCATCTAGAGTTTTGTGTAAATAAAAGGGTTACCTGTGAGATGTGTAATGGCCGCTCTCTACTCTCTGATCTCATTGCACAACTGTGTGTGATTATACCTATTCTGACTCATGGATATGTAGAACGTATGGTGCCTGGATAGACCTCTCTTTCTGGGCCCCTTCCGTATCGACCTGTACTCACGTTCATACCGATTAATCAGACAGCTTAACTCAGCCACGATCTCATGTAAGAAGACTCCAGGAAAAGAGGGATGCTTTAACTGAAATTCTTGTATTATGATGAAAGCAGCAGGTAAAAAGGAATATTCTTCAGAGGACATGTAACAGGATGCATACAGATGGAGGGACGATCACAAAATGGAGAATGAAGGAGGGAACAAACATACATCACAGGACTACAGGGAGAGAGTTGGAACAAAATACAGGGAAAGGCAAACTTCTGCCTAGCAACAGATGATGCAACACAAACAATGCAAATTTTAAATGATTTCCCAAGTTGTGGGACATGACACTCCCCGTCTGAAATCCTTGGATTTCACGATGTCCGTAATTCTTCGAAGTCGTTTGAACCTAAAAAACAAGAGAAAAGAGAAAAACGTGTATGCAATAATAAACATCAAACATTTTTAAAGTCCAACTCATTGTTGTTGACCCGTAGATCACACCGGAAGATAAGTCCAAGACTATAAACCCATCTTCGGATTGGGGAAGCCGGAAACATGCCAACTCTTCCACCAACCCAGCAATCCAGTGGAAAATGTCAATGTTCAATAAAAAACTGGGGAATGAGGAGGAATGCTCCCCGCCGTGAGCAACGTCCAGGAGCAATGTTCAGTTCATGTGACGTCCTCCTTTGGCAGCAGCAGCACGAGATCGGTGACCGGACGGAGGAAGGTTCGGGTAGGGTCCCCTTTTGTCACCTTAACTTCTGTCTTACGAGTCTTTCCATCCTCGCTGGGCATGACCTTGGTGATAAGACCCATTGGCCAGTCGTTACGATGAACCTCTTTGTCTTTTAAGAGAACAAGGTCTCCTTCTTGGAGATTGGGACTGGGTGTCTGCCATTTGTGACGGTTTTGAAGCAGGTGCAAGTATTCGGTCTTCCAACGGTGCCAAAACACGTTGGCTATGTGTTGTACTTGCTTCCACTGACGTTTGTAAATGTCCTTGTTATCGAAATTCCCGAGAGGAACTGTAGCAGCTCCAATCTTCTGTGTAAGAAGTGTAGCTGGGGTAAGAATCATTGGAGAATAACAACGTGGGACTTGGAGTTGCTCTAAGAACTTCAAGGATTTCTTCCATGTCTCCCACCTTTGCTGTTTCTGAGTCGGAAGCGGGGTGTCCCAATCAGTGTTCTCGGCAGTGAGCTGTCTTAACAGTATCTTGCCTTGAATAGTGATGGATACTACAAACCCGAGAGGATCGTAGATGCTGTTTATGACAGATAGGACTCCTCGTTTGGTAAAGGGTTTGTCACAGGGCGACACTTGGAAGGTGAAGGTGTCCTGTTTGATATCCCACAGTAGACCAAGGCTGCGCTGTGTGGGAGGAACATCAGAACCTAGGTTGAGGTCCTTTAGGTTCGTGGCATGGTCCTCAGATGGAAACGCGCTCATTACTTCTTGACTGTTAGAGATGATCTTGTGGAGTCTGAGGTTTGATGTGGATAGCATTTCCTGTGTCCTGGAGAGTAGGTCAATTGCCTCTTCACTTGTGGGCAAGGACTTGAGCCCGTCATCTACGTATAAGTTCTTCTCTACGAATTGGGCTGACCGTCTCAGTCTGTAGATCGCCACAGCAGGTGAAGGACTGTTGCCGAAGACATGGACCTTCATCCGGTAGTCTATGACTTGATTGTTGACATTGTTGTCTTTGTGCCATAGGAACCTAAGATAGTTTCTGCTGTCTTCCTTCATGATGAAGCAATGAAACATCTGCTGGATGTCGGCCATTATAGCAACAGGTTCTTGTCTGAAGCGGATCAATACTCCAAGGAGGCTGTTGTTCAGGTTGGGTCCAGTTAGTAGCAGGTTGTTGAGAGAGAGGCCTTCATACTGAGCACTGGAGTCAAACACCACTCTGATGGTTAGGCTTGCGAGGGTGATAGACACCAAAGGATGGAAGGTACCAACATTCTTCTCCTTCCTTCAGTGGTGGCGCAGGTTCAGCATGATCTTTGTCAAAGAT
Organism: Dendrobates tinctorius; assembly: GCF_039654945.1. Taxonomy (NCBI): domain Eukaryota; kingdom Metazoa; phylum Chordata; class Amphibia; order Anura; family Dendrobatidae; genus Dendrobates; species Dendrobates tinctorius. The sequence continues at coordinate 47,754,903 of NW_027361698.1, forward strand.
GTTCTGCATGAAGTCAATGAAATGCTTCTCCATCTCTGGTTTCCTCTTTAGGGTACGTTTTAAGGATGAGAACCTTGCAGTTGCTTGCTGCAGGTTGTTTGGCAACCTCGCTCTTGGGAAACGAAAGGGTAAAGGAGCTACCCAACTGTTGGAGTCATCTTGAACAAATTCTTTGTCCATAACCTTTATGAATTCTTTATCTTCCCTTGTGGGTGCTAACTTGTTGTCTTCACTTGTGGAATCGAACACTGTTGACCCGTGGTTTTCGTCCCAGGGCTGGAGCATGTTCATGTTGTTGAAGGATTCCTGTTGCCTCTTGGTGTTGCTCACTTTCTCTTTCACCCAGTAATGATGTGGGCATGGCTGAAAATGAGTGCTGCGACCATTTGGCAAGATGTGTGTTTTGTAAGAGGAGATGTTATTAGGTCTCTTCATCTTGTGTATGCAAACATCGCCTATAATTACCCAGCCGAGATCAAAGCGTTGGGCAAATGGTGCGTCGTGTGGTCCGTTAATTTGCTGACGTACCTTGTGCAGCCGGAGAATGTCTCTGCCAAGCAGAATCAGGATATCTGCGCTGTTGTTGAGGGCTGGTATTTTGTTTGCTATCCCCTTGAGATGTGGGTGATGAAGAGCAGCCTCTGGCGTTGGGATCTCTTCTCGATTGGATGGAATCTGGTTGCACTCGACAAGTGTGGGTAAGGGTATCTCCACGGTGTTGTCGAGGGATGTCGCTATAAGACCACTGGCCCTTCTCCCAGAGACCTCTGTAACACCGCTGCAGGTACCTAAGGTGTAAGGGTAAGCATTTCCCTTTAAGTTAAACATATCAAAGAGTTCTGACCTTGCAAGTGATCGGTTGCTCTGATCATCCAAGAGGACGTACATCTTCGCGGCTTTCTCTGGGTGACCGTTGGGATATGCGTTCACCAGGCAAATCTTCTCACAGGACTTGTCCCAGAGACCTTCTCCGCAGACTTCTGTGCATGAAGAAGATATTGTGGTATGACTTGCAGTTTGAGCTGCATCCTCCCCGCCATGGCTCGTGGTGGGGGAAGGAGTACATGTAGAGTCAGGACGGTAAGGGTGGAGTGCTTGTACGTGATCCTCACTGTCACACTCCATACACTTAATTGTAGTTTTACAGTCTTTAGCAAGGTGTTCAGTAGAAGCACAACATCTGTAGCATACCCCGAACTTCTTTAGAAGTTCCTTGCGTTCTTGGAGCGGTTTCTTCCTGAAGCCGATGCACTTTTTCAAGGGATATGGCTTCTTGTGGATGGGACACTCACGATTTGGGTTCTCTATCTTTTCACCCTTGTTGCTCTTGCCTGGGGCTGATGTTGGTAAGGGAAGAATATCCGTCTTCTTCACTGACACTGGACCCCTGCGGTTTCTGTCATTCGAGCGTGTGCTCACGTATTTAGAGGGAGGTGAAGCTGGGCCACTGGATTCTCCGTAGGAAAAGCTTGGGTCATTCTTACGCTCTGCAATGTCTTTTATAAACTCACAGAAGTAGGAGAACGGAGGAAATGATACTTGATGGTCTTTCTTGTATTTTGACCCTATTGCAGTCCACTTCTCTTGTACATTGTATGGTAGCTTACTCCACGAGCAGTGTCCAGGTAGCTAAGGCCAGGTAGGTGGGTGTCTGCCTTGGCCAGCTGGAGCTCTAACAGCAGGTCACTGAGCTCTAGGAACTTTGAACTGTCCTTGCTGGATATCTTTGGAAAACTCTGTAGTCGCTTGAACAGTGCATCCTCTATGGCTTCTGGACTGCCAAAGTTTCTCTCTAGTCTTTCCCATGCAGCCATGAGACCAGCCATTGGATTACTGATATGTATAGACCTGAGTCTCTTGACACAATGTCAGAGACACCGCACTGAACTTGCTCACTGAGCCAGTGCGCGTGCCCTGAGTAAAGCAAAAGCATGCTCAAAGCTACCTGTGGAGCGGGCAGCAACCAAATAGATGTGTACTTCAGACCCGCAGGACCTGAAGCACGTGACTGCTAGAGGCGTGGCCTAAACTCCACAGAGCTAGGAGCTGCAAGACAATTACTAGCAGAGTAACTGCGAGACAAAGTTACCAAGGGGCATAGACAGGGAGAATAGTCAGGACGTAGCCAATGAGTCATACACAGAGATAGCTGCAGGGTACAAGAGGGGCGAGCAGAGAGTAGTCAGATCACAGGCAATGAGTCATACACAGATAATAACGCAGTACAAAATCAACAGGCAAACTCACAACGGGAAACAGAATCGGGTCAGAACCATATAAACAAGCTATAGCAATATACAAGCACACGGGGGTCAGCACACTAGGCCAAAGGCAAAAGTATAACTGGCAGGGATTGAAGCTACCCAGAGGTTTATGAAGCTCTCCCAGAACCAGAAAGAGGCCACAATCATTAACCCCAAGTGTGCAGGTCAAAACCTGCACAGAGCTCCAGACATTAACCCCCGGTGTGCAGCTCAAAAACCTGCACTGGAATCATGACAGTACCCCCCTCTCAACGGGGGCCTCTGGACCCCCAGGCTTCCCCGGGTACTTGGCATGGAACACCTGAACCAGGCGATCTGCATGTACCGAACGAGCAGGGACCCATGAGCGCTCTTCTGGTCCATATCCCTTCCAGTGGACCAGGTACTGCAAAGAGCGGCGCACCCGCCGAGAGTCCACAATATGTCCGACCTCATACTCCAATTGACCCTCCACCAGCACTGGAGGAACAACAGTCTCAGAGTTCTCTTTGACAGATCCTGCTGGTTTTAACAGAGACTTATGGAACACATTAGATATTTTAAAGGAGGCGGGGAGACGCAACCTATATGCCACAGGAAAAAACACAAAAATTGAGCTTGGTTTGAGATGATACACATGCAGCGTATAAATGCATGTTGACATTGGCCATAAAACATAAAACCTGCAAAAGACAAAGTGTGTTTTTTCTTTGTATTTTTTGCATTCTGTGCAAGCTGGGGTGTGGCCTCCCTCTCCTGAGCTGGAAATTGTATATAAGGCTTCCCCAGACTGGTGTCTACTGTTTGGGACCCAGTCCTTTTGTCTGCCCTTGTTCACACATTGAGGTCAACTTTGACACAAAGCAAGGCTTTTAATATTAGACAGTGTAGGACTATACCGAACAGAGTTACCTTGTCGTGGTGGGATGGCTTTCATGCTACTTTTGATAAAAAACAGTATTACTAAAAACTCTGTATTATTTAGATGCACTTTTGCTTTTACTTATTTAGTTACAGCAGGGTTTTTGCTCACTTTGTCTTTTGCGGGTTTTATGTTTTATGGCCAATGTCAACATGCATTTATACGCTGCATGTGTATCATCTCAAACCAAGCTCAATTTTTGTCTTTTTTCTTTGTATTTTTTGCATTCTGTGCAAGCTGGGGTGTGGCCTCCCTCTCCTGAGCTGGAAATTGTATATAAGGCTTCCCCAGACTGGTGTCTACTGTTTGGGACCCAGTCCTTTTGTCTGCCCTTGTTCACACATTGAGGTCAACTTTGACACAAAGCAAGGTTTTTAATATTAGACAGTGTAGGACTATCCCGAACAGAGTTACCTTGTCGTGGTGGGATGGCTTTCATGCTACTTTTGATCAAAAACAGTATTACTAAAAACTCTGTATTATTTAGATGCACTTTTGCTTTTACTTATTTAGTTACAGCAGGGTTTTTGCTCACTTTGTCTTTTGCAGGTTTTATGGCCAATGTCAACATGCATTTATACGCTGCATGTGTATCATCTCAAACCAAGCTCAATTTTTGTGTTTTTTCTTTGTATTTTTTGCATTCTGTGCAAGCTGGGGTGTGGCCTCCCTCTCCTGAGCTGGAAATTGTATATAAGGCTTCCCCAGACTGGTGTCTACTGTTTGGGACCCAGTCCTTTTGTCTGCCCTTGTTCACACATTGAGGTCAACTTTGACACAAAGCAAGGTTTTTAATATTAGACAGTGTAGGACTATCCCGAACAGAGTTACCTTGTCGTGGTGGGATGGCTTTCATGCTACTTTTGATCAAAAACAGTATTACTAAAAACTCTGTATTATTTAGATGCACTTTTGCTTTTACTTATTTAGTTACAGCAGGGTTTTTGCTCACTTTGTCTTTTGCAGGTTCTATATGCCACAGGGTTGACTATCTCCATAATCTCGTACGGACCAATGAACTTTTGTCCCAACTTAACTGATGGTACCTTTAAGTTGATGTTACGCGTGGAGAGCCAAACCTTCTCTCCCACCTGAAACATGTCTCCCGAGGCTCTCTTTTTGTCCGCAAAATATTTGTATCTCCCCTGGGCCCGAGAGATATTACGCCAGACTTCAGCCCAGAGGTTTTTTAACCGCTGAACGGACCCCTCTGCTCCTGGACAACCGGAATCCACCCGAGAAAACTCCCCAAAATGTGGATTAAAGCCGTAGTTAATCAGGAATGGGGACATGTTGGTGGACTGACTCACCCGGTTGTTAAAAGCGAATTCAGCCAACGGTAACGCATCACACCAATCCTCCTGTCTGGCGGAGGTCAGACACCTGAGAATTTGTTCCAGGGATTGATTGGTGCGTTCGGTCTGACCATTGCTCTCCGGGTGATATGCCGACGAGAAGGAGAGTGAGATGCCCAATTTCATACAGAACGCCCTCCAAAATTTGGCCACAAACGGCACACCTCTGTCAGACACAACATTCAGGGGTACCCCATGCAAACGGACCACATGCTGCACAAACAACCTTGACAATGTTTCTGCTGAAGGTAATGCTGCCAAGGGAATGAAATGGGCCTGTTTAGAAAACCTGTCCACCACCACCCAGATCACAGTATTGCCCCTGGATGGTGGAACACCAGTAATAAAATCCATGGAAAGATGAGTCCATGGCCTATCAGGAAGCGGTAGAGGTATGAGTTCCCCAGCCGGTCGGTTATGCGAGCTTTTGAAACGGGCACACATGCCACAAGCAGAAACAAATTCCTTGACATCAGACCTTAATGAAGGCCACCAAAAACCCCTAGTTACTGCCTCTCTAGTGGCCGTTATACCTGGATGAGCACTCAGCCTAGAATCATGAAACTCCTGCAGAAGTCTAGACCGCAATGAATCTGGAACAAACAGTTTATCGCTTGGCCTGGTTGCCGGAGCTAGGGTCTGAGCCCTTAGGATTTCTTGTTCCAACTCAGTTGAGACCCCCGCCACTACCACCCCTGGGGGAAGAATGGAGGATGGCGGCTCAGGGGGAGACACTGGATCAAAACTTCTGGACAGGGCATCTGCTTTAACATTTTTGGATCCCGGTCGAAAAGTAATTGAGAACTGAAATCGTGAAAAAAAAAGTGACCAACGGGCCTGTCTAGGAGTAAGCCTCTTAGCAGACTCAAGGTATGCCAAATTTTTGTGATCTGTGACAACCGTGATAGGGTGAGCCGCCCCTTCCAAAAAGTGCCTCCATTCCTCAAATGCCAGCTTGACCGCAAGAAGTTCTCTATTGCCTACATCATAGTTTTTCTCAGCTGAAGAGAACTTCTTGGAGAAGAAGGCACAGGGTTTGAGATTGGTAAGGGTGGCCGGACCCTGGGACAGCACAGCCCCCACCCCCACTTCAGAAGCATCCACCTCCACAATGAATGGTTTGGACGGGTCAGGTTGCACCAACACCGGGGCAGAAATAAAACATTTCTTAATAGCTGAGAAGGATTCCTTAGCAAGTACAGACCAATTTTTTACATCAGCTCCCTTCTGGGTAAGATCCGTGAGTGGTTTAACCACTTGTGAGAAACCTTTAATGAATCTCCGGTAATAGTTCGCAAATCCTAAGAAGCGCTGGAGGCCCTTGAGATCTCGAGGCTGAACCCAGTCAGCGATCGCCAGCACCTTCTTAGGATCCATACGAAACCCCTCACAAGACACAATCCACCCCAAAAAAGACAGCTCCTGTACAAAAAATGAACATTTTTCCAATTTGGCAAACAATTGGTTCTCCCTGAGTCACTGGAGAACTGTCTTTAGATGTTGCAAGTGAGATTGACTGTCCGGGGAATACACCAAAATATCATCCAAATAAATAATAACAAAACGGCCTATCAGATCAGAAAACACAACATTGATGAAATTTTGGAAAATAGTGGGTGCATTAGTTAACCCAAATGGCATTACCAGGTTCTCGAAGAGTCCTTCTGATGTGAGGAATGCCGTTTTCCACTCGTCCCCTTCCCGAACCCTTATCAGATTGTAGGCCCCCCGCAGATCCAACTTGGAGAACCATTGGGCCCCAGCTAACTGGTTATATAAGTCTGGGATGAGGGGAAGCGGGTAAGAGTTCCTAACCGTTATCTTGTTCAGTTCCCGAAAGTCGAGGCACGGCCGCAAACCACCATCTTTTTTCTTCACAAAGAAGAACCCTGCTGCCACAGGTGACACAGAAGGCCTGATATGCCCTTTGCGGAGACTCTCAGCTATGTACTCCTTCATGGCTTGGCGCTCAGGCCCAGACAAATTGAACAATCGAGCCTTAGGTAACTTGGCTCCGGGTACTAAATCAATGGCACAATCATAGGGTCTATGTGGGGGCAGCGCCTCAGCCTCACTTTCGGAAAAAACGTCTTCGAAATCTTTCAGGTACTCCGGAATACCTTCCAGATCGACAAACGACACAGACACTGATTTAACAGTGTTAACAAGATGTCCCCGGTTACCACATTTACTATTGCATCCCCATTGAGTGATTTCCTCTGTAACCCAATCAATGGTAGGATTATGGCGTTGAAGCCAAGGCATCCCCAGTACCAGTCCTGCAGGCAAGTTATCTACCACCAGACAACTTAGTTTCTCCACATGAGTGGAACCCACTTTTAGAGAAAAAAGTTCAGACCTGCAACAGATACCGTCTTGGGTAAGAGGAGATGAGTCAATTGCCACAAGTTTAACAGGATCGTGAAGCCTGACTGTCCCTATCTTATAAAGAGTCATAACCTTGGTATCAATCAGGTTCACAGCCGAACCGCAGTCAACAAAAGCAGTAGTCTGAACAGGACCATAACCAAGTTCCAGTTCCACCTGCAGCACCATTTTTGCACATGAGGAAAATTGTACCTGAAGGTCTGGGTAGCCTCCTCGATTACTACCCAGACCTAGTCGTTTCCCGCCATCTTGGAGGATGACGGACAGGAGGGGCAGTCCTTCTTCCAATGTCCAGATTTCCCACAATAGAAGCACAACTGCTTTTCCTGGCGGCGTCTTCTTTCCTTTTCCCTCACAGGTGACAGCATTCACTTCCATAGCCATAGGAAGAGTCTGGGTCTCATCTCCACTGAAGAATAAGGGCGTTTCCCGTTGCATAATGCCTCTAGCCCGCAGCCTGCGATCCATGCAAACCGCTTGGACCATGGCATCCTCCAGGGAGTCAGGCGGAGGATGAAGTGCCAAAGCATCCTTCAGATGTTCACACAGGCCTCTGTGGAACAGCCCCCGCAGGGCGGCGTCACTCCAGGAAATCTCCGCTGCCCAACGTCTGAATTCAGTACAGAACCATTCGGCCGAGTGCTCCCCCTGACAGACACTCATTACTTTGTCCTCAGCCAACCGCACTCTATCAGGCTCATCATAAATAAGCCCTAAGGCTTCAAAAAATGCACAGACATTCTCTCAGGGGCAGAAGAGGAAAGCGAGAATGCCCAGGCTTGTGGGGACCCCCTAAGCAGGGACATCACCACCCCCACCCTCTGTTTCTCATCCCCAGAGGAGCGGGGTCTCAGAGAAAAAAATAGCTTACAGCCCTCCTTAAATGCCCTGAAATCATCCTTGTTACCAGAAAACATATCTGGTAATTTAACCGGGGATTCAGGTGGGACTAAAATGACATCTCTATTCCCCACCTGCTGGAAGCCAGCGGAAAGTACCCCCTGAACTGAGTCCTCAACCCGCCGTTGGGACTGGACCAGAGCTTGGTGTTCCAAACTAAGCTTCTGCAGTGACTGAGTCAAGCTTTTCACCTGCTCAGATAAAGCACACATTGGGTCCATGCTGCAGAAGTGAGGAGAGAAAAAAAAATTGTAGGCCACTTATAATGTCAGAGACACCGCACTGAACTTGCTCACTGAGCCAGTGCGCGTGCCCTGAGTAAAGCAAAAGCGTGCTCAAAGCTACCTGTGGAGCGGGCAGCAACCAAATAGATGTGTACTTCAGACCCGCAGGACCTGAAGCACGTGACTGCTAGAGGCGTGGCCTAAACTCCACAGAGCTAGGAGCTGCAAGACAATTACTAGCAGAGTAACTGCGAGACAAAGTTACCAAGGGGCATAGACAGGGAGAATAGTCAGGACGTAGCCAATGAGTCATACACAGAGATAGCTGCAGGGTACAAGAGGGGCGAGCAGAGAGTAGTCAGATCACAGGCAATGAGTCATACACAGATAATAACGCAGTACAAAATCAACAGGCAAACTCACAACGGGAAACAGAATCGGGTCAGAACCATATAAACAAGCTATAGCAATACAAGCACACGGGGGTCAGCACACTAGGCCAAAGGCAAAAGTATAACTGGCAGGGATTGAAGCTACCCAGAGGTTTATGAAGCTCTCCCAGAACCAGAAAGAGGCCACAATCATTAACCCCAAGTGTGCAGGTCAAAACCTGCACAGAGCTCCAGACATTAACCCCCGGTGTGCAGCTCAAATACCTGCACTGGAATCATGACACACGCTCTGTGGATTGTGGTCCTAACCATCTGATCAGCAGGTCCAGCTCTTCCGCAGCAGTGATGCCGAGGTCACCAGTTACGGTTCTAAAGGCACTTTTCCAACCTCTGTAATTTTCAGGTTGGTCGTCGAACCTTGTGAGACCGGTTTTAGTAAGTTCACAGCGAATCATGTACCTTGCGAAGTCGGACATGTCTGTTCTTTCTGACTTAGGATGCACAATTGTAGGCTGAGCAGTGTTGTACATAGAGGTGGAGATGTCTTGGCCTTGAAACATGGGGAAGTATGGATTGGCATATGCATTTAGTCCAGCAACTGGTTTGGTGGGTATAGTTTCTGCTACATGTGGAGGTGGCACTGTGTGGTTGTCGAGGGTATAATGACCTTGAATGCAGGATTCTGTAAGTGGATCGGCATCCTGGTGCTCTAGAGAAGCGTCAACACCATCAAGAGTGTTAGTGATGATCTGCGGTTCGCCATCTTGGCTTAGCACGTAGTCTCTTGTGCGTTCAATAGGGTCTTCTGCCTCCATTTCACACAAACTGGCGCTGTCTCTTTGACTCCCACTGACAGCCTGCTCGAGTACCTTTAATTCTGCCATGGCTGTTGCATGCTCACATTCCTTCTCTAGAGCTTCCTTTTCCGCTTTCACGCGTGCCGCTTCTGCATCCATTTCTGCTCTATTTTGTGCAGCAGCTGCATCCATTTCTGCTCTCTTTTGTGCAACAGCTGCGTCCATTTCTGCTCTCTTTTGTGCAAAGGCAGCTTGTACCTTAGTAGTTTCAGCCTTAGCACGTGCTCTTATAAGCTGCTCAGTAAGAGTAGAATATTTTGATGAACTTGACCTAGATGAACATTTTGAGTGCTTACACGATTTGGATGAGTGAGTTGATGCATCTGGTGTTCGTGCGATTCTAGCCTCTATCTTGGCTTTAATGTCACGTACAGTGCAGTCTCTTTCAGAATTAAGCTGCTGGAAGCCTTGCAATTCGTTTAAAGTCTCTGGGAGATTCAGTTTCTTCAGGAGAATAATGTATTGGTCACTCTTCTCCATATACATTTGGTATGCTGTGCATAATTGTTCTAGGACTCCCTCTGGTGGTAACTCATGAGAAGCAGGCCTTGATGCAGTGTCTATATGACTCAGCACTTTCTTCCATACTGAAGACACATCACTATATAATTCACATTTTGCAGTCTCTAAATTCTCCATGACTTTCCATGTGGGTTTGACTGTACGTTTTCCCCTTTCGCTAGATGGTGGATGGGGGTCTGGGTCTCTTTCCTGTGCTTGTAAGTCTGGTAGGGACATTGTATGCCTTGCTTCAGACATGATTAGATTGCAGGCAGGAAGAGTTGATGATGGGGGTTATACTTCCCACTGTTCAGCAACAGGAAATACACAGAGACTCTGCACAGAGTTGATACTTGTATCTAATGCTGGAGCAGCTGCAGGGTCCTGTGTAATGATGGGAGTTATATTCCTCTCTGTTCAGCTGCAGTGTGTAGCTTCTATGCACGCTGGGGTCTGGCTGGAACTGGGTCACAGTCTATCTGGAAAATGTCCTTTTCCACTGAGATTTAGCACAGACCTTGAGTTACTGTCTCTGAAGGCAGGTTATTCCTTTTTACTATTCTGACTCATGGATATGTAGAACGTATGGTGCCTGGATAGACCTCTCTTTCTGGGCCCCTTCCATATCGACCTGTACTCACGTTCATACCGATTAATCAGACAGCTTAACTCAGCCACGATCTCATGTAAGAAGACTCCAGGAAAAGAGGGATGCTTTAACTGAAATTCTTGTATTATGATGAAAGCAGCAGGTAAAAAGGAATATTCTTCAGAGGACATGTAACAGGATGCATACAGATGGAGGGACGATCACAAAATGGAGAATGAAGGAGGGAACAAACATACATCACAGGACTACAGGGAGAGAGTTGGAACAAAATACAGGGAAAGGCAAACTTCTGCCTAGCCACAGATGATGCAACACAAACAATGCAAATATTAAATGATTTCCCAAGTCGTGGGACATGACAATACCTGACACATCTGCATTTTCCCATCCATCTCACAGGCAGCCAGTGTTGTAATATTGCTGCAATACAGCAAAGCTGTGAGAGCTGCAGTTGCTAACGTGTTTGTAAGGGGACAAAATTCAGTTCTACTGTTTTGTGTTAGTTACATGTCTCATATCCCATTTCATTCATAATAAGCTCTAGAGGCAGATTCTCAATGTCCTGCCAATAGCCTGGAAAGCTCATTTACATACAAGAAGAAGATGGATTTCTCTGGAATAAGACATTGGATCGTCAATATCAAGGTATCATTTTACTCAGATTCTTATGACTTAACAAAAGTTAAGTTCTAAACCTGTGGTTGTAAGCATGGTGCAAATCTTTTATGGAGGGAAGCACCCCAATTAGGAAAATGGAACAATCCTAGACCAAGCTGTATCTTCCAGCACTGGACAATAATTATAATTCAGAATCTATTTGTATTAGATAAGAGTCACACCCACATACCTCCCCCTTGGTGACATTAGATTGGGGCTGGTCAATGGAATGCAGCTAGGTTTAAAAAATTATGGAATACCAATTCTTGCGAATATCTACACTTCTGGAGGTCCTAGGAAGACGATATTAATGCCATATTTCCCATTGTGAGTTTAGTTTACTATAGATTCTGTTGGAAACATAGCATATCCAACTTTGGCCAATATTAATTTGGGGTTGAATCTATTTTATGAATCTATACTCTCACTCAATCTACAGATGCTTGTGTAAAGAGGAGTGGTTAATAAAATATTGGAATAGCACTCAGACCACTCAGATTAACTTGGGTAACTGTCTGAAATCAATCTGCCTTCACTGGAATGGATACAATGCCTTTGAGATGTGTATTTTGGGATCTTAAAAGTCTCTTCTGGGTTGTGGAGGACACAGGTAGAAATATATACAATAGAAGCCTGGTTAAACCCTGGAGCTAACAAAAGGAAGATGCTCCTTTCCTAATGCGTATGACATTATTTTGATTCCAGATATTATACTTCATGTTTAAGAACTTATTATATTTTCAGGTGTAACAGTATTATCACAATGTTAATTGGCATTTATCATATATTTTATACCTACCAGTGTTTGTTTATAATACTGTGCTTTAATGTATTTATAGCTATAACATTACTGTCCAATTGTGTGGTTAATAAATTGATAGTTGAGTAATATACACTCTTGATATTTTCATCAATTGAGACTGGTCCAAACAGATTCATGGCGGACCTTTGTGTCAGAGTATACTAATACAATCTATGACATGGATTCAGGATAAAGTTATTTTGGTCTTCATTGTTTCTAAATTTTGAAATGTCCAGTAATTGTTCATAATCTATAATTAATAAAATATGTATTTTATGTATATACAGTATAATATATACATATTATATGTACTGATATGTATTGTCTTCCTCTTCCTTTAGTTATTAATATTTCAATCCTACTATAGCACCCTATCTTTATATGTGCTTCATTTGAAGAACATCATACCCACAGTAAAGCATGGTGGTGGCACCAGTATGCTTTGAGCTGTTTTTGGCTGTTTTGATCAAGGTGAAGGGAATTAGGAACAGTTCAAAATATCATTCAATTTTGCAACATACATTCAGGCTTCTGCTAAAACGCTAAAGATAAAAAGGAATTTCACCTTTCAGCATGACTGCCAACCAAAGCTCACATCCAAATCAACAGAAGAATGGCTTCCCTATAAGTAATTTTGAAATGGCACATCCAGAGCCCGATATCTGAATCCAACTAAGAAACTATGTGTAGACCTGAAGAGGGTTGCGCAAAGGAGGGTACTTTACAATCTGACAGATTTGGAGCGCTACTGCAAGAAAAAGTGGGTAAAGATTGCCAATTCTAGATGCTGTTAAACTCCCAACCAAAAAGATTGAATGCTTGTCATAAATTCAATGGGTACTTCAACTAAGTTTTGTTTTAATAGTGTGCATATTTATGCAACTGCATTATTTCAGTTATTTACTTTTTTCCACACAAAAATTTTATTTTCAATTGAATTGTACATATTATGGTTGACATTAAACATGTAAAAAGTTCTGAAATGATTCTTCTTGGTATTATTTTTTTTATACATGACAAATCTTGGCATTTTAACAGGAGTGTGTAGACTTTTATATCCAATGAATTTGGTATTGCCACATCTATACACATCTGGCTTATCAACATTATCAAAATATAAAATTAATATGTATGGTAAAGAGAAAAATTGTACTGACAGAAATGTGCTTTTTTCTTACCTCATTTCACAATAAAAAGTACTATAAAAAGTGATAAAAATGTCATATGTACTATACCTGTAGTTGATATAAACAAAAACAGTATCTTATCACGCAAGAAAACAAGCCATCACACAGCTTCACGGAAGGAAAAATAAAAATATTACAGGTCTCAAACAATGGCAACTTAAAAAAAAGTTTTGAAAGTTTAGTATTACCCTAATCGCATTGACCTGAAAAATTTTGTTCACAGGTCATTTTTACAAAATAACGCATACCATCAAAGCAAACCCAAAAGACAACCAACAGGGACACCATTTAAATTTTCACCTCAGTGGGAAAGCTAGAATTGGCCATGACCCCAAATTTCAATAACTGTACCTTGAATAAAATAAAATGTCATACTCACTTTTTGACGGCTATCACCTTTCCCAGATTTCCGCTTTGTCATTTCAGTCCAGTCTTTGGTCAGAGACCACTATTCTCATTTATGCTGCAGATCCTGGTTATTCTGTCACGCATCTTGATAACGCAAGTCAAGATGTCACGTAAGGACTAGTTAGCCGCATGGCTAGTTAGCCACAAGTTAGTCACATAAGAACCAGTTAGTTTAGGCCTAATGCCTAATATGCTTCAGGCTGTACCATAATAACAACATGAAACCTAGTGGGCGCCATAGGTGCCGAATTTTGTGGTTTGAATGAAGTCTAGGCTTGACCAACCAGGCAAGAAGCAAGTCGGGCAAAGTGTGAGCTAAGGATAGTTTAATTTTGCTGGGCTAATTGCAAAACCGATTAGATTGTGCTGAACCCAATTTTTGGGTGAAATTTGAGGCAAATTTGACTAGGCTAAAGGTAATTTATTAAACCTATTACATCAGGTCATGAAAGGGAAATGATTAAAAGCTAACCTAGAATACTGAGTGTGTAATTTGAAGCTCTGGCAGTACTTTTATACATATCGAGAATATTTTTTTGAATGGTTCAGCCAAATGTGCTTTTATAAGTGTCTGTAAATGAAATCATGAACAATGAAGTGTTCAATTGTCTGCTTTAATTTTGTACTAAAGCATTGTGGTGTATCTCCAAATTCATTTGGCAAGATTAAGGAAACAGAGCAGTTTACTGTATTTTGACGAACAATTATTCAGTAAATGGACTTTAATTTAATCTTAGCTTGAATGTGTAACATTATCCTAAGCCATGGTGTACGGATAAATGATTCAGTGCTGGTAAGCAAGATGACCTCTAAAAGTATACCGGCATTTCTCCCAGCATCTCTTATTATTGCACTCTGTCTTTCTTTATCACCATCTATAGACAATACTCTTCATTTTAAAATAAAATTTGATATAAAATAAGCATGAGCAAGTTTAGTTTTATGTTCCTCTGACTCATTTCAAAGCAACTATTGTAAATAAGGAGATTTCTGGGAAAAATTGCCAATTTCACCTCTATAACTAAGCAGTCTACAAAGGATCATAAATTCAGTCTATCTCAGCTGAAAGTTTACATTCTGACTCTATATTTGTTTTTTGGCAGCAGAATTAAGCAATTACTGTATCTTATTCATACAGATAGAATTTAGTGGGTGAGGGAAAGGTGAATGCAGACAAAATAGCGACTTCTGCAACATTTCATTAAATCTATTTTTTACCTATGCAGTCATTTATGAGCATGGTCTCACATTAATGGTGATAACATTTTCATAATGGAAACGGCTGTACATCTATAGTCTTAAAAAGTCTAGTTTTATAATAAGTTTGTTAATTCTGATAAAAAAAAAATAAAAAATGCAGCATGTTTCTTTCTGTACATATATGCACTTTTCTGGCATTTCTTAGTACGTCGTTTTTGGGAAGAGGGTTGAATTTTGTACAAAAATAAATCTTGCAGTTGAATGTTGTGTTTTTGCATGTAGTCCATTTTGACAATTATTCACACCATGTATTCTTTGGGCAGGACATTATGTTCATGAAGTTCCCCATGGCTGGGTGTCCATTGGCTGGGTCTCAGTCCAAAACTTTTATTGCTTGAGGTTAGGCCCGTCCAAAATAAGGCCACCTTGACAAGATGGGATAGCTTTTACTTTTTTTTATCAAGCTTCTATTAACTAAGTACCCTATATTAATTTCATGCACTATTGCTATTTATTAATTTACTGCAGGTTTTGTCTCTTTAGTGTTCAGTGTGAACATGCATCTAAGCACTGTATGCACACCAACCTATATTTCCATTAATCGCTTTAGTTTTTTTTAACCATTCACATATTTGATCTTCATCAATGAAATCTTTAGCTGTTCTGCCCTTTAGTACCTGGACCACTAAGGCACAGCACTCTGGGCTAAGAAAGGTATTTCACAAAATTAACTTTCTAAAGTTGAGTAATTGGATCAGTTAATCAGTCAGCATTTGTGCTTGGATGACATGAGGCTGGAGGACATGATTCAAATGGCTAGCTGGTAGGTTCACTGACAGTGACAGCCAAGGTGGTAGTGAAACACTGAGTCTGCCTATGGGGGGGCTGCATTATACTATAGAGTCTGCCCATGGGGGACTGCATTATACAATATAGAGTCTGCCTATTGTGAGCTGCATTATACCATGTAGAGTCTGCCTATGGGCAGTGCATTATATTATATAGAGTCTCCCTATGGGGTGTGCATTATACTATATAGAGTTGGCCTATGGGGAGTGCATTATACTATAAAGTCTGCCTATGGGGAGTGCATTATGCTATAGAGTCTACCTATGGGAAGTGCATTATGCTATATAGAGTCTGCCTTTGGGAAGTGCATTATACTATATGGAGACCTATGGGGAGTACATTGTACTATATGGAGGCCTATGGGGAGTGCTTTATACTTCATTGAGGACTATCTGATGCATTTTAATATATGGAGGCTATCAAGGGTGCTATCATACAGTATGGAGATTACAGTAATGGGGCCATTATACAGTGTTGGAGCCATCAGTTTGGGAGCTACTAAGAGGTCAGTTTATATATACAGTGAGGTGGCATTATACAATGTATAAGAGAGCATCATACAAGGGGGAGACTCTGAACATTATTAAATGTAAAGTGGGCATTTATTGTTATAGGGCAACTCAGGTTACTTTGACTATCAAAGGGGCACACTGCGCATTATTACTTTCTAGGGGACAAAATGTGGGCACTGTTTTCTAGAGCACTTGCACCTGGCATTACTATATTCTAGAGGGTTGCTTTAGAATTTAGAGGGCACAGAGAACCACACAGTAGGTGCAGTAATAGAGTCACATACGGCAGCAGCAGCTCAGCATTGGGGTATCAGCAGGATAAGGAGTTTGTGCAGGTTGGGAATAGTCCCATTGAGGACAGTGCTGAAAATATGAGACGTGAAATGTGTCTTTGGTGTAATCTCTGTAGACGAGTCCAGGCTGGAAGAAGTTGTCATGTCGGTCTGGACCAGATGGACATAATGGGAAAAGTGAACGAGTTCATCAGAAAGACCGTCCTCTGAAAGTCATTATCTATAACTGTGCTGTAATCTCTTATATGTTTCATAGGACTGGTATCTACCACTGACCATATGGCTGTAATATCCATGTTGGTCTTTATATAGAGATTATTTTCAGTAACAGCCCGGTCATCTGCTGAGGTTCTCCTACATCCACTATTAAGGGGGTTTTACACATAGCGATATTGCTAGCAATATCGCTATAACGTCACCGATTTGTGATGCTATGTGTGATACTTACCTCCGACCGGCTCCCCCGCTGTCCATCGCTGATCGCGCGAGAATGTTTGGCTCCATTTCTCGTCGGCAGCTTCCTGCTGGGCTTCCTGCTGGCGCCGACGAGCGACGCGTGGAGGCGGGCGGGAGGACGTCAGATCGCTGTGTGTGAAAGGTGAGTATCATGTGCTGCGTCGCTGCTGCATCGCTGTGAGATCTGCCTGTGTGACAGCTCACTAGCGATCATTTAGCGATGCACCAGCGATCTTGACCAGGTTGGATCGCTGGATCGGATCGCTGGTGCATTGCTAAATGTAAAGGGGCCACCCAGTTGTAATCAAGGTTACCTGGTTAGGGGCCAACTCAGAAGTTTCACCCCCTGAACCAAAACCCTAGCTATGACTCTGGAGCCATGGAATAAAAGGTGCTATAATAGTAATTACTAAGGCAGAACTTTAGTGTTTAGTGAGTGGAGAGAGGGAGAGCTGGAAAATTACTATGGGTACCGTTACACCTAGCGACTCACCAGCGATATGATGCGGTCAGGATCGCTGGTGAATCGCTGGGTGGTCACTAGTGAGCTGCCACTCAGGCAGATCTCACCAGCGACATCGCTGGGGAAGGGGATCGCTACTTACCTGTCAGACGCGGCGATCCTGCGTCCTCCCGCCCGGCTCCACGCGTCGCTCGTCGTCACAGCAGGAAGCCCAGCAGGAAGTGGACGACGAGGAATGGTCCAGGAGCTTCTCGCGCGATCAGCGATAACCAGCGGGGGAGCCGGTCAGAGGTAAGTATCACATGCAGCGATATCGCTAGTAATATCGCTGTAACGTCACAAATGCTGTGAAGTTTAAAAAAAAAAAAAGCACAGGAAGCTGCCGAGTTGGGAAGATGAGTATGTAAACAAACTGGATGAAGGCAAAGAAGTGAAAAAAAATCAAGAAAAAAAGTTAGAAACAAAAAAAAAATATAGGTGTGTTTTAAATTACAAGTCAACACAAATTAGCTTAACAAAAAGTTAGATTTTGGGGTCGGAA
Organism: Dendrobates tinctorius; assembly: GCF_039654945.1. Lineage (NCBI taxonomy): Eukaryota > Metazoa > Chordata > Amphibia > Anura > Dendrobatidae > Dendrobates > Dendrobates tinctorius. The sequence continues at coordinate 47,772,663 of NW_027361698.1, forward strand.
AACGACTTAAAGGTTTATATGTGGTGATTTTTATGACATTAAATAAAGTTTCTGAAAAGTTTAAATGGTCTGAAAACATTTTCTCTAAATATTACTTAACTTCTGGAACTCGCTATGCCTACTTTGTAGATTATTTTTATGATAGCTATTGGTTATTGAATAAAATATATCATAATAAACATGCCTGTTAGAATGCCATTTAAAAAACAATGTTGTAATATTTCAGCTTCTTGAAACAAATATGGATTATTTTCTTCTTGTTTGCACTTTATTTGTTTGACATGCACTTCTTAAAAGCTATTTCTGTTAGAAAATGGAAATTTTAGAAGTTAAGTTTGAAACATGTCCGTTGCTTCTTTTGACAGATATAATACAGTTCAAGTTTTGACATTGACTCGAAATCTTAGACAATATCTCCAGAATGGAAAGAACTATTGACTATTACAAAATATGACTTATACTAGGCTTCCTATCATACAAGTGTTTTCATGACACCTAAAAAAGGAAGTAAAAATACAGGAAAAGCTCAGAGTATTTTATAGTTTATGAAAGGTGGCTCAGACTCAAAAAATGTGATGTGCTCTAAGGCTCGGTTCACATTGCATTATGGGTATGCGTTTAACCCATCCATTAGATAGCGGCACTAACGCTATGTAGCGGATGCGTTAACGCACCCATTGGCCGCAATGTTAGTAACACATCCTAACGCATGCCTAATTCGGCATGCATTAGCGATGATGCGTTACTTTGTGACGCACACAAAAACGCGGTCTACAGCGTTTTCGGGTGCGTCGAGTGTAATGTACAGCCTACGGAGGCATTTGCTGTGCATAGATCTGCATGGCTAATGCATGGTAGCAAAATGCTACCATGCGTAAGCACATACTGTACGTTAGCGCTAGGTGCACAAAAGATGTCAAAAATGACATCTGCATCAGCACATCCATTTAACGGATCCGTTAAACGGATGCCCCTAAAGCAATGTGAACCTAGCCTAAGAGTATGGTTACAGACTTCAGCACATTGTATGAGTTATTTTTTTTTTTCCTATAGACTACATTTACACATCCATTGTACCTGTCCATGTGCTATCTGTTTTATAAATGGACAGCACATAGACCCATAAAGTTCATTGATCAATTGTTAAGAGTCAATGGATATATAAAAGCTCACACAGTCCACTTGGTTCCATTTTTAAAAATGTATGAGAAAAAAAACTATGCATCTGAGATAAAAACGGAAGAAAATGAATGAAACATGAAAGAAAAAAATGTCTTTTGCACTGATTTAAAAATTGACTTTGGCATCACAATGTAAGCAAATGGCTTATCCATAAGTGACAGCAAGATTTACCCATTATCAAATTACAGCGCTGTATTCGTCATGCATGATTGGCAGTGAGAATTCTTAGGCTGTGTGCAAATGATGAGTTTTTGGTGAGTGCGCAGTTTCGCTGCGTCAAAAATGCAGCATCTTTTTAGTTCCAGCAACTTGTTTTGAGCATACACAAAGTTTTATATGTGTATTTTTCCCATAGGCTGGAATTAGATGCGTAAAATCTGCAGGTAAAAAACACACATGCCTTTTTAGTGCATTTTTGCAGCAGAAACGCATCGAACATGTGTGTAATCTGCACATGACAATATCAATAAAGTTTTGTCAAAGTCAAATACCAGCCAATGGGAGGCAAAAACATGCGCATACACAACACCTTCAAACTGGCTCAAAAGCTGCTAAAATGCACCAAATTACTGACAGACATCAGGAAAGTGTGCTCAATTGACCCACAGTACAAATTTTATAATGGCACAGCAGCAATCAGTCATGCATGAGGTATCAGGGTCTGGGCCAGCATTTATATTTTTGAATTGAACTTCAAATTAAGACGAGGTGGGTAAAGCATCGGTATAGACCTGCTGTGCTGGGAGCCCTGATACCTCATGCAACAGCTCAACTTGTTTTTATGCTCAGCCACACTCAATTGCCACAAATATCAGTTTCATAGACTACTATTGTCAGAAAAATGTAAGGATAGTAACACAGGTAGTTCACTGAAAGTAAGTGGAAGCCTGCTGGTCTCGGAAGCCTATTGCTACAGGCAACACACATGAAGGAGACCCAACCAGTAGTCTTTACATTTCAAAAAATTAGTGGCAGACACCACCAAAGTGGCATCAATTTCACCAGAGTAGAACTAATAAAATGGGGACCGACACCTCTTTCACTACAGCCAACCCAGCAGATGTAGACTGTAATGGGCAAGGTGTTGGAACTACTGTGCTATAGCCCTTGGAAAGCCTGGAGAGGAGTAACAAGGTGGCTTACTAAATCTGACCTCGGATAAGCGTCAGCAGGTGACAGCGAGACCAAAGGAGGGACAAGGAGGTGACACCAGATGCTACTCCAAGGCTGACCTACAGAGGGTGGCAGCTGACCCCCTAGAGTGGGTAGGCTGGTATGGCCCAAAGGAGGGACAAAGAATGCAGGCAGGCACTGTAGGGACACTAGAACCATGGGTGCAGATAAGAATTGGCAGGTGCAAACTGGACCGGGTGTTAGATGGGCAGTGGCAGGCATGGGCTGGACCACGTGATAGACAGAGGTGCATTGACAGGAAAAAAACGGGATTGGCAGTTAGACAGATGAGTACTGGGAGATGTGAGCTGGACCGGCAGTTAGACAGATGAGCACTAGCAGGTGCAGACTGGACTGGGTGTTAGACAGAGGAGGACTGGCAGGTGCAGGCTGGGCCAGATGTTAAACAGATTGACACTGGCAGGCATGGGCTGGACCGAGTGTTATACAGATGAGCACTGGCATGTGCATGCTGGACAGGGTGTTGAACAGATGGACACCAATAGGTGCGGACTGGACTGGGTTTTGAACAGTTGGGCACTGGCAGGTGAAGGCTAGACTGGGAGTTAGACACCTTAGGGCGATGCGCACAGCCCCTTTAAGAGGGAGGGAGCATGAGCCTTAAGCATAGTGCCCAGAGACCTGCGAGTGGTGCACGCACCCCGGACCTGGGCAGACATTGAGAAAGAGGGAAATGCAGGACAGAGGCTGCAGTGGCACCAGCACTACAGAGACCCAATTGGGAGTCTCCACATTTCCAAAAATTAGGGCCTGACACCACCAAAGTGGCATATATTTAAGCAGATTAGAAATAGTATAATGGGGACTGACACATCTTCAACTACAGCCAATCTAGCAGTTGGAGACCCCAATCAGGAGTCTCCACAGTTACAAAAATTAGGGCCTGACACCACCAAAGTGGCATCAATTTCAACAGAGTAGAAACAGTATAATAGGGACCGACACGATTTCCGCTACAGCCAACCCAGCAGATGTAGATCAGGAACCAGGAGTTTTTACATTTCCAAAAATTAGTGTTGATATCTGCAGCAGCAGCAACAGCAGGCACAGAAGCCACACTAATAATAATAATGCAGCACACTAATAACTACAACATCACCTAGTCTGTATAGTCTGTGATTGGGGTGTAAAAGCCCTTGGAGATCCATCGTGATGAAAGTTAGGCAGTCTACACTTTCAGAGAACAGCTGGCTGCACTTATTTGTCAGGACACCATCAGCAGCGCTGAAGACATGTTCAGAGAGAACGCTGGCTGCCGGACATGATAAAACCTCCAAGGCATGACAGGCAAGCTCAGGCCACTCATCCATTTTTGAAGACCAAATTGTAAAAGGGTCCAAAACCTCTCTGATGGTATTGATATTGATGTCTAGATACTCCAGCATCATCCTTGCCATTCGTTCACCACGTGTCACACTTTTACTCTATTGTGCTGGTACACAATCTGGTCTAAAAATTAGTCAAAGGACTCAAAGAAATTGCTTCTGCCACTAACTAGAGGGTCTGTGGTAAGAGACCTGTGTCACGATACTTGGCACGGTAATAGAGGAGGAAGAAAAAGCAGCAGATGCAATTGATAGGGCGGCTGATTGTTCTCGAGGTCCTCTGGTCTGCATTTTATTGCAGTGGGATTGCCAGAGTAACACATGTTGATTGTGCATGTGAAGGTTCATGCATGTAGAAGTCTAATGATTGCACTTTCTTCCTCTACTCAGATAACGTGAGTTGGCTCATCCTTTGCTGTGTCAAAAAAGCCCCAGGCAAGGCAACTCTTGCCTCCCCTGCATGCTGCAAACCTACAAATGCTGATGGCCACAGCCACAGTTGTGGCTGAGGATGTAATGCTCATCATGGTTGCATCACTCCGTGTCTGCACGGTAAGGTGCAATGTAACCTCCTCCTCCACCTGCTCATATGACCTACTCAGCTGCGTTCCTCTGGGTTCACACCAAGTGAGATCTACAAACTAATCATCATCCTCTGTGTAATACCATTCCTTGCACTGAGAGTCACCCTCTTCCTCTTCCTGCAATGACAGCACAGTACAGTCTGCGGGAGCCTCAGATATCTGAGTCTCATCAGATCACATTTGATGACTGTAATGTCCACACGGCTTAAGGAATTCAAGACACAACCCTTTAACTGTACTTTATTCTCCTTGTTCTTCCTCCAGAACACAGCATCACATTTCCCTCACCAGGCTAAACTGAAACTGAAACTCCACCAACCCACTTCCTGTCTATAACCTTCCAGTCACAAGATTTCCTTTCTTAAAGAGACAGGTCAAATCATTATCCATTACATCATCCTTCTTTTTTTTTTATATATATTAACAAACTCAAAAAAAATATTGACAAGGCAACAACACAAAAAGAAGAAAAAGAAAAGAGAGAAAAAGAAAAAACAAAAAGAAGAGCATCCATCAAAAGACATATGTCTGTACTGTCTTATTTGTTCATTTCAAAACAGTCATTTTAATTACATCTCTTCAATAAGTCTCAATGGAGCCCTTCTTTCCCGAGTAAGGTAATGTCTGAGTTAATTGTGGGAGTCCATTGCTGATGGATCAATTACCCCTTGTTGGCCTTCTCCACCATCGGGTACCAATTCTTCTACCGGTGGGAGTTCATCACCATTGTCCGGCGGTATAATTTTAAAATGTGAGGAATTTCGGGTTATAGATTGTCCACCTCGCTCAGCAGTGACAATTTTGCCTCTTCTCTCAGTAACATTATATTTTGCCAGACCATATACAGCTGAGGTTTTGTTGGTTGATTTTTGATGCACAACAACGACATCACCTCTTTTGATGGCACTTGGCTGTGCCCTTCGCCTTCTGTCTGCATAATGTTTCATGGCTTGCTTGTTAGAGAAATCTATTGAACTCACTGAAGAGTCACTTGGTTGGGGATGGCTGATCACATCAGGGATCTGTATACGAAGAGTTCTGCTGAACATTAGATGAGATGGAGCAGCATTAGTGGTGGAATGTGGCATATTGCGGTAATTGCGCAAGAATTTGTATAGTGACTGTTTCAGTGGGGTGTGCTCCAGACTAGCTGCCTTGATTCGTTTCCCCATAGTGTGCATGAAACGTTCTACAATTCCATTGGCTTGCGGCCAGCAAGGTGTGATTTTCCTGCGGCTGAACCCTAACTATTCAGAAAACTGTGTAAATATATGTCCATTGAATGGAGGTACATTGTCTGTTTTAACCACTCTTGGAATGCCATATCCAGAGAATATGTTGTCCAGTTCTGGTATGACACTATTAGCAGATGTTGAAGAGATGAACGAAATAACAGGGTATTTGGAATATTCATCAATTGTTACTAGAATGTATTGGCCATTTGGTAATGGTCCATATATGTCGACGGCCACTTCCTCCCAGACAGCAGTGGGTAACAGAGACATTTGTAGTGGCTCTAACCTTGATGATGGTGTAATTAATTGACAAGTGGAGCAGTGTCTAATCTTCTCTTCCACCAATTGATCCATATTTGGGAACCACACTTTTTCGCTGAGTAATTTTTTTGTACCAACAATTCCTAGATGACCTTCGTGTGCTATCTGTATGACTAAGTTGCGCAAGGCCTTAGGTACAACCAGTTTGGTACCTCAAAGGATGAGGTGCTCTTCAGTGACTGACAATTTCTCACGCACATTTGAAAATAGTTTTAATTCCTTCAGATCAATCCCAGAATCAGGAAATTTTTCCTTTTGAATTTCATGCCACCTTCGATTTTGGATGATTTGTATTAAGGCACAGAGTGTCTTGTCACTTGTTGTTGTATTCACAAACTGATCAGCAGAAAGTGCTTTTGGCACGGCATGAGCTGCAACAAATCGTACGTATTCTTCCATGGAGGAATGCCCAGGTATATCATCATTCACAGGATGCCTTCAGAGGTAATCAGCAGGATTGCTATAATTTCCAGGTTTGTGAACAATGTTATAATTGTAGTCCTGTAGATGTAGACCCCAAAGTTCGATCCATGCAGGCATTTTAGCTCGAGGATTTCCAAAAATTGTAAGGAGAGCTTGATGATCCGTGACAATGGTGAAGGGAGCTCCATAGAGAAATAAGTGAAAGTGTTCACATCCCCAGACAACTGCCAAGCTTTCTTTTTCAGGTTGTGAATATTTTCTTTCAGTGTTTATTAGGCTTTAGCTTGCATAAGAAATAATGTGGGGACTTTGATTGTCATCCTTGTGTTGCGCTAAAATAGCACCCAGTCCCACCGGACTGGCATCCACAATCAGTTCAGTTCGAAGAGCTGGATCAAAATAGGCCATGGTGGTTGTTGAGCAGAGTTCATTTTTAATTGTGTCAAAAGAGGCCTGACAGTCCTGGGACCATTTAAAAATACAACTTTGTTTTATAAGTTCTCTTAATGGAGTGCTGATTGTTGAAAAATTTGGAATTTATCAAGCACAGTAGCTGGCCATCCCAAGAAAAGAGCGCACTTCACTGGCATTCTGTGGATTTGAGGCTGCTCTGATGGATTCCACTTTCTTGGGATCAGGTCGTACTCTTTCCGCCGAGAAGATGTGACCACAGAACTCCAATGAACTTTTATCAAATTCACATTTCTCTTTGTTCAAAGTAAGTCCAGCAGAGAGCATGCATTGGAAGATAGCATATAGAGCACGATTGTGTTCACCATGAGTTTGCCCACAAAACAGTATGTCATCACTATAATTAAAGGCATTCAGAATGTGTTGAATGACGCTCCTTATCGTGTCTTGAAAAATTTCCGCTACTGAGCAGACCCCAAAAGTCAATCTTTTATATCTTCGGAGACCCACATGGGTGGAAAATGTTGTTAAGTATCTGGATTCAGGAGTCAATTCTAATTGATGATAGCCCTTATTGAGGTCAAGTTTTGAAAAAACGGTTGCTCCATTTAATAAATGAATGATGTCATTAATTGTAGGTGAGATATGTCTTTCTCTCTGAATAGCGGTGTTGGGCAGGCGCATGTCAACACACAGTCTCACCTGCCATTGAGTCTTTGGTTTTGGAACTACCACAAGTGGAGAGACCCACTGAGTGGGACCAGTAACAGTTTCAATAACATCCTCATCCATGAGCAATTGGAGTTCCTTTTCCACCTTCTTTCTCAGGTGAAATGGAATACCCCTGTGAGCCTGGGCTACTGGACGAACATTGTCATCCACATGAAGGTGTACTTGAGAGTTCTTTAGTTTCCCAAACCACTAAATAAGGAGGGAAAGCTGTTCATCATGGCCTGTACATGCAGATCCACTGGGTCTGTTATAGTATGAATAATCTGCATGAGTCCTAGCTTCAGGGCAGTGTGATAGCTGAGAAGACAGCCTCCCGATCCTTGTAATGTGTGAAAAGTGGTTTTCTGCCTATTTTCTTTATCACTAAGTTCAGCGTCAAATTGTCCCATTGTAATTAGAGGTGTTTTAGATCCATATGGAAAGATTTTAGCATGCACTTGCTGTAAGACTGGTTTTGCTTTCAATTGTTCATATGCATTACTGTCTATGATATCCACTGAAGCTCCCACACCTATTGTAAAGGTGATATCCGTGTCGCAGATGGTGAGTGTGATACAGAGAGACTGCAGTGAGCCAGTGACAGAGGTAGTGAACACATAGTTCTCAGCCACAGATATTTCTTCTTTATTCTGATTTAGCATTTTTATATTTGTGGGCTTTGTCATAGACAGAGGAGACTTGTTGTGCACTAACTTGCAGACAGCTGCAAAATGGTTCCCTTTTCCACATTTAATCCATGTTTGTCCTATAGCTGGACATTTTATCAGGTGGTGAGGGAAATCTTGTCCACATCTATAGCATTTCTTCTGTTTCGGGGCTTGCTTGTCTTGTGCATTTTTATGTTTGAGATTATGCACATGTAAATTATCCCCATTCTCCATTGCGGTGGCCTGATGATCTGATATCTCTATAGCACAGGCCATCTTAAGTAAATCATGCAGAGAGATATCCTGCTGCAGAGCTTTACGCCTTAGGTTATTAGACGAGCAGGTGACAATTACTTGAGTTAGAATTTCATCATCTACATCCGTAAATGCACATCCATGGGCTAGCTCTTTTAGCCTTGTGACATAGGTGTCTATGGATTCTTCCTGGAAGCTGCTTCGCAATCCTGAACTTGTATCTTTCATATCTGATGCTCTGTTTGGGGCTGAAGTAGTCAGTGAGAGCTTTGGTGCAGTTTCTGTACGTGTCTGTCTCTGCTGCGGGTAATGTGCTGTATATGTCATATACTCCTTTACCCGTGCAGTGCAGGAGCACGGCTTTCTTTGTTTTCTCCTCTTTTATGTCCATAGCTTCCAGGAAATTCTCAAACCGGTTTAGCCATTTTCTCCAGTTATGAGAGAGATTAATGACATCAGTCATATCAAACTGGGGGAACGTGTGCAAGTAGTCAGCCATGATGGAGTCTCTCAGTGGCGCTGGCGTGTGAAGCGGTAAAGCAGGAGTTAGTACTCACAGCAGCAGGTGATTGTATCCCATCCTTGTCGCCAGTTGTAATGTCCACACGGTATAAGGAATTCAAGAGAGAATGCTTTAACTGTACTTTATTCTTCTCATCAGGCTAAACTGAAACTGAGACTTCACCAACCCACTTCCTGTCTATAACCTTCCAGTCACAAGATTTCCTTTCTTAAAGAGACAGGTCAAATCATTATACATTTCAATGACGAGGGTAAGGATGAGGCTCGAATTCTACTTCATCCTGCCCTGGATCCGAGCTAAAAAAAAATTGTGCATCAGTGCAGATGATTTCCTCTTCTTGACTCTGTGAATCTTTGGAGTACACTTCTGATGCCCATGGCATAGAATGTGTGAACAGCTCTGCAGACTCACCCATCTGTGGTTACCTACAGTCAGCTGTGCGGTTGGAGAGGTGACACAGGTTGAAGCAAGGGTAATTGGGGTTCCACCTCTGTTGACTGCACTGTGTGTGATGTTGACATGTAGGAAGAGATTAAGAGGACACGGAGGAGAGACCACTTGAAGCTACGCTTGCCATCCACTGGAGCACATGTGCTTTCTGGCCCTTATCAACAAGGCATACCATTGTGCAGTTGCCAAAGAAAGGGAGTGGAGTAGTCAGTTCAGTAGCAGAACTTGTCAGTTGTGTTTTGATAGTGTTGGTTCACTAATGATTTCACTAACATTACCACCTACACCATGTCAACCTTGAACACCAAGCCTATTCCCCCTTCCACCACTACCTCGCTTTTTCCCACTCATATTGCTCAGATAGTGTGGTAGGAGCACAGTATTAGCAACAAAAAATTAGCTTTTTTACTCTGCACCATCTCTGAACCCAGCTGAATTTCATAGGCACTAAATAACAAGGTGAAATATGGCATGCTGAATTATTTTAGCAACTGAAAAAATTGTTTTTTTTACTCTGCACTAGCTCTGCACACAACTGAATTTTAGTGGCACAAAATGACAAAGTGAAATATGGTGTGCTGAGTCACATTAGCAACTGAAAGAAAATTTTTTTTAATCTGAATATAGCTGAATTTCACTGCCACTACATTACAAGGTGAGATATGCCTTGCTGAATCATGTTAGCAACTGAAAAACATAGATTTTAAAGGTCTACTCGTGCATGGAGCACAATAGAATCAGTGCACACTTATATGAGATGTGCCCTGTTGTCTTCATCTCTGGATCTCACTAATGGCACAAGAAAAAAAAATCTGCTGGAAGGTTGATTTCACAGCCACACAGGACACTAGCTATCTAAATATCTGACATAGAAACAACTGCCTAGTTAACTAGCTAAAATCTCTCAGTAACCAGGTGCAGCCTCTCTGCTCTGTTATACTGACAAAATGGCGCTTAACCAAGATGTCACTCTTTATAAAGAGAGGGAGGTGTGATTTCAGTAGACAGTGGCACATGCCCTTGTGTCTGGACATTGTGGATGTTTCCTGTGCCCTGATTGGGTAGCCACCATTTGTATACATAAAGTTAGAAGAAAAAAAATTGCAAGCACACTGCTCCTCTGACCTCTCCCCACCCCCTCCCCTCATCAAACATGTGCCTCCCAGTCATCAAATACAATCACTATCCTAGCCAAAATGCTAAAAATACCTTAGTGGCAACACAATTATTTTCCTGCACTTTCACCATTTTTTTTTGTTTTTAAGAAACATCCACAATGGCCAGACTCAATGGCTTGTGTCCTTGGCTGCAGAAATCACATGTCCTTCTCCATATATCCTGTTTTAGCACCATTTAGACACTGTAACAGTGCCGAGAGGCTGCTCCTGACGCTGGGACTGTTTAATGCTAGATTTTAGGTAGTTAGCTAGGTGGTCACTTATTAGTCAGATAGTTTAGCTACCTAGTGTCCTGTGTGGCTGTGAAATCGACCTTCCAGCAGATTTTTTTTATGCCATTACTGAGGTCCACAGACAAAGACAGCAGGTTACATTTCATACAAGTGTGTTGTGCACTGCTTCTGTTGTGTTCCATGCATGAGTAGACCATTCTAAATCTTATTCTTATCTTAATCTTTTCCACAAGATAAATGTGAAACAGCATACCATATCCCACCTTGTCATTCAGTGGTGTGGCATCATTGTTCTGTGATTTGAGTTGTTGGGCATGAACAAAATTTTTTTTCTACAGTTGCTACCGTGATTCCCCATGTCATATCTCACCTTGTTGTTTAGTGGCGGTAAAATTCCACTGTATGCAAAGCTCATGGAGATTAAAAAAAAAAATCTGTTGCTAAACGTGATACAGCTTGCCATATCCCACGTTGTAATTTTGTGGCGGTGAACTTAAGCTGTCTGCAGACCTCACTCACTTAAAAAAAAAAATTCTATTGCTAAGAATGACAGCCTGCATATCCCCCATTTTAATTTTCTAGTGGTGAAATTAAGCTGTCTGCAGACCTCATGCACATTTAAAAAAATTTCAGTTGCTAAACGTCATACAGCCCGCAATATCCCCCATTGTAATATTTTGGGGTTGAAATTGAGCTGTCTTCAGACCTCACGCATATCAAAAAAATATTTTTTTTCTGTTGCTAAATGTGATACAGCCTGCCATATCCCACGTTGTAATTTTGTGGCGGTGAAATTATTGTGTGTGCAAACCTGTGGCACATAAAAAAAAATTGGTGAGGGGGTTTACAAATGTGATACAGCAGGCTAAATCTGATTTTAAATTATTTGGAGCATATCTTCTAGGTTATACAGGCATCACCCACACTTCAAAAAAATTTGTTCAGTTACTAATGTTCTACAGTAGGGGAGATTTAATTTTAAATACTGTATGTTATAGAGGTCTCATCCACAGGTCTAAAAAATTTCTTCTGTTACTATCGTCATAGTCATAATGGAGATATCACTTTGTTGGTGTCTGCCACTATTTTTTGAAAATGTGAACACTACTGGTTAGTTGTCCATTGGCTGGATTGTCTGTAGTGGAAGAGATGTCGCTCCCTATTTTACTATTTCTACTGTGGTGAAATTGATGCCACTTCGGTGATGTCAGGCCCTAATTTTTGGAAATGTGAACACTCCTGGTTGGGTGATTATCTGCTGGGTTGGCTGTAGTGAAAGAGATGTCGACCCTTATTATACTATTTCTACTTTTGTGAAATTGATGCCACTTTGGTGGAGTCTGCCAATAATTTTTGAAAATGTGGAGAGTCCTAGTTGGGTCTCTCCATCTGCTGGATTGGCTGTAGTGAAAGAGATATCATTTTACATTATACTATTTCTACTCTGGTGAAATTGATGCCACTTCAGTGGTGTCAGGCTCTAATTTTTGGATCTGTGAACACTCCTAGTTGGTTGTCCATCTGCTGGGTTGGCTGTAGTGGAAGAGATGTCGCTCCCTATTACAGTATTTCCACTGTGGTGAAATTGATGCCACTTTGTTGATGTCTGCTACTAATTTTTAAAAATGTGAAAACTCCTTGTTGGGTGTCCATCTGCTGGTTTGGCTGTAGTGGAAGAGATGTTGCTCCTTATTTTACAATTTCTATTGTGGTGAAATTGATGCCACTTTGTTGGAGTCTACCACTAATTTTTGGAAATGTGTAGACTCCTGGTTGGTTCTCTTTCATGCATGTTGCCTGTAGCAGTAGGTCTCTGAGACCGGCAGGCCTCCACCCCCTTTCAGTCAACTACTCATGTTACTATCCTTACATTTTTCTGACAATAGTAGTCTACAAAACTGAAATTTGTGCCACTTGAGTGTGGCTGAGCATGAAAGCAGGTTGAGTTATTGCATGTGGTATCAGGTCTCCAAGTACAGCAGGCCTACACCGATCTCTCACCAACATTGTCTTAATTTGACATTCAATTCAAAGCTGTAAATGCTGGCCCAGACCCTGATACATCATATATGGCTGATTGCTGCTGTGCCACTATAAAATTTGTACTGTGGGTGAAATGAGGCCACTTTCCTGGTGTCTGCCCCTCATTTGTTGTGTTTTTGCAGCTTTTGGGCTCATTTTGTATGTGTTGTGTATGCATTTGTTTTTGCCTCGCATTGACTTGAATGGCATTCGACATAGGCTAATCTGAGTAGTACTGTCTCATCAGCTGACGCCTCTTTTTACCACCGGTCAAAGCTGCTGATGCTCTTATCAGCAGTAATGGTTTTACAACTGATCAGAGCTGCAGGTATTTCTCACGCTGTCATGCAGCGTGGGAAACACCCGAAACACACAGTAGTTGTTTTGGTACAGACTCCAAACTTTACTATTCTGGTTTGCCCATCACATGCCTACATTTTTTACTCTAAAATGCTACTTATATTTAATCAAAAACATATTTTGAAATGCAAGCTATAAATAATGTCTCGCTGAGTTGTCTAAGGTTGGTTTTCTTGGGTTCTCCCGATATTGCTTCCCTAAAATTATTGGCGTTTCCCTGTATGACAGGGAAAAGCTGCTGGGTATTGGTCTTGAGTTGGTCAGCCAAGACACATTGTCCCCAGGCAGCTTTTTTTTAGTAAGTTGTCTCTGAAATGCTTTTTTATTTTATAACATGTTTGCTTGATTTAATGTGCTCATTATGGTTGTATTTTCTACAACCTAGATCATTACTATAACAACACACTGCCTAGTTCAATGAGCTGAATATTTATTAAATGCTTTTGCAATATCTATTAATATATTTCTTGCAGTATCCAAGCCTTAATAGGGTTCTGAAAATTGTAAATTCTGCAGATTGACATCTTACTAAGCATTTCAATAAAGGGCAAATCAGGCAGTAAGAATAATCAATCACATCTAGCTGTTCATCTTTTCCAACAACTGCGATTCTTTACTCCAACTTGGACATATTGTCATAACTCACATTAACCTTCCGACACTGCAGCTATAGCTTGTAGTGCATTCTATCAAATCAACATAGATTTTTAGTCTGAAATCCATGTTATAAAAGGAGCAGTGTTTTTGCCATCCAGAGGTTGCTGTTATGTGAGCCTATGGTTAAGATGAGTTCATGCTGAAGTGAAAAAGCAGACCAAGTTCCTAAGGGCAAAAACTGGCTTGACAAGGTATGATAAATGTTCTTCTTATAATGCTGCTATTAACAGCATTTATCATGATGGAAAAAACAACAACATTGTTTGCAAAATGGTCTTGCGATTAAATATAGCTAAGTGGAAATGTTGCATTGAATGACCTGGAAATGAATGTGTTTGTTTACCATAAGATTTGCTGAAGTTATATGTAATATAGGATATATGCAATGAAATATTCATTTGTTAGGTAGATTTCCATTGTGGAAAAGTTGATGTATTTCTTAGAAACAAAAATTCAAGGTTTCAAACTATCCAGACTGAAGTTGAGTTTGGTCAGTAATATAGAATCATAGAATCGTAGAGTTGGAAGGCACCTCCTGGGCCATCTGGTCCAACCCCCTGCTCAAAGCACAGCTCTCCAGAAATCAGGTGCTCAAGGAGAATCCAATCCCATACTTTGTCATAAAACAGAAAATGGCACTCAAACTTTGATGTGTAAATTTTACTAGTGCAAGCCATCCAAAATACACGTTTAGGTCTTAACCCCTTCACACCCCAGGACAGTTTTACTTCAGCCCCCAATTTTTTTTTTTCATAAGGGTAACAGGAGAAAATTCACCACAAAATGTGTAATTTCTCCTGAGTATGCCAGTACGCCATATGTGGGGGAAAACTACTGTTTGGATGCATAGCAGGGTTCGGAGAACCTTTTGAGAAGGAGAGCCTTTGACTTTTTGAACCCAAAATTTGCTGGAATCATTAGTGGACACCATGTCGCATTTGGAGAGCCCCCCTGATGTGTCTAAACAGTGAAAAAAAACAACTGATGCCATTTTGTAAACTAGACCACTCAAGGATTTTATCTAGAGGTGTGGTGAGCAATTTGGTCCCCAAGGTGCTTTACAGAAGTTTACAACTATGAACTGTGAAAATTAAAAAATACATTTTACCCTCAAAAATGTTGGTTTTGCCGCAAGTTTTTCATTTTCACATTGAGTACACCAATACCCCATACATGCTCAAAATCTACTTTTGAGGCACAGTGAAAAGCTCAAAAAGGAAGAAGTGCCATATTGGAGTTCAGATTTTGCTGAAATGGTTTGAGAGTGCCATGTCACAGTGGCAGAGTCTCTGAGGTGCCAGAAAAGCATAAATCCCCCATATGTGAAATAATTTAACAAACTGCACATCTCAATGAATTCAACTAGGGGTGCAGTGAGAATGTTGATGCCACATATGCCTAACAGAAATTTGTACCATTGGGTGTTGAAGAAAAATAATTACATTTTTACAGATAAAATGTTGCCTTAGATTTTACATTTTCACAAAGGAAAATGGGTAAAAATGGCACCAAAATTTGTCACAATTTCTGCTGAATGTGGAAATACTCCAAATATGACTGTGCAGTACTGCTTAGACACACATCAAGACTCGGGAGGGTGGAGCACTATTTGCCTCCTTGAACACTATTTGCCTCCAGGAGCACAGAATAGTTTGAATACGCCATATACAGAGCAACTAAGTGCTAGAAGAGGACAATACCCCTCTCAAGTGATCCTATTTTGGAAATGTAACACCCTCAGGTAATTTATCTACAGGTGTATTGATGATTTGACTCCATGGGTGTTTTCAAGAAAGTAGTAGCAGTGGCCAAGTGAAAATTGTACATCTGTTATTGTAGTGCCCTTACACTGTAGTGCCCAGTACATTGTAATACACAGTACATTGTAGTGCCCAGTATGTTATGCCCAGATCATGCTTCCAGAGACATGCACCTGTAAATTAGGTGGGCTCTTACCGCTACAAAAATGTGTACACTAAATGTGGTTTAGACACACTGTGGGGCTCAGAAGGGAAGGGGGCACATTGATTTGGGAGTGCAGAATTTGCTCAATTTCTTTTAGGGGGTCAGGGGCCATAGTGCTTTTCCAGAGACTTTGTACTACCAGTAATGTGGAAGTCCTCCATATTTCCATTAACAAATGACAGACCTTAGTGGGAACTTGCTTTTTTTGTCAATTGAGTTGCAGCTTTTATTGGGAACATTTTACATAAAGTTTAGGATCACATTTACAGTGGATAAGGAAAGTATTCAGACCCCTTTAAATTTTTCACTCTTTGTTTCATTGCAGCCATTTGGTAAAGTCAGTAAAGTTTATTTTTTTTCTCTTTATTGCACACTCTGCACCCCTTCTTGATTGAAAGAAAAACAGAAATGTAGACATTTTTGCAAATTTATTAAAAGGAAAAACTGAACTATCACATGGTCATAAGTAATCAGACCCTTTGCTCAGACACTCATATTTAAGTCACATGCTGTAAATTTCCTTGTGATCCTCCTTAAGATGATTCTACTCCATCATTGGAGTCCAGCTGTGTTTAATTAAACTGATAGGACTTGATTTGTAAAGGCACATACCTGTCTATATAAGACCTCACAGCTCACACTGCATGTCAGACCAAATGAGATTTTGGAGGTCAAATGAACTGGCCAAGGAACTCAGAGACAGAATTGTGGCAAGGCACAGATCTGGCCAAGGTTACAAATGAATTTCTACAGTACTCAAGGTTACTAAGAGCACAGTGGCCTCCATAATCCTTAAATGTAAAAAGTTTGGGGCCACCAGAAGTCTTCCTAGACCTGGCCGTCCAGCCAAACTGAGCAATTATGGGAGAAAAGCCTTGGTGAGAGAGCTAAAGAAAAACCCAAAGATCACTGTGGCTGAGCTCCATATATGCAGTAGAGAGAGGGGAAAAAGTTCCACAAAGTCAACTATCACTGCATACCTGTTGTGAATTCTCTTTCTGGTCTCCCTCTGGTTATTACTCAAGGTAGTGGAGCTGGTCAGATTGACAAAGGGGTTGCGAGTTCTCTTTCTGGGCTCCCTCTGGTGGTTACTGGAGGTAGTGGAGCTGATCTTATTGACAGAGGCTGGCCACCTGATAATGAGGATGGCGATTGGAGACCTGGGATTTCAGATTGGGATTTAAGACAGCTGACTCCCTCTATCCCTGCTGGTGATTTTCTTCCTGTGCCTTCTGAGGTTTGATGTCTCCTGCCCAGTCCCTGCATGGTTCAGCTAAGTGATTCATTTGCTATTCTGTATGAATTTGATCTGGTTTTGTCTATCTCTGCTTTGTGCGGTTCAGCCAGCTCTGGCTGGGGCTGTGCTGAATCACCGCCCATATGTTACTGCTTGTGCCAGTTTGTTTTGTCCCCTGTTATATTGGTCTCTTTTTGCTTTGCTTTAAGAATATACCAGAGTGCTGATATAGTGGGAGCAAAGTCGTGCGACTTCAGTGTTTTTGTGCATCAGACGTGTTGGACCTTTTGCGGGGTTTTTTGCGTGATTGCAGACAGTGTCTTTCCTTTCCTGTCCTGTCTGGTCAGTGTGGGCCCCATCATTTGCTCAGTCTATTTTCCTGCCTGCGTTTGTGTTTTCATCTTGTCTCACCGACAATATATGTTTGGGGGCTATCTATTCCTTTGGGGTCTGCTCCGGGGCAGTTTAGATTTCACCTTTTTTGCTTTAGGCTCAGTTAGCTCTCCGGCAGTGCCAAGGCATCTAGGATAATCGTACGCTCCATGGCTACTGCTAGTTGTGTGGATAGGATCAGGGGTCTGCAATCTGCTTAGTTACCAACCTCTCTGGTTTTCTGTGGCTTAGCCTGGGCCTGCTATCCTCCTCGGTGACCCATTCATAACAGAATTGCCAACCTTACTGTAGACTCTAGGGTACTCTAAAGAAGGAAAGAATTTAAAAAAAAGTGTCAGAATTTTTTTTTATATATTTTTTCCTCTGGGGCTGTAGGAGGATATTTTTGATCTAAATGGAGACTAATCAATTGTCTGATTGTGTTGAGCAGCTCGCTGCTGAAGTGTGGGGAATTTCTGACTATCTCGCTCAATCATAGGCTGTTGAACCAAAAATGCCTACTCCTGATGTGTTTTCTGGGGATCGGTCTAAATTTTTGAATTTTAAGAATAATTGTAAACTATTTTTTGCTTTGAATCCTAACTCCTCAGGGAGCTCTGTGCAGCAGGTTAAAATAGTCATCTCCGTGCTGCGCGGCGATCCCCAGGATTGTGCCTTTCCTTTGACACCCGGAGATCCTATTCTGGCTAATGTGGATGCGTTTTTTTGGAGTTGTTGTATGATGAACCTAATGCTATTGATCAAGCTGAGAAAACATTAATGGCATTGAACCAGGGTCAGGATTCTGCAGAGTTATATTGTTAAAAATTCCAAACGTGGGCGGTCCTTATTAAATGGAATGGCGATGCCCTAGCAGCTCTCTTTCGGAGGGGTTTGGCAGAAACCGTGAAAGATGTTATGGTGGGATTTCCTGTTCCCTCTGGTCTTGCTGACTCTATGTCATTGGCCATTCAAATTGATCGGCGTTTACGTGAACGTAAAACTACACGAGAGACGTTGCCACCTTTCGAACGAACTTCTGAAACCATGCAATGCGATAGGGTTTTGTCTAAGGCGCAATGTCAGGAGTTTAGGTTAGCTTCACACTAGCGTTTTGGCCTGCAGCGCATGGCCGCTGCTGAGCCCCGCCCCTGTTGCGCCCCTCCGGTCATCTCCTCCTAGTATCGCACATTGCTGCATGTGATCTGCACACCCTATCTTTAGCATAGGATGCGCAGACCGTGTTGTGTTTTTTCTGTGGGGACGCCTCTCATACTATTTCTGTCTGCCCTAAACGAGAAAAGCGTTTTGCTCACACATTTGCGGTGGGCAGTGTACAGCCTAAGTTCCTTTTGGAGATTACCCTGATCTGCTCCTTGTCTACATTTTCCGCTAAGGCTTTTGTTGATTCAGGAGCAGCTTTGAATCTGATGGATTTGGACTTTGCTAAACGTTGTGGTTTTCCCATGATACCCCTGCGGACTCCTATCCCTTTGAGGGGTATTGATGCTACTCCTTTGGTGGAGAATAAACCCCAGTTTTGGCCCCGGACCACCAAGAAAATTGTAAATTTTTGGTGTTGCACAATTTGCATGATACTATTGTTTTGGTTTTCCTTGGTTGCAAACTCATAATCCTGTTTTGGATTGGAAATCTTTGTGGTGAGTTGGGGTTGTCAATGTGATCTTAGTGACACTCCTGTTTTCTCCTATTTGGCTGATTTTTCTGATGTATTTAGTAAGAGTAAGTCTGCGTCTTTGCCTCCTCATAGGAGTTATGACTGTGCAATTGAGTTAATGCCCGGGTGTAAATTTCCCAAGGGTCAGCTTTTCAACTTATCTGTACCTGAACATGATGCTATGCGATCTTATATCAAGGAGTCGTTGGAGAAGGGTCATATTAGACCATCTTCTTCACCTTTAGGTGCTGGGTTTTTTTTGTGGCCAAGAAAGATGGTTCATTAAGGCCATGTATTGACTATCGTACCCTTAACAAAATCACTGTTAAATATCAGTACCCATTACCCCTGATTTCTGATTTTTATTCCAGAGTCAAAAGTGCCTGTTGGTTTACCAAGCTTGACCTCAGGGGGCGTATAAACTTATTCGCATCAAGCACGGGGATGAATGGAAGACGGCATTTAATACTCCGGAGGGACATTTTGAGTACCTGATGATGCTTTTTGGGCTCACTAATGCCCCTTCTGTCTTCCAATCTTTATAAATGATATTTTCCGGGACTTTGTGGATAAGTTTTTGATCATTTATCTGGATGATATTTTGATCTTTTACAGTGATTGGGATTTTCATGTGGAACATGTCCGGACTGTGTTCCGGATTTTGAGGGAAAATTCTCTGTATGTTAAGGGATCCAAGTGCCTCTTTGGTGTACAGAGGATTTCATTTTTGGGATTCATTTTGTCCCCGTCTGCTATTAAAATGGACCCGGCCAAGATACAGGCCATTCATGATTGGGTTCAGCCCACTTCTTTGAAGGCTCTCCAGAAGTTTTTGGGTTTTGCTAATTTCTACCGTAAATTTATCAGTAATTTTTCTGGTATTGTTAAACCACTGACTGATTTGACCAAAAAGGGCACTGATGTGGTGAATTGGTCTCCAGAGGCAGTTTCAGCATTTCAGGAGCTTAAGCAGAGATTCACATCTGCTCCAGTTCTATGGCAACCTGATGTCTCACTCCCATTTCAGGTGGAAGTAGGTGCTTCTGAGATTGGTGCAGGAGCCGTTTTGTCCTAAAGAGATCCGGTGACTTCTAAGATGAATCTCTGTGCTTTCTTTTCTCGAAAATTCTCCCCATCTGAACGTAACTATGACGTGGGGAATTGGGAATTGTTGGCCATGAAATGGGCATTTGAAGAGTGGAGACATTGGTTGGAGGGAGCTAGACATCAAGTTGTGGTCCTCACCGACCACAAGAATTTGATTTACCTTGAATCAGCCAAATGCTTGAATCCTAGACAGGCTAGGTGGGCCTTGTTTTTCACGCGTTTTAATTTTCTTCCATGCACTAAGAATGTTAAGGCGGCTGCCCTTTCTAGGAGTTTCTTTGCGGATTCTCTTGATGTGACCGAGCCTAATACCATTCTAAATGAGGGTGTAGTTCTATCCGCCTTCTCACCCGATTTGAGACGTGCCCTGGAGGAATTTCAGGATGACAAACCTGAACATTGCCCTATGGGAAAATTGTATGTCCCTGACCAGTGGACGAAAAGAGTAATGTCTGAAATTCATTGCTCCGCGTTGGCTGGTCATCCAGGTATTTTTGGTACCAGAGATTTGGGGAGTCGATCTTTTTGGTGACCTTCTTTATCTCGTGATGTCAGGAATTTTGTGCAGTCCTGTTCTCGGTCCAAGCCCTGTTCTCATTCTAGTGGGTTGTTGATGCCCCTGCCGGTGCCCAGGAGGCCATGGACCCATATTTCAATGGATTTTACTTCTGATCTTCCTGTCTCTCAGAGAACGACTGTTATCTAGGTGATCTGTAATAGATTTTCTAAAATGGTCCATCTTGTACCACTCCCAAAGTTGCCATCTCCTTCTGAGTTGGTGCCCTTGTTTTTACAACAGGTGGTTCGGTTGCACAGGATTCCTGAGAATATTGTGTCGGACAGAGGAGTCCAGTTTGTTTCCAGATTTGGGAGAGCTTTTTGTTCGAAACTGGGAATTCAGTTATCTTTCTCCTCTGCCTGTCATCCTCAGACCAAGGGGCAGACTGAGAGAACAAACCAGACTTTAGAGTCCTATTTGAGATGTTTCATATCTGCTGATCAGGATGACTGGGTCTCATTTTTGCCCTTGGCCAAATTCGCGCTAAACAATAGGACTAGTTCTTCTCTCCTCCAGAACGTGAGTACCATCCACACATTTTCCGCTTACTTTGCACATGGTGGACATAGCCACATGCGGAAAGTAAGCGGAACAATGCATTCTGATGTGTGCGGAATCCCCGTGATTCCGCAAAAAGAATGAGCATGCTGCATATTTTTCTGCAATGCGATTCTGCCGTGGAAAAATACGCAGAATTAGCACAGCATGTGCGGAATGCCATTGAATACAATGCGTTGCTAATTGTATGCGTTTTTGTGGCAAAAACGCATAAAAACCGCACATAGCCTAACAGCATTCTGAGCCTGCCTTGCCTTGTGGCAGCACTTAGGCTCACGCTGCGAAAGGAAATTAAATGTATTCCTCCTGGCAGTGTTTCAGTTTAAGTCATGGGTAGTGTTGAGCGATACCATCCGATACTTAAAAGTATCGGATCAGATGGTATCGGCCGATCTAAAAAAAATATCGGGTATCGCCGATTCCGATACCGGAAGTCCCATTCAAGTCTATGGGACTTCCGGTATCGGAATAAGAAAAACCCTATTTTTGCCTTGTACAGCCTCTCTGGGGTCTGTACGGGCCTTTCGGGGGGCTGTGCCGGCCTGCCGGGGGGTCTGTGCAGGCTCCGGTGGTCTGTGCCGGCCTGCCGGGGGGGCTGTGCCGGCCTGCCGGGGGGGCTGTGCAGGCTCTGGGGGTCTGTGCCGGCCTGCCGGGGGGCTGTGCCGGCCTGCCGGTGGTCTGTGCAGGCTCCGGTGGTCTGTGTCAGCCTGCCGGGGGGCTGTGCCGGCCTGCCGGTGGTCTGTGCAGGCTCCGGGGGGCTGTGCCGGCCTGCCGGTGGTCTGTGCAGGCTCCGGTGGCCTGTGCAGGCATCGTCCGATGGGATTCCCACGCAGCAATGGCATAAAGTGAGACTAGGGACTTTTTTTTTACAGTGGTGGAGGAATACAGTGCGGAAGGATACCTACCTCCCGTCATTGTATTCCTGGAGCTGGTAGAGAACGGTAGCATCAGCTGATGTTGCTGTTCTCCACGCAAGATGGACGTGGGACCCTCGTGGACTTCTGCGGATCGGGGTAAGTATATTGGTGTTTTTTTATTTTGATATTTATTCCTCAGACGACAATGGCTTCGGGGATCAAAGTGACAAGTGACGGTAAGTATGTACTCTATGTTATATGTACTGTATGTCTATATGTATGTATTGTATGTAGTATATATGTATGTTGCATGCATGTAGTATACATGCAGTATATATGTAGTATGCATGTTGCATGCATGTGGTATATATATGTAGTATGAATGTTGCATGCATGTAGTGTATGTATGTAGTATGTATGTTACATGTAGTATATATAGTATATATGTAGTATGCATGTTGCATGCATGTAGTATATATGTTGTATGTATGTTGCATGCATGTAGGATATATGTATTATGTATGTAGCATGTATGTAGCATGTATGTAGTATGTATGCTACATGTAGTATATATGTAGTATGTATGTTACATGTAGTATATATAGTATATATGTAGTATGCATGTTGCATGCATGTAGTATATATGTTGCATGTATGTTGCATGCATGTAATATATATGTATTATGTATGTAGTATGTATGTAGCATGTATGTAGTATGCATGTTGCATGTAGTATATATGTAGTATGTATGTTACATGTAGTATATATAGTATATATGTAGTATGCATGTTGCATGCATGTAGTATATATGTTGTATGTATGTTGCATGCATGTAGTATATATGTATTATGTATGTAGTATGTATGTAGCATGTATGTAGTATGTAGCATGCATGTAGTATGTAGCATGTATGTAGTATGTATGTTACATGTAGTATATATGTAGTATGTATGTTACATGTAGTATATATGTAGTATGTATGTTGCATGCATGTAGTATATATGTAGTATGTATGTAGCATGTATGTAGTATGTAGCATGTATGTAGCATGCATGTAGTATGTAGCATGTATGTAGTATGTATGTTACATGTAGTATATATGTAGTATGCATGTTGTATGTATGTAGCATGTATGTAGCATGTATGTAGCATGTAATTTTTTTTTTTTTTTACATTCAACACATTAGCCGGATGATGGGACTACTACTGTCCCATCATTGGCTAATGTGTCAATCACTGTCATGGTAGCAGGCATCGCCCGATGGGACTTGTAGTCCCATCGGACGATGCCTGCACAGACCCCCGGAGCCTGCACAGACCACCGGCAGGCCGGCACAGCCCCCCGGCAGGCCGGCACAGACCACCGGAGCCTGCACAGACCACCGGCAGGCCGGCACAGCCCCCCGGCAGGCCGGCACAGACCACCGGAGCCTGCGCAGACCACCGGCAGGCCGGCACAGCCCCCCGGCAGGCCGGCACAGACCACCGGAGCCTGCACAGACCACCGGCAGGCCGGCACAGCCCCCCGGCAGGCCGGCACAGACCCCCGGAGCCTGCACAGACCACCGGCAGGCCGGCACAGCCCCCCGGCAGGCCGGCACAGACCCCCGGAGCCTGCACAGACCACCGGCAGGCCAGTACAGACCCCCGGACAGTCGGCACAGCCCCCCTGAAGGCCCGAACTGACGGTGCATCATGATGCGCACAGACAGCGCATCATGATGACGTCATTTTGGCAGCCAATCAGAGCCACAAAAGTGGCTCATTGCATTTTGGACTTCCGATTCCGGTATCCGATACGAAAAAAGTATCGGTACTCGGTATCGGAATTCCGATACGGTAAATATCGGCCGATACCCGATACTTGCGGTATCGGAAAGCTCAACACTAGTCATGGGTGCAACGCTGGTGCGGGTTCAGTCACCACTCTGTGCATAGAGAGAGATGGCTATATCCACTCCCCTAGCACTCACTGACAGCACGCCCTAATGCTAAGCCAGCTGTCAATCCGTGCCGAGGGTGTGGTTACAATTGCAACTCTCTATGCATGTAGCCGTGACAGAATTCCAGGAGCAGCTCTAAGTGCAGGTGCCAGGCAGGTTCACAATTCTATTAACCTGCAGATTAAGCCAAAAGCTGCAGATTAACCCCTTCACACCATGGCCATTTTCCGCTTTTTCATTTTTTTCCTCCCTTTCTTCCGAGAGACATAACTTTTTGTTTCTGTAAATATAGCCATATAAGTGCTTGATTTTTGTGGGACAAGTTGTACGTCTGAATGACACCATTGGTTTCATCATATAGTGTACTGATAAATTAGAAAAATTCCAAGTGCCGTGAAATTGAGAGAAAAACACAATTCTGACTTGGGAGCAGGCAATTGGATGATGAACGTATTATTGTGAAGGAGAGAAGGAGGTCTTGGGAGCACCAAAGCCTATGTGATGAGAGATATCAGGAGATTAGTTCAGATACAGTTCTGCTCAAAAGTTTACATACCCTTGCAGAATTTTTGCTTTCTTGGCCTTTTTTTCAGAGAATATGAATGAGAAGACCAAAAATTTTTTGACCACTCATGGTTAGTGGTTGGGTGAAGCCAATTGTTGTCAAACTACTGTGTTTTCTCTTTTTAAATCATAATGACAACCCAAAACATCCGAATAACCCTGATCAAAAGTTTACATACCCTGGTGATTTAGGCTTGATAACATGCATGGAATTTGACACAAATGGGTTTGAGTGGCTAATGTATGTGCGTGTGCATAAAAGATGAGTGAGTTCCTGGGATCTAGGCAGACTCTTGCATCTTTAATGCACTGGTGAACTGAGCACACAAAAATCAGCTCAAAGGAGCTCCTTGACAAGACAGGGGTAGTTTGCATGCTGTACAGTCATACAATGAAGTGACTCACAAATGTCCTTAACCTGAGCACCACCTGCATGATGAGTCATCTGAATGCAAAGTACAAGCTACAGTGTAGTAAATGCCTGAAATAAAAAGGAAATATCTGGGCCTCCTCCTGCTTCCTTTTCTGCTGTTATGTCCACCTCTTCCTCATGCTCACAATCAATTTATAAAGAGCCACAATACGTTGGGATCATGGGAACCACAGTATGTGGTTCCCAGACACCTCTACTTCTCCAGACGGGCCATCTCTCTACCCTGCATGAACATGTTGCGGACAAAACCAGGTATGCACTGCACCTGGTAGCCTGGTGAGCATGTTAATAATGTACTCAATTTGCCTTTTGTACTGAATTTGGCTAGTGGTAGTGGTGTTAGTAATGTGGAAGGGGTGGTTTGTAATAGGCAAGATCATAACACTAGTTCATCTGATTTGTCGGTCAATTGTTTGGTGTTTTGCAGTGATTAGTAGAAGAGCATGTAGGGTCGGGTCTCCACATGGCCAGACTGAGCCTGCTGCCACATATGCGACTGCGGCCATCTCCAGCATGACCTCAAACTGCCCTGACATGGAAGGGAGGGCCGCTCTTCTCCACTTTTTCGCCGTAATAGGCCCCAGCCTGTCCCTTAATGGGGGCCACTGCTCCAGATCCTTGTAGTCTGCGAACCGGATGAAGTTCGCATCTCGGCCATGCCCATTTCTGGAATGCCCCGTCTCTGACATGGATTCCTCCCAGTGACTGGGGGAGAGTCAGAGCGTGTGGCCATCTCCCCTATCCCTTGAGAGACCCCAACGAGATGCCTCAATCTTTTCCTGCTACTCCAGGCCCCCTTAGGCGCATAACACTCTGTTGGCTGTGACCGATGAGTGGGCGCTGTCTGGGGGTGAGAAGTTACCGCAGCTCAAGGAGGGTCCTTGAAGGCTGCACGTAGCTGCATCTGCATGATATTTGACCCATGGACCACCGACGTCTCCCACACCAGTTCCATAAGATCTGCTAGATCTGACATTACTCCAGACGCTGCAACAGCTGTCAATGTCTTGTCCTGTCCTGTGTGTCTCGCTGACTGGAACAAAGAGGAGGTAAATTGCTTCCCCCATGCCTTATATAGGTCCTATGATGCATCCCCACATTCCTCAACCCCAATCAAACACATCCCTTGGTCCTACTCCACTGGCCACATTACACTTTTGCGCCCTTGTTAACCTTTATGTTAACCATGTCACTTCCACCCTTATCTTGTCATGATGCCAGTCCTCCCTATATTATGGCTCCCTGGCTGCTTTGCAGCAGCAATAGCAGGCACAAAAGCCACACTAAAGATATCACAGACTGCAATTTCGCAAGATCAATGTAACATTGCCTTGTCTGTACAGTCTACGATTAGGGTGCAAAAGTCCTTGGAGATCCATGACTTGTTCATCTTGAAGAAAGTTAGGTGGTCTACACATTCAAGTGACAGCCAGCTGTGCTTATTTGTCAGGACACCACCAGCAGTGCTGAAGACACGTTCTGAGAGAACGCTGGCTGTCAGGCATGATAAACCCTCCAAGGCGTAAGAGGCGAGCTCAGGCCACTCATCCATTTTTGAAGACCAAAATGTGAAAGGGTCCAAACTCTCCATGATGGTGTTGATATACAGTTCTAGATATTCCTACACCATCCTGTCCATTCGTTCACCACATGTCAGACTTGGACTCTATTGTGCTATGCACGAGCTTGTCTAAAAAAAGAGTCAAAGAGCTCACAGAAATCGCTTCTGCAACTTACACTACTGCTGCTGCTAATGTTTTGGTGTTGACAAATTGATGTGCCGGTGTTTGGAAGTCTAGAGCTGCAATGCACACTGTGCGCCTTCAAGCTGTCATGGAGAAAACCTCTCTTATGGTTGTGTAATAGTTTGTTTCGATACTCCAACATTTGTGAGTCACTTTCCAGGGCGGGACGTATCTGGAAAAATTTGGTCTTATAACGTGGATCTAACAGAGTGGCAACCCAGTAGTTAGCACTATTTCGAGTCAAAACTATATGGGGATCATTTTGCACATAGTGCAGCAAGAAGGCACTTATATGGCGAGCTCTTCCATGGGTTCAAGCCCATGCTGTGTTTATGTCTGGGTAACACTGATGCTTGTTTCCTTCCCCTCCTTCCAACCACGAACAGCTCCTTCTGACAGTTGCTTGCCCATCTCCTCTTCCTCCTCCATTTGTTCTTCGGATCTTGCATCTTCAATAACAGTTTGTCTGTTATCACCAGCCCCCCTCAATCGCAGCTATAAACCCTCGCTTGGTACCCGCCTGTGTGATGACAGTGTGGAACTTTGAGACAATGTTATCCCTCCTGCAGGCTGTTCAAAGTCTTCTCCAGCATATAGATGACCGGAATAGTGATGTTGATGATGGCCTTATCAGTGCTAACCATCTTAATAGCCATTTTGAAACCGTGCAGAGGTGTTTAATCTGTGCTCACTCCGTAAACGTTATATGCGCCACATCTATACTGCATTGACCCAGGATATACGACATGACATACTGCATCCATCAGGGTTTGTTGCTGCTGTTACAGTCACTGCAACATGTGCAGAGTGGAATTCCACCATGTCGGCACATTGCATGTCAACCTGTTAACTGGCATGGACAAAGATCTATGTATCAATGCAAGTTGATGACCTGAGGGGTGCGAGCGGCAGAAGTGAGCAAACAGCTTACGTGTTTTCTGCAGTAGCTCACTCAGGCCAGGATAGTGATGGAGAAATTGCTGTACCACCAGGCTGAGGACGTGAGCCATGCAAGGCATGTGTGTGAGCTTGCCTCGATGTAAGGCCACCACCAGGTTTGCACTGTTATCAGAAATGGCCTTCCCTAGATGCATGTTGAGTGGAGACAGCCATTGCTCAACCTCAGCCTGGAGAGCTGTCCACAGCTCTTCAGCTGTATGACTGCCATTTCCAAGGCAAATCAATTTAACACTGCCTGATGGCGGTGACCCATGGCTGCACAGTACAGAGGTGGTGAGGATTCACTCTGCACTGTTGGAATGTGTGTCACATTAAGGCAGAGGATGAGGGTTCAGGAAGAGGCCCTAGAGGAGGTAGTGGAGTAGGCAGAAGCAGTGGACTAAGTGTGTGTGAAATATAGAGGTTTGTCCTGCAAGTCTTGGGGATTCCCTGACTTGTGGAGCAGCATCTTCCCCACCATTTCCCACATCCACCAGTCACCCAGTACCCAGTCAGCGAGATCTAATGCCCTTAGCCATGCTTACTCTTCCAAGTGTCTGTGGTGAAATGCACCCTGGAAGGACATAGATCTAGTCAAGAAATGGGTTATGTTGTCTGCCACATGCTGGTGTAGCAGGGCGTACATGCTGTGTGTCAACAAAGAGGACGTGTTTTTGTATAGGACGTTATGTTGTTGATTCCCTAGTGCTTTCACAAACAGTACACCTACCCCATGTACACCTTTAACATCAAGCCTCACTTTTTCCCAGTCATGTTGCTCAGAGAGTATGGTATAAGCACAGTACAAGCAACCAAAAATTAATTTTTTTACTCTGCACCAGCTGTGGACACAGCTGAATTTCAGCGGCACTAAATGACAAAGTGAAATATGGCGTGCTGAACTGCATTAGTCACAGAAGAAAGAATTGTGGATGAGGTCTGTATGATGGACTAGTTGCTCCAAACAATTTCCACTACTGTAAGACTTTAGTAACAGAAGAAATAATTGTTTGAGTGTGGATGAGGCCTATATGACAAAAAATTTAAAAATGATTTTTCCCCTACTGTGTGATGTTAGTAACAGAATAAAGAGTTGTTTGAGTGTGGATGAGGTCTGTATGACAAAGAAGATAAGCTCCAAACAATTTCGAACTAAGATCTCCCCTACTGTAGAATATTAGTAACAGAAGAATTTTTTTGTGTGCGGATGGCGCCTGTATAACATAGACTAGATCATTCAAACAATTTCAAGCTGAGATCTCTCCTACTGTGTCACGATAGTAATAGAACAAATTTGCTTTTAGTGTGAATGAGGCCTGTATAACCTAGAAGATATGTTCCAATTTCAAACATGGATCTATCCTGCTGCATCAAGTCTGTAAAAAAAATAACTTTTTTTTAATATGCAACAGTTCTGCACACAGAACAATTTCACTTCCACAAAATGACAAGGTGGGATATGGCGGCCTGTATAACGTTTAGCAACAGAATTTTTTTTTTTAAATCTGCATGAGCTATGCAGGCACCTGAATTTCACCGCCACTACATGACAAGGTGATATATGGCATGCTGAATCACGTTAGCAACTCCCCCCCAATTTTTTTTACTGTTCAACATCTCTACACACAGAACAATTTCACTGCCACAAAATTACCAGAGATATGGCGAGCAGCATCACGTTTAGCAGCTGAAATTTTTTTACCAAGCATCAGCTCTGCAGACAGCTTAATTTCACCACCACAAAATTACAATGTGCGATATAGTGTACTAAATCATGCTAGCAACAGCCCAAAAAATAATTTATTACTGTGTAGAGGTGCGGGCCGAGCTGGGGGGGTGGTCCCTCATCATACCGCGCAGAGACGAGCAGAGACAAGTAGAGGCCGTTTTCGGGTACAACAGGTCCAAGTTTATTCGCTCGCTGTCCACCTGACAGCCTCACAGCACTCCGCAATTCCCTTCGAGGCTCACCGGTTACAATACTCCACAGAACACCATTCTTTCACCAGGGACGTCTATATATGTCTCGTCCCTTCACTCTTGTTGACGCTTTTGACAGGTCCGTCACTGTGGCCGCCTTAGGCCCGTACCAACAGTAATTTCACTGGTTGCAACGTCTTCCTTAAAACGGTATCCGTAACCTCTGTGCCTCGCCTAAATAACTTCTGTGTCTCGTCTATATTGCGTTATTCCTGTCAGGACCACCCCCCTGACGTTCTCTCTCCTCAGTCCCCCTGGTTTGGTTTTCCTCAGAGTGCCCAAACTGTCGCAGTTCTCCTATCACTTGAGCTCCCCCTGGGGACTGGAACTTTCTGGAACCCTCCCTCAGTATTTATACCAAACCCGGTTCCCTGTAACTCCGCCCCCCATGACCAACGGTTTCCTAAGCCCTAAGCTGCTGTCAAGTCCTTTGCTCACACTCCTCCCTGCCCTCTAATGGTCAACCCAGGTATTGCATGTCCACTACACTTTCCTAGCTGTTTCCCACTGTAATAACTGACACCTACCTACACTGGGCAAACCTTTCCTTCTTCTCTCTGACTAGTCCATCCGTCAGGTCACCTTCCCTACAACTGTGCAACAGCTCTCACACAGCACCAAGAACAATTTCACCACCACAAAATTACAATGTGGGATATGGTGAGCTTTCCCACAGCTCACATGTTTACCAACAGAATTATTATTTTTTCAATCTGCATGAGCAATTCAGATAGTTGAATTTTGCCGGAAATAAATGACAAGGTGAGATATGGCATGCTGAATCACAGTAGCAATTGCCCCCCACCAGCTCGAATCACAAAACAATGTCCTCACCAATAAATTACAAGGTGACATATGCCCTACTGTATCACATTTAGTAACTGAAAAAATAAGATTGAGAAAGGTCTACTCATGCATGGAACACAATAGAAGTAGTGCACAACACACTTCTATGAAATGTGCCCTGCTGTTTTTGTGGACCTCAGCAATGGCACAAAAAAATGCTGGAAGGTTGATTTCGCAGCTACACAGGACACTAGCTGTCTAAACTATCTGACTTAGAAACAACTGCCTAGCTAACTAGCTATAATCTCTCAGCAACCAGGACCAGCATCAGGAACAGCATCTCTGCGCTGTTATATTGACAAAATGGCACTAAAACCAGATATCTGCTGTTTATAAGGTGATGGAAAAATATTTTCCCGCACATTTTACATTTATAGTTTTTTTCCGATTTTATAAAATTTTGCTTGTGTTTCTGATCACAAAGCAGAATGTGCCTTATTCATGCCAATTTTATGGTTGGCGATCGTTTTTTCCACCACTGTAATGGTCTGGGTAATGGAACCACTGTGCCAGCATCCAAGGAAAGCTTGGAGGGGCGTAACTAAACAGCATCATCTAATCCGACCTCGGATACAAAGCAGCATACGATACTGTGATCTGTTGAGAGATAAAGGAGGTGGACCAGGTGCTACACCAGAACTGACCTTGGGTAGATGGCAGCTGACCCGCTAAAGATGGGTAGCTGGGACGAACCGAAGGAAGATACAGTAGATACAGGCAATGACGGTAAGAGCACGGGAACCATGGATACAGATGGGATCGGCTGATGTACAGATGAGCACTGGCAGGTGTGGCTGAACTCTCTGACATAGAGAAGAGCTCTGGCAGGTGCAGGTTGAACCGGCTGAAAGACAGGCAGGCAGAAACAGCTGATAGAGAGGTAGGTATACAGGAATATGAGCACTGGGACCTGAGAACTATCAAGAATATTTAGGAGCAAACTTACAACATTGTACAGGCACCCCCCACCTGGTTAAAGTGCCTTAAATAACAATTGTTCCCCAGCCATTGGCTAGGAACACCTTAGAACAGTGTGCACTGTCCCTGTAAGATGCCAGGCCACACAAGCGCCCTAAGCATAGTGCCTGGGAATCTATGAGCAGTGCGCAGACCCTGGTCAGCAACAGGAGGATGAGAACGAGACACGGGACTGCGGCGATGAGTGTGTCGGCATCTCTGCTGGAGTTAGGAAAGCAGAGAGGTGACATTACAGGATAGGGACCCAATTTACGAAGGACACCTTGATGTGGCAATTGGGCACGCCTATATTGGCCAATCTATGTGCTAAGAACCTTCCTTTTTTTCATAGCAATTTTTGCAGATGCATATTTCATATATACACTATCTAGTGCTTTTTTCAAATTTTTTCTTGGTAAGTTATGGTGCAAATCTTACTTTTTTTTACTTAAATGCTTTCTTTGGCTGGTGCCTATTCACACTAGCTTACATGTGCTAGTCCTTCTTTTTGTCTATTTGTATCAAAGCTTTTTGAACATGTGCACTCCCACTCCCATTAGCCACAGGTGATTTTAAGCAGATTAGCTGATCCATTCCTGCCCCATAAATTGTAGGCTTTTTTTGCCCAAGAGACGTGACATTACAGGATAGGGACCCAATTTACGAAGGGTCCCTTTCATAGCAATTTTTGCAGATGCATATTTCATATGTACACTATCTAGCACTTTTTTCAATTTGTTATACCATTTTCTATGGCAGCGATGCAGTTCCTATTTTCTAGAGTAATCATTCTTGGTAAGTTATGGTGCAAACCTTAATCTTTTTGACTTAGAGGTAAAGTTTATTCCTCTAATCACAACTGTGGGCTCAAGCTGTCATTTGAGAGCATGGGAACCACAGCTATTTGACTGGCAGTGATGATTTTACCGCCGAGCTGAAGCGGTGTTTGCTACGCTGTCATATACTGTACATGTCTTTGCCCATCTCTAATGGGGAGAATAACTGAGAAATTTGGGACATAAACCCATATGTCTGAATTTAAATAGTCCAAGAATTGAAAGGAAGATGTCAAAGCCATAAAAATTGAAGTCTATTATAAAATTGTAGCTAAATTTATGCTTTAATAAAAAAATAGATTAAAGATCATCCAGGAAAAAAATTAAAATTAGAACTATAAAGCACTGTTTAATTTTACTTTCTCAAAAATATATAGCTATGCTTTAGTACAATAAATCTAATATTAAATAAATCCTCCTATAGGAATATAAACCTTATCTCTTCTAGAAGTTGCTAAAAATTATTAAATTTGGTAATTGTGTGATTAAAATAAAAATATTCACAACAATAATAAGTTACAATCTTACAAAAAGAAATGTGTTAAAGAAAGTTGAAACAACTCCAACATGAGAAACAGTCAAAAGTAACATTAGGATTACATTAAACCTTCATCAACTATATCTTGAGGGAATTTCCTAGAATGCAGCATTTCGAACCTGAATTTCAGCTGATATTCTCTTGATACAAGCCTGTGTTATTCTGAATTCTTTAGAGGACTCCATATGTTGTCCTTATTAAGGAATGGTTCATTGTGTGTTCAGAGAAGGTCTTAGAAATTGTTATAAATAAAAGAAGTCATAAACTGATGCTGATTTAAGAGGTCAGAACATGTATCACAGCATAAATCGAACATCAGGTGCAGCAGGACCAGGGCCGGACTGGGACAAAAAAAGCAGCCCTGCCACACAAACCCCACCAGCCCACAAACTATAACACTGCTCACCCCGGTCAGTGAATTTTGCATTACTTTGTCGTGCCCCTCAATCTCCTAAAATGAGATATTTGAGAAACCACATGTGAATGGCGCCCCAGTGCCTGTGATCTATCACAGCTGCATTTACATAGTGCTCTACAGAGCTCCAATTTTCAGGATCATGTGGGTCGCAACAGTCCGATCACCAGCAATTGAAGAGTGGATTACTTGGGATAATCCATTTAAACCGCTTTTCCAATATTTTATTTTTATTTGGCCATAGCAATATTGAAAATACTAAACCAACATTGACCCTCCCTCTTCAACAACAGGACAGGAGACATGATACTTTGCAGTGCATACAGGGCCGGCTCCAGGTTTTTGTGGGCCCCGGGTGAAAGTCTCAGTTGGCCCCTTTAACACATACCACAATTCATAATGCACAGATACAGCAGAAAAATATAGGTATAGTACAATGCCAAAGATTTCACTTCTTACATTACATGAGTGTTAACTATTGTACATTCTACAATAGTACATAAATCAGACAGTATAGTCCTCCATACAGTATTATAGGTACCACATAGCCCTCCAAACAGAATAATGAGCCCCATATATTGCTCCATACAGAATACTGAGCCCCATATATTGCTCCATACAGTATAATGAGCCCCATATATTGCTCCATACAGTATAATGAGCCCCATATATTGCTCTATACAGTATTATGGGCACCACATAGTGCTCCATACAGAATAACATGCCCCATATGTTGCTCCATACAGAATAATGAGCCCCATATATTGCTCCATACAGTATAATGAGCCCCATATATTGCTCTATACAGTATTATGGGCACCACACAGCCCTCCATACAGAATAACGAGCCCCATATATTTCTCTATTGCTCCATACAGAATAATGAGCCCCATATATTGCTCCATACAGAATAATGAGCCCCATATATTGCTCAATACAGAATAATGAGCCCAATATAATGCTCCATACAGTATTATGGGTACCACATAGTGCTCCATACAGTAAAATGAGCCCCATGTATTGTTCCATACAGTAAAATGAGCCCCATATACTGCTCCATACAGTATAATGAGCACCATGTATTGCTCCATACAGTTTAATAAGCCCCATTTATTGCTCCATACAGTATTAGGGGCACCACATAGTCCTCTATAAAGTATTGTAGGCACCACATAGCTCTCCATACAGAATAACATCCCCCACATATTGCTCCATACAGTATAATGAGCCCCATATATTGCTCCACACAGTATTTTGGGTACCATATAGTGCTCCATACAGTATAATGAGCCCCATATATTGCTCCATGAGCCCCATATATTGCTCCAAACAGTATAATGTGCCCCATATAATGAGCACCATATAATGCTCCATACAGAATAATGATCCTCATATAATGCTCCATGCAGTATAATGAGCCCCATATAATGCTCCAAACAGTATAATGTGCACCATATAATACTCCATACAGTTGAAATGAGCCCCATACCTGCTCCATACAGAATGGGCCCCATATAATGCTCCATACAGAATATGATGGCCCTCATATATTGCTCCAAACTCCAAACAGAATGGGCTCCATATAATGCTCCATACAGTATATGATGAGCCCTAATATTGCTCCATATATAATGGGCCCCATATGATGCTCCATATATAATGGACCCCATATTTTGCTCCATATATAATGGGCCCCATATGATGTTCCATATATATTGGGCCCCATATGATGCTCCATATATAATGGGCCCCATATGATGCCCCATATAATGCTCCAGGGTATGATGGGCCTCATATGATGCTACAGTCTATGATGAGCCCCATATACTGCTCAAAACATTAACAAAAAAAATTAAATCCTCACCTCTCCTTGCTGGCCGCTGCTCTGCTCCGGACTCCTAAACGTCGGCGTCATCTGGCTCTCTGCACTGTGACTGTTCAGGCAGAGGGAGCACAGACATGATGTCATTGTACCCTCTGACCTGAAACGTCACAGTCAGAAGATGCCGCAGCGGAGGAGCGGGAAGAGGTAAGTATCGCAAGTGCCGAGGCCCTGAGCAGGCAGGGGAGGGGTGGACTCTTTATTATCCCATGTGGCAAAATTTCAGTTCCACAGCAGAGAAAGAGAATGTTATGGATCTGAGACGTTGCCACATGGGCTAATAAAGAGTTTGCCACTTTTTTCACAACTTATCGGATGATAGGAGAAGTATATACAGCTCCACAATATATACTGTGTTAAGGAATATAAAGTGGAGCTGTGTATATAGTATATGGTGTAGAGATGTGCCAGTGTATATAGTGTGAATTCCACACTATATACACTATATACACAGAAACATAATATATAAACATCTGTACATTATATACTTGCATATATGCACATCTCTACATTATACACTATATTAAGACAGCATTATACAGTACTATATTATGTTGCATATATCATATAGGTGAGTGCTCTATATACATTATATAGGTGATACTGTGACTGGTGTGTATAGGTGCAGTATCAGCTATGTAACATATCTACAGCAGTATCACCCATATATTGTATTTAGAAGTCACAGTATCCCCTATATAATGTATATTGACTGTTGTATATACATTATATAGGTGATACTGTGATTATAATAATAATAATATTCTTTATTTTTTATATCTTTTTTTATATAGCGCTAACAAATTCCGCAGCGCTTTACAGTTTTCACACATTATCATCACTGTCTCCAATGGGGCTCACAATCTAAATTCCCTATCAGTATGCCTTTGGAATGTGGGAGGAAACCGGAGTACCCGGAGGAAACCCACGCAAACACGGGGAGAACATACAAACTCCTTGCAGATGTTGTCCTTGGTGGGATTTGAACCCACTGAGCCACCGTGCCGCTGTGCATACAAAGATTTAGCAGCCAGTATCACCTATATAATGTATATACAGTATACAGGTGATAACTGTAAGTGCTGTACATACATAAAACAAAGTTTCCATATTGGGACTCACCCAGGTCGCTGAGATGGGGGGAGGATGAACAGCTGAGGTGTGTCAATCGTTGGGCGTGCACAGGAACAGGTCCCTGGCTTGGACAGTGAGTAGAGCAGGAAACAAAAAAGGGGGATATACAGGACTGGGGGGGCAGGTATCGCCAGAGAGGCACATAGATCACCGGGGGGACACAGAAATCACAGGAGAGCACATAGCTAGAGGGCACAGAGATCATGGAGGGGCATATAGCTGGGGGGTCACATAGCTGGAGGGGACAGAGATCACAGGGGCATAGAGATCACATGGGAGCACAAATATCACAGGGGGGCAAAAAGCAGGGGTACAGGGATCACAGAGGTGCACCTAGCTGGGGGGCACCGAGATATTGGGGGACACATAGCTGGAGCCACAGAGGTCACAGGGGGCACATAGCTGGGGCCACAGAGATCATAGGGGGTCACATAGCTGGGGCCACAGAGGTCACGAGGCAGATAACTGGAGGGCACATAAATTACAGGGGGAACAGAGATCATGGGGGGCATATAGCTGGGGGCTCAAGGATCACAGGGGGACATATAGCTATGGGGCACAGATTACAGGGGTCACATAGCTGGGGCCACAGAGATCACAGGGGGTCACATAGCTGGGGCCACAGAGATTACACGGAAGGCACAAAACTGGAGGGCACAGAAATCACAGGGGGAACAGAGATCTTGGGGGCACATAGCTGGGGAGCACAGGGATCACAGGGGGATATATTGCTATGGGACAGAGATCACAGGGGGGCACATAGCTGGGTCCATAGAGGTCACAGGGGGGTCACATAGCTGGGGCCACAGAGATCACACGGGGGCACATAACTGGAGGGCACAGAAATCACAGGGGGAACGGAGATCATGGGGGCACAGGGATCACAGGGGGACATATACAGTGCCTTGCGAAAGTATTCGGCCCCTTGGAACATTTCAACCTTTTCCCACACATCATGCTTCAAACATAAAGATACCAAATGTAAATTTTTGGTGAAGAATCAACAACAAGTGGAACACAATTGTGAAGTTGAACAAAATGTATTGGTTATTTTAAATTTTTGTGGAAATTCAAAAACTGAAATATTATTCGGCCCCTTTAACTTAATACTTTGTTGCGCCACATTTTGCTGCGATTACAGCTGCAAGTCGCTTGGGATATGTCTCTATCAGTTTTGTACATCAAGAGACTGAAATTCTTGCCCATTCTTCCTTGGCAAACACCTCGTGCTCAGTGAGGTTTGATGGAGATTGTTTGTGAAGAGCAGTTTTCAGCTTTCCACAGATTCTCGATCGGATTCAGGTCTGGACTTTGACTTGGCCATTCTAACATCTGGATATGTTTATTTATGAACTATTACATTGTAGATTTTGCTTTATGTTTGGGATCATTGTCTTGTTGGAAGACAAATCTCCGTCCCAGTCTCAGGTCTTTTGCAGACTCCAACAGGTTTTCTTCAAGAATGGTCCTGTATTTGGCTCCATCCATCTTCCCATCAATTTTAAGCATCTTCCCTGTCCCTGCTGAAGAAAGGTAGGCCCAAACCATGATGCTGTCACCACCATGTTTGACAGTGCGGATGGTGTGTTCAGGGTGATGAGCTGTGTTGCCTTTACACCAAGCATATCATTTGGCATTGTTGCCAAAAAGTTCGATTTTGGTTTTATCTGACTAGAGCACCTTCTTCCACATGTTTGGTGTGTCTCTCAGGTGGCTTGTTTCAAACTTTAAACAACACTTTTTATGTATATCTTTGAGAAATGGCTTTCTTCTTGCCACTCTTCCATAAAGGCCAGATTTGTGCAGTGTACGAATGATTGTTGTCCTATGGACAGACTGTCCTACCTCAGCTGTAGATCTCTGCAGTTCATCCAGAGTGATCATGGGCCTTCTCTTTGTTTGAGATGAAAGTTTAGAGGGACGGCTGGGTCTTGGTAGATTTGCAGTGGCATGATACTCCTTCCATTTCAATATGATAGCTTGCACAGTGCTCCTTAGGATGTTTAAAGTTTTGGAATCATTTTGTATCCTAATCTGGCTTTAAACTTCTCCAATACAGTATCACGGCCCTGCCTGTTGTGTTCCTTGGTCTTCATGATGCTCTCTGTGCTTCAAACAGGACCTTGAGACTATCACAGAGCTGGTGCATTTATATGGAGACTTGATTACACACAGGTGGATTATATTTATCATCATTAGTCATCATTCAGAGATCCACAATGAACTTCTGGAGTGAGTTTGCTGCACTGAAAGTAAAGGGGCCGAATAATATTGCACGCCCCACTTTTCAGTTTTTGAATTTCCACAAAATTTTTAAATAACCAATAAATTTCATTCAACTTCACAATTGTGTCCCACTTGTTGATTCTTCACCAAAAATTTACATTTGGTATCTTTATGTTTGAAGTATGATGTGGGAAAAGGTTGAAAAGTTCCATGGGGCCAAATACTTTCGCACTTGAAACCCTGTCAGCCTTGTGTGGCTCATGCAATCTTCTGCAATGTGTAAAATATTGGAAGGCATTTTTTGTTCAAATTCGCTAAGACCTCTGAATTTCATACAAGTTGACACAACTTCAATTAGCATCAAATTTGTTTGCTCAGATGTAATGTTGAATGTAGTAAAAGTAGAGACCGGAATAAGAGATTTTTTTAAAGGGAGATTAGACCTTAAAAACGAAACTTTCTAACTAGATCATTCATTTATAATAAAATAAATATAGGCTCGATCAGATAATAAACAAAAATCTGAAAACTGCTAAAATCCTGTATACACGTAACATTCTCTCATGTGTAAATGTAAAAAATATATATTTTTAGCAGTTTTTAGAAAATCTAACAATAATGTAATAACACATATACAGAGAAATGTATCTGGGGACTACACCATGCAGTATACAATATACATTGCTGAGTATCTAATAGCAGATTCTGTATTAGGAAAAATATAATAATATACTTGGAACCTTTTGAAGCATCATAACGCATGTAACTTGTATAAGTAAACTATTATCTCCTTGCCTGTCATTTCTTTTTTACTGGTTTTGCAATAAAATACAATAAAAAATCAAGAGAAGAGTATTACCGTATATTGAGGAAGCTGAGTTTTATTTACCATAACCCTGAACATTATTTGTATGAGATGAGTTCCCTGCCCTTATCTTTTGAGGTAAAGTTATTCTTTAAAATCAACATTCTCTGCAAGACTCCCGATATTTCTACTGAACACCAATGGCTTACAGCATTACAGAAGTACCGTACACATACTTTATTACACTAGATTATTTTATAAAACATATAATTCCATTATCTCATATCTATTATTCTTCCCTAGTAAATGGTTATAAATTTAGACCCCAATTCATCAAAGCAATTTTGCTCAAATTCTGGAGTAAATTGCTTTTAAAAGCTGAAAAAATGTTTGCACAACTTGCAGTTTTGCAGAAATGTTTTGACTTTTGATATTTTCATGCCTGGTTCACTCAGCAATGTCAAAATTGGAGGACAGATGAGTGTCAGGGAATTGAGGCCTCAGCTCATCTAATTCATGATGACCTGTGATGTTTTCCATTCCAAAAATCTTACTCCAGTCACAGACTGGAGTAAGATTTCTGTTGTGATGCACAGAGGCTCATGCTGCTCAACAGACGCTCCTAATTCATTAAGAGGCATTTGCTTCTTAATTAATTATGGTGCATCTGACTTATGGGTGCTTCCTCATCAAGACTGAAGACAAAATCACCAGTCTTGATGAATTGGGATCTTAAAGTTTCTTAAAAAAGGGGGGCAAAAATTGACCTAGCACATTATTATATTGTAGTTATGCATTTGGAGTATGTTCAGTTTTACCCTTGGCAGATTAGTTAATGGGTTAATGGATAAAATACTGGACAAAGCAAAGTTATCTCTGCTTACAATACCAAAGTAAAAAGTTCTGCCATGATTATAGCATGCTGATTGCAGTGCACAGTAATTTAAGACAGCAATAAAACAGAAACTAGTAAAAAGAGCTTTACTACTGATATAGATAGGTTGATATTTTCTTCTATATTGTATATATTTAGTGTTAACTAGTCTCATATATACATAATTATTTTTCTTTAGGTTTCATATTTGGTCTAATATTTTCCTAACTCCTATGTAATATTTTTTGAGAAAACTGTGTAATATAATACACTGAGAGAAACATAATAGCTAAAAAAAATCTCATAACATGTTTGTGACGGGGGCAGCTGATGGAAATTTCCAACATGAATTTCATTTGTCTGTAAATGGTAAAAGAAACCTGATCACAGAGGAATAAACAGAATTGTACTGGGGTACATTTATTGTCTGTGAGCACTTGTGACTGCGATGGCCGAGTCCCACAATTTGGCCTCACTGGTGATGATCACGTAAGCTGACTTTGAGCCAGAACAAACAGCTATAACAGTTTTTGGAGCCAAGTGTCAAGTCGTGGCCAAATAGCTTATTTGGAAGCTGAACAGGCGATTCCTGAGAAAGTGAGACCTTCCAGCAGGGCCGGTTTTAGGCAAAGTGGGGCCCTGGGCAAAAATTTAAAATGGGAACCCAAATGCTTACACATTGCACCATCACAAAGAAACATTTTGGTTGTGGTTACTGTTAGGCGTCGGGTTCCTGCAACGGCTCAACTGGAATCCAGAGCCTCACATTCTGCGGTCTCCCATTATCTATCAACCGCAGAGGAGATTGCTCAGCAGTCCCGGCGTCCCAGACGCTCTGCCCAGTCCTGCTCTGTGGGTCTGGCAGTTGCTGCCACCTTTGGGTCAGCAATAGCAATGCAGGTTGCTCAGCAGCAAATCGCTCCAGAGGCTAAGTCCCTCTGTCGCTCTACTGGGCGTGCTCACGAGACAATCTCCCATTGGAGATCGGGAGTCACATGCCCAGGTCCTTCTCGTGATCTGATTGGTCCATTTCAGGGATCTGGAAGCTTCCGAAAGGTCCCGGCTATAAAAGGTTTGCATGGCCGCTCGGCCATGCGCTAGTATAGTCTCTAGTTGCTTACTGTGTGAATGATGATGGATGCATGAACCTGCGAATGACTCATTAAGATCCCCTCCCTCTGATATTATGAGTGTATAGGGAGTTAGGTTTAGAGTCAGCGCCAGCCAGCGGCAAGCTACTAGCCACATTAGCATCCTCCACAGTGCTAGCGTCCGACAGTGCACCTGCTTCCGGGCATTGTCAATTAGCGGCAGTGTCTGTCGCCGCACTGCAGTCTGCAGCTCCTCTTGGCATCCACAGTTGCGACGCCGCACGCACGGTAGGTCTAGACGGACTCTGACCCTCTGCAAGGGCCCAGCTCCTGTGACCATATACCATGCATGCACTCCTCTGAGACCTGTGACGTTAACAGGCTCAGTCTTTTGTGTTTAACACTTAGGCATCTCTGTGAATAAACAGATCGCTCAGCGCACCCCGGGTGACGTCTAACCCGCATACGTTATATCGCCTTATTACACGTCCACCATTATCTAGCAGCAATGTTAACACCTTCTGCATGGTGGACCCCAGGCGGCGAACGCACTTTACGTTATTTAATATTTAGTGCGTTCCGCCGTCCCTAACAGTTACATGCGTTGAGTTCAGGCTCCTAAAAAAGCACGATCGACAATATTGAAGTCATTCGACGCTTGTTTCCCAGCCTCTTTCCACTGGCTGAGGAAGAACAATCAGTAGCAGATCAATCTGTCCCCATACAGTATCATGTTATCAGCAGCATATCTGCAGTTTTAACCAGGCGATGTGCTGCTGAGAACAATGATTTTTGTTCTTGCATAAACAATATAAAACAGGTGAATTCCAGCAGGATCCACAGGAAATCTTGGTCACTTAAAAAATAACTTTTATTGATTATCATAAAATTATGAACAAATATGATGTTCAATGCAAAAATGGCACTAGCAGCACAACACATTTAGCAGCATAATCCAACGCGTTTCGACTCTAGGTCTTAATCATGGTATAACACTAGAACTACCACATGTTTCGTAATACCTATAACTACCATTAGGGGTCATTTTGACCCCATTCAAAAGTACTGACTCCGGAGTAAAAATAACTTTTTTGTTGCCAACAAATTAAAGAACATATATATTTAACTTAGTAGGAACAGTGTTAAGATCAAGTACAACACGCATTTTCCTTTTACACGGTCATAGCATGCGGTGTCCAACAGTTAACACAAACAGTACTTTCTTCCACTTTCCCAGTGCATTTTCCACAAATTGGTTTGTTACAGCTTGTGCAAGTTTTAGTTGTTTTGTTTTCGTTGCATCTTCCAACTTCACATTTTCGATGCTTGCGGATTTCTTGTCCTTTTGTTTGTGGTTCAGACATTGCGGATGATGGGCCACTTCTTCTGACTCATTTTCAGATAAATTCTGAAGTCATTTCAAAATTTCATCACTTGTCAGACCCCTCTGCTTACTCATGCTTCAAATATACGTAGCAAAAAGGGACTTGTAAGTTCGCAGAAGTAATAAAACAACACTGTACAAACATGCAGAGTTGTAGCTTCAACTGTAATGTTTGCTACTGAAGTGCAGACAGAAATCGCTACAAGAGACATGGATCAAGCATGTTCAGACACGTTTAGACAAAACAAAATGCTGAATCATCCCTGATATGCAAAGATACAATTACACTCTACAACTAGGGAGAAGCACTGTGATTTTCTGTACTCTGTAATGTTAGGTGACTTGTCTACTACTACTTTTATGTATGGGGTCAAATTGACACCTTCAGTACATATAGGTATGAACTGTAAAATCCAGGCCCCTGAAAAAGTTACAATTCATTTTTGTGTCCTAAAATATACACTACCATGAATAAATAAAAGTCAGAAAAAGTCAGAAATCATTTGTTAAAATTTTAGAAATTATAGGGAAAAGCAATAGCAAAAGGGTCAAAATGACCCCTCCGGTAGTTCTAGTGATAAAGGTATAGGCATTGTTCACATTTAAATAGTATACTTCCCATTCCAATCAGGTGTTATTATCATGAGGAGTGTTTCAGGTTCAAGAA
This sequence comes from Dendrobates tinctorius, assembly GCF_039654945.1. Taxonomy (NCBI): domain Eukaryota; kingdom Metazoa; phylum Chordata; class Amphibia; order Anura; family Dendrobatidae; genus Dendrobates; species Dendrobates tinctorius. The sequence goes on from NW_027361698.1 coordinate 47,815,988, forward strand.
ATAAACCAAATAGCTGCATATGGACACAAAATCATTATTTAAAAGCACACCGTGCTTTTTCTCCAATTGTTTCCTCCAATATATATAAACATGAGCTCTTCACTGATGAGTTTTAATGATGTGGAGGATTGCTCTGCAAGGCTGAGTAAACTAGCCTCAGTTTTTGGTGGAGCAAGCACCTCTGTTTTAAAAGAATCTGATGAGCTCCAGCAGGTAATGGCACAACTAGAAAACAAAATGTCTAAAGAAGCGAGGCTTTGGTGGGACTATACAACCCTGAAAACCTATGGTGATAAAAATATGATACCGAGGTGTTTACGTATTAAAAAAATAGCCACCACCATTTTCAATGATCAATTTTTGATGGAATGGAATACCATACTCAGCCAATGTTCATCAAAACTCATACAATCAATTCTCAAGTATGAAGAAGGTGAATTGAGAGTTATTAAGGAGGATATCAAAAAGTTACAAAATTCATTGAAGAAATACACATCGTCCCAGGATGTCAAGATATTAAATGACAAAATGAAATCCAATATGACAAAATTAGAAAATTTGATTATGGAAACAAAGAAAAGAAAACTCAAAAGGGACTTGGAAGATAATAGCCTTAATCAAGTTTATGACTGGCAAAAAAAGTCCGCAATCAATCCTTAAAAAAAGGCAAAACTTGGCTACAAAGCAAATAAAGTGAGCTTTAAAAAAGGTGAAACATTTTCTGATACCACATATGCTACTACCACAGATGAATTTTCGGATTCTTCATTAAGATCCAATAGTGAAAGCTCTTTTTTACCGCATAGAAAAAACTGCTGTAATACCAGTGTGAATACCGGGTCAAAAAACGGAGGAAGCGGGCGGGCAGAAACATCGGCACAAATCGCTATCCAACCCGCCACAAGAGCAGATACCGCTAAATTTGCCTATTTGGAACTTATCTAGCTACATTATCTCGGATCAGCAAATTTCCTTATTGAGTAAAGGATTAAGTTTTTCACCTACCAATGAATTTGACATTTTTAAAACTATTTTGGATGTTAATAGACTGGCACGCAACCTTACATTAAAATGCCATTTTTTTGATAAAGAGGAGGAATCTGTGGGACAGTGTTCTCATAACGGAATAGTACATTAAATGAACCTTTGCATGTAAGAAATTTTGAAGAACAAAAGTCAATTTTGAATTTAAAATTATTGAATCAGAATCCTGTCAAAATACATTCAATTTGAATGATAGTTTTATGATGAATAATCCATTCTATTATCCTTTACAGTCTCGTCCACTAGTCTTGGATCAGATCCAGGAAATGATAGATCAGGACCTTATCCAACTCAAAAAAAAATTGTTCTTCAAAATTTCATGACGATAATTTAACAATGGTAGAAAGACATGCTCTTAATAAAATTAGAGCTAATACTGACCTTGTAGTCTGCCAGGCGGATAAGGGTGGAAAATATTGATAACTATGTGGAATTAACAAAAGATCCCACAAAGGATTACAACCTAATTTTATATGATTTGATCCAGGAGGCATTATTTACTGGTGCAATAAATAAAAAAAATAGCCGATTATACATTATGTATGTAGAGAACCCGATAACTCCAATTTACCATGCCCTCCCCAAAGTGCACAAAAATATTTTTCCACCACCGTTAAGACCTATTGTGGCTGGTATAGGTTCTTTGGGAGAGAAATTGGGGGCATAGTTTGTTCACCATTTACAACCGCTTGTAGTTCATACACCTAGTTTTATCAAGGACACTAAATTTGTAGCAGGTATTTTCAACGATTTTGTATGGGAAGAAAATTTTAGCTGGCTAGCATGTGATGTTGTAGGACTATATCCTTCAATTCCACACCATATTGCTATAGAAAGCTTATCTTATCATTTGGATACCTTCAGTTCCTATAAGGGTATGTGCACACGCTGCGGAATGGGGTGCAGATTTGGCCGCGTGGATTTTGTAAAATCCGCAGGTAAATCTGCAGGTCAAAAGACCTGCGGTTTTACCTGCGGATTGGCCTGTGGTTTTGCCTTGCGGTTTTTCATCTCCACAATGGAGGAGATGGCAAACCGCAGCAGAATTCGCAGAAAGAATTGACATGTCAATTCTTTCTGCGGTTTTGAAACCGCAGGAAAACCGTGCAGAAAAATCCGCACCATCTGCACTGCGGCTTTTATTATCCATAGGATATTATGGTACTGTACACCGCAGCAAAAACTGCTGTGGATCCGCAACGGCCAAATCCGCTGCAGAACCACAGCAGAATCCGCAGCGTGTGCACACACCCTAATACCGCTACTAAAGATTTTTTGATATCTGCCATTAATTTTCTTCTGACTCACAATTACCGTATATACTCGTGTATAAGCTGAGATTTTCAGCCCTTTTTTTGGGCTGAAAGTCCCCCTCTCGGCTTATGCATGGGTCATATACCTGGGGGTCGATGAGGGAGGGGGAGCGGATGTGTCAGAGATCATATCTACCTGCCCTGCCGCTGTCTCTGCAGCCTCGCTCACTTCTCCACTGTCTCCCTTCCTGTCTTCAGCTGTCACGTGGTGCCGCTCATTATCACTCATGAATATGCGCATATTTATGAGCGGTAATGAGCGGTACCATGTGACCACTGAAGACAGGAAGGGAGACAGTGGAGAAGCGAGCGAGGCTGCAGAGACCACAGCAGGTTGGGTGAGTATAGCGATATTCACCTGTCCCCCGGTCCATCGCTGCTCACCGCTGTTTCTGCTGCATCCTGTGTCAGTGACGTTTAGCCAGCAGGGGGCGTGGTGATGTGATTAGTGCACACCGCCCCTCTGCTGGCTGAACAGTCAGTGACACAAGAAACGGCAGACAGCGGCGATGGACCCAGGAGAGGTGAGTATGGCTTTTTTTTTTTTGCAGCATATGGGGGCATATTCTATGGAGCATCATATGGGTGTATAGTTTATGGAGAAGTATATGGGGCACATTCTATGGGGCAGCATATGGGGGAATAGTCTATGGAGCAGTATATGGGGGCATAGTCTATGGGGCAGTGTTGTGAACTCATTTTCTTGTCTGCCTCTTGTTTCTGGTGAGGGAGCTGGTTGTGCTGACAGAGGAGTTGTGAGTTCTCCTTCCGGGCTCCCTCTGGTGGTGGCAGGAGGTAATGAAGCTGATCTAACTAACAGAGACCTGCCACCTGATAATGAGGAAGAGGATTGGACATCTGGAGTCTCAGACTGGATTTAAGACAGCCGACTCCCTATTCCCAGGCTGGAGATTTTTTCCTGCCTCCTGAGGTCTTAGTTTCCAGCTCAGTTCCTGCCTTCTCAAGCTAAGTTGTCTTTGCTAATGTTCACATTTGATTTGGTTTGGTCTATTCAGTTTTTTGTGTGGTCAGCCAGCCCCGGCTGCGGCTGTGCTGAATTTGCACTCTTATGTCACTGTATGTGCCAGTTTGCTTTTTGTCCCTTATTAGATTGGCCTCTTTTTGCTCTGTTCTCAGAATATGCCAGAGTGCTGATATAGTGGGAGAAGTCTAGAGACTTCAGGGTATTTTTTGCTATCAGAAGTGTTGGACTTTTTTGCAGGGTTTTTTGGCATGATTGCAGACAGTATCTTTCCTTTCCTGTCCTTCCCAGCTAGTGTGGGCCCCATCGTTTGCTCAGCCTATTTTCCTACCTGTGTTCGTGTTTTCATCTTGTTTCACCGTCAATACATGTCTGAGGGCTGTCTATTCCTTTGGGGTCCGCTCTGGGGCAGTTTTAGATTTCCCCTTTTCTTGCTTTAGGCTTATTTGGTCCTCCAGCTGTGATGAGGCATCTAGAATCATTGTAGGTACGCTCTACGGCTGCAGTTAGTTGTGTGGTCTGCAATCTGCATAGCTACCAACCTCTCTGGCTTTCTGTGACTTGGCTTGGTCTTGTTTTCCTCATCGGTGACCCATTCATAACAGGGCAGCATATGGGGGCATATTCTATGGAGCAGCATATGGGGCATATTCTATGGGGCAGTATATGAGGGCATAGTCTATGGAGCAGTATATAGGGGCATAGTCTATGGGGCAGCATATGGGGGGCATAAACTATGGAGAAGCATATGGGGGCATAATCTATGGAGCAGCATATGGGGGCATATTCTATGGAGCAGCATATGGGGGTATAAACTATGGAGCAGCATATGGGGGCATAAACTTTGGAGCAGCATATGGGGGCATAATCTATGGAGCAGCATATGGGGGCATAGTCTATGGATTCCACCCTCGGCTTATACAAAAGTCAATAAGTTTTCCCAATTTTTTGTGGCAAAATTAGGGGGGTCGGCTTATACACGGGTTGGCTTATACATGAGTATATATGGTATTTTAGTTTTGATGGCCTTTTTGTCCTCCAAAGAAACGATGTGAGTATGGGGGCAAAATTCTCTCCGGTTTTGGCCAATTTGGTAATGGGAGGAACTCTTTCTTTATAATGATGACAATCCCGTTGGTAAATCTATTAAATGGTATGGCAGATTTATAGATGACCTGCTCTTTGTATGGGGGGGTACTCAATCAGAGTCAATGGCATTTCTTGATTATATAAATCAGAATAATTTTAACCTCAAATTTACATATTTTTTTGATAATCGGGATATTAATTTTTTGGATTGAAAACTACAGGTTAGTTGTGATAGGAAAAAGATCAATATTGCCCGCTTCAGGAAACCCACAGCCAGCAACACCATTCTAGCAACCCAATCATGCCATCCACCACACGTTAAATACAATTTGCCGTTTGGGGAACTTACTAGAATAAAGCGCAATTGTTCTGATGGAATAATTTTTGGAAAAGAATGTAATAATACTCTCAATAGATTATCTAATAGAGGATACCCTGATTGGTGTTTGAAAAAGGCTAAAGCTAGAATAGATAATATTGACCATAAGACTTTACTATATAAATCTAAAAATAAAATAAAAACCATTTTTCAGGCATAGCTTCTTGAACAGAATATAGTCCCCAGTATAATGATATTGTGAGTATTATTAAAAAATATCTTCCAACATTGAATCGAGATATGAAATTAAAAGAAATTCTGGGTAATGATGTTAGATTTGTAGCTAAAAAAGCCCCCACTTTGGGGGCCCTATTATCACCCAGTCTTTTTGGAGAGCATACATCACAATTAAGGGGAAAAAAAACGTGGTTAAATATACAGGGATGCGGGGCAAAACGATGTATTGCGTGTCACCATGTTAATAAGAATGATAAATTTCAATCTGTACACAATTCCAATATATACCACATTCGTGATTTCATTAACTGTAATGACAATTATGTGATTTATCTTGTAGAATGTGTTTTGTGTAAATTGCAGTACGTTGGCTGCACTACTTGTGCGCTAAAAACTAGGATCAGACGGCATATATCAGATGCTGCCAATTCCCAAGCATTTTCCTCATCAGCGGTTTCTAAACATTTTGCCAGAATTCACAAGGGAGATGTAAGCGGATTAAAATTTTGTGCTTTTGAGAAAGTTTATCGCCCCTATAGAGGTGGTGATCATAAACGTAAACTTTTAAACAGAGAATCTTTCTGCATATTTACTCTGGAAACAAGAATACCAAATGGTTTAAATCAGAGACAAGATTTGATCTTACAATATTAAAGGAGGAGAGAAAAAAAAAATCCACTTACATTTTTCAAATTATTTTCTCCTATTGTGAATTTATATCATTCTGGGATTTTTCTTGGATGTAATATATGTTTTTATCAGTTCCTTTGCCAAAGGAAGTTTTTGTTTTAATGATTTTGTGGCCATATGGAGCTATTGGGTTATTTCTTGAACCTGAAACACTCGTCATGATTATACCACCTGATTGGAATGGGAAGTATACTATTTAAATGTGAACAATGCCTATACCTTTATACCATGATTAAGACCTAGAGTCGAAACGCGAAGGATTATGCTGCTATATGTGTTGTGCTGCTAGTGCTATTTTTGCATTGAACATCATATTTGTTCATAATTTTATGATAATCAATAAAGGTTATTTTTTTAAGTGATCAAGATTTCATGTGGATCCTGTTAGAATTCACCTGTTTCTGATTATCTCTTCTGAGGCTGCTCAGCCCAGTCCGTGCAGGATCAGGCACTTGGAACTACAGCAAATATGGGTGAGCTGATGAACTTTTTCTTTTTTCTAAACAATATAAACACTTGATGAATTGGCAGCATTTTGTTTGTTTAGTATAATACACCCCATAGTCCTCTACATAGTATAATACACTCCACAGTCCTCCATATAGTATAATGTGCTCCACAGTCCTCCATATTGTATAATAAACACCCCATAGTCTTCCATATAGTATAATACACTTCCCATAGTCCTCCATATAGTATAATACACTCCTCATAGTCCTCCATATATTAAAATACACTCCTCAGTCCACCTTATAGTATAATACACTTCTCATAGTCCTCCATATAGTATAATGCATCCCCTATAGTCCTCCATGTAGTACAATTCACTTCCCATAGTATAATGCACCCCATAGTTCTTCATATAGTATAATGTATTCCCCATAGTCCTTAATACAGTATAAAGGAGGTCCCATGTGGTACATATAGTATAATGCACTGCCCATAGTCCGATAGTCTATAATGCAGCCCCCATATAGTATAATGCAGCCACTCCATAGAATATAATGCAGCCACCCCACAGAATATAATGCAGCCACCTCATAGGGTATAATGAAGCCCCACACAGAATATAATATAACCCCCTCAAAGAGTATAATGAAGCCACCCCCATGGAATATAATGTAGCCCCCTCATAAAGTATAATGCAGCCCTACCATAGAATATAATGCAGCCCCACTATAGAATATAATGCAGCCTCCTCCATAGAATATAATGCAGCCCTCATATAGTATAGTGCAGCCCCCACAAAGGGTATAACACAGACCCCCACAGAATATAATGTAGCCCCCTTATAGGGTATAATGTAGCCTCCTCATAGAATATAATGCAACCACCCCTATAGACTATAATGTGGTCCCCTTATAGGGTATAATGTAGCCCCCCTCATAGGGTATAATGCAGCCCCCTGTAGAACATAATGTATCCCCCTCATAGGGTATAATGCAGCCCCTCTTATATAGTATAATACAGCCCCCATAGAACATGGTTTAGCCTCCTTAATATAGTGTAATGCAGCCCCCTCTATAGTATAATGCAGCCCCCCTCATATAGTATAGTACACAATATAGTATAATTCAGTATAATATAGCCTCCTCAGAGTATGATGCAGTCCCCTCATAAAATATAATACAGAACAGCCCCCATAGAATATAATCCAATCCACAATCCAGTACTCACTTACTGATACATTTCAAACACAAACACACACACAATCCTCACCTCTCCTTGTTCCCCACACTGCTCCAGGATCTACTCGGGTCTCAGCAGCTGCACTGACCTCTGCTCCGCACATAGCGGCATCATTGTGCATCCATAGTGTCAGATGCAGAGGGGAATGATGGGAGAGGGAGCATCACATGATGCTCTCTCTCCTACATCATTGCCTTCAACTGTATCGGCATCTATGATGCCGATACAGTTGAATGCAAGGGGTCGGTGCAATAGCAGTTGAATGTGAGGGGTGTGCCGCTATTAGATGGCTGGGGGCCCCTGAGGGAGCGGGGCCCTAGGCAGCTGTCTAATCTGCCTGCCGCTAACACCGGACCTGCCTTCCAGCTGCAGCATGGAAAGAAGCTTTCCATTCTTACACTCTGGTTTCACTCTTTCTGATTTCTCTGGATTTCTGAGTAAGATAATGAGCACAGTTCAAGAACTGGCATCACCAGGAGATGTGTGAATTTATGCATGTTCGTATGAGAGTTGAATAATAGGGTAGTAATATATTCTCTACTATCTGTATACTAACTGGATGCGTAGTAAAGAGTTGGGGCGGTCTCTGTACGATTCCATTACTGTTGCCATCTCAGATGAGCAGTACACTATTCTAGGATTGTGTTTATGTAAGCAGCTTCTAGCGTTCCTGGAGTATCTGTGAGCAATACATTCCCCATAAGTTTAGTACTAACCCCTAGTTAAAGTAGGCAGGCTGTGAGTAGGCATGCATGTTCATGAAAACCTCTGGATGACATGAGTGGTGAGTAACTAAATATGAGGAACAAATAAATAAGTCCCTGATTGATGAAAGGTTCTGTTAAGTATGGTCCGCTCTATGTGATTAAGGACATTGAGCTAACAGAGTTCAATATCAAGCAGAATTAATGAGATAAAAGACTCTGTGTAAAGCAGTCAAATGATTTCAGATAGCTGAGAGATAGATCTCTGAATGACCATGTGTGTATTCTGGCTGTAAAATCTGAAGGGACTTAAGGCCCCTTTACATTTAACGATGCACCAGCGATCCGACCAGCAATCCGACCCGGTCAGGATCGCTGGTGCATCGCTAAATGATTGCTAGTGAGCTGTCACACAGGCAGACCTCACAGCGATGCAGCAGCGACGCAGCGCACGATACTCACCTTTCACACACAGCGATCCTGACGTCCTCCCGCCCGCCTCCACGCGTTGCTCGTCGTCACAGCAGGAAGCCCAGCAGGAAGCTGATGACGAGAAATGGAGCCGGACATTCTCACGCAATCAGCGATGGACAGCGAGGGCACCGGTCGGAGGTAAGTATCACACATAGCGATATCGCTAGCGATATCACTATAATGTCACAAAATCGGTGACGTTATAGCGATATCGCTAGCGATATCACTATGTGTAAAACCCCTTTAAGTTTTACATGCTATCCCAATGCATACCTGATGTAAGGACTTTCCCAACCATCCAAATCAGTCCATGACATTAACATTATAGACATTTTAATCTACACTTCAGAATATCTGACAATAACCATCCTTGCAAGGTGTAGTGTTGCATAAGTTCCAAGATCTGATTATGCAGAAACGGCCAGATAGGTCAGTGATCTGCCGTTATAGTATGCTGCCTTGGGATTTTCATCCTGAAGATGAGGAGGAAAGGTTTTGAGGAGTATAAAGCATTTTTTTTATTAGGTTGAATATAGAAACTGGTCTGATGCAAATTTAAAACTCAGGATGCATTGTCTTAATCTTCCACTTGGGGGTTGTAAGAAGTTGTCGTATTAGGGTCCCGTTACACATTCCAGCAATCCCGACAATGATACGGATTAGTAAGGATCGCTGGTACGTCGCTAGTAAGCTGTCAAACAGGCAGATCTACTCAAGGACGCAGCAACGATACGGCGATTCGTATAACGACCTCGGCGGTTGTCGAGACCTTGTCACACAGCAGCTATTCTGACGACTCAGACCTCGATAGGCGTGCTTCAGCATTGCCTTTTCCATGCCCCTCTGCTCCGATGGGTGGCCACTACTGTGCTATCACTACACGGTTTGCTTCAGCGTCCCTGTCTGAGTCACTAGTGCACTATTTATTCATGGATCCACAGTCACTGACATGGGGACACGTGATTATTATAGCTGTACATGTTAAATGTTATGATTGCATATAATTGATAGCTGACGTATAAAAGGAAACGCTACAAAGATCCCCTCTGCCGGGGGAGGGAGGGGGGAGAGTGGGAGGACTGCTTGTTGGCTTGCTGCAAGCACAGAAAACTGAGTATTGTCCTTCCTTGCACTCCTGTATGTGTTTTTGCAAAAACATGGTGCGGTGTATAAAGACCAGAGGCCACTAGGTTTTAACACTTGGGGACAAATATAAAAGAAATGAAAGAAGTACTGTGCCAACTTATGGAAGACTTGGAAGTGATTGTTTTGGTCATATATGTGTGTTTGTACCTACTTCTCATTGTGTGATTGATGTGCAGGATAGGTGAAGGAGTTGTCCACTACTTGGACAACTAGGGATGAGCGAACATGCTCAATGATACTCAGATATCACTCGAATACCTGGATGCTAAAATATGTTTGGCAATCAAAGAGCATTGGCTGGTGCTCAAATTTGAGGCCATGCCATGCATGTTTGGCGCCTGTTACACAGCCAATAAGCATATGGGTATGGCCTGCCAGTCACTGTAATGCTGTAGACATCTTGGTAGTGGCATTACTGTGATTGGCTGGCTGCATTACGTCATCAGAGGATATAAAAGGACAGGCGCCGCCCCTTCAGCTCACTGTCACCATTGCACAGCTCAAAGACAGTTCTACTTAGAGGAGGGAGCAGTTATCTAGGCCTGTATGTGCACAGTTTAACTAATCAGAGTATTCTACTATTGTTCATTAAATCAATATTTGAATAAAAAAAGTCTAAACAATAAAAGTGCACATATGTAGTATTGCCGCGTCCGTAACGACCTGACCTATAAAACTGTCCCACCAGTTAAGCCCTTTAGTGAACACCATAAAAAAGGCAAAAAACAATGCTTTGTTATCATACTGCCGAACAAAAAGTGTAATAACACGCGATCAAAAAGACGGATATAAGTAAACATGGTACCGCTGAAAACGTCATCTTGTCCCGCAAAAAAAAAGCTGCCATTTAGCGTCATCAGCAAAAAAAAAGTTTTAGCTGTCAGAATAAAGCAATGCAAAAATAATTATTTTTTGCATAAAATAGCTTGTATTGTATAAAAGCACCAAAACATAAAAAAAGATATAAATGAGGTATCGCTGTCATCGTACTGACCTGAAGAATAAAACTGCTTTATCAGTTTTACCACACATGGAGCAGAATAAATGACCCCCCAAAAGAAATTCATGAATTGCTGGTTTTTGCTCATTCTGCCTCCCAAAAATCAGAATAAAAAGACATCAAAAAAGTCATGTGCCGCCCGAAAATGGTACCAATAAAAACGTCAACTCGTACCACATAAAACAAGTCCTCATATGACTCTGTGGGCTAAAATATGGAAAAATGATAGTTCTCAAAATGTGGTGATGCAAAAACTATTTTTTGCAATAAAAAGCGTTTTTTAGTGTGTGACAGCTGCCAAACATAAAAACCGCTGTAAAAACCCTCTATAATAGGCAAATCACACCCCCTTTATCACCCCCTTAGTTAGGGAAAAATAATAAAATAAAAAAGTATTAATTTCCATATATCCATTTTCCCATTAGGGTTAGAGTTAGGGTTAGGGTTAGAGTTAGGGTTAGAGTTAGGGATAGGTTTAGGGCTAAAGTTAGGGTTAGGGTTGGGGCTAAAGTTAGGGTTAGAGCTGGGGCTAAAGTTAGGGTTGGGATTAGGATTAGGGTTGGTATTGGGGTTAGGGTTGGAATTAGGGTTAGGGGTGTGTTACGGTTAGGCTTGTGATTAGGTTATGGTTTTGGGTTAGGATTAGGGTTAGAGTTGGGATTAGGGTTAGGGGTGTGTTGGGGTTAGGGTTGGAGTTTAAATTGTGGGGTTTTCACTGTTTAGGCACATCTGGGCTCTCCAAACATGACATGCATCTGATCTCAATTCCAGCAAATTCTGCGTTGAAAGGTGCTCCTTCCCATCTGAGTTTTGCCATGTGCCCAAACAGTGGTTTACCCCCACATATGGGGTATCAGCATACTCAAGACAAATTGCACAACAACTTTTTGGGGTCCAATTTCTCCAGTTACCCTTGGAAAAATAAAAAATTGGGGCGAAAATATCATTTTTGTGAAAAAAAATGATTTTTTATTTTTACGGCTCTACATTAGAAACTTCTGTGAAGCACTTGGGGGTTCAAAGTGCTCACCATACATCTAGATAAGTTCCTTAGGGGGTCTACATTCCAAAATGTTGTCACTTCTAGGGGTTTTCCAATGTTTAGGCCCATCAGGGGCTCTCCAAACGAGACATGGCATTCGATCTCAATTCCAGCCATTTTTGCATTGAAAAGTCAAGCGGCGCTCCTTCCCTTCTGAGCTCTGCCATGTGCCCAAACAGTGATTTACCTACATATATGGGGTATCAGGATAAATAGTACAACAACATTTGGGGTCCAAATTCTCCTGTTGCCCTTGGTAAAATAAAACAATTTGGATCTGAAATAAATTTTTTGTGAAAAAAAGTTAAATGTGCATTTTTTTAAACATTCCAAAATTCCTGTGAAGCACCTGAAGGGTTAATAAACTTCTTGAATGTGGTTTTAAGCACCTACAGGGGTGCAGTTTTTAGAATGGTATTACTTTTGGGTATTTTCTATCATATGGACCCCTCACAGTGACTTCAAATGTGATGTGGTCCCTAAAAAAAAAATGGTGTCGTAAAAAAGAGAAATCGCTTTTTAATTTTTAATGCTTATAGCTTCCTAACAAAAAAATTTTGGTTCCAAAATTGTGCTGATGTAAAGTAGTCATGTGAGACTTGCTATTTTTTAACTATTTTGTGTGACATATTTCACTGTTTAAGGGCATGAAAATTCAAAGTTGGAAAATTGTGAATTTTTCAGAATTTTCCCTAAATTTCCATTTTTTTTCACAAATAAACGCAAGTAATATCAAACATTTTTAACCACTATCATGAAGTACATTATGTCACGAGAAAACATTGTCAGAATAACATGGAAGCCTTCCATAGTTATTACCTCATAAAGGGACAGTGGTCAGATTAGTAAAAAATTGGCCTGGTCATTAACATGAAATCCACCCTTGGGGGTAAAGGGGTTAATTGTCCATTTCTATCTGTGTTACAGTTGATACATACCTGCATTTAATTTAGATAACATCAAGAGGTTGTAAGTATCCGGCGGATGCATTTTGCTACTTTTCTGGCAAATTTATTAAAACATGAGCTAAAAGATACAACGTGGTAGCATCTTCTAAGATGTGTGAGGCCTACAGAGTCTACTTCGGCATGCCTGTTGGGGATCCAGAAGGAGTTCAGCCATCTTCAGGAAATGTAGACAGTCTGAGAGTGAGGAAGACAATTCAGATCCAGAAAACAGTTTAAAAAAACAAAGAACACCTTACCACCCTAACCAATAATACCTTAACGATCTCATCAGAGACCTTGGTCTCACTAAGTCAAATGCTGAGCTTCTCACATCATTAAACTTTTGCCAACTTCTTCAGTCAGCAAGATGGACTATGCTTCTGCAACAAAGTGGCTGGTCTATTTGAAACTATAGGAATCACGTGCAACTCGAGCAAGTGGAGCATATTCATAGATAGTTCATCCAGGAGCCTCAAAGCCGTGCTGCTGCATAATGGGACCATGTACCTGTCTCTGCCTGTGGTGCACTTGGTTTACCTCAAAGAGGACTACACCAGTGTCAAGCTGCTGTTATGTGTCTTGAACTACAAGGATTATGGCTGGGATGTCATTGGAGACTTCAAAATGGTGGCATTTCTGATGGGCCTCTAAGGCATTTTTACAAAGTTTCCTTGTTTTCTTTGCCTTTGGGACAGCTGGGATATCAATCAGCACTATCACAGGCGGGACTGGCCACAGAGGACCGAGTTTTCAGTGGGAAATAATAACGTGAAATGGGAACCATTGGTGGACCCACGGAAAGTGCTGATGCCACACCTGCACATCAAGTTAGGCCTGATAAAACAATTTGTGACAGCTCTTGACCAAGAATTGGCAGCCTTCAAGTACTTACAAGATCTCTTTCCTAAGCTATCTGAGGCAATGGTAAAAGCTGGTATCTTCGTCGGACCACAAATCAAGCAGATTCTAGAGAACGAAGAATTCATAAAGATGCTGACTGGAAAAGAAAAGGCAGCTTGGAGCAGCTTTGCTGTAGTGGTGAATGGTTTCCTGGGCAATCACAAGGATGAGAGATATGTGCAACTGGTTCAGACTCTGATAAAGAACTTTGGAAAAATTGGATACAAGATGACTCTCAAAGTACATAACTTGGACGCTCATCTTGACAAATTCAAGGAAAACATCGGGGCTTACTCAAAAGAGCAAGGTGAGCGCTTTCATCTGGATATAAAGGACTTTGAACAACGCTACCAAGGACAGTATAATGAGAAAATGATGGGAGACTGTATTTGGGGGTTGATTCGTGAAAGTGATTTGCAGTATAATCGTAAATAGACAAAAGCTACTCACTTCTAAATCACTGTTGCTCATCTTTGCCAATATTAAACGCATATACAATGTTTTTGTAAATGTATCAACACAAAGAAATGATGAACCATTTTGATTTCCCTATGCAAATATGTAAAACTGAATATGATCACAAAAGCAAAGTCTATAATTAATTAAATAGTTTTTCTTGACTAGTTAGGCATGAGTAACTGGAATATAGTACTTAAAAGCTTAAGACAAAAATTGTGTTACATAGCGTAATTACCCAAAATTACAGAAGCATTTCTATTTTTTCTTTTGTTATTTACCTTCTGTGCTGTGGTAGTCTTCCAGTGCAACTTTGTGATTCTCCTTGGCTGGTCTCTTATATGTTCTTCTTGAGCTCTCCTCCAGCTTGTGACATCGGTGGAGTCGTCTTTATCTGTGTTCCATTGGATTGTCCATTGAAATTGACCAAGGTTGTAACTTACTTCTTTTTGTTGGGACTGCTCTCTGATGCTGGATCATGACTTTCTACTGTATGGCTTGCCGTTTATATGTTCTTCTTGGTCCCTATTTTGGCTTGTGTCGTCGATATGGTTATTTTTTTTTGTTTAACTGGAATTGTCCTTCTTTATATCTTTATAATAATAATATTAGGTGCATTTAAATGTGCGTTGGAGTGAGGTGTGGTTGTAGCAGCATTCAAATAATGAACCTGGGTCAGTAATCTTTTATACACATTCTTTGCAGTCTCACACTGTGACGGATTGCACAGGGGAAGGGGATGTCGACTTCACTCACCTCGGGGAAGAGGAGAGAAGGATTCCACTTGAGGAAGCGAGTGTCTATACTCGCGAAATGCGTGTCGGGATTGTGTTCACTTCGTGGACAATAGGAGACATAACATGGGTAATTAACCCTTGATTTATCTATGCATACTTTATGCTACTCATGTTTGATATATTGTAATGGTTTTAGCAATGCATGTTGTACATATAAGTGACTAGCTGTTTGTTCTGCCTGTTTATGTTACATTGCTTGTATGCATTGCTTTCCACATGTATATGTCATTTTTTAGCATAATATGTCATACTGATCTACCCTGTGACTGTTACTTTACTTTTTTTGGTATCACACTACTATTTTATTACATTCAATTATATGTATTTGTATTTAGTCTATGTAGTAAATGTCTACCCTTAATAAAATATTTACATTTTGAGATATATTATGACTCATATTCTCCTCATGTTTGATAGATCTTTCTGAGTCTGTATTTTTTGATATTTTTGATTGTATATATACTGGTGATTTATATAAACAATTACAATATTACTAGCAGTAGACAAATCAAGGCGCAGTGGGGGACCAGGACTTGGAGTCTCAGTAGCCACATACTGTGACACTAACCACCTCAAATCAGTCCCAAGTAAAACATTCGTGGGAATATTCACTGACACTCCCACCTCCCTCATTACCCTCCCGGCGCCCAAGTCCAGATGAACCCTGGTGATGGGCAGCATCGGTTCGCTGCCTTCAATCCTGGAGAAGGTGAGAGTTTTTCTGGTTATCAAGTCCTGGGGGGACACCATCTCTGGCCGCACAAGGGTCATCTCGGCGCCGGTGTCCCACAGACCCATAGCAGTGGTGTGGTTTACGGTGACAAATTGGTAATTATCACAGGACCTCCCACCACCCGCACCCACACACATGACAGGGGATGATTTTGGGGATTAGGATGGGGTGTTGTGGAGCTGAGGACACATGGCCCTGAAGTGTCCAAGTTGGTTGCAGGAGTGACTCCTCCTGGGTTCTACCCTTGGCTTGGCGACAGAAGCAGAGGGGGGCACCTCTTGCATTCTAGGGGCTGGGGAAACAGGGGCAGGATGAGACTTACCCCCTATCTAGGTGCTGTGGGTGGCCCGCTTGGCTTCAGGGGCCCAGTTGTTGGCACAGTCATCTTCCTGGGCGGCTGAAGCATCGGCGACCTTTGGTTTCCGGTCACTTAGGTACTGTTGGAGGTCCTCTGGGCAGTTCCACAAGAATTGCTCAGTGACAAATGCCTCCTGGATCTCCTGGCTGATGGTGAGTTCCAGGCCCTTGGTCCAGTGCTCTGCAGCTCTTATAAGGGCCTGCATGTGGTTGGCCCACATGTCCTTGGGGCCTTTTTGCAGGCTCTGGAACTTCCTGCGAGAAGACTCCAGGGTGAGGTTTAACTTCTGGATCAGGGTCTGTTTGATGCTCTTATAGTCCTTTTCCTCCCTGGCAGGTAAGTCCCCCAAAACTTTTAGAGACTTACCCCTCAAATGGAGGGTCAGGTACTTGGCGAACTGATCCGAGGCCAAATGGTGCTGTTGGCAGGTCCGCTCAAATGCCCACAGAAAGGAGTCCAGGACTCAGCCCTTCTCCAGGATGGGGAAGTCCTCGGCTCGGACCTTTGTTGTCTTGGGTTCCAGAGGTGCTGTGGTGGGTGGTAGGTGACCCTGCTGAGCCACCTCCAGCTGATGCTGTCGTTCTGCCACCTTGCGCTCCCACTCTGCTTGTGCTACCTCTTGCTCTGCCTGGTGTTCTGCGGCCTCCCAATCTGCCTGGCCCTCTGCTGCTTTCAGAAGGACTGCGTAGGCTTCCTTGCTCCCCGCCTTGAGACTTGCCAGGGCAGCTTGAAAGAGGTCCTCTGATCTAAGCTGTTCAGGGAGAAAGGCAATAGAAGGGCGTTCTCCTGTGGCAGGGTAGTGCATTGGTGGCAAGACACTTGGGGAGCCCAGGCTGGACCCCCCTGGTTTGCCCCTTCATCAGAACCAGTACAGTCATCCTCCACATTACGTGCTAGCTCTGTGACCATCATTCTTGTTCAGCTTTGAGTGCTTGCAGCCAGTCTTTTCAGCCATCGGTCACGGACACAGCGGCAACCTGAGCACCCACACCTCTACACTACTTTAACTCAGACTGTCTAGTCCTGAGCTGATCTTGAGACCTCAGCAGCAAAAGCTACTGCTGTTAGTCCTAAGTGTCTGGGAGTAGGGATCCCACGCACACTGTTATCTCGATCCCACTGCTGCCACCAATCTGTGAGGGATCTCACAGGGGAATGGGTTGTCGACTTCGCTCTCCTCGGGGAAGGGGAGAGAAGGACCCAGCAGGGATCAACTCTCTGGTGCCACCACAGGCCTCAGGTCAGTCAGGGAACTGCACCGAGGGCAAATAGTCACCGGAAAGGCTTCCCATATAGATACAAATTATTGAGATGCTCCCAGGGAGGGTGGATATACATCACCAGTCCAGGCAGGGGATATATATATAAACCTCCCGGTCATCACTGCCAGAATTACTCACCAACACAGTATGGTATTCTACTACCACCAGTTCCTGGTTCGACATAAGCACCGTCCGGCAACAAGCTTATATCAGGTCAGAAACCAACCCGAATAGCGTATAGTTGACCGACGTAGTGTGCGAATGTGGGATTCATCTATCGAGGTAAAAGAGCAGCCCAAGATTAATTTTATATTTAATCACCGAAAAGGTGCACTAGAAATATACAGGTATACAGCTATGGCAAAAATTAAGAGACCATCACATCAAAACCCTGTCATGGGCAGCCCAAACTCCAGACCTGAACCCCATTGAAAACCTCTGGAATGTAATCAATAGGATGATGGATAGCCACAAGCCATCAAACAAAGAACTGCTTAAATTTTTGTGCCAGAAGCAGTGTGAACGACTGGTGGCAAGCATGCCAAGAAGCATGAAAGCTGTTTTTAAAAAATCATGGTTATTCCACAAAATATTGATTTCTGAACTCTTCCTGATTTGAAACATTAATATTGTTGTTTCTAAATGATTATGAACTTGTTTTCTTTGCATTATTTGAGGTCTGAAAACACTGTTTTTTTTATAATTTTGCCAATTTTTCCTTTACAGAAAAAAAAGCAAAATTTATTGCTTGGAAATTCGGGACATGTCAGAAGATTGTAGACTAAAAGAACAAGTTACATTTTACTCAAAAATATACCTATAAAGAGAAAAGTCAGACAAACTGAACATTTGGAAGTGGTCTCTTAATTTTTGCCAGAGCTGTATATTTACAAGAACAATTTACAGGTATACAGTCAAGAGTGTAGTACAGAGGCAGGGTATAGATAGATTGAAATCACCATGTTATGTAGCATGTGACCACAGGGAGGCGGTGATGGATCACAGGTCCAAATCTTAGTTACATATTTTTTTGGTTGCGTGCGCTAACGTATCCTCCTGCCAGTAGAAAAAGTGAGCTAAAAATGAACAGTCTCTTATCTCCTATGTTGTTCTCTCCCACACTCTGTGCCCACCCCTGGGCTTGTGCAGCTTCTCTCCTCCCATCTCTGAGAGTATGATTCTCTGTCCGGAACTTTGGAAGCTCATAACTTTCTGCCCGAAGCTCTGAATGGGTTGGCTGTGCCGCCATTGGGTTCCACTGGATTTTTATCTGCGCATGGAGGCTAAATATGCCTACCGTATGTAATTCCTGGTAGCTAAGCTTTATAATTCTATAATGCAGAGTGGTACAAGTGGCTGCCAGGCATGGGGGTGTGGGGGATATATGTCGATTTTGATAATGTGCTCAGCTAGTCTCATTGATATTGCATTCTGTTATTATAGGTCATTTTCTAGATTCAGTACCTCAGCGCCTTGCTGTGACCTATAGTGCCACGCTGTCTCCATGTGCTTGAGTCAGACAAAAGAATCCAATTTGCCTATGCTGCAGAGAGCTCACACATTGGTGTTAATTGGTGGGGACTGAGCTTCAAAGAGCTTCTTCCTGGAGTTTATTAAAGGAAAGCATTGCATTGCTTTTTATAGCCTGGGGAATCCAAGGGTGGGGCACATTTCAGGAGTGGAGGGGAGATCTCCCTCACACATCATAACCCTTTAATTTTTACTCATTGTTGCTTTTATTATCTTTATTCTAATCCTATCACACTCACTTGAGATTTTTATGATGGAGACAGTGGATGTTCTCATCCACTGGCTCAAGACCACATGGACCTGGGCTCCTCCCACTGCACACCCGCACTCCTTTTACTGTGGACATAATACTACTCACACACTACAGGGTAAGGGTAAAATAGCATGGCAATATTTTATTGAACCACAACCACAAAACAAACAATAACACATAGAAGAGTCCCAGTAAAATACCCAAGATGCTGCAAAATTACAGAGTCTCATCTTTCTCCTAACTCACCAGGATTATAGCTGCTGCAACTCCAGGTTTTCCAGGGCTGACTACCCCAACTGTGACACCCACAGTGAGGAAGTAACGGCAAGCCTAGGAAGCTGACAGTACATTTAGGCACGTGGTCAGCTGACCAGATGGTCACAACCTGGCTTCTCCAAAAGTCTCCACGAAGCCAGGTGACCGGTGGGTCCCAATCCTGGCTTCCCCAAATGTATCCATGGGGCTCAGGTGATCGGTGGATCCAAATCCTGGCTTCCCCAAATTTACCAATGGGTTCAGTGATGTTCAATGGAGCAGATCTGTATTGTTTTAGCCAGGGCCATAGTCCCCTAAGTTGACATCCTGTAGATAGTCAAATCTGTGTCCCTCGTTATGGAGCCATGAAGTCATGGCTGCTGTCCTGTAGAGTGTTCCTGGCTGTGGTTTTGTAAAGAGTCTCTGGATCTCCTTGCAGAATGATAGAATTTTTTTTATACCCTTATCTGTGTTTTGGATTATCATCAACAGGTGGGATGGTCGGATGAGTATAACTCTCACAAACTAGCTAGCCTGGACAACGTGTAATGAACATATTATCAAACATTGATTGTTCAGTGACACAGCATTCCAATTTTGCAGAGATATCAGACAATAAGCTGTTGAAGCTGATTTAAGAGGCAAACAGCAGCCATTCAAAAACATCAAGAAACAACTTTTAAGACTCATATGACAATAGTCTATGGTTCTTTACCAACTGAAAATAGACGTCTGGATAATGAAGATTAAATGCTGTATCATCACATTGGTCCCACATCTTATTTTGCAAAATGTAATAGAATTCCGATCATCCTCCACTTATCTGGGACAATCTAGCAGCATGTCTTTAAGGACATAAATATAAGAGGTCTCACCTTCATGAGAACAAAACTTTGCATCATCTAGTTTCCTCAGAGAATATTCCATGTTTCCTTGCGAATAATTTTCACATGTAATTGGCAAGAACTGACTCATATCCATTGTATCCACACATGGTGTCCTCCACACCCTGTGGCTCACAGATTAAATACGATCGAGTATCGGTGGCCTAGCATTCAATATATCGAATGTGGCACAGCTCCTGCAGTTTCTGTTTCTTGTTGCGGTTATACATCCACTCTGGTCTTTTTCCCAAGGCCGAGCTGCTGGGGATGGACATGGTGGTGTCCGAAACCTGCTGTATTCTTCACTTATGGTATGCTGGGTCTGTCTATATGCCTCTCTTGTTGTGGAGCCCTTGAACAATGTCTGCAAGCACCAGTCCCCTGCAGCTCTCCCAGGATCCACAGGGCTAAGCAGTATCCCACTGCTGCCACCAAGTGTGGAGACACAGGAAGTCAGGGGGTGTTCTCAACCACTAGCCCGAGACTGCATAGACCAGGGCTCATCCCACCGAACACCCGCACTTCTTTTACAGTGGTAATAATACTACTCAGACAACACAGGTTGAGGGTAAAACATAATGGCAATATTTTATTGAACAAAAAAACAGACAGTAGCACAGAAAAGTTCCAGCAAAATAACCAAGATGAAGTAAAATTACAGTGTCTCACCCTTCTGCTGACTCACTAGGATTATAGCTGCTGTGACTTGGGGGCGTTCAGGGCCGACTACCCCCACCTGTGACACTCACAGAGAGGAGGTAACGACAAGCTTAGGGAGCTGACTGTTCACTGAGGCATGTGGCAAGGTGGATCCAAATCCTGGCATCCCCAAACGTAATCATGGGTTTAGTTATGGTCAATGGAGCAGATCTGAATTCTATTGTAGCTCTCTTTGTTTGAATATTTAATCAATCTGCATAGTTCATCTTTTTCATTTTTGTAGGTAAACATACAAGCTAGCCTAGACAATGTGTAATCAACATATTATCAATCTTCGATTGTTTAATAACCCAGCGTCCCTGTTTTTCAAAGATAGCGTAGAATAAGCTGTACGAGCTTAAATAAGAGGCAAAAAGCTGTCATATAAAAAATCAACTTCTAAGACTCACGTAACAATGTCTATGTTGCTTGACCAACTGAAAATAGACATCTGGATAATTAAGACTAAATGCTATGTTGTCACATCTATCATGACATTTATTGTTTCTTGTGATATGTATGGCTAATTAACTCTATTGTGTATATATATATATATATATATATATATATATGTCACCAAGTCAGGAGGACCAGGGTGCGGCTGGGGAAGATGAGTTGGTGGATAAAAAAGTTGCCAACCCAACCTGGGAAGCTGGCATGCAGAGCGAGGCTAGAAAAGCTTAGGGAGAGGGATTGGCGGAACCGAAACAGGCAGGAAAAAGCATTTGGGTGACAAGATGCATAAGGCTGGAAACTGTCCACTGAGTTAAGTGTTCCTCAGTCTTGGTCTTTTTTAAAGAGCATTCTAAGACAAAAAAATTGAATACTGCAACCTGTTCCATGCCAAGAGCAGCAGCAGGGGTCTGACCACTAAGAGATTAACCACTACCAGCAGGATCAGACACATGTTATCCAATCACCCAACTCGGTGGACTGAACGTCTTCGTCCATGATTGGTGCATTTGGGTGACAACACTGCCTTTACCCCTGTGCTGAGTGCTTCCCAATCACCTGTCCATAACACTGGCGCAGATGCGTCCTGCTCTGCACCTGTCCTTGCACATTCTGAGATACCATCATCAGGCACTTCAAAATCATTTTCCCAGCACAGTGTTCAACTGTCCCTAGCCCAGGTCTTGGAAAGAAAAAGAAAGTTCCCAGGCACCCAATCACAGGCCCAAATGCAAAATGAACACATTTCCAGGCTGCTTGCAGTGGAAATGTGGCCATTTAGGCTTTTAGACAAGGAGGATTTCAGCTGAATCATGGCGGCAGCCGTCTCACTGTACTTGATCCCAAGCCACTACTATTTCTACTTATGTGGTGTCCCCGCCTTGTACCAGCACTTGTCCAGGAACACCACCCCTGCCCTCACCAACGCAGTTACTGGAATTTTACACTTAACAGTTGAAACGTGGACAAGCGCTTGTTGCCAGGGATGCTACATTTCCCTGATGGCACACCAGGAGAAAAATGTGGAGGCTGGGGCTGAGTCTTACTCTGGCACAGCACATGTAATACTGATGCTGAGGATTGCAGCCCTATTTCTATCATTGTTTTCTTTGTCCTCTACACCAGTTCCTACATCCCCTCATGCTCTTCCTCATCCGCCATCTCTGATTTGGCTTCTCAGAGCACCTCGTCCACATCAGCCAGAAGCTGAAAAGCTCTGCAGCATTGCCTCAGAGAAGCTGCAACAGGCTCTGCTAAAGCTAATTTGTCTAGAAGACAAGCCGCACACCGTGGCAAAGCTATTGAAAGGCATAACAGAGCAGACAGATCTGTGGCTCTCGCTACTGAACCTCCAAACAGGCATGGTCATGTGCAGTAATGGCCATAACCTGGTGGCAGTTGTGAAGTTTGACAAGCTCACACATGTACCATGCTTGGCCATGTGCTCCACTTGGTGACTCATTGGTTTATGAAATCCTACCCAGATTTGCCTGAGCTTCTTGTCAAGGTACGCCGCAGCAGTGCCCCTTTCTCTAAGTCAGCTACAGCTGCTGCAGCTCTGGCAGTGCTGCAGCAGCGTTGTCTAGTGTGCTACGTCATCTCTTGCTGGAATTCCACACTGCACATGCTGGCAAGGCTTTGTAAGCCACAGTGGCCAGTTGTCAAATATATGCTCCAACATGCCCACCAGTATTCTGGGCAGTCTCTGCACATAACAACTGATGAGGGGGCATGGATGTTTGGCATTTGAGCGGTTCTCCAAGACTTTGAAGACTCCACAAAGATGGCGAGTGGCAATGATGCCATAATCAGCACAACAATCAAGCTTCTGTAGCTACTTAAACAGTTGCTACTCAGAATTAAATCTCAACCTTTGCATCTCGACCAGGAGGAGATGAAGGAACACATGAGATGGAGAGATAATACCTAGTCCAGCCTCATCACATCTGTTCAGAGCAAATTGAGTAACAATGAGGAAGAATAGGGGCTAGCTGCCAGTGTAACAGAGGCTAGTACCCACACAAGCTTCGTCTTGTCTCTCATATGTGGATAGGCTGAGGAGAATGAGTCAGAAGAAATGGAGGATGAGATGGAGAGAAGTCATCATGGTGGAGACAAGGAAGTGTTGGCTATATGGAGCTTAACACATATGACTGACTTTATGTACTGCTGTCTTTCCTGTTCCATATTCATCTTGGCCAAAAAAGTGTACTGGTTGTTCACCCTGCTAGACCCATGCTAGAATCTTGCATTTCTTCTTCCTGAGGTGGAGAAGTCTACTAAAATGGTGTTATACCAGAAGGCCATTCTGGAAAATATGTTGAAAAATTACTATCAGACTGCGCAAGTAGCAGGAGGAAAGCTTTCTTGCCATCTCAAGTAGGAAAGGCAAGGGAGACACACACCAGGTTCAGCAAGGGTAATTATACACTGTCAAAGACCTGGGTAACTTTCTCTGAGTATCCATGCCCTGAAGATGGGGTATTTTTGAAAAAGAGGGATTTTTTTTTTTCAGATGGTCAAGCAATTGCTGGTCGAGAATACCAACATACTCCCTAATTCCTCTTCAACCTTCAACTATTGGATCTCAAAGCTGGACACCTGGCATGAGCTTTCCCTCTATGCCTTGGAGATATTGTGCTGCCCTGCCACTAGCATCTTCTCTGATTGGGTTTATAGTGCATGGGGTTATGACAAACAGGCACTTATGGTTGTCAACAGAAAATGCTGACAGGCTCACTCTGATAAAAATGAACAAAGCCTGGATAAGCCCTGACGTTTCCACACTCCATTTGCCCGTTGTTGCCTTCAAAGGTCTATGAATGACTGGATAACCCTACTTACATTTTTTTCCATTGTGCAAAGCCTTTATGAGTGTGGGAGTGCATCAACTGCACTTTCAAAATATTTTAATGAGGTCCTCCAGTTTTTGCCTTCAAGGGTCTATGAATGATCCTCTTTATACTTTTTTTTCCCTTGCTTTGCACTTTGTGCAAAGCCTTTATGAGTGTAGAAGAACATCAACTACACTTTTAAAATATTTTAATGAGGACCGCCAGTTGTTACCTTGAAGAGTCTATGGATGACTGGATGACCCACTTTATAATTGTTTCCGTCTTTATAATTTTATGAGTGTAGATGTTACACAACTATACTGTCACTTTTTTATTAGGCACTGTAGTTGTTGCCTTCAAGGGTGTATGGATGACCCTGCATGTAATTTTTGGCAGGCCTTGCATTGTGTGCAGACCTTTTGAGTGTGAGTACCGCAATTACACTTTGTTCACAATTTTTGAATGAGATACTACAGTTGGTGCTTTGATGGGTGTATGAATTACTCTGCTTGAAATTTTTGGCAGGGTTTGCACTGCCTCTAGAGCTTTTATCAGTTTGGGAATACTGCTCACTGAGTAATGCACAGAATTGCTTTGCTCACAATGATTGTGCTTTCCTTTTCTCCGAGGGCTTGTTGCTGTGATACCCAAGGTTCACAATTTGGCCTTACTGGTGATCCCATAATCTGACCTTGAGTCAGATTAAACAGCTACAATACTACTGAGTTCAAGGACAGAAATACTCTTCTGTTCTTGTAGCCTAAAGTCAGGGTATCATGCATATTAGTTTGGCATCCAATTTTAAGCATGGTTACTCTAAAAACTTGAACAAAGAAGACACATTATATATTATGGTGAAAATAAGATTAAAGGATTGAATAATAATTACATTTAGAATTGTTATTATATCTGACTGCAGTAAACCGGTTCCAATGTAATTTAAAAAAAACATAACTTCGGAAATGTACTTTGTGAAACTGCTGTTGCTGCAAAACAGTGAATCCAAAGCAGCAGGGATTGAAGAAGTCAGTCTGAACTGACAGGCTTATGGTTCTCACTAGTCAGAACTGTCAAAAAAACACTAAAACTGTGTTGATGTACTCCATCCCAAATAATATGTTACAGTAGAAACAGATTGCTGGATTCTAAAATTGGCTAAAAGAAAAGATAACCACCCACATTTCTCCATTATAACATTTCTCAACTGATATTCTCATTTACTTGAATCATTACACAAAAGAGATTGTGAAACTCACATTATACATAGCATACTTGATTATTTATTGTAATGGGCGAAACCCTGGACGTTCGGGTTCGACAGGATCTGCCGAACATTTAAAAAAAAGCTTGATTCGGATACCTGAACAGTACCCAAACCCGAGCCTAGACCCCATTCAGATGAATGGGGGACCTGAACATCTGTTGATTGCCACTTTATGATTTGCATGACAGCGAAGCAAACACTGCCTATGATTGGTGGTAAGATCATCACCACTGGTCAGAGAGCTGCAGTTCCCACGCTGTCAGATGACAGCGTGAGCTAGTAGCTGTGACCGGCGGTAAAAAGTTTACACCAGGTCACAGGCATTGGCTGATGAGAGAGTACTACTCCCATCAACCTGCACCTGCTGTCATAGCAAGAACAGGCGCAGCTGATGGGAGTATTCATCAGCTGGCGCCTGTGCTTTAAATAACCAAATTTTTTATCAAGAATAGATACACCGTGCTTTTAAGTTATTTAAAAAAATAATTTTTAAAATGTCATGGGGCCGACACATTTTTGACAATAAGCCAAGCTAAAGCAGACAGCTGGGGGCTAGTATTCTCAGGCTAATAATGTGCTATGGATATTGGCCCCCTAGCCTAAAAATAGCCTAAAAATAGCAGCCCGCAGCCACCCCAGAAAAGGCACATCAATTAGGTATGGCAATTGTGCTTTGCCCAGCTATTCCCACTTTCCCTATGGCGGTGGCAAGTGGGGTAATGTTTGTGGGGTTCACATCACATTTGTATTATCAGGGTGACATCAAGCCCACAGGTTAGTAAAGGAGAAGCATCTATAAGATGCCCATCCATTTCTAACTCCATAGTCATAGTGTAAATAAAAAGAAACACCCAGAATAAAGTCCTGTATTTGAAATAAGAATCATCACCTTATTTTACAAATGTATTTAAAAATAAAAAAGTTATTCTCACCTTACCCCCATTCCATGGAAGCCCTTGTCCCCTGTAAAAAGCAGAAAATAATAAACAGGAAAAATAATTACCTAGCACCCATAGACCATCCAGGCTGAAAATCACATGATAATGATGTGCTCAAGCTCAGCTTCAGTGACTAGCCGTGACATCATAAAGTTCACCACCTGTCATTGAAGCTGCATTGCCATACTTCACTATGAGCCAGGACAATGAACTGCTGCAACCTCAATGAGATAGATCATGGTGAGCACCGTGAGATTCTCACGGTGCTCACTGTCATCTCATTGAGGTTGCCACAGTTCATTGTCCCAGCTCACAGTGAAGTGTAGGAATTCAGTCTCAGTGACCTGCAGTAAACTTGATGATTACACCGCTAGACACTGAGGCTGAGCTCGCAGCTCCTCATTCTCCCATTGTTTCAGCTTGGAAGGCTGCATAATGGCACCGTCCAGGTTGTAAATTACATATCACAGACATGGATTACATTTTCACTTTGGATAAGTGAGGGATATGGTTGCTTATTATTTTCCTTTTTTTTAAGGGACAATGGCTTAATGGAATGGGCGTAAGGGGAGTATTTTTGTTTATTATTTTCTGCTTTTTTACAGGTGAAAACAGCTTCAATGGAATGGGCATAATGTGAGTATAATTTTGTTTGCTATTTTTAAATAAATTTGTAAAACAGGGTGTCGATTTTTTTTCAAATAAATTACGTTAATCTTTTTTTTATTTTTCAATATGACTGTAGGGTTAGTAATGGATAGGTTGCCTTATAGGCGTTCCTCCATTACTAACCTGTGAGCTTGATGTCACCTGACAATACAAAGGTGAAATCAACCCCAATATTACCCCACTTGCCACAGGGCAAGTGGGAAGAGCTGGGCAAAGTGCTAAAATGTGTGCATCTAATAGATGCACCTTTTCTGGGGTGGCTGCAGGCTTCTATTTTTATGATTGGGTCCAATATTCATCGCCCTTACCAGTCTGAGAATTCCAGACCCAAGCTGTCTGCTTTAGCTTGGCTAGTTGTTAAAAATGGGAGGACCCAAACCATTTATTAAAATTATTTATTTAAATAATTAGAAAAAAATGCATGGGGACCCCTCTTTTCTTAATAACTGGCCATGATAAAGCTGACAGCTGAGAATTGCAGGCCACAGCTGTCAGTTTTGCCATGCTGGTTATCAAAAATAGAACAGACCCCAAAGTCATTTAAAAAAATATATATAGCGTAAATGCCAGCTAATGAATACTCTCATCAGCATTGCCTGCTCTCGCTGATATCAGCGACAGCAGACATAGTCTGATGGGAGTAGTACTCACATCAACTGATGCCTGTGAATGGAGGTAAACTTTTAACTGGTGGTCACAGCTGATGGCTCCAACTGTCATCTGACAGAGTGGGAATCACAGCTCTCTAAGCGGTAGTAATGATTTTGCCGCCGATCAGAGCTGCCAGTGTTTCTCGCGCTATTCGGGGTGCCGAACTCGAACAGGAAGTGTTCGGTACGGACCCCGAACATTACAGTTTGGGTTGGCCCATCACTAATTATTTACATTCATTGATAATACCTTCCCTCTTATAAGTAATGATATGCATGACATTTATATGTTCTCAATGTATTTGTATGGGTTTTCTTTGATTGACTTTTATACTCCAAAAACATATTGTTAGGTTATAAAATAGGCCAAAGATTAAATGTGTGTGTTTTTGAGATAAGGAAATTAAAACGATCTGCTTTGGAAACAGGTTGTTACTGAATACTGAGACTCTGTACAGTCCAGTAGAACAAGTTGGCACTATACACCATTGTTATCAGCATTATTGGCAATAGAGATGTGTGAATTTATTTAAGTAGAATTAAAGTGTTGTTAAATTGTCCAAAAATGTGTATTTCGCAGAATGCAAACTCATTAAAATTTACTCCACTCAAATTGTATAATAAAAGCTTTAAAAAAATATTACTCATCGCTCACCTGTCCCACTGCCCAACAGCCTACGCTTGGGTCTTCCATAACTTTTCTTTTTTCCTTTCCCCAGTCAAGGACATCTTCTTTGGCCGGTTTTATTTAGGACAGAGGATCGAAATGGCTACTAAGATAGTTAGCACTGACAATGCCATCATCAGCATCACTGTTTTGTTCATCTACATAACCGTTATGACTAAGTGGCATATTTAGCTTTGAAGCATGTAAACTGGTGTCTGGGACCTCTGCTATCTCTGCCATTTTTTTTTGCTGTCGGTTGTCCATGTTTTTATACGGAGATTTTGGAATACAGTTCGTTGGAGTGCAACCTTTTGGTGCTGAATTTTTTACTACTGAGTATCTAAACACGCTTGCAGACAATATTTAGGGTGGTTTTCCCCAAGACACCAGTGAGGCATCCCAGTTCTAAATGTCCAACCCGAAGAACGTCAAGGCATAATCGCAAAAACATTAGCAGCAGCAGTAGCAGCAGCAGTGTAAGTGGCATAAGCAATTTCTGTAAGTCGTTTCATACATTTTTTAGACCAGCTGGTGCACAAGCAAAACAGAATACAAGTCTGAACGACTGGAGAGGATGGTGCAGGAATATCTTGAGCTCAATATCAATGCTATAAAGGAGGGTTTGGACCCGTTTGTATTTTGGTCTTCAAAGATGGAAGAGTGGCCTGAACTCGCCTGTCATGCCTTGGAGGTTTGTCATACCCATCAGCCAGCGTTCTCATAGAACGTGTCTTCAGTGCTGCTGGTGGTGTCCTTGTTATGGAAATATATTTGTATATGTATTTCATATAGATCTCACTTGCCTGCTATAGGCTATATACTCATATATACTGCACAAAGATACATATTCACAGTTTGAACCTTGTAACTAGTTGGTGGAAATAACCTGCTACCCAGTCATCTCATTGTCTTGTGACTTGAGAAATATCTAGCAGACATTGGGAATGAGGAAGCAAGGCCAGGTGGTCCGGCCGATATTGGAGACTTGCTGACAAGTGCAAGACTCCGGACAGTAAATCACGTGGTGTCTAAATAACCCCAGGTCAGACACCCATATATGTTCATGCATTTAAACTGACCAATTAGCTAAGAAGTAAAGCCTTTATGTTAATGAGTAACCACTCCTTTATACGAACTGATAAAAGACCATATATGAATAAAGTTTCCAGAGTTCTGCTGGAATGAGTTGTTGCTAACTAAGTGTAGCTTCCTCTTTTCCTTTGAGCGCTCAATAAGACTCTGTCTAATCAGGTCAGGCCACAGTATGCACAGGGGTAAATCTACCCAAATCAAAAGTAAATCCACATCACTGACAGATAAGTGCATCCGGTAGTCCCCTGAAAGTGTTGACTGCCTATCTTTCATCAAAATGAACAAATCATGGATCTCCAAGGACGTTTGCACCCTAGTCGTAAACTGGGTAGACTATGCGATGGTGTCATTTTTAGTGTCATACATTGCTCTTGCATTATTGCAGTCTTGGCCATCTTTGTGGTGTCTTCTGTACCTGCTGTTGCTACTGCTGCTGATGTTACAAACAGTTTTTTGAAATGTTGGGACTCCAAGTTGGATCTCCATCTGGTGGGTTGCCTGTAGTATAAAGTGTGTCAGAGGCCTATTACACTGTTTCTACTTTGTGGAAATTGATGCCACTTTAGTGGTGTGTGACAATTTTTTTGAAATCTAGACACTTCAAGTTGGGTCTCCATCTGGTGGAATGCCTGTAATAGAAGGTGTGTCAGAGGCCTATTATACTGTTTTTACTCTGTGTAAATTGATGCCACTTTAGTGATTTATGACAATTATTTTTTGAAATGTGGAGACTCCAAGCTTGGTCTCCATTTGGTGGATGCCTGTAGTAGTTGGTGTGTCAGTGTTAGGGGCTGGTGGAATGCACCAAATAGTAAGAAGATGGTAGTAAGTTGCGTTCGCAGCCCGAGGTCCACCATGCAGAGATGTTAACTGGTGCTCGGCGGACATAAAATTGCGGTATCACACTGGACACACGTGGGTTAAACGCCACCCAGTGTGTAGTAGCAACAGGCTCTGTTGCTTCACAGAGCCACAGAACCACATAACACAGATGCCGTACCCTGTTGACTGTCACAGGGCACACCTGAATCAGTGCTAGTGTACGGTCACAAGACTCTGCCCAAGGACGCGGAGTAAGAGCCTCTCTAGACCCACTAAGTGCACAGTGTTGCACCTGCGAATGCCACTAATAGATGCTGGCTAATGTGTAGTGCAGACCAAGTGCACAGTGGCATACAGGCAAAGCCACTACTTGGCGCTGAAGCAAGTCCCTGACTCTGCCTCCTACCTGCACTATCAGCCTAGGCACTAACTGGCAAGGCTGAACAACACATGCGTACCAAGAGTAGGGGTTTTACAATTAATCATTCACCAGAGACATTCATAAATGCATACAACACTCACTCCACAAGGACTATACTAGCGCACAGTCTCACGGGCATGCTCAGATGGGAAAAAGCAGGACTTAGTCGATGGAGCGTCTGCTCACCGCTGACTAATGCTTGATGCTATAGCTGAACCTGGGGTGTCAGCAGCAACCAGACACATAGCATTAGCCTGAGCAAGATGCTGGGACCGACATCTCTGCTGAGCAGGAGCCTCTGCAGCTGAAGAAGAATGGGAGACCGCAGAGGACACGGCTTGAGATTCCCCCTGTGCAGTGGCGGGAATTCGACGCCTAACAGTCCGAGGCCTATTATAGTGTTTCTACTCTGTTGAAATTGATGCCACTTTAGTGGTGTATGACAATTTTTTTTAAATATGGAGACTCCAAGTCGGGTCTCCATCTGGTGGGTTGCCTGTGGTAGAAAGTGTGTCAGAGGCCTATTATACTGTTTCTACTCTGTGGAAATAGATACCACTGTAGTGGATTGTTACATTTATCTTTTGAAATGTGGAGACTCCAAGCTGCGTTTCCATCTGGTGGGTTGTCTGTAGTAGAAGGTGTGTCAGAGGCCTATTATACTGTTTCTACTCTGTGGAAATCGAAGCCACTTTAGTGGTGTGTCACAATTATTGTTTGAAATGTGGAGACTGCAAGTTGAGTCTCCATCTGGTGGGTTGCCTGTGATGAAAGGTGTGTCAGAGGCCTTATATACTGTTTTGACTCTGTGGAAATTGATGTCACTTTAGTGGTGTGTGACAATTATCTTTTGAAATGTGGAGACTCCAAGTTGGGTCTCCATCTGGTGGGTTGCCTGTGTAAGTAGGGCTCCCAGATGGGCAGGCCCACAATTGCTTTCTGTCACTTACTTGTGTTACTTTCATTACATTTTTCCACCAATATGAAAGTATGAAGTATCAGTATGAAACTGGTATTTGTGCCATCTGAGTGTGGCTGGAATAAAAAAAATTAGAGGTGTTGCATGAGGTATCAGGTCTCCCAGCTAAGAAGGCTTACACTTCTTCCTTAACCACCACGTCCTCATTGAAACTTCAATGCCAAGCTGTAAATGCTGGACCATACCTTGATACCTCATGCATGGCCCATGGATGACTGCCGCTGTGATTTTTGCAAATTTCTGCTGTAGGTCAATTGATGCCACTTTTCATGGTGTCTGCCTCTAATATTAGCTGTTTGGAAAGCTTTTTGTCACCCCTTAAGGTGTTGTGTATACATTTGGTTTGGCTTCCTATTGAATCTAATGGCGTTCGAGTACGTGTACATGTTCGGCTGATGCAGTGGCGGACATTTAAGCAATAAGTATATCTGGGCCCCCCTCCCTGCATGGTGTGATGCTTATGATAGGGATAATCTGGCCATGGGATCCCCATAGCCTTGGGCTCTGAGCAGCAGGCCAGATTTCCCTCATTATCACCACCCTGCAAGCAGGGGTGTACATAGAGTTTACTGGGCAGCATAGCAAAAGTTCTATTTGGGTCTCACCACACCTCTAAAAATATATATATATATATTTATATTTTCATTACCAAGATGGAGATATGTATCTTCATTAAGATTCGGTTCACCTGAGCCCAAGCATTTATACATTATATTACATTATATTGTACAAGTGCTTTTCACTAAATTTGAATATCATCAAAAAGTTAATTTATTTCAGTTCTTCAATACAAAAAGTAAAACTCATATATTATAAAGCATCATTACAAACAGAGTGATCTATTTCAACTGGCTATTTATGTTAATGTTAATGATTATGGCTTACAGCCAATGAAAACCCAAAAGTCATTATCTCAGTAAATTAGAATACTTTATAACATCAGCTTGAAAAATGAATTTAAAATCCGAAATGTTGGCTTACTGAAATATATGTTCAGTAAATGCACTGAATACTTGGTCGGGAATCCTTTTGCATCAATTACTGCATCAATGCGGCGTGGCATGGAGGCAATTAGCCTGTGGTGCTGCTGAGGTGTTATGGAAGCCCAGGTTGCTTTGATAGCAGCCTTCAGCTCGTCTGCATTGTTGGGTCTGGTTTAAGGGTAAAAAAGACAAGGTTAAATTACTGTTGTCACTTTACTAAGCTATAATACTCTGCTACTGACATATAATGTTGTATTAGCACCATTTGGTGATGTTTAATTTAATTACATGTTGTTTTCTGTAAATCAGTCAGTTGCATTGTGGGAGAGACTAAAGTATGCTGGGTAATGGTCCTTTTGACACAGAAGTTTTCCATTATACTGCAAGGAGCACTATATGGGGCCTATAAAACTGTATAAAGCAATATATGGGGCCCATTAACTGTCTTGAGCAATATATGGGGCCCATTATACTGTATGGAGTACTATGTGGGTCTGTAACAAATATGAAGATTCTATGGAATCTGCATAGGATAAAAATGAATCTGAGACCAAAGTTGTGAAAAAATAAACTTTATTAACAAGCAAGGTGTTCAACATAAACTAACAGAGATTATCCTGAATTTACAGCAAAGTGCAAACAGCACAAAATGAAAATGTTCAGCAACAGTGCTAAATGAAGCTGAGTGCGACCAGTCCTTATACATAACGAAAATATCCAGCAACTATGTTAGATGAAGCAGAGTGCTACCGGCACTTACAGGTAACGAAAATGTCTAGCAACTATGTTATATGAAGCAGAGTGCGACCGGCACTTACACATGATGAAAATGTCCAGCAACTTTCATTGCAGTCCGGAAATATGCAGGTGATGTTCAGCAATGAAGAGGATTTCCAGTGTATTACTTTAGGTCTGAAAATGTTCCACAAAGTCCAGCAACGCAGCCCGCACAGACACAGTTCAAGAATTAGTACACTGATAATAATGTCAAAGGTTCTTACGGACACAGAAGTTCTAGAAAAGTATAAGACTGGGTTCACACGTAGCGGAACTCTCACTGAAATTACCGCAAGAATTCCGGAATTCCATTCCACGGGAAAATCGCATTTTAAATTCCCGCGATTTTCCCATGGAAAAACTAGCATTTTGCAAGCGTAATTACCTTGCAGAATTGCTAGCGTTTTCCAAGCGATCTGGAGCATCGCTTAGAGAACTGATTGACAGGTTGGTCACACTCGTCAAACATAGTGTTTGACGAGTGTGACCAACTTTTTACTATTGAGGCCGCCTATGCGGCATCAATAGCAAAAGATAAAATGTAAAAAATAATAATAAAAAAAAAATATTGTTATTCTCACCTTCCGACGTCCCGCGCAGCCTTCCCGCCTCTCTCCACACTCCCGGTCCCAGTAATCCTTTGCGACAATTACCGCAATGATGTCTGTTCTCCGCGACTTCACGATCCCGCGAGAACGGACGTCAACGCTCGCAAAGGCTTACTGGGACCGGGAGCGTGGAGAGAGGCGGGAAGGCTGTGTGGGACGTCGGAAGGTGAGAATAACAATATCTTTTATTTTAAATTCTATTTTTTACAGGGATATGGTACCTAAAGCCCGGAGGACAGTCTCCTCTCCTCCGGACCGTGGGTACCATCCGCAAATGTTCTGCTTACTTTTCGCATGGTGTGCACAGCCACATGCGGAAAGTAAGCAGAACAATGCATTCCTATGGGTGCGGGATCGCAGCGATTCCGCGAAATTAATGAGCATGCTGCATTTTTTACCGCGAAGCAATTCCGCTGTGGTAAAAACCGCAGCATTAGCACAGCATTGCGGAATCCCATAGGAATGCATGGGATGCTTATTTTTCGCGTTTCGTGGAAAAATCACGCAGTAAAAATCGCCGCGGAAACGCGAAAAAAACGCCACGTGTGAACTCAGCCTAACGCCTCACTTATACATCTGAACAAAGGTAACCACAGCCATGATCAGGAAGCAGCACTGAGGGCAGTTGGAAGTGATGAGGCAGAACACCAAGTAACGAGTAGCAGTATGAACTACAGAAGCAAGTTGGGAGGAAGCTCAGGAGCCAGCAGCACACAAAATAGTCAGGCAAGGAGGATCTCCCAACCCTGACTTAAATAGCAAGACAAACAGGAAGCTCAAGGGCAGGGCAAAGTACCAGACTCCATCTTGGACAAGGGCAAAACAGGCTCCATGGAACATCCAGAATCCTTACAGGGACCATTATTCTGTATGGATCAATATATGGGACCATTATGCTTTATGCAACACCGTGTGGGACCATTATACTGTATGGAGCACTATGTGGGGGCCAATGTACTGTATAGAGCATTATATGAGGCCCATTATACTGTATTGAACACTATGTGGAACAATTATTCTGTATGGAGCAATATATAGGGTCACTATGCTGTATGCAACACTGTGTGGGTCGATTATACTGTGTGGAACGTTATATAGAGCCATTATACTGCATGGAGCAATATATGGGGTCAATTATTCTGTTTTGAGCATTATATGGGGCCAATATACTGTATGGAGCATTATATGGGGTCCATTATACTATATGGAACAATATACGGGGCCCATAATACTGTATGCAGTATCATTATACTATATGGAGCACTATGTGGTGCCCATGATATGGTATGGAGCTATAAATGGGGCCCATTATACTGTATAGAGAACTATGTGGTGCCCATTATACAGTGTGAAGCAATATATGGGGCCCATTATACTGTATGGAGGACTATGTGGTGCCCATAATACTGTATGGAGGACTATGTGGTTCTGATATTTCTGTATGGAAAACTATGTTGTGCCCATAATTCTGTTTGGAGGAATATGTGGTGCCCATAATACTGTATGAAGGACTTTGTTGTGCACATAATACTGTATGGAGGACTATATGGTGCCCATAGTACTGTATGGATTGTATGGAGGACTATACTGTCCAGTCTTAAATGATAAGTTTGCAGTCACTCTGTGTACTGTGCGCTGTGAGGATTTGCTGGTGTCTGAGCTATTGTAGAATTTACAATAGATATCAGTTATGTAATGTAAGAAGTAAGTGAAATCTTTAGCATTGTACTATACCTATATTTCTTCTGTGCATCATGAATCGTGGTATGTGTTAAAGGGGCCAACTGAAACTCTTCCGCAGCTTCCACTGGCAGCAACGCACATCAAAATGAATGCCAGCTGAAGCTGTGACAGGATGTCCTGATCTGTGACAGTCTGCGTACCTATGTCACATAGCAGTGACATTAAATGGCCGCTGGCCTATCAGAGGGTCACCCTGACAACTACGGCCTTTGATATGCCGGCAGCCTTTTAATGTTACTACTATGTGATGTCAACACACGGCCTTTCACAGAGCGTCCTGTCACAGCTGCAGTCAGCGTCCATTTTAATAACTATGCTAAATATGAAGCCACAGGAGGATGCCGGGGAAGAGCAGGAAAGTGGGAAGAATCTTTTTTTCCCCACTGTGATTGGGCAGTGTAGAGGACATAGGGGCTTGCATAGGGGTTCAGGATGGGGACATTATTAAAGTGGATATTAGAGCCCAGATTGGGGAAACAGAGGGGCCCAGGACAGGGGCCTAGAATGGAGACATTACATTAAGTGGTCCAAGATAGGGACATTAACCCCTTGCCGACCATTGATGGGACAATATGTCAGCGGTCGGTGTCCCCTGCTTTGAGGTGGGATCCGGTGGTGAGCCCACCTCAACAGCTGACATGTGCACGCAATAGGCAAGGGCAAATTGCGATCCTCCCGTGCCTATTAACTAGTTAAATCCCGCTGTCAAATGCTGACAGTAGGCATTTAACTAGCGCTTCCGGTGCCTGGCCGGAAATGAGTGCATCGCGGACCTCCGTCACGTGATCGGGGGTCAGCTATGCATTGCCGTAACAACCAGAGGTCTCATAGAGACTTCTATGGCTGTTGCCAGCACATTGCTATGAGCCCAACCCAGTGGTCGGCGCTCATAGCAATGCAGTAAATACCTCTACAGAGATATAGATTTCAATCAAAGGAGAGGATTTACATAGGTTCCCATTCAGATGGAGACTTTAGTCTAAGTGAGGATTGGCATTAGGTAGGGTCCTGGAAAAAATGCTTTACCGTGGCTTCCAGGTACACATAAAATGCCCATTTTATGCGCTAATTTTTCTCAATTTTTCATACTTCTAATGCAGTAATACAATTCATTTTTCATATTTGCATGTTATGGTGCTACAGTGTGCTTCCTTTTTTTGTTTGAATCTATACAGAATAATTGGCCCCATATAATGCTTCATACAGAATAATGGACCTCATTTATTGCTCCGTAGAGAATGGGTAACATATAATGCTCCATACAGTAAAATGGACCATATAATGTTCCATACAGAATAATGGACCCCATATAATGCTTCATACAGAATAATGGGCAACATATAATGCTCCATACAGTATAATGGGCCCTATATAATGTTCCATACAAAATAATGGGCCCCATATGATGCTCAATAACAGAATAATGGGCAACATATAATGCTTCATACTGTATAATGGGCCCCATATAATGTTCCATACAAAATAATCGGCCCCATATGCTGCTCAATAACAGAATAGTGTGCTCCATATAATGCTCCAAATAGAATGGACCCCATATACAGTAATGCTGTCTACAGATTGGGCCCCATACAATGTAATGCTCCTTACAGAATAGGCCTCATATAATGCTCCATACAGAATAATGGACCCCATATAGCACTCCATGCAGAATAATGGGCCATATAATGCTTGATACAGAATAAAGGATCCCATATAATGCTCCATGTAGAATAATGGGCACCATATTATGCGCCATACAGAATAATGGGCCCCATGTAATGATGCATACAGAATAATGGGCCCCATATAATGTTGCGTAAAAAATAATGGGCCCATATAATGATTCATACAGAATAACTGGCCATATATAATGCTGCATACAGAACAATGGGCCCCATATAATGCTCCATACATATTAATGGACCTCATATAAATTCCAGTATAGAATAATGAGTCCCATATAATGCTGCAAACAGAATGATGGACCCCATAAAATGCTGCACACAGAATTATGTGCTAAAGATAATACTGCATGAGCCCATATGCTGATGCATACAGTATAAGGAGACCGATATAATGCTTTGTACAGAATAATAATGCTGTATAGAGAATAATGGGCTCCATAGAGAATAATCGACTCCATATAATGCTCCATGCAATATAATGGGTCCCATTTAATGCTCCATACAGAATAATAGGCCCCATATTATTCACAATACAGAAAAATGGGCCCATATAATGCTCTACAAAGAATAATAGGCCTCATATAATGCTCCATGCAGAATAATGGACATCATTTATTGCTCCATAGAGAATGGGTCCCATATAATGCTCCATACAGTATAATGGCCCATATAATGCTCAATAAAGAATAATGGGCAGCATGTAATGCTCCATACAGTATAATGTGCCCCGTATAATGCTCCTTACAGAATGGAACCCATATAATGCTCTATACACAATGGGTCCCATATGTTCCATACAGAATGGACCTCATATAATGCTCCATACAGTATAATGGCCCCCATATAATGTTCCATAGATAATAAACCTCATATAATGCTCCATATAGAATGTTCTCCATACATAAAAAAGAAATAATCGCATGCTTTTCTCTCCTTGTTCACCGCTGGCTGCAGCTCCGGTTTCCTCAGCTCCAATGTTTTCAGGCTATTCTGCTCAGCTCAGGGGAGATGATGTAGTGACATAATTGCACCCACTGACTTGAGCCTTCAAACAGTTTAAAGCACGGGGGGTTCGGTGCCGGCATCCACGCTGGCACCAGGAACCCCTGATGATTCACGGGTCCCATGGTGAAGCCGGCTCTGGATTGATTTGAAGCTTTTATTGAGAACATTTTACATTTTGGACCACATTTATCATGTGCCCTACAATGAGTACTTCCGTCAGGGTTTCCATCTAAATTTGCAAGTGATGTTATTCAGATGAAACCCACGAGAGAGCCATTCACTCTAATTAGACAGCAGTTACTCTGGACTCCATCTGGCCTCTCTTCAGTGGTGTCCTACTTTTCAGAGGTGCACAAAACTGTGGCTGACCGCCCTTTTATGCATGCCTGTACTTTAAAGACAGACACCACCGAATCATAGGCCAGACGGGGTCCACTGTGCCTCTCTCTGCCTCATTATAGTCAATCTTCTGCAAGGGGTTCTGAATCAAGTATTTCACAGATTTACATGGAAACCATGGTGTAAGCACTGAGCGTAGAGCGCAAGGTAAGTTTGAGCTGAGCCTTACGGCGTGGGAGTCAAAATGAACAAATCAACAGCAGGTGAAGATTTGGTTTTATTTATTTTTACACCATTCCTTGTTATAAGAGATTTGACGTCGTTATTCTTCGGGTTGGTATGATTACAGTGATACCAGATTTATATATTTTTTTACGTTTGGCTGCTGTCACACACTAAAAAATGCTTTTTATTGTAAAAACTAATTTTTGTTTTGTCATATTTTGAGAACTATAATTTTTCTACATTTCAACCAACAGAGTCAAGTCAGGACTTGTTTTTTTTTGCAGGATGAGTACACGTTTTTATTGGTATCATTTTCATGTACATGACTTTTTTTATCCCTTTCTATTCCAATTTTTGTGAGGCAGAATGAAACAGAGAACAGCAATTCAGGAATAGTTTTTTTTATGCCATCTACCTGTGGCAAAATTGATAAGGCAGCTTTATTTTTCGGGTAAGTACGATTACAGCAATACCACATTTATATATTTTTTATGCTTTGGCGCTTTTACACAATAAAAACTATTTTATAGAAAAAATAATTATTTTTGCATCGCTTTAATCTGAGAGCTATAACTTTTTTATTTTACCACTAATGGAGCTGTATGTTGGCTTGATATTTTCAGTGATATCATTTTTGAATGCTGTTTTCCACTCATTCCTCTCTTTAATATGAATGAAGCTATACACCCCCCTGAGATCCAGTTTAGAAAACCATTTGACTCCTAGGATCTGCTTTAAGAGATCCGGGATGAGAGTAAGTGGATATGGATCCCATACTGTGATCTGATTGACTTAGCAGAAATCTAGGCAGGGGCATAACACCCCATCTTTCTTCTTTACAAAGAAAAACCCTGCAGCAATGGGAGATGAGGATGGTCTGATATGACCCTTTACCAGATATAGTTCTTCATGGCCTGCCTCTCTGGACCAGAGATATTATATAGTCTACTCTTGGGAAGCTTGGCCCCAGGAACAAGATTAATGGCATCATCATAAGGACGATGGGGGGGAAGTTCTTGGCACCCCTGCTCTGAAAACACATCCCAAAAGTCAGACAGGTATTTAGGCAAAGACTGGGTATCCTCCCTATCTAGCCGGGTGCCAAAACAGTGTCCTTGACAATACTCACTCCAATTTACTGCCTCCAGAGTCTGGCAATCTACCACAGGGTTGTGCAGCATGATCAAAGGTAATCCAAGAACCACAGGAGAGGGCAGACCCTTTAGCACATAACAGTCAATATATTCTGAGTTCATGGCTCCTACCTGTAGATGTAACGCTTGGATGACTTGAGTAAAGTACCCCTGTCTCAAAGGTGTAGAGTCGATGGCGATTATGGGTATATGTCTGGACAGTGTATGATTTTTGAGGTCCTAGACTTGGACGAACCTAGACTTGATAAAATTAAACCCGCTCCACTTCAGGAAGGAAGAAACTAACACCTTATTTTTGCCCAGATGAATTTTAGCCTGTAGAAAAAATTGTGTCCTACCCAGGGAGTAGATATGTACACCCGGGTTGCTTATCTCCCCGCAAACCAAGATCCTTAGTTTTCCGGCAGCTCTTTACATTAAGGTAGGGAAGGACATGCACCCACAAAAAGGCCCTCTCTCCCACAGTAAAATCACACTTACCTGTCCCTAATGCTAAGGTTGCCCTAGCTTACCCTGTTCCCTGGGCCATGTACCTTGCCTTAGCTCCTGAATCCACCCAAAGTTTGTACCCCTCTCTCACTCAGGAAAGAGGTGAGAAGTAGTGTACCATAATACACCAACCAGACTAACAAGGTAATAAAAACAGGTACAGTATAAAGGAAAATACCAAACATACAAATATACTCACACAAACAACAGAGATATACACTGGAGAGTGGAGGATGGGGAAAAACCAAAGTAGGACAAGAAGGACATTAGCACAACAAAAAACTCTCAACAGTCTCAGATAAATCCACCAAATACCTTCTCAAACAACAACCACCAACCACCATCTCCAACCCTGCAGCATAAGCTAGCTCTGTCAATGCCAGCTATAGGAGATTGGACAGTGAACAGATGAGAGCCTTAATGCAAGAAAGCTTCCAAGAGCTCTCAACTGAGCAGATTAACCCCTGCACTGCTAAAAGAAAGTTGCACCATTTAACATGAAGGTGAAGTGCTTCTTATCAGTGCAGGAGAAGGAGAAATCAGACGCTGATGCCTTCTGACTCTTCTCTGTTGTGATAAACCCGTGACAGACATGCAAAGCACCAGAATTGGCGCATTTCAAAGATGCTACATTTTAGCCAGAGGGCCAATATCCATGGCCCCTTACCAGGCTGAGAATATCAGTCTCCGATTGCGTTCTTTAGCTTGACTGATTGTCAAAAATGAGGGGGTTCTCATGCTTTTTTTTAAATGAATTATTTAAATAAGTAAAAAAACCAGCATGGTCACCCCTCTATTCTTGATAGCCAACCTTGCTAAAGCTGACAGTGGAAGGTTGTAGCCTGCAGCTGTCAGTTTTTCCTGGCTGGTTATCAAAAATACAGGCAAACCTATGCCGTTTTTTTCAATTATTTATTTAGAAAGCAGGATCAGGCTCTGGCTATTATTAGTGGAAGCAGATGTAGGCTGATGGGAGCAGTAGTCCGATCAGCCGATGACAGTGACCAGAAGTAAACTTTTTACCTTCGATCACAGCTGCGGGCTCAAGCTGTCATTTGACATCATGGGAACCACACCTGTGTGACTGACAGTAATGATTTTACCACCACTCAGAGACAGTGTTTCCTGCATTGTCATACTTATGACATCTCGAGAAACACCCCGTGATCAGGGGGCCGATCCCGATCAGTATCATGGACTTCCTCTTGAAGTCCATGTTTGGGGTCCGTGCCCAAACAGAAGGTGTTCGGTATGGACCCCAAACTTTACTGTTCAGGTTTACCCATCTCTAACAATGATAGCTATCTGATACTTGTACCTACACACCGCTGATATCTGACCCCACATGTTCATGC
Source organism: Dendrobates tinctorius (assembly GCF_039654945.1). NCBI lineage: Eukaryota > Metazoa > Chordata > Amphibia > Anura > Dendrobatidae > Dendrobates > Dendrobates tinctorius. Next base: position 47,857,943 of record NW_027361698.1, read on the forward strand.
ACACATTATGTAGAGGTGCAGTAGAAAACAGTGTTTTTTTTCTGTTAATTTTGCTAACAAACTCCTGATTGAATTTCCTAGGAAACCTTTCCGGTACTCCATTATGAAGATTCACAAATCTCTTGGATATCCACAAGTTCCATTGTGTCAGGGAGAGGATCAGTCATGACACTTGGATTTTATTTTACACCCATTAGTACAGTATTCTCCATATATTAAAAATACCAGACACATAACCGCCCAGTGTCATATGTGCCATGAAACAATAGACTGCAGCTTAAGCCGGCATTGTTTCTATTATGCTTATGCCTATCTGGCCTGTAGTGTGGACTGTCAAGCCGGCGAGGGGCTGCAGACGTGTACCATGTCAGTTACTGGGGTACTGGTACTTGGATTTTTGGACTCTGGAAGTCTGGTGACCCTGATCAGTGTTAATCTTCCCTACCATTTGATCCCTGACAAGTTCATGGGCATCCACTGCATACACGGAGATGTCAAGGACTTCCCTGTGGCCAGAGTGACCATAGGATCAGAATGGAGTACCAAGTCCCATGAGGTCAGGGTAGTAAATGACTTGATACATTCAGTCTTATTGGGGCAAGATTTTTCCTTATTTTGGGACTTGTAGCAAAAGGGGGCTGTACAGAGTATGTCGGACAAAAGCCAAATCCCTCGGTATGAGCCGCCATCAAAATCAAAGATGGAGGAGTTCCCCCTGTGCGTCCTTGCGTGAGAGGAGGATGAGATGGTGACTGAGGAGCCCAACCTCCCTGAGTTAGAGGTGTCTGAAGAGAACTTTAGGACTGCTCAATTTACGGACCTTACCTTAAAGGGGGTGTTTGGCAATGTTACTGTCTGCAATGGGGTTGCTCAAGAACTGGGGGCAGATATCAGGCTCCCACACTTTGCAGTTAATGGGAAGTTATTATATCGGGTGACCAAACTGAGGAGAGATAGCGGTGCAGCTGTTGGTTCCAGGATCCTGCTGGCACAAGGTTTTAGACATGTCCCATTCGCTTGTTTTGGGGGACATTTGGGTGTAGAGAAAATTCAGGACAGTATAATGAGTAGGTTCTATGGGCCGGGATGTTACCGGGAGATCTTAAATTATTGTGGGTCCTGTTCGACCTCCCAGATAACTGCTTCTCTTCTCATGTCATCTATTCCTGTTACCTGTTATGGAGGTTCGATTTGAGAGAATAGCCTTGGACCTAGTAGGTCCCTTAGTTAAGTCTGCACGAGGGCATCAATATATCCTAGTGGTCATGGGGTATGTGACCCAGTAACCTTAAGCAATACCACTAAAGAACACTTCTACCAAAAGTATAGTCCAGAAACTTGTCCATAAATTTGCTAGGATGGGCCAACCGAAGGAGATTCTGAAGGATCACGGAACCCCCTTTACCCTTTTATGAGCAAGGTGATGAAGGAGTTGTGTAAGGTCCTCTAGCTGTGAACCTCAGTCTACCATCCACACTCAGACCATCCACAGACAGACTGCCTAGTAGAGAGTTTCAATAAGACCTTAAAGGCCATGCTCAAAAAGGTCATTGAGAAGACTGGTTCCGATTCTGCTCTCTCCATCAGAGGAGTTCCTCACGCCTCCACTGGCTTCTCTCAGTTCCAGGTCTTGCATGGTCGACATCTTCAAGGGCTCCTAGACATCGCCAAGGAAACCTCGGAAGCCGAGGTCACGCCACACCAGAGTGTCTTAAAGTATGTCACCTAGTTGCAGGAGAGGATGAAGAAAGAGAGGCCTATCGTGAAGGCGCATCTTCTCCAGGCACAGAAGGCATAGGCAAGGGTGTATAACTGATCAGTGAGGCTGAGGCAGTTCCAGCATGCCAATGCTCATCCTCACGGTCTAAAGCAGGTTCCTAACCAAGTGACAAGACCCATACAAGGTGGTGGAAAAGCTGGGCGAGGTTAATTACAAGGTTAACCAGCCATGTCGAAGGTAGCCACACCAAGTATACCACGTGAACTTGCTCAAGCACTGGCAAGGTAGGGAATTGCAGCCTGGTAGCCTGTCTCGATGCAAAAGAGGAGGATGTCAGGGTTGACTCTATCGCCGGCCCAGAAGAAACAGTGTCGGGAACTGCTACAGTGGAATCGTGACCTGTTTTCGAAGTTATCAGGGCATACACAGTTGTTGTAGCATGACATTTTAACAGAGCCGCATATAAGGGTGAGCCTTAAGCCCTTTAGAATTCCTGAAGCATGCCTTGAGGTAATATCAAACAAAGTGAAGAGAATGCTGGATATCAGCATGATAGAGGAGTTAAAAACTAGATGGTCAAGTCCCATCATCCTCGAACCAAAGCCCAATGATGAGTAGAGGTTTTGTAATGACTACCGCAGGCTGAATGAGGTGTCCAGTTTTGATGTGTATCTGATGCCCCACATTGATGAACTCATTGAGAGTCTTGGACCCACAAGGTACATTACTCCCCCTTACCAGATGAAGGGCTACTGGCAGATACCCATGTCCCAGATGGCCAAGGAGAAAACAACTAATGGGTGTTTTCAATACACTTGAATGCCCTTCGGACTGCAGGAGGCCACAGCTACCTTCCAGATGGCTATGGATCGGATCTTAGCACCGCATAAGAAGTATGCCTCAGCCTGCCTTGATGATATTATGGTCTTCAGTCCTAACTAAAAGTCCTCTACCAAAGGTTCAGGCGATTCTGGATGCTCTGAGAAAAGTGCGATTTACCATAAATCCAAAAAAGTGTGTCATAGGGAAGGAAGAGGCCAAGTACTTAGGGTATATCGTCAGAAGAGGCAAAATCAATCCACAGATAAACAAAGGTCAAGGCAATTCAGAAGCTTTCTAAGAAGCAAGTGAGGGCATTTCTTGGAATTGTGTGACATTACCAGCGGTTTTTCCCAAATTTTGTCATAATTGCCGGACCACTAACAGATCTCATTAAATCAACGATGGCCAAATAGGCTCCTGAGACAGGGATGGCATTTCAGGAGCTGAAGTGGGCTCTGTGTAATCATCCAGTCCTGGTCGCACCAGACTTCAGCAAAGACTTTGTTGTACAGTCGGATGCTTCAGAAGTCAGGTTGGAAGCCATGCTATCTCAAGAAATAAATAGGCAAGAATATCCCTTCCTGTATCAGAGCCAGAGGCTCTCTTTCTGCAAGAAAACGATGCCATTGTCGAGAAAGAGTGTTCAGCCGTAAAATGTGCCGTGGATGCTCTGAAGTATTACCTATTAGGTAGTAGGTTTAAACTAGTGCCAAACCATTCACCTCTGAGATGGTTAAGGGAAAAGAAAGGTAAGAATGCCCGGGTGACTAAGAGGTATTTAGGCCTCCAGGACTTTAATTTTCACCTAGAGCATAGACTTGGGAATTTACATGGTTACGCGGATGATCTTTTCCTAAATTTACTGTTTGTTGTCTGAAGGTGCTAAAATCTCCAGCTTTCGGGAGAGCGAGGATATGTGACAGGGTCACTGGGGATGTATGTAACGGGAGATACAGTATGTGTTATGAAGGTTGCTTGTCAGGAACACCGCACTGTACTTGCTCACTGAGCCAGTGCACGTGTTCTGAGTGTCAGGATCCTGTCAGCACCGGCGTGCAGCCTCCGCTGAGAAGGGACTCACCCGCACTGTAGGGGTACCGGGGTCAGGTACAGCCAGAAAGTACCGATGCACAGGACCTGTGGATGCTGAAGTTTAGCAAGCAGACATGGGACCTACAGTCATGTGACTGCAAGGGGGCGGGGCTTAGCATCCTGCTTAGTGAGATGGAAAGACACTATACAGAATTACTGAGAGTCAGGCAAAACGGGGTTCATACACAGAGATAGCCGCACTGAGATCATGACATTGCTATTTTCTATGATGTGAAACCCTGAAGTTTTTCTCCAGCATGTTATTTGCTGAGGGGTTATTTGGTCATGATAGGGTTGTTTTTTTTGAGTGTCTGTAAGAGATGGGCTGGACGGCCACTCACCATATCTCCTCCCCATGGGTGTGGTTGGTGAAGTTAAATGTCAAGCTAGTGTGAGTGGGAGCTGAAGTTGTGTCCTTGCCAGTGAATCCCATAGGCATATGGACTGTACTACAAGTTATCTTTTGCATTGACATTACGTCAGAAAGGCCAAGTTTATTTTTGTCGTATTCTAATAAACCAGCAGTAGATTAACCCAAGCAGTGTTAAGACCCTGTCACACATAACGATGTCCCAGTGATCCCACCAACGATCCGACATGGATGGGATCGCTGGGACATCGTTAGGCTGATCGCTGGTGAGCTGTCACATAGACAGACCCAGCGATCAGGACCAGCGACGCTGGACGCTGGTTTCTAATGTAAACGTCGGGTATCCAGGAGCCATGGCTCCTGGATACCTGCTGTTTACCTTGGAAACCGGCGTACACGCTGGTTTCCAAGGTAAACATCGGGTATCTAGGAGCCGCGCTACTCCTGGATACCCGCTGTTTACCTTGGAAACCAGCGTGTACGCTGGTTTCCAGGGTAAACAGCGGCTTTCCAGAAGCCGCAGCTTCTGGATACCTGACGTTTACATTAGAAACCAGCGTCCAGCATCGCTGATCGCTGGTCTTTCGCTGCCACACGCAGCGATGCGTGCTGTGCAGCGGGAGACCAGCGATGGAAAAACAGCTCAGGCCGCTCGAGCATGATCAGCGATATCCGGCAGGGGGGCCGGTCGCTGATCGCCGTCACACACAGCGATCTCGCTGGTGAGATCGCTGATGTGTCACAAAATCAGCGATCTCGCTAGCGAGATCGCTGTGTGTAACGGGACCCTTACTCTGTCTACCTCTGAGAGCACCTGAGCTTACCAACCTGCCACAATATATTTTTTTAGTTAATATGATGTGATTAAAGTATTTAAGGGGTGTTGACCTAATGATGTTAAAGCATGAAGAAGTGTATGCTATGCAAAACAGCTGGTTCATTCATGTCTCTTCTTTGAGATTTGAGATTACCTCAATAAAGGGCCATTAATTCACATACAGGAGGTGAGTGCCGCTCTTTTTCTGAACATTATCTACCTTAATTACCTGCATTTAGGAGACTTTACTTGTCCACTCAGCACCACCATATCGGTACAAGATTTTGCCATATCACGCTTTCCAATCTACTGGTTTTTCAGTGCCAGCGTTTCTGCTGTTTTTCACAAAATATGAGTGAACAATGGGTCACTGCAAATAAAATCATTGTGAAGGATGCTTCTAGAAACAGCACTCTGCTCTGACAAATAGAGAAGGTGTCTTGCATAAAGTCATAGAGATAGTGGTTAGCTAATTGGTTCAACCCCTTATACAGAGACTAGATTCTCTTTTTTAGGGACACAAAAGGAGGATAATAAACAAAAGTGTTTTGTAGTACATACAGACATTGATTTTTCTGGACCATGGGGACGTCAGATGTACACAAAATCACATTTCTGTAGATTTTTGCTACACTGTACAATCTGGTTGATATATATTCCTTTACAGTTTGTATAAAAAGTCTATAATTGTACACTTATGGCTTTAATCACTATCAGAAAATCCCAGCAGAGTTTGTCTTTTCATCACTGAACTAGGCAGATAGACATAATCATTACTTGATCTTCAGAAGCTTCTTCAATTGATGTTGCATTTGCTCCACATACAGTGGCTTTCTTAACAGCTTTCCACTGCTACATACATTTTATGGATTTTCTATTTTTAGACAGCTCAGAAATTTAATTGTGTTATTAGCCACCTGCTGCATGCTGAATTTTACTGTAAGACATCTCTAATAGAATCTAAGTATATCAACAGAAATGTACAGTATCTAAAAATATTAGTCATTTATTCGCATTTAGTATATCACATTCATGGGCTGTCACATACAAGCAGCTTACCTACAAATGGTATGTAATAGCTGTATATCACAGATAATGCTCATAAATAGCTGAATTCAATAATGCTTGGGTTTTACTCAGCTGCACTAAAAGCAGATAAGATGTCAATGTGTTATATAGGAGGCTTGATTATATTGATGGGTAAATGCTCATCTATAAGCTCTTGTTTCCTAATGACCCTTGTAATGTGAACCTGCAAAAATGGTAAAAGTTAACTGTGCGTTATAATTGCAATCACTTTTGTACAATCACTGTGCATTTTCCTTTTAGACAAGTATATTGCTGTGAATCCTTCTACAAGTTAACAAACTTTATTGGGTCCTTTAGGAAAAATATTCATATTAAGCCAAATTTAATTTGCTAATGCAAATAAACTCTAGGTCTAAGGCCACGTGCACACATTCAGTATTGGTCAGTATTTCACATCAGTATTTGCAAGCCAAAGCCAGGAGTGGGTGAGAAATACAGAAGTGGTTCTCGTGTTTCTCTTATACTTTCCCTCTGACTGTTCCAATCCTGGTTTAGGCTTACAAATACTGATGTAAAATAAAATACTGACCAAATACTGACCTGTGTGGCCCACATGTCTTTATGTGACTCCTAGACATGTGGTTAAAGGTCATATGTCACCATTCTTTTGCTACCTAATCTGAGAGCAAAACCCAAGATAAAAACAAAATAAGCAAATGCCCCACAGTAAATACAGGTGGTTCTCACAAAATTAGAATATCATCAAAAAGTTATTTTATTTCAGTTCTTCAATACAAAAAGTGAAACTCATCGTCATTCAAACAGAGTGATATATTTCAAGTGATTATTTCTGTTAATGTTGATGATTGTGGCTTACAGCAAATGAAAACCCAAAAGTCATTATCTCAGTAGATTAGAACAATTAACCAAAAACACCTACAAAGGCATCCTAAGTCTTTTTAAAAGGTCCCTAAAGCCCCCCGTTACACACTGCGATATCGCTAGCAATATCGCTGTAAAGTCACCGATTTTGTTACGTTACAGTGATATTACTAGCGATATCGCTGCACGTGATACTTACCTCCGACCGGCTCCCCCGCTGGTTATCGCTGATCGCGCGAGAAGCTGCTGGACCATTCCTCGTCGTCCACTTCCTGCGGCGCTTCCTGTGGCGCCGACGAGCGACCCGTGGAGCCGGGTGGGAGGACGCAGGATCGCCGCGTCTGACAGGTAAGTAGCTATCCCCGTCCCCAGCGATGTCGCTGGTGAGATCTGCCTGAGTGGCAGCTCACTAGCGACCACCTAGCGATTCACCAGCGATCCTGACCGCATCATATCGCTGGTCGGGATCGCTGGTGAGTCGCTAGGTGTAACGGAACCTTTAGTCTGTTTCAGTAGGCTCCACAATCATGGTGAAGACTGCTGACTTGACAGATGACTAGAAGGCAGTCATTGACACTCCAAAAGGAGGATAACCTACAAAATGTCATTTCTAAAGAAACTGGCTGTTCACAGAGTGCTGTATTCAAGCATAATATTGGAAAGTTCAGTGGTAGGAAAAAGTATGGTAGAAAAAGGTACACAAGCAACTGGAATAACTGCAGCCTTCAAAGGTTTGTTAAGAAAAGGCCATTCAAAAATTTGGGGAAGATTCACAAGAAGTGGACTGCTGCTGGAGTCACTGCTTCAAGAGCCACCACACAAAGACCACACACAGATGTATCATGGACATGGGCTACAAGTGTGGCATGTGTCAAGCCACTCATGACAAATAGACAACGCCAGAAGCGTTTTATCTGGGCAAAGGAGAAATACAAAAGGAGCCCCGACCAAGTATTTAGTGCATTTACAGATTATACATTTCAGTAGGCCAACATTTTGGATTTTAAAATAATTTTCCAAGCTGGTGTTATAAAGTATTCTAATTTACTGAGAAAATGACTTTTGGGTTTTCATTGGCTGTAAGCCATAATCATCAACATTATCAGAAATAAATACTTGGAATAGATCACTCTGTAATGACGCTTTATAATATATGAGTTTCACTGTTTGTATTGAAGAACTGAAATAAATTAAGTTTTTGATGATATTCTAATTTTGTGAGAGGTACCTGTAAATAATAACAATAGTGCATGAAAATAATATAGGGTGGTTAGTTAACATAATTTTGATAAAACAAAATATAAAATCCATCCCACTACCTCAAGGTGAGCCTTTTCGGGAAAGTCCAAACTATTTGTCATGTGTCCAGTTTTGGGCACCACATTTTAAAAAAGACATCAACAAACTGGAGCAAGTTCAGAAAAGAGCGACCAGAATGGTGACCGGTCTGCAAACCCTGTCTTATGAGGAAAGGTTGCAGGATTTGGGAATGTTTAGTTTGCAAAAGAGAAGACTGAGAGGAGACTTAATAGCTGTCTACAAATATCTAAAGGGCTGTCACATTGTAGAAGGATCAACTTTATTCTCATTTGCACAAGGAAAGACTAGAAGCAATGGGATGAAACTGAATGGGAGGAGACACAGATTAGATATTAGAAAAAACTTTTTGACAGTTAGAGTGATCAATGAGTGGAACAGGCTGCCACGAGAAGTGGTGAGTTCTCCTTCAATGGAAGTCTTCAAACAGAGGCTGGACAGACATCTGACTGGGATGATTTAGCGAATCCTGCTTTGAGCAGGGGGTTGGACCAGATGGCCCAGGAGGTCCCTTCCAACTCTACGATTCTATGATTCTATGATGTGCATGTATGTCCTGTGTTTCATGCCCTTCTCAATGTGCACAAAGCTCAAGTTCCTCCCCCTCGTCATCCAATTGTTGCTGGAATCGGGTGTTTGAATGAGAGACTTTCTACATGGGTAGATAAGAAATTGCAGCCGACAGTAAATCACATGGTAGGTTTTACTAAGGACACTAAACATTTGTTGTCTAACATCAGAAATGTTACTTGGTTACATGATTACTCATGGATAACGTTTGACATCATCTCTCTCTACTCCTGCATTCTGCATAAACTAGCAATGGCAGCCTTAAGTGATATGTTGTTTCAGACTAACATATATTCAGCAGACACTAATAGATTTATTATCATGGCAGTTCAGCATTTATTGGTTACAAATTACTTCAAATTTGATGCATCATACTATCCACAGGTGCAGGGTTGTCAAATAGCAGCAAATTTTTAGCCCTCATTGGCTAACACTTACATGGCTCAGTGGGAAAGACAGTTTGTACACAATCTGACAAATCCATATTTGGAGTATCTGGTGTGGTGGGGGAGATTTATTGATGATGTCATAATTATATGTCGTGGTTCTATAGATTTGTCCCCCCATACTCCCCTGTACTTTTTATCTGATATCTGAATGAAAATTAGGCAAATATATTTACCTGTGAAATTCATGGTGGTGATGTTCCTTATTTGGACGTTGTCCTGACAGGTAATGTAGAGTCTGGCATTATTCACACCACCCTATTTAGGAAACCAATTAGTGGCAATTTTGTTTTACCTGCGGAAAGTTGCCATCCTCCACATGTGATACGGGATTTGCCTATAGGTGAGTTGGTGCTGGCTTAAACACTGTGCTCCACAGATCAGTTATTAAACAGGGAAAATAATAGGATTGAAAGGAGGTTAAGAAATAGGGGTTACAACAAATGGATGCTACAAAGTTCAGATACCTTGGTTAGAGAGAGAACTAGAGAGTCTTTACTTAGTGATAAAAACCGTAGGAACAGGGTTAATACACAGAGTATACCTACATTTTCAACCACCTATAGAGTGGACTATAATAACATTGTCGCACTAATGTATAAGTTTTTGCCCATTCCCTATCAGGATGCCACTTTGGCCAAAATTTTTTAGAACGGGTATCGTGTTCCCAGACGTGCTAGAACATTAGGAAATATTTTATCCCCGAGTCTTTTTGTCAGCGCAGAAAGGAAACCTACATGGTTGACACAAAAAGGATGTTATAAGAGTGGGGGAAAGAAGTGCACCTTGTGTAGGCATATGGAGAGAACAAATACATTTTGTAATAATGTGACCAATAAGAAATATTTGATTAAAGCATTTGTCAATTGCAACACCACACATGTGGTGTATATGGCGACATGTGTGTTGTGAAATAAATAATACATATGGTGCACTGTAAGACCACTTAAAAAAATAATTGGTGAGCATATTACAGCTGTCAAGCCTCACGGTACTGTTAATCACGGGAATTGTTGGGACTCTCCAAACATTTTCGGGAGAATCATAATGGAGATATAAGTTTCCTTAGGATTAAAGGCATAGAGAGAGTTAGGAAGCCGGCCTGGGGTGGGGACTGGGAGCGCAATTTGAGATGTCGTGGGCTTACTAGATAATAGAGTTGGGAGTTAGATCCCCTATAGGGCTGAATTATCGCAGCAATATTATCTATTTTTATTAATAGCCGCTGGTGTTTTTTTTTGTTTTTTTTTTGCAGCTCCCCTTTCTCTCCTTTTTGCTCTATATTGCTGTATTGAGAAATTAGAGATGTATTTTATAAACTTATTTTGTGTGGATAAGGAAGTGACAATCTATGTAAGCGTCATGTTTCTTGAAAGGCTGTCTCATATGTGAATTTGTAATGAATGTAAATTAATCATGTCAAGCAACAGGTGTACATAGTTTCACTTAATGGAATAGGTATATAATGATGTTTTTATGTATTGTTCATATGCCTATAATTAAGAACTTTGTTCGAAACGTGTCAGGTGTTTAGGGGCCGCGTCCCCACGTGATGTTTTATTCTTGACATGGAAATAAAATATTGAAGGTTTTAATGATGAGACACCTGGTGCTGGAATCTTTTTTCCTTCTTTTGCTATTGCACATGTGAATAAGGGCTGAGAAAGAATGGACCCCCAACTATGGGGAAGTACTTGAATGTAATGTCCAGCTTAAAGAAAAGGGAAGAAAAAACTAAAGCAAAAACCTAAAGAGATGAACTGGAATATGAGTAGGTGTTCATGCAGCGATGCAGCGTGTAGTCACATGTTCACACTGGCCACTAAACAGACAAAACCCAAGATAAAAACAAAATAAGCAAATACCCTGCAGTAAATAAATAAATAGCTATAGTGCATGAATATAACATAGGGTACTTAATTAGCATAATTATGATAAAAAATGTAAAACCTATCCCACCACCTCAAGGTGATTATATGGGATGGTACTAGCCTCTAGTATTAAAACCTTTCCATTTGTCAAGTGACGTACCTGTGAATTAGGGCTGAGAAGGACTGAGGACCGGCTAATAGACATCCCACCACGTTATGCAATCATATAGCACGTTTTATTATATAATGCCTCATTACCTCCTGTGATGTTCTGCCACCCACCCTTGTGTGTCTCATTCTGTTATTAACCTTTTATACTGTATATCTGGTATAAATAAAAATATGTTTTGCTATTAAACTATTACCTTTTGTGGCTACAGGCTTTCTGTGAATAGGTTCATCTTTAGAGACTGGCACATGAAGTAATAGTTGTAGTAATCCTTTTAATATGAATTCCAGATGGTGTAGTAGATAGCAATTCAAAAGTATTAGGAAAATATTTTTTATATCATAGGTGTATATCATTGTAGCAATAATTGCTGAATGTTAAAAATTGAGAAACAATCATGAAAAATAGATTGCATGCAGACTGCACATGGATAAGAAGTGAAAATAATTAGCCAACTTTCTGCATTAACCTGGTGAATCAATTACACCCTAGAAAGCACATTGTAAATTTAATAATTATCTATAATAATAAATGCCCTAACCAGCTTCCGGTTGTAACAACTTCCGTCCAGTTGTAACCGGTGACGCCACCACACACACGCACATGTTAACCCTCAACACACCACACCGCCTCAACACACACTCCTCTCACCTTTCACCTCCACTCATGTCCACTCACTCTTTCACTCCACATACGTTCCTTTCTCTCACTCCGTTTCTCATACTCACACCGTCATCGTCGCTGTCCCGACATCTTCCTCCGCCGCCGCGATCCAGGATCCAGACGTTCTCCAGGCCGCCGACATGTTCTTGCGGGACGCCATCTTGGATTTTGTGAAATCCCGCGATATTCAAGATGGCGTCGCCGCAACAACATGTCGCTGGCGTGGACGACATCGGGATCCAAAAAGATGGCGTCGGCGAAATCTCGCGAGATTACGCCGACGCCATTTTGGATCCCGATGTCGCCCATGCCAGCGACATGTTGTTGCGGCGACGCCATCTTGAATATCGCGGGACTTCACGAAATCCAAGATGGCGTCCCGCAAGAACATGTCGCTGGCGTGGGTGACATCGGAATCCAAATTGGCGTCGGCGTAATCTCGCGAGATTTCGCCGACGCCATCTTTTTGGATCCCGATGTCGTCCACGCCAGCGACATATTGTTGCGGCGACGCCATCTTGAATATCGCGGGATTTCACGAAATCCAAGATGGCGTCCCGCAAGAACATGTCGGCGGCCTGGAGAACGTCTGGATCCTGGATCGCGGCGGCGGAGGAAGATGTCGGGGCAGTGACGATGACGGTGTGAGTATGAGAAACGGAGTGAGAGAAAGGAACGTATGTGGAGTGAAAGAGTGAGTGGACATGAGTGGAGGTGAAAGGTGAGAGGAGTGTGTGTTGAGGCGGTGTGGTGTGTTGAGGGTTAACATGGCAAGAGGTGTTAACGACGTCGGCGATTTCGCCGACACCATCTTGCATTCATGAAATTGCGTCATTTACCTCACGCCGACTTGCTGTGCGGACGCTTGGCATTGCCTGTACCACCATAACTACTGCTGCCTTGGTCCTATGCCTGTTTACTGCCGGTGTCTAATTACTGGACAAATTTGCCTGTACTGCCATAACTATTGCTACCTTGCTACTCTGCCGGTGTCTAATTACAGGGCTAATTTGCCTCTACCGCCATAACTACTGCCTTTGTCCTCTGCCGGTGTCTAATTACAGGGCCAATTTGCCTATACTGCCATAACTACTGCTGCCTTTGTCCTCTGCCAGTGTCTAATTACAGGGCCAATTTGCCTCTATCGCCATAACTACTGCTGCTTTGGTCCTCTGCCTGTTTACTGCCGGTGTCTAATTACAAGGCCAATTTGCCTCTACCGCCATAACTACTGCTGCCTTGCTCCTCTGCCGGTGTCTAATTACAGGGCTAATTTGCCTCTACTGCCATAACTACTGCTGCATTGCTCCTCTGCCGGTGTCTAATTACAGGGCCAATTTGCCTATACCGCCATAACTACTGCTGCCTTGCTCCTTTGCCGGTGTCTAATTACAGGATCAATTTGCCTCTACCGCCATAACTACTGCTGCATTGCTCCTCTGCTGGTGTCTAATTACAGGGCCAATTTGCCAATACCGCCATAACTACTGCTGCCTTGCTCCTCTGCCGGTATCTAATTACAGGGCCAATTTGCCTCTACCACCATAAGTACTGCTGCCTTGCTCCTCTGACTGTTCACTGCCTGTGTCTAATTACAGGGCCAATTTGCCTCTACCGCCATAACTACTGCTGCCTTGCTCCTCTGCCTGTGTCTAATTACAGGGCCAATTTGCCTCTACCGCCATAACTACTGCTGCCTTGCTCCTCTGCCGGTGTCTAATTACAGGGCCAATTTGCCTCTACCACCATAACTACTGCTGCCTTGCTCCTCTGCCGGTGTCTAACTACAGGGCCAATTTGCCACTACCACTTCATAACTACTGCTGGGCAATTATAGGGTCAATTAGTATCTGTTTACTCTACAATACTCCAGGACGCCTTCTTCACTGCCAGATAACTGCCAAATAGACTCCTTTACCTGTGCCAACATGAGTCATAACAAAAAGTATGCCAATGCAAGTGAAAGGAAAGCAGCTTTAGCACTATGACAAAAACAACGCCGTGCTAATGAGACTCCTGAGGAAAAACACCATCGCCTTGAGAAGATTAAGGCTTATAAACGCCGTCGCCTCACACACGAATCCCCTAACTCTAAATCCATAAGATTGGCTGAAGAAGCCTCTGCACGCCGTCACCGCCGACAACAGACGGCCTCTTCCTCATCATTATTATTAGACTCACAACAGGATGCTTCCACATCAGCATGTGGAACAATTTACTGCTACACTTCATCCCATATGCCGTTCACTGACATAACTAATCAGCAATCTGTTTCTGCCCTATCAATACCACCATTCAATACCGATGCACAGTATGCCAATGCCAGTGAAAGGAAAGCAGCTTTAGCACTACGACAAAAACAACGCCATGCTAATGAGACTCCTGAGGAAAAACAGCATCAACTTGACAAGATTAAGGCTTATAAACGCCGTCGTCTCACACACGAATCCCCTAACTCTAAATCTATTACATTAGCTGAAGAAGCCTCTACACGCCATCACCGCCAACAACAGACGGCTTCTTCCTCATCATTATTAGTAGACTCACAACATGATGCTTCCACATCAGCATGTGGAACAATTTACTACCACACTTCATCCTATATGCCGTTCACTGACATAACTAATCAGCAATCTGTTTCTGCCCTATCAATACCACCATTAGTCAATACCAACGCACAGTTTCTTCACATACAAGCTGCAGTTAGCCCGCAGAAAGTGCAACCAAGACAAATATACGTTGGTCTCAAAACTAGGCGCACCCCATCGGTTGGACATGCACTTCTACTACAACCTCACATTTTCACTAATGATGAAAATAGTATTACCGAACACAGCTGTGGTGACATGACCCATGTATGTGAGCATTGCGAAGCTTTGCATTTTGTAGCAGAGATACCTTCTGATGACAACTTTACGCTCTGCTGTCAGAAGGGTAAAGTCCATGTACCCATACTACAATATCCTGATGTCTTTACACATTTGCTGAAAGGGCAAAGTGAATTTAGCAAAAATTTCATGGATAATATTCGAAGTATTAACAGTTCCTTTGCTTTTGCCTCCATGGGTGCAAATATTTCACCACCTCCTGGATATGGGCCATACTGTTTCCGCATACATGGCCAGATCTATCATAGAACTGGAACACTACATCCCTCAGATGACCAGCAACGCGCATTTGCCCAACTTTACATTCTCGATACCACTACCGCAAACGAACAACGCTTACGATGTAAAGAAAATCAAAAATGTCATCCTACATTGATGAACATTATTGCCCTTCAAATCCAAACTATTAATCCTTTTGTGGAAGCTTATCAAATGTTACGTGATGTGGAAGAACAAGAAAAAATTAAATCTCTACAAAACGGAACTGTCATGCCAAACATCACTATGGCTATTAAACAAGATCGTACTCAAGACCCTCGACGCTACAATAATCCCACTGTCAGTGAAGTAGCAGTCGTGTTTCAAAATGACAATGGTGAGCCACTAATGTCCACTCGCAGGATTTCTGAATACTCAAGATGGCATGGCCGCAAGAACATGTCGCCGGCATGGACAATGTCGGGATCCAGGATGGCACCGGCGGAAGAAGATGTCGGGGATCGTGGAGCAGCGACGATGACGGTGTGAGTATGAGAGACGGAGTGAGAGAAAGGGTCGTATGTGGAGTGAAAGAGTGAATGGACGTGAGTGGAGATGGTGAAAGGTGAGAGGAGTGTGTGTTGAGGCGGTGTGGTGTGTTGAGGAGGTGTGTGTGTATTGAGGGTTAACATGGCAAGAGGTGTGTCACTATCCTCTCGATGCGATAGCATCGGGCCTTAATCTACTATAATAAATGCGCTAAGCAGCTTCCGGGTTGTAACAACTTCCGTCCAGTTGTAACTGGTGACGTCACAGCACACCTCTTGTCATGTTAACCCTCAACACACCACTCCTCAACACACACTCCTCTCACCTTTCACTATCTCCACTAATGTCCACTCGCAGGATTTCAGAATACTCAAGATGGCATGGCCACAAGAACATGTCGCCGGCGTGGACAACGTCGGGATCCAGGATGGCGCCGGCGGAAAAAGATGTCGGGGATCATGGAGCAGCGACGATAACAGTGTGAGTATGAGAGACGGAGTGAGAGAAAGGGTCGTATGTGGAGTGAAAGAGTGAGTGGATGTGAGTGGAGATGGTGAAAGGTGAGAGGAGTGTGTGTTGAGGAGGTGTGTGTGTATTGAGGGTTAACATGGCAAGAGGTGTGTCACTATCCTCTCGATGCGATAGCATCAGGCCTTAATCTAGTTTAATATATAAAGCTCAATGTGGGTGTGTAAGTATGTATGTATGTATGTATGTGTGTATGTATGTGTGTATGTGCGTATGTCCAGGATTGGCATCTGCACTGTCGCAGCTACAGCCACAAAATTTGGCACAGTCACGCATCTGGACCCCGAGAGCATAGGCTATGTTGTGAGGTGAAATTTTAACCCCGCATGTTCCAATTCACCAAACAATTTTGCCCCTAACTACATAATGGGGAAAAAGTGAAAGGAAAAGTGTTGGAGGCAAATTGACAGATGCCAGATGTGAACAAGGGGGACTTAAAGAATGTGAGCGATGGCGTGTATATACCGTACAGTTGCTAAGGTGGGGCCCTGACATGGGATACTCACCACACACGGGGATATGAACACACACACAAAATGCGCCACACATTACCATTTCACCACACATACACCAACCTCGCCACATAAAAGTTGAAACACAAAAGTCGCCACTCAAAACTCGCCATGCTGTCCCAGAGCTGTTTAAAAGATGAAAAATGAGCTGCGATTGGTTGCTATCAGCAACAGTTTTCTTTGTAAACAGTTGTGGTAACTGAAGTCTATTATTTTTATCATTTCTATGGTGTTATCGTTCTTCTGTAAAGCTGGAAATAACACACTTTATTACAGTGCCAACACAGATCACCCTCTGACACAGACTGCAGGGGGAGCCCAGTATCACACAGGATAGGATTAGATACACGGCTCAGCAGTCAGTATCACACAGGATAGGATTAGATACACAGCTCAGCAGTCAGTATCACACAGGAGAGGATTAGACACATGGCTCAGCAGGCAGTATCACACAGGATAGGATTAGATACACAGTTCAGCAGTCAGTATCTCACAGGATAGGATTAGATACACAGCTCAGCAGTCAGTATCACACAGGATAGGAATAGATACACGGCTCAGCAGACAGTATCACACAGGATAGGATTAGATACGCAGCTCAGCACACAGTATCACACAGAATAGTATTAGATACACAGCTCAGCAGACAGTATCACACAGAATAGGATTAGGTAGATGACTCAGGAGTAAGTATCACACAGGATAGGATTGGATGCACAGTTTTTATGTGCAATATAATCATTATAATTTGTTATAACTAACCACAGTTAGTTACTATGCCCAGGCAACGCCGGGCTCTTTAGCTAATATATATATTGTGGCATGGTGACTGGTCATGTGATTGATGGGCGGTATGTATCACAGAGGTGGGAGGCCTTGTGATGGAAGCCTGGGCATGTTTTGTTCAGCTGATCTACTTCTGAGAGTTTTTGCTATACATTGGGAGGCTTCCAGGTGACTTGGAGAGATGGGTGGGTCCAGTCACCTACATACCCACCCAAGGGGTATGTGCCTGAATACTCAAGATAAAGCCTGTATGTGATTGTGTAGGTTTAAGGACCTGTGGTGATGTCATGAACACCTGACCAATGCATGTGATGTTACCTCACCTGTGGATGTGGTTAAGGCTACCTAATGGAGCCTGTGTGTTTGAGCACATGTGGCAGTGCTGGCTAGGCTGAGCCCGAGGAAGGAGGCCTGTGAGACACCTCCGGAGTGGACGGTCTGAAACTGTGAGTGATGCTGACCAGGGTCAGTGAGAGACATTGTGGGATACCTCTGAGGATAAGAGGTATCTGGGAACCTGTGTGGCTGACAATCAACATGTAACAGACAGGGATCCGTGTTGTGCTGACTGGGGTCAGAAAAAGACTGTTCTTTGGCTATAGCACCTGCGTGCTGGATATGCCATAGCCTGTGTGCCTACAGGCCTGAGGGAACAAAGCCCTGTTTATGGACATTGTTATTTTGTTTTGCCGGATCTACAGGCTGTCTTACTCTGCATTTGTGCTGCTGGGGATATGGAGCAATAAACCCAGGTGAACCTTTAAGAAAAATTGAGTCCTCTTGTATGTTATATAGCTGCCAAGTAAGTACACCCCAACCCGCTAGTGATCGATACATCACAATATATATAAATTAGTGTATGTATGTATGTATGTGTTGGGCTATGAGCACATCCCCCATCTGTGGATATCGGGCCCTCAGACAATTCTCATGGAGTCGGTTTCTAACCATTTGTGCAGACACATGCACATTTGTGGCCTGCTGGAGGATATTTTACAGGGCTCTGGCAGTGCTCCTCCTGTTCCTCCTTGCACAAAGGCGGAGGTAGCGGTCCTGCTGTTGGGTCGTTGCCCTCCTACAGCCCCCTCCACATCTCCTGGTGTACTGACCTGTCTCCTGGTAGTGCCTCCAGCCTCTGGACACTACACTGACAGACACAGCAAACCTTGCCACAGCTTGCATTGATGTGCCATCCTGGATGAGCTTCACCACCAGAGCCACTTGTATGGCTTGTCGGGTCCATCTTAGGCTACCATGAGTGTGAAAGCACAACCAACATTCAAAAGTGACCAAAACATCAGCCAGAAATCTTTGGTACTGAGATGTGATCTGTGGTCTCCACCTGCAGAACCTCTCATTTATTGAGGGTGTCTTGATAATTGCCAATAATTTCAATCTGTTATTTATTCCATTTGCACAAAAGCATGTGAAATTGATTGTCAATCAGTGTTGCTTCCTAAGTGGACTGTTTGATTTCACAGAAGTTTGATTCACTTGGAGTTATATTCTGTTGTTTAAGTGTTCCCTTTATTTTTTTGAGCAGTGTATAGCTAATGTATCTATTTTATAGGTACATCTTTGCCTCTTTGATTATACACATGTGTGGAGTCCCTCTGCTGATTAGGAATGTTTATAATCATTTTGTGAACTGTTTTGTTTCATGTCTCTGAGGAAGAACCTGATGTAAGGTTCGAAACGCGTCAGGCGTGGGGGGTCTGTTTTCCCCTTTATGGTTTTATCATGAAATTATGTGAATAAAACTTATCGTGGATTTTATTAAGTCTCCAGTGCCAGATCTTCCTTCTCTCTTCATGTTTGCAACACATGGTGGTCAGCCATTTGATCCCTAGGCACGACCGGCTTATAGGACTATTTTGGTGAGCACAAATTTCCCTTTCCCCTTCCTAATTTTCTAAATATACTGACTAACTGTGCTCCCATCAAGCCGCACATTTGTTAACATGCAAGCCGGGACTAAAAATATTACAGCAACTTGCTTGTTAAGAAGAAAAAAAGCTGATGAATTATTTGGCATTTCCTCTGATAATGAGGATAAGATTACTATGGACATGCATTCACTTTTCTCTGAGTTGGAGAGAAAGATGACTTCTCACCTTAAAACCTGGTGGGACTCAGTGACCCTTGAGAAATACGTTAGTCATAAGATGATACCGCGAGGTTTGAGATTAAAAAAGGTACCGACTGTGATTTATAATGATACCTTTCTACAGAAGTGGAATGATATTTTGAGTGAATGCTCTTTGAAACTAATGTCTCTTATTGTGGAGGAAGAATCTGTCAAATTGACCAACATTGAAGCTTCCATCAAAGATTTGGAGTCTAAGTTGGATGTATTTTCTGATCATATGACATTTTCTAAGAGCTATGAACGATTACATGCTAATATTGATAATTTGGAAAGCGGCATTACCAAGTCCAAGAAAAATAAGTTCCTGCGTGATCGCAGGGACTATGACTCTAATATGGTTTATGCTTGGAAACAATTCACTCCGTATAAGCCTAGATCTATTCTCAAGAGGAATCAATCATTCCGTAGTAACAACGTCAGTTTTTCCTCATGTGAACAGTCTTTTAATTCACCTACTACTTCTGAGGGTTCAATGGACTCTAATCGGGTGTTACCTTTAACATCACATGCAAAAAACGATCAAAGAAAACAAGGCGAGGTGGACGTCGACGTAAGAAGAAAGCATCAATATGGTCTGCGGAATGTGAATCATTGGAGGAAATAAATGGTAACATTGCTGCGTCTGATGAGTTTACAGTTATAAACATTTCAGCTACCATACTGAGTGAAGCTCAGCTGAGCGTTTTGAAGAGAGGACTTTCCTTTTTCCTACATGTAGAGGGGATTTGTTTCAAACATTATGTGATGTCAATCGATTCGTGCGATTATTAACAGTTAAGAGACATTTCTTTACTCCTGATTCTGGTAATCAATTTTCTGATATATCATCCTTGAGTTCAAACAATGTTGATTTGTTGTCACTTGCTGCTCCTGTTAGAGATCAAATTTTGTTTGACATGTTGTCTAGTTTGGAGAACACAAATCAACATACAGCAGTACAATGTGACACAAATGTACAGATATCTAACCCCACTTTTTATCCCCTGATATCTAGAGTGCCCATTATGGATACTTTCCAGAGGGCAATAGAACGTGATGTTAAATCTCTGTTGGATTCAGATGTGCAGTCTTGTATGAATTTATCTGTAATTGAGCAGCATGCGCTTCATTTACTAAGTAAGAACCAACATATAGTAGTCCGCCAATCAGACAAAGGGGGGTCAGTGGTGATTCTAGACTCACTACTATATCGCAATGAAATTTTATCCATGTTATCTGATATTAATACATATCATCCTCTCAACAATGATCCTACAAGCTGTATTCAGCAGGGTTTATCTGTGATTTTGCAGGAGGGTCTTGCTTTGGGAGTATTGGACAAGCGCATGGCTGATTCTTTATATGTGGATAAACCAGTGTGTCCTGTATTTCACGCCTTACCCAAAATTCATAAAGGCGTGTTTCCTCCACCTTTCAGGCCCATAGTGGCCGGTATTGGAGGGGTTAATGAAAAACTCTCCGAGTGGATAGACAGAAAATTACAACCTTTGGTTTTGAGAACACCAGGTCACATTAGAGACACCAAACAGCTTCTGCAGGCACTTCAGGAGGTTGCATGGGGGCCTCACCACACATGGATAACATGTGATGTTGTTGCTCTATATTCATGTATACCTCATGATTTGGCATTATCTGCTGTTTCCACCATTTTGACTGAAGAAAGTAATTTCAGTTCTGATCTTAAAAAATTTATCATTATGGCGTTACAACATCTTTTGAACACCAATTTTTTCAAATTTGACACTAAGTACTATCTTCAGGTGTGTGGCTGCCCGATGGGGTCAAAATTCTCTCCTACTCTGGCCAACTTATATATGTCCTTTTGGGAGAACAAATATATATATACTATGGATAATCCCTATTTAGACAATGTATTGTGGTGGGGGAGATACATTGATGACGTGATCCTATTGTGGTTTGATCGTTGTGATGTATCTCCCTCTCCTGGCATGCTTAAGTTTTTTGAGTATATTGGGACTAATTCTTTGAATATTAAATTCACCCACGAAATACATGGCATTTGTGCTACATATCTGGATGTTAAAATTATGGGAGATGTCAAAACGGGGAATATAAATACTTCCCTATATAGAAAAGATACCAGTGGTAATGCCATATTGCATGTGGATAGTTGTCACCCGCCACATGTGATACGAAATTTACCGTTGGGTGAATTAATCCATGCCAAAAGATCATGCTCTAATGATGCTCTTTATGAATCGGAGCGTCGTAAAATTTGCACCAGGCTATCAAAAAGGGGTTATAAGAACTGGATGTTAAACAGGGCTATTAAGAAAGTGGATAACAAAACTAGGAGTAGTTTATTACAGAATGACATGGTACACACTAATCAAAATAAAAATATTCCCACTTTTTCTACCGCTTTCAGTTCAGATTACAAGGGTGTTATTAAAATCATAAATAAACATCTTCCCTTACTGCATCAAGATCCAGTCTTATCGCAGATATTGGCTGGTGGACATAGGTGTGTTCCAAAGAGAGCTAAAAATTTGAGTCATTTTTTGTCCCCCTCATTGTATTTGTCTGATTGCACTAAACCTACGTGGTTAAATTACTTGGGCAATTATAAGTGTGGTGAAAAATTGTGTGGTTTGTGCCGCTATATGGATATTACAGATAAATTTGTTAATTTTAGTACACAACAAACCTACAAAATCAAAACCTACATGAATTGTAACACCACACACTTAGTGTATATGGCAGAGTGCACATTGTGCAGTTTATATTACATTGGCTGTACCACACGCAGCCTGAAGAGGAGACTAAGTGAGCACATCACCGCTTCTAATCCAGAGTCTATGTCCAGTCGTAGGAATGTGTCTGGCTTGTCCAAACATTTCCTTGAAATACACAAGGGTAATTTATGCAGTCTTAAAGTTAAGGGAATAGAACGGGTATTGAAACCCCCCAGAGGGGGTGACTGGGAACATTTACTACACTGTCGGGAAGCCTTCTGGATACTTGCGCTTGATGCACGATATCCGCAAGGTCTAAATTATAGAAATGATCTTATGTATTTCTATTGAGTGCTGAGATTTTTGCTGTTTTTTATTTTTTTTATTTTTTTTTTTTTGGGGGGGGGGGGGGGTTTATTTATTTATTTATTTATTTATTTATTTTTCTGTTTGTCATTTGATAGTTGCTATGTATTTATGCATTTATACGTGTGTATTGCACATGTTTTTATTTATTCTATGTCTTGTCCATTGTTGTATTGGTCTTTTCCTTTTTTTTTTTTTTTCTTTCTTCTTGCAAGGGAGTGACTCCACCAGTGATTTGAGGGCTTAGTTGTCTGCCTCTTTGATTATACACATGTGTGGAGTCCCTCTGCTGATTAGGAATGTTTATAATCATTTTGTGAACTGTTTTGTTTCATGTCTCTGAGGAAGAACCTGGTGTAAGGTTCGAAACGCGTCAGGCGTGGGGGGTCTGTTTTCCCCTTTATGGTTTTATCATGAAATTATGTGAATAAAACTTATCGTGGATTTTATTAAGTCTCCAGTGCCGGATCTTCCTTCTCTCTTCATGTTTGCAACACATGGTGGTCAGCCATTTGATCCCTAGGCACGACCGGCTTATAGGACTATTTTGGTGAGCACAAATTTCCCTTTCCCCTTCCTAATTTTCTAAATAGGATTAGATACACAGCTCAGCAGTCAGTATCACACAGGAGAGGATTAGACACATGGCTCAGCAGGCAGTATCACACAGGATAGGATTAGATACACAGTTCAGCAGTCAGTATCTCACAGGATAGGATTAGATACACAGCTCAGCAGTCAGTATCACACAGGATAGGAATAGATACACGGCTCAGCAGACAGTATCACACAGGATAGGATTAGATACGCAGCTCAGCACACAGTATCACACAGAATAGTATTAGATACACAGCTCAGCAGACAGTATCACACAGAATAGGATTAGGTAGATGACTCAGGAGTAAGTATCACACAGGATAGGATTGGATGCACAGTTTTTATGTGCAATATAATCATTATAATTTGTTATAACTAACCACAGTTAGTTACTATGCCCAGGCAACGCCGGGCTCTTTAGCTAATATATATATTGTGGCATGGTGACTGGTCATGTGATTGATGGGCGGTATGTATCACAGAGGTGGGAGGCCTTGTGATGGAAGCCTGGGCATGTTTTGTTCAGCTGATCTACTTCTGAGAGTTTTTGCTATACATTGGGAGGCTTCCAGGTGACTTGGAGAGATGGGTGGGTCCAGTCACCTACATACCCACCCAAGGGGTATGTGCCTGAATACTCAAGATAAAGCCTGTATGTGATTGTGTAGGTTTAAGGACCTGTGGTGATGTCATGAACACCTGACCAATGCATGTGATGTTACCTCACCTGTGGATGTGGTTAAGGCTACCTAATGGAGCCTGTGTGTTTGAGCACATGTGGCAGTGCTGGCTAGGCTGAGCCCGAGGAAGGAGGCCTGTGAGACACCTCCGGAGTGGACGGTCTGAAACTGTGAGTGATGCTGACCAGGGTCAGTGAGAGACATTGTGGGATACCTCTGAGGATAAGAGGTATCTGGGAACCTGTGTGGCTGACAATCAACATGTAACAGACAGGGATCCGTGTTGTGCTGACTGGGGTCAGAAAAAGACTGTTCTTTGGCTATAGCACCTGCGTGCTGGATATGCCATAGCCTGTGTGCCTACAGGCCTGAGGGAACAAAGCCCTGTTTATGGACATTGTTATTTTGTTTTGCCGGATCTACAGGCTGTCTTACTCTGCATTTGTGCTGCTGGGGATATGGAGCAATAAACCCAGGTGAACCTTTAAGAAAAATTGAGTCCTCTTGTATGTTATATAGCTGCCAAGTAAGTACACCCCAACCCGCTAGTGATCGATACATCTCAATATATATAAATTAGTGTATGTATGTATGTATGTGTTGGGCTATGAGCACATCCCCCATCTGTGGATATCGGGCCCTCAGACAATTCTCATGGAGTCGGTTTCTAACCATTTGTGCAGACACATGCACATTTGTGGCCTGCTGGAGGATATTTTACAGGGCTCTGGCAGTGCTCCTCCTGTTCCTCCTTGCACAAAGGCGGAGGTAGCGGTCCTGCTGTTGGGTCGTTGCCCTCCTACAGCCCCCTCCACATCTCCTGGTGTACTGACCTGTCTCCTGGTAGTGCCTCCAGCCTCTGGACACTACACTGACAGACACAGCAAACCTTGCCACAGCTTGCATTGATGTGCCATCCTGGATGAGCTTCACCACCAGAGCCACTTGTATGGGTTGTCGGGTCCATCTTAGGCTACCATGAGTGTGAAAGCACAACCAACATTCAAAAGTGACCAAAACATCAGCCAGAAATCTTTGGTACTGAGATGTGATCTGTGGTCTCCACCTGCAGAACCTCTCATTTATTGAGGGTGTCTTGATAATTGCCAATAATTTCAATCTGTTGTTTATTCCATTTGCACAAAAGCATGTGAAATTGATTGTCAATCAGTGTTGCTTCCTAAGTGGACTGTTTGATTTCACAGAAGTTTGATTCACTTGGAGTTATATTCTGTTGTTTAAGTGTTCCCTTTATTTTTTTGAGCAGAGTATAGCTAATGTATCTATTTTATAGGTACATCTTCTTGACCACAATAGGTTACACTGCCTGTGTTGCCAATAGCAATCAATCACTAAGCATCTTTCATTTCACCAGAGCTGTTTAAAAGCTGAAAGCTGAGCTTTGATTGGTTGCTATGAGCAACAGTTTTCCTTGTAGACAGTTGTGGTAACTGAGGACTATTATTCTTATTATTTCTATGGTATTATTGTCCTTCTGTAAAGCTGGAAATAACACAATTTATTACCATGCTGACACAGACCACCCTCTGACACAGACTGCAGGGGGAGCCCAGAATCAGGAACGAACTTCTCTTTGTCTGGCATGAGGCATCTCATTAATCCAAAATGTTGGCCTACTGAAATGTATGTTCAGTAAATGCACTCAATACAGTACTTTGTCTGTGCTCTTTTTGCATCAATGATTGCATTAATGCGGCGTGACATGGAGGCAGCCTTCAGCTTATCTGAAGACAATGGGTCTAGTGTCTCTTGTCTTCCTTTTGACAATACCCCATAGATTCTCTATGGCGTTAAGGTCAGGTGAGTTTGCTGGCCAATCAAGCACAGTCATACTGTTTTGGCAGTGTGGACTGGTGCCAAGTCCTGCTGGAGAATGAAATTTCCATCTCCAAAAAGCTTGTCGGCAGAGGGAAGTATGAAGTGCTCTAAAATTTCCTGGTAGAATGCTGTGCTGACTTTGGTCTTGATAAAACACAGTGGAACCTGTTGGCAATGGCTTATTCAGGATACTCTCCAAGCATGTGACAACAGAGCTTCTTTATTGAGGAACAAACAGGAACAATATATGATAAGCTTAATAGATCAGGAATAAATCATTTATGTGTCTCTATCTGTGCGGCATCTACAGCAGGCTTCTTCTGCAGCCTTGCAGCGCTGGGGTCCTGGGTTCAAATCCCCCCAAGGACAACATCTGCAAGGAATTTGTATGTTCTCCCTGTGTTTGCGTGGGTTTCCTCCATGTAATCCGGTTTCCTTCCACATTCCAAAAACATACTGATAGGGAATTTAGATTGTGAGCCCCATTGGGGACAGTGCCAATAATGTTTGTGAAGCGCTGTGGAATTAATGGCGCTATATAAATAAGTAAAATAATTAAAATAAATAAGTTGCTTGACACAAGGAAGGCAATACTTGTAGCCCATATCCTGGACACATCTGTGTGTGGTGGCTCTTGAAGCAATGACTACAGCAGCATCCTCTCCAAATTTTTGAATGGCCTTTCATTAGCAATCCTTTCAAGGCCGCGGTTATCCTGGTTGCTTGTGCATCTTTTTCTACCACACTTATTCCTTCCACTGAACTTTCCATTAATATGTTTGGATACAGCACTCTGTGATCAACCAGCTTCTTTAGCAATGACCTTTAGTGGCTTGCTTTCCTTGTGGAGTGTGTCAGTGACTGCCATCTGGACATTTTTCAAGTCAGCAATATTCCCCATGATTGTGGAGCCTACTGAAACAGACTAAGAAACCTTTATGAACGCTTAGAAAGCCTTTGCAGGTACTTTTTCTTAATTATTCTAATTTACTGAGATAATGACTTTTGTATTTTTATTGGCTCTAAGCCATAATCATCAACATTAACAGAAATAAACACTTAAAATAGATCACTCTGTTTATAATGACTCTATATAATATATGCATTCCACTTTTTTTTTATTGAAGATCTGAAATAAATTAACATTTTGATGATATTCTAATTTTGCGAGAAGCACCTATATAATACTGATGGATTTACTCACACAGGCCAAATTGTTAATCCCAAAACACAGAAAGTTCTTTAGTCAGAAAATTAATAAACAAGAGAAATCAGCAATACTTTATGAAGGGAACAGTAGAACTTCTATATTGTTCTACTCAAGGTCATTGCAATTACAGTAATTAACTGTCATAGTTGTCCATTTGGACAACTCTTCTTCTGCAAACTGCTCCAGGTCTCTCATATTTGAAGAGTCCTTCTCCCAACAGCAATTTTAAGATCTCTTCACAGGTATTTAATGAGATTTATATCTGGACTCATTGCGTGCCACTTCAGAAATCTAAAGTGCTTTGTTTCCATCCATTTATGGGTGCTTCTTGAAGTATGTTTGGGGTCATTGTCTTGCTGGAAGACCCATAACCTAGAACGTAAACTCACCTTTCTGACACTAGGTACTACATTGTGACCAAAAATACTTTGGTAATCTTCAGTTTTCATGATGGCTTGTACATAGTTAAGGCACCCAAAACAACCGCTAAAAATCTTTGACCCTCCACCTTATTTGACTGTAGGTACTGTGTTTTTTGTAGGCCTCATTCTATTTTCAGGAAACAGTAGAATGATGTGATTTACTAAAAAGCTTTATCTTGGTCTCATCTGTCCACAATATGCTTTCCCAGAAGGATTTTGGTTTACTCACATACATTTTGACAAACTGTATGTATCTCTGTCATCAGTGGGGTCCTCCTTGATCTTCTGCCATGGCATTTCATTCAAATGTTGACTGAAGGTTTTGTGCTGACACTGATGCACCCTGAGCCTGCAGGACAGCTTGAATTTCTGTGGAATTTGATTTGGTCTGCTTATCCACCATCCAAACTATCTGGCATTGCAATCTTTCATGATTTTTCTCTGCTTTCCATGTCCAGGGAGATTTGCTACAGTTCCATGGGTTGTAAACTTCTTGATTATGTTGCACTCAGTGGACAAAGAAACTTAAAGATCTTTGCCGATGGACTTGTAGCCTTCAAATTGTTTATATTTTTCATCAACTTTGGTCCTCAAGTCCTCAGACAGTTATTTTCTCCTCTTTCTGTTCTCCATGCCTAGTGTGGCACACACAGACACACAATGCAAAGATTGAGTAAACTTCTCCCCTTTTTTCTGGTTTCAGCTGTGATTTTAATATTGGCCACATCTTTCACTTGCCACAGCTGAGTTTGAAAAAGCAATTTATGTTTGAAACAAAGTTTTTTACCCTCAATTTTGGAAAGGTGACAAGAATTTTGGCCTGCCCAGTTTTTGGGGTTTTGTATAAAATTTTGTCAAATTTGCTTTTTTTTTCGCCATGTACTTTATATGTTGTACCAATATACATAAAGGAAATAAACATGTGTATAACAAAACATATGTAATTGCAATAATTTTCTGCAACAATTTCAAGGATGCCAACACTTTTGGTCATGATTGGTTTTTCAATGAAAAGAACTATAAAAGAAAATTAGCTAGAATTGAATGAAATGCTTTTCTCAATATCAATACTACTTCATTAAATGTATTATTAATGGCCAGCGCTATGGCTCAGTGGTTAGCACTTGCAGCCTTGCAGAGTTGGGTCCTGGATTCAAATCCCATCAAGAACAAGATCTGCAAGTATTTTGTATGTTGTCCATGTGTTTGCGTGGATGTTCTCTGGGTTCTCCAGTTTCTTTCTATACTCCAAAGACATACTGATAGGTAATATAGATTTTGAGCCTCAATGGCAACAGAGATAATGCGGTATGTAAAGTGTTGTGGAATATGATGATGGTATATAAGTGAGTAAATAAAATAAATACATTAAATCAAACATTATCATTGAGGTTGGTAGAGATGAGCACATTTATTCCCATATAATTTAATTTTCAAATTTTACGAAAAAAAATGTATTCTCTGGAATAAGGATTTTTTTTAAATTTGCCTGATAAAAATTTAGCAAACTAGTAGCCAACTAGTTGTCATTTTGATAAATTGTAGAGGACTACCAAAAGGTTAAAAATAATTAATACTCACCTCACCGTTCACTAATAATGCAGCCTCAGCACCCCACCATCTGGTGCTCTGCATCTTTCCTGTTTACCTTTTCCCTTGCATGCGTCTTTGACCTGCTTCACTCTAGACCATAGCTTTAATGTGACTAGGCCTCTGATGTCCCTGAGCTCGCATATCAGTGGCGCAAAGGGATGTCAAAAGCCAAGTTGCGCTAGAAGCTATGGCCCAGAGGGAAGCAAGCTAAAGTAGATGAACATGATGTGGGAAGGTGAAAAGAAGAATTACAGAGGACTGGACAATGAACTGTGGGGGCAGAGAGATAGGTTGATAGTGAGGTGAGTATTAATTTTTTTTACACCCTAAGTATGTTATGCTCTGGGGGGTCTGAAAATATTCAATTCAATTTGCATCAAAATTATTTGATGCCAATTTCCCTGATAAATTTGAGATATTTGCCAAATTTCTGCAGAGTCAATCATCTATAGTGTTTGGAATTGATCAGACAATTTCGCAAACAAGTGTAAAAATGTTACCAATAGAACAAACAAGTGGCGAAATAACAGCACAAGTGCCAATAATAACTAAACCTATGGATTGTGTTCTCGGTAACAAACAGAATTGGTCCTTGCAGAAATCCCTGATGTACTCTAACTCATAGAGGATGTATGTTAGAAACTGAAGCTGCAAATACATTTTCTAATAAAATTGTAGCTAGAGGGGTAGGGTCATAATAAGGATAAGGCAATGTCTTTTCGTGTCAAGGTACAAAATAAAAATGCTCATCAGTACAGAAAAGAATAAACTGATCTTAAAGAATTATCACTAAGTGCCATTCACTGCAGTTACCCAACTGCATAAATGGTACTTTGTTGTTTAAAAAAATCAAAACGGGTAAAGTTTGGAAGAGGCAAAAAATAATATCATAAAGACTAGCGCTTTCTTTTTGTGGTCAGTTATTTGGCTGTAATCCTTAGGACTGCATAGGACTTATATAATATATATGGGTATTTATTATTTATCATTAAATGAGATTACTATTATAGGTATGACTTATGGAATATATCAAAGAGTTATTCAACTGATAAAATAAAACATTTATAGAGGGTATACACAATTTAGAAACTTTACCTATTAGCCTATATATAGAGTCACTGCAAAGAACATTCCTCACTCTGCAGCATGTCCCATCATTACATCGGCAGTCCATTGATTACAGTTTATAAGGTGTATTCATTCATTTCCACTGCTGAGAAATTAGACATCTATTGCTGGTTCACCTATAATTTACAGCTGATCACTAAAGTTTCTAGCAGAGAGATAGTCAGCAGGATTACTCAGAAATGCCTGCAAAAGTACGGAGCAATATTGAGCAATGTAGCTGTGAATCCAGCTCTGGGATGAGAAATGTAGCAGCATCATCAGTGTGAGTGTGACTCTGTACCTCTCTCTTTTTAAGTTGCTTCTCATTCTCCTGCTCCTTTCTACTCTTCTCCCCATTCCATAGAATTCAAAAGACATTTGTAATTTAACATCTCATCAAATCGGCAGTCTGTTTTTTTTCTTGACAAAATCGATTTTAGCTGTGTTTGATGGGTTCAGGTAGCAGGCATGCGGCTGGAGAAGAAGTTGCTGAAAAGTGGTGTAAGAAGAACATTTCTCTGATATGATATAATACAAAGTCTCTTATATTAATTTACTAATTAATGTATGTAAAGTTTTCTGACATTACTGTGACCATTTAAATTCTGCATAAAAAAAATGTTTCTCAGATAATCTCAATATATGGACATTAATAAATGGAATTTTAACAAGGAAATTGTAAAAAGTGAGTAGAAACAGTCATCCATAAGGTACTGTCACACTAAGCGATATCGCTAGCAATATCGCTATAACTTGTGACGTTATAGCGATATTGCTAGCGATATCGCTGTGTCTGATACTTACCAGCGACCCGCTCCCCCGCTGGTTATCGCTGATCACGTGAGAACGTCCAGGACTGTTTCTCGTCGTCAGCTTCCTGCGGCGCTTCCTGCGGCGCTTCCCGCTGTGACGACGAGCGACGCGTGGAGACGGACGGGAGGACGCAGGATCGCCTAGTGGGACAGGTAAGTAGCGACCCCCGTCCCCAGCGATGTCGCTGGTGAGATCTGCCTGTGTGGCAGCTCACTAGCGACCACTTAGCGATGTACCAGCGATCCTGACCGCGTCATATCGCTGGTCGGGATCGCTGGTACATCGCTAAGTGTGACAGTACCTATACTCTTACTCCTTAATTTAATCAGTCAGTATACGTCTCAAAATTGCTCAATCTCCCCAGATGAGGCCAAACTCATAGCATAGATTTAGTAGGTTGGCATGTTGTTGGCAGAGGAATTCTATTGGAACAAATGAATAAGCAAATCTTCATTAACACTATAGTCCGGAAGTGGAATCTGTAGTTTGATAGTGGCAGAGGAAGTAAGCCGCTTTGAGAAAAACACTGACACAGGAACATAAGTACTGGAGTAAGCAGTACCTTCTCTACTAACAGATATTGTGGCGTGATAAGTAATGCGAGAACTGATTACCGCCTTAAAGAAAACCTGTCATCAGGTTTTGCCCATCTAAGGTACCGCCAGTACCTACAGTATAAGCCCTCTGTTACCGCTTACTAGAATGCTGTATACATGTCTCCAATCTCTGCAAGGCACAATAAATAGCTTGTATCATACTTACAGATGGCAGGGTCCTATATGATGGGTGTCCCTGGTCTTGATCCAGCGCCTCCTCTCTTCTTGCAATGGCCTTCCTCCAGTGAATGCTTTGCATGGATGATTCGTATTACATCACCTACACAGCATCCTCCATCACGCTGCTGCAGCGGCACAATTCTTTTTGCCTTGCTGAGGGCAGAGCAAAGCACTGTAGAGAAGCAATCCTGCGCAGGAGCACGATGGAGGGCACTGTGTGGATGACATAGGATGCTCATTATGAGATCAAGTTGACCTACGTCATATAGTCGTTGGGTAACATTATGATGTTTCCAGGCCTAGTCAGAATAGAGGGGCCAAGGATGTAGGGACATGGAAAGAGAGGATACCTGAAGACGGGTCTAAAGTTAAAAGGGATGGCATGGCTGGGCAGATGATGACCGGGGCCAAGTGAGCATATTTTTTATCTCATTTTAACATATTCTCGCAAATGGCGAAGTGAATCACCCAAAGTTTGCATTTGCTTAAATCCATAAGTTTCTAAACAAGTTTGATTAATTTAGAGTTACTGTAATTTGCTAATCTCTAGTTGCTTATGTTAAATACATGTAGTATTTACTAAAAAAAAAAAAAGCCTCAATTTGACACGTATTATAAATGTCCCAACAGACTGATTCAAGCCCTTACTAAATGTGTAGAGGAAGCATTCTCTGTCTTTTCATGTGTATTGTTTGCAACATGAATGTTTCTTGTTTCTTGACCTAATTATTTACCCTGTTAACACAATCTCCATAGCTGCAAGACAGTCTTCACTCCAAATGTCACATAGGGTTAGCCGTCACTTTTCCAGAACACTTGAGATAGGTTCATGTGCAGTCAGGCTGTGAATAATCTGAGAATCCTAAGTGTGATAGAATGTTTGTATTATTAATATCAGATATCTCAGTGATACATTTATTCCAGCTTTTATTCAAGCTAAACAGCTTGTTTGAAGATCAAGCATCCCATGGTTTTATCTGGGGCCCCAGAGATCTCCGAATGCACGGAAAATTCACAGACTAAAGCAAAATGTCTTTTTATATTCCAAATGTAGAATAACTGTAGAGAAGGGCAGCTACTTAACAATCACTGTTGTGAATCCTAGACTTATTTTACTAAAGTGCTTGACAATGGCAACATCAGAAACTCTGATATAAACATCTATGCTGATTATATATATTTACCAGCAATACAATCATAAGATAGAGTGTCTGGTAACCCACTTGTGATAACATCATTGTCTAGAAATTCCTCAAAGTTGTATCCAGCGACTGATTGCAGAAGAAGCAAACGGAAATCCTCTTAGGGCACATACTCACATGCAAGAATACCCGGCACTGCCGCCGGCACTTGGGACCGGAGCGCTCAGCTGCATGTATTTCTATGCAGCTGAAAGCTCCGATTGGAGTGCCGGCGGCAGTGCCAGGTATTGACGTGAGAGACTCGTCCAAGTTTCTCGCATGTGAGTATGAGCCCTTACAGTTTATTCCACAGCCGCTCCCACAAACTTTAGCATTTATTATACTTGGAAGGTGTTTAAGAATTATTACAGTGCCATAAAAATGAATCAATTTTTTTAATATATTTTTACAAATAAGTCACTTGATTTATGAAAACAAAATTATTCATCGGAAGAAGGAAAATAATGAAAAGACAATGAAATCTTCAGTGAAGGGAAATTACTTAGGTTTAACAACTTATTTCTCCATTTATAAAAACAGACAATGAAAATGTAACATTTCACCTTTGTCCGTGTATGGCCCTAGCTTTTCTACACTGGGAGACAGTAACAGAATTGTTTTTCTTCTCATTCATATTAATTTGAAATTCTATGAATTTTCAACATCTTTTATGACTAGTGATGAGCGAACCTGAGGATGTTTAAGGTCGCTGAGCTCACCGACTATACAGTGAAAAGTTTGCTTTGAGGCCGAACTTGACCTTGAATTTGACCCCAGAACCAAACCCAGTAGAAGTCAATGGGGACCCAAACTACAGTGTTTTAAAATGGCTGTAAAATGGTTATAGTCAGGGTTAGGGGGCTACAAAAGGAAGCTAAATGGAAGAAGAGCAGGACAATTGTCCTGCAAACAAATGTGGATAGGGAAATGACTTAAAGGGGTTTTGTCACCATAGCAATCATGGTAAAATAGGAAGTAAATAAATAATGTAAAAATAGTAACAGTGCCTGCACAGAGATTTAGGCTTTCTACCGCCAATCCCGTTAAAAATTTCACCCATGGGGTGGAGTACCCCCACAGAAGCAGCTTAAAATTTCACCCAGAGCATGGGGCACAGTACACCGACATTAGCAGCTTACAGATTTCATCCACAGAGCATTTTTGCACATTTATTTCACAGAAGCTGATAACTGATTTCACCCACAGAGAATGCTTTCACAGATCACTGAGAAATCTGATTACCGTATTTTCCGGCATATAAGATGACTGGGCGTATAAGACGACCCCCCCAACTTTTCCAGTTAAAATTTAAAATCTTCTTAAAAGTCGGGGGTCTTCTTATACGCCAGGTGTCATCTTATACGCCGGGTGCGGACCAATCTGCAAATGGTGGGGGGAATAGTCCCAATGACGAAGGGAGGGGTGTCTCACTGAGAAGGCTGCCTCATTCGCGGCAGCAGTGCTATCTGCGGTCTCTGTGCTGGGGGGCAGCGGCTCCTCTTTCAGCAGTGTGGTGGCTCTGTGCTGGGGTCGTCGTCGTCGTCGGCTCCTCTTTGTGCATCGTGGGGGCTCTGTGCTGGGGGCGGCGGCGACGGCTCTTTGTCCAGCGTCGGGGCTCCACCGGCATTTCCTCAAAGCCCGGAGGCCCGGACAGCTCTATTGCTGCGATACGGTGGCCTCCAGGAAAGTGGCCGCTGGGGCCCTCACATGCGTCTCCCGAGATCTTGGGATGAGATCTGAATCTGAACATGCGCCGCCCCGTGGCCATTTTCCCGGAGGCCATCGCATCGCAGCAAAGGAGCTGCTCGGGCCTCCGGGCTTTGGGGAAATGCCGGCCACCCACCAGCACAGAGCCACTCCTCCCCACCATATGATGATTGGTCTGCACCTGGCGTATGAGATGACCTCCGGCGTATAAGACGACCCCCGGCGTACAAGACGATCCCTGACTTTTAAGAAGATTTTCAGGGGTTAAAAGGGGTTATACGCCAGAAAATACAGTAATAATGACACACCCAGACAAAGGAGCACTGTACCTCCACAGCTCCAAAATATCTGCTCCAGTAGCATATGTTACAAATGACGCATATGAAAAGCTGTTAGTATAATCTCAGATCGAGCTGGTGGACTGCAGCGAGGCTTGCTATTGTCAGTCCAGTTAAAAATTTCACCCACAGAGCATGGAGCAGAGTATCCCTACAAAAGCAGCTGACAAATATCATCCAAAGAGCCAAATGTTTATCTTCAGTAACGTAGAGTAGAGCAGCCGCAAAAAAAAAGCTAGTACTCTAATTCTTGGTATAGCTGGTGGTCCACCACAAGACTTACTACGGCCAATCCAAGCCCATTTGCCTTAGGGTGCCTCCCCACTGCTGTTGCCTTAGGGCCCCAGGGGCCTATGGAATGTCCCTTGAAAAAATTAGTGTTCAAAGCAGGCAACCAAGCTTGAATACTTCAGCTAGGGATATTGGAATTGTACTTCTTTTCTATTTTGTTGTTTGTTCCAGCTGGGTCCATGATTAAGATGGGACCTGGTAGAACACAAAGTGAAGGAACTATAGACACTCTCAGCCATCCAAACTCAAACCACCCACAGGAAGGAATGCAGAGTTCACATGGGTTCTATTCTGGAAAGGCAATTTGAAAAACTTGAGCCACATCCAAGGAAGGCAGCAGTCAAGCAAAATAACCACTTCTCAACTGAATCAGCAGTTGATATTGTGAGACACAATAGCCATCATGACAACTTAGATGCTCTGTAATTGGAATGATTAGC
Source organism: Dendrobates tinctorius (assembly GCF_039654945.1). Taxonomy (NCBI): domain Eukaryota; kingdom Metazoa; phylum Chordata; class Amphibia; order Anura; family Dendrobatidae; genus Dendrobates; species Dendrobates tinctorius. Next base: position 47,893,377 of record NW_027361698.1, read on the forward strand.
TAAATCCTTTAATGTGCAGTATGTCCAGCCACTATGGTAGATTAAAATTATTTTTAAGCACACTACTCGTACAAACATGTCTGCAGCGTACACAGATGCTTTTGATTACAGTACTTCCATAGAAGCTAATAACAAATTTCATCCACAGAGAATGTTTCCACATTTCCACGAGAAAGCTCATTAAAAATTTCACACCCAGAAAATTTGGCACCGTACCCCCCACAGGCAGGGTTTCAAAGTACCCAAAGCCTGATTTCGTCTTCCTGACCAGGACAATTTTTACAATTGTGACCAGAGTCACTTTATGAGGTCATAACTCTGAAACGCTTCAATCGATCTCACTGATTCTGAGATTATTTTCTCATTACATATTGTACTTCATGATAGTGGTAAAAATTCTTTTATATGACTTGCGTTTATTTGTAAAAAAAAAAAACAGAAATTTGGTGAAAATGTAGAAACTTCAGAAATGTTCAAACTTTTAATTTTTATGCCCTTAAATGAGAGTCATATCACACAGAATAGTTAATAAATAACATTTCCCACATGTCTACTTTACATCAGAACAAATTTTGAAACATAATTTTTTTAATGACTTTGTAAGATTTAAACGTTGACCAACGATATCTCATTTTTACAATAAAATTTGCTAAATAATTTTTTAGGGACCACCTGACATTTGAAGTAACTTTGAGGGGCCTATATGGCCAAAAGTGACAACATTCTAAAAAATGCACCTCTCAAGGTATTCAAAAGCACAGTCAAGAAGTCTATTAACCCTTTAGGTGCTTCCCAGGAATTTTTGGTATGTGGAAGAAACAAAATAAACATTTGCCTTTCTTTCACAAAAAATTTCCTTTAACCCCTTCACGACCCAGCCTGTTCACCTTTCTGACCCGGCCAATTTTTACAATTCTGACCACTGTCCCTTTATGAGGTAATAACTCTGGAACGCCTCAATGGATCCCACTGATTCTGAGATTGCTTTCTCATGACATATTGTACTGTACTTTATGATTGCAGTGAAATTTCTTCGATATGACTTGCGTTTAATAGTGAAAAAAATGGAAATTTGGCGAAAATGTTGAAAATTTTGCCATTTTCCAACTTTTAATTTTTATGCCCTTAAATCAGAGTCATATCATACAAAATAGTTAATAAATAATATTTCCCACATGTCTACTTTACATCAGCACAATTTTGATTTGGAACCAAATTTTTTTTTTTAGTTAGGAAGTTACAGTTGTGGCGAAAAGTATTAAAACCCCTGCAATTCTGTCAGGGGTTTTTCATTTAAATTTTCATTTAAATGTGTTTTTCATTTAAGACAAATTAAATGAAGATAATAATACCAAAGAATTTGTGTTTGCAATCATTTTCAGGAAGAAACTGTGTATTATCTGACAGAATTGCAGGGGTGTCAATACTTTTGGCCACAACTGTATAAGGATTAAAAATTGACCAGCGATTTCTCATTTTTTCAACAAATTTTTCAAAACCATTTTTTTAGAGACCACATCACATTTGAAGTGACTTTGAGGGGTCTATATGATAGAAAATACCCAAATGTGACATCATTCTATAAACTGCACCTCTCAAGGTACTCAAAAACACATTCAAGAAGATTATTAAGTCTTCAGGTGCTTCACAGGACTTTTTGGAATGTTTTAAAGAAATGAGCATTTAACTTTTTTCACAAAAAATTTACTTCAGATTCAATTTGTTTTATTTTACCAAGGGTAACTGGAGAAATTAGACCCCAAAAGTTGTCCTGAGTACGCTGATACCCCACATATGCAGGTAAATCACTGTTTTGGCGCATGGCAGAGCTCAGAAGGCAAGGAGGCCATTTGACTTTTCAAAGAAATATTTGCTGGAATTGAGATCGGACGCCATGTCGCGTATGGAGAGCCCCTGATGTGCCCAAACAGTGGAAAGCCCCCACAAGTGACCCCATTTTTGGAAAGTAGACCTCCTAGGGAACTTATCTAGATGTGTGGTGAGCACTTTGAACCCCCAAGTGCTTCACAGATGTTTATAATGTAGAGCCTTAAAAATAAAAAATCTGATTTTTTTCACAAAACTTATCTTTTTGCCCCCAAATCTTTATTTTCCCAAGGATAACAGGAGAAATTGGACCTCAAAAGTTGTTGTGCAATTTGTCCTGAATATGCTGATACCCCCATATGTGGGGGTAAACCATTGTTTGGGTGCATGGAAGAGCTCGGAAAGGGAAGGAGCACCGTTTGACTTTTCCAATGCAGAATTGGCTGAGAGCATGTTTCGGAAAATCTCCTTCGTCAGGGGGAAGGAGAAGGAGATTTTCCGAAACGCGCGTCGGGGCGCGTTCTTTTGGCACACCGCTCTCACCACTATCTGCCCTATTGCCTTTCAGGTAACACATTATATTGCATTGCGCTGTATATCTCATTGTATAGGCGTTGCATTGGGGTATGTCTTATTAGTTTATCTGTCCCATCATTGCCTGGTCAATTGCCTTGTGGGCAGCGCACTGCGCTGTATTGTGCTGGACTATCTGGGCCGGTTCCTCTTTCCCCCGTTTTTTTTAACAGGCGCCTCATTACCCTTTGCGCTTTTTTGTGCTGGGTCTGTGTTTGATTCGGCCCATTTTAATTGTGCAGCGTTGTCCAGCGTGTGTGCTGTCTGATTCCTGGCTCTGGCCCATTTCTACTACATAGCGCTTTGTATGGCTTTTTTCAGTGACCGTTTGCATAGCTATTATATGGTGCACATTTATTATTCATTTTATTAGTGCACCATTACTTCAAGAACATTGGATGTATCTCTATATTCAGCTTATTTTTTACAGCGCTATTTCGATTATTTTTTAGCATCTTTTGTGTTAGTTCAGCAAAGAGCTTTGTTGTTATTATTTTTTGCTTTTACTATCACTGTTTTCACTTTTGGTATATACATATAGATACATATCTTTTTCACAGCATTTTTTGTATTATTTACCAACATTGGTCTATATATACACATATATTTAATTTTCATGATTTTTATTCTTTATTGTCATTATCATCACTTCACTATTCATTGCACTTATTATATATGTCTTTTTGCTGTTCTACATGGGGAACATTACATATGCTTTATCTGAACTATTTCTGCTGTTCAGTGGTGATACCATTAGAAGTATAGATACTTGTCGATTAATTCAATGAGCGGTTTTTCTTGCCTTTTTTTATATATATATATATATATATATTTTTATTGCCGTTGTTGTTGTCTGGCCAAATTTACAATAAAGGCTTATTTTATCATGCACATTTTATTTTTGTTTTCTTATATATTTTTATTATTCTGATTCTCTCTTTTACATCACTAGTTTGTTTTGTTCTTTTTTAGTACTTCTACAGGCAGGTCGGGAAGTGGTTAAACCTTTTTTGTTTTACTTTTGCAAGGGTAACAGGAGAAAATGGACCATAAAATAAGTTATGCAATTTTTCCTGAGCATGCTGATACCCCATATGTGGGAGAAATCTACAGTTTGGACACATGTCATGGCTCTGAAGGGACATAATTAGCGTACACTTAGTCATGTTTTGAGAGCCCCTGATGTGCCTAAATAGTGGAAACCCCTAACAAGTGACACCATTTTGGAAACTAGACCCCTTAGGGAACTTATCTAGATGTATATTGAGCACCCTGAACCCACAGGTGCTTCACAGAAGTTTATAATGTAGGGCCGTGAAAGTAAAAAAAATCACATCTTTCCCAGATAAATCTTTTTTGGCTACAAATTTTGCATTTTCTTATGGGTAATAGGAAAAATTGCTCTATAAAATTTGTTGTGCAATTTCTCCTGTGTAAGCTGATACCCAATATGGGGAGGAAAACAACTGTGCACGTCAGGGCATGTCGCATTTGGAGAGCCCCTGGTGTGCCTAAACAGTGGAGAAACCCCACAACTGACACAATTTTGGAAACTAGACCCCTTTGGGAACTTATCTAGATGTGTACTGAATAACTTGAACCTCCAGCTGCTTCACAGATGTCTATAACGTTAAGCCGTGAAAATAAAAAAATCACATTTCTCCTACAAAAATCTTTTTTAGCTTTAAATTTTGCATTTTAACAAGCGTAGCAGGAGAAAATGGACCCTAAAATTTGTTGTGCAACTTCTCCTGAATTTACTGATACATAATATGTTGTTAAAAACTACTTTTGAGGCAAAGTGCCATGCTCAGAAGGGAAGAAACGCCATATTATAGTGCAGATTTTGCTGCACTTGTTTGAAGTTGCCATATTACATCGGCAGAGCCCCGGAGGTGCCAGCACAGCAGAACCCCCCATAAATGACCACATTTTACATTTTATAAACTAAACATCTCAATGAATTCATCTAGCGGTGCAGTGATTATATTGACACCACAGGTGTGTCACAGACTTTTATACCATTATGCAGTGAACATAAAATAATTTACATTTTTACCATCAAGATTGTGTGTTAGCCCCAAGTTTTACATTTTCATACTGGGAAATCGGTAAAAATGCCACCAAAATTTGTCCCATAATTTCTACTGAATGTGACGATACCCCATATGTGGCTGTACAATACTACTTAGCTATGCGGAGACTCGGGAGGGATGTAGCGCTATTTGCCTCTTGTTACGGAGATTTTCCTAGAATAGTTTGCAGATTCCATATTAAGAACCCCTAAGTGATAGAAAAGCAGAATCCTCCCTCAAGTGACCCCTATTTAGGAAATTATAACCCTTTGGGAATTTATCCACTGATGCCCATGAACTGATTTGAGTGCCACCCTGCTGTAAACATTGTTGCTCCTCCTCATCATCAACATTATTTTCCCAAACTGTCCCCTGGCGGTACAGTTGGGTACCTGAATGATGTTGGGACAGGAGCCCACCCACTGAGCCATGTGTGCATGACAGTCTTGATAGCGGTGTGAATTGGCTTTGCTTTTCCTTCTGCTTCTCATACTCCTGTGCCAACACCTCATGCATCATGGCCTGAATTGTTTTTTCCAGCAGGCATGTAAGTGGTATAGTAAGACTGATGATTGCGTCATTAGCTCTGGCCTTATTGGTGGAATATTCAAAGCAGTGCAACAATACACACACATCCTTCATGGGGGCCCAGTCATTGGTAGTGAAGTGGTGTTGTTCTGCAGAGATACTCCACTATTGCCTGCTGCTCGCAGAGTCTCTCCAGCATCTGAAAGATGGAGTTCCAAATTGTTGTTACATTACATATTAGCTGGTGAGTGGAAGGCTGATGTTTTACTTCAGCACAGGCAGACGAGCAGCAGTAGAATAAGAATACTGAAAGTGCGCACACACTGTCGGCACTTTCAACAGCAGCTCCATCATGTGTGTGCAGTTTTTCAGGAAGTTCTGCGCTTCCAAGTTTATCACAAGCCCAAGTAAGGCATGGGCATAAATCCGTCTAGGCCGAGAGCTGCTATAAGATTTCTCCCTTTATCGTACACTACTAGGCCCCGCTTGAGGTTTGCCAGCACCAACCACTCATCTGTCTGCTGTTTGATCCCAGTCCACAGCTCCTGTGCATTGTGGGATTTGACCCCAACAGAGGCAGTGGAGGAAGCAGAGTAGAAGGAGGTAGCTTGGACAAAGAAACATCCAGCAATACCATGTAGTGGTAGGACATAAGCTAGAATATCTTACGCCTCTGTCCCAGCCACCACTACATTTACCCAATAGGTAGTTATGGAGATGTGCTTACTGGTCCACATATCTGTGGTTATGTGGACCCTCCACTGATGGCATTGCGCATTGCACACCTGAATTGGTCCTCAACACATTTGTGCAGGGCAGGGATTGGCCACCTGGAAAAGTAATTGCTGCTGGAAGCAACATACTGCAGGACAGCCACCACCATCAGTTTTTTTAAAACTGTCCATCTCCAACAGCTGGAATGGCAGCAATTCAAAGGCTAGTAATTTTGGAAAGTGGTCATTCAGGACCATGTCTCTTTGGTGGCTGGGGGGGGCATCTACTCTTTCTCTAGAGGATTTGGGGGATGGAAAGCTGAACAATTCCATTGGATGGTGTGAAGATGCTCGGTGACACTGGTGGAGGTGGTGGTGGTGGTGAGTTTATTGCATCCTCTTTTTGCGGGGAGGCAGGTGGCCTTGTTAATCATGAGCTGGAGGAAGAGGTCAGGACTACAGCAGAAGACTGAGCAGCTGGAGGCTCTGATCTGTCATGCTTTTTAAGGTGTGCACCCCATTGCACCTCGTGCTTGGAATTAAAATGCCTAGTCATATAGAACATTTATGCCTCGGTTCATGGTCAGATGGCACAGAATGCAAACCACCTATTGCTTGTCATCAGAACTTTTTCTGAAGAAATACCACAGCAGGAAGCTCTTTAGAGTTGTCTTTGGTGTGCTTATTTCAGCAGAGTGGTGGGCAGCAGCTGATGTACTGGCCAGGGGCTGTTTGCAGTGCCTTTGCACCCTGCTCCCTCTTTTGCTGTTTTGGAATTGCAGCGTGGCACCTCCTCTTTCTCTGAGCTGTGTACATCAGTAGGATGACCTCTGCTCCATGTAGGGTCTAGGACTTCATTATCCCCTGCATCATCTTCCACCGATTCTTTAACCCTGCCGCCCTCCTTGCCAGTCTGCATACTGCAGATGGCAATTGAGTTTCGTCATCATCTGACATGTGCTGCAGTTGTCCACTGACTGTGAGCAGTAGGTCTCCAATGTACTCATTCTCCAATCTAACAAGTAGTTGGGCATCAGTGTACTCAGTCTCATCCCTTTCTATGACCATTGAAATTGTATTTATTAGGCATTCTACAAAAATAAGCAACTTTAAATTACTTACTTTATTTCCCATTGGCATATGAATTCATTGCATTAATGACCCAATCTCTGACAACTGCTTTTCATGGAGCAGGTCCAGCATGTCCAATATGTCTCTTACAACAGGCTTACTTGTATCAGCACCTACACTATTTGCCTTCACTGTTGGGTGCTGCCACTCCATCCCAGTGGGGGGGGCATTGACAGCAGTAGAAGTGGTGTGGTATTCACTGCTGGCAGGTGCACTTACCACGCAGCACAATTTTCCTCTGAGCTGACTGTGATGGGAGTGTAGCTACAGTGGGGCAAAAAAGTATTTAGTCAGTCAGCAATAGTGCAAGTTCCACCACTTAAAAAGATGAGAGGCGTCTGTAATTTACATCATAGGTAGACCTCAACTATGGGAGACAAACTGAGAAAAAAAAATCCAGAAAATCACATTGTCTGTTTTTTTTTCATTTTATTTGCATATTATGGTGGAAAATAAGTATTTGGTCAGAAACAAAATGTCATCTCAATACTTTGTGATATATCCTTTGTTGGCAATGACAGAGGTCAAACGTTTTCTGTAAGTCTTCACAAGGTTGGCACACACTGTTGTTGGTATGTTGGCCCATTCCTCCATGCAGATCTCCTCTAGAGCAGTGATGTTTTTGGCTTTTTGCTTGGCAACACGGACTTTCAACTCCCTCCAAAGGTTTTCTATAGGATTGAGATCTGGAGACTGGCTAGGCCACTCCAGGACCTTGAAATGCTTCTTACGAAGCCACTCCTTCGATGCCCTGGTGGTGTGCTTTGGATCATTGTCATGTTGAAAGACCCAGCCACGTTTCATATTCAATGCCCTTGCTGATGGAAGGAGGTTTGCACTCAAAATCTCACGATACATGGCCCCATTCATTCTTTCATGTACCCGGATCAGTCGTCCTGGCCCCTTTGCAGAGAAACAGCCCCAAAGCATGATGTTTCCACCACCATGCTTTACAGTAGGTATGGTGTTTGATGGATGCAACTCAGTATTCTTTTTCCTCCAAACACGACAAGTTGTGTTTCTACCAAACAGTTCCAGTTTGGTTTCATCAGACCATAGGACATTCTCCCAAAACTCCTCTGGATCATCCAAATGCTCTCTAGCAAACTTCAGACGGGCCCGGACATGTACAGGCTTAAGCAGTGGGAAACGTCTGGCACTGCAGGATCTGAGTCCATGGTGGCGTAGTGTGTTACTTATGGTAGGCCTTGTTACATTGGTCCCAGCTCTCTGCAGTTCATTCACTAGGTCCCCCCGGCGTGGTTCTGGGATTTTTGCTCACCGTTCTTGTGATCATTTTGACCCCACGGGGTGGGATTTTGCGTGGAGCACCAGATCAAGGATGATTATCAGTGGTCTTGTATGTCTTCCATTTTCTAATTATTGCTCCCACAGTTGATTTCTTCACTCCAAGCTGGTTGGCTATTGCAGATTCAGTCTTCCCAGCCTGGTGCAGGGCTACAATTTTGTTTCTGGTGTCCTTTGACAGCTCTTTGGTCTTCACCATAGTGGAGTTTGGAGTCAGACTGTTTGAGGGTGTGCACAGGTGTCTTTTTATACTGATAACAAGTTTAAACAGGTGCCATTACTACAGGTAATGAGTGGAGGAAAGAGGAGACTCTTAAAGAAGAAGTTACAGGTCTGTGAGAGCCAGAAATCTTGATTGCTTGTTTCTGACCAAATACTTATTTTCCACCATAATATGCAAATAAAATGAAAAAAAAACAGACAATGTGATTTTCTGGATTTTTTTTTCTCAGTTTGTCTCCCATAGTTGAGGTCTACCTATGATGTAAATTACAGACGCCTCTCATCTTTTTAAGTGGTGGAACTTGCACTATTGCTGACTGACTAAATACTTTTTTGCCCCACTGTATATATATACAGTATATGAATAAACAATGATGAGCAAAAGTGTAACAATGTTTTTAACTTTTTTACTTTCAGGTTCCACATCTAACCATCCACTACTGCTTCAAACATGAGACTACCATCATTTTATAAACAATCACCTTGCTATCTCATATATATACTTGGCAATTTTTTGGGATCCTGTTACCTCCCACATTCGCCACCCAGTCCCATGTGAGATACGTGGATTCAGGAATTGTGGCTGGATAGATCACAGCTCCTTACTTCTGTAAGCTTTTAAGGAGGAAAGGAGAACCCTTTTAGAGCTAGTATTGACAAAATGTTCTACAAGAAGCAGCAGGACCTGATGATGAATCTAAAATTTCATTTACAATCTGTGACACATAACTTATAATTCCTTATGTTTAATGGAGAAATCAAAAGCTTTTCAATAGCTTATTACGCACTTTATCATTAAATGTACTTTTAAACTGATCCCATATTATTCTATGGGTAATGGATATTCATCACTGGCTTCACTCAGCCATAGACTATAATGGTATATGTTAACAGATAAGCCATAAAAACTATTTAAAGCTGCTGATGCACATATGCAATAAATGCTTGGATGGATGCTTCTATCATTCATAGGCTCCCATGTTCTAAAAGTATCCCATACTGTATACATACACATAGGCCCCTGTAATTTTAGGAACCTTTCAGTGTCCCTGATGTCAACTAAGCTTAGTAATTTTCAAATAAAAAAGATGAGGCTTTAATGGACATAATATATAATCACATTGTTACAATATATATTTTGTTTCTGTTATGGACCCTTTTAGTTTTGTCTCGGAACACCTTCAAATGGTTCATTGCATAAAAACATTCATCTTTGTTCTATTTCCTTTATCTGGGAGATTTTACACCTTGTACTCAGTCAGTAAAAAAGTAAATAAAAAGTATGTTCCGGTTGGGAGTGTGCTGTCTCAGGACTGGCATATCGCTTGATGCTTTAGCGTCTTAATGACTACCTGTAGTTGTACTGCTTGTAAGAATAGGGAGCTCTCAAAGCTCGTTGACAGAGGCTGCAGATAGGTCAGGATCTGTCAAGTTCAGCTGATGGCTTCTCAGCTGTGTTCAGTAATGTTCTGTGAATACAGAGTTTGGAAGATGTAGTGTGTTCAATTCAGGCTTCCTGTGAAGATGCAATGCAATCTCAAGAGCTGCTTTACCAGCTCTTCTGAAGCCGGTTATGATTTCATTTTGTCTAAAATTAACCACAGGTAGTTGGTAAGCACATTTCTACTTACAACCCATCCATCAATTATATTTATGCTTTAAATACAAGGTAGAAAACTCTGCTGTAAAGCCAAATATACCACAGACAATGTTGGTAATAGTCCAAATATTTCATTTTTTGCTTTTAATAACACATATTGTTCTTGAAGCAAACCAAAGGAAGTGAGAGCTGCGGCTGCTGCCCCACTTCCTCCGCATGGCTTGATTTATCCAAAGAAGGGAAGACAACGTTGATAGACAGCAGGGATTGCGTGACATGACAATGTCAAGCAAGGCCTAGGAGAAAAAGTGTCCATACTAATGGAAGGGAGCCGAGCCCCGGAGGTAAGAATAAGTGTTACTACTGTTGTTACTTCTTGGACAACTGCTTTAATTGCTTGCATTTAGGAAAAAAACACCACAATGGCTAAGTTTACCCAAACATGTAAACAATTCATCCAGTAAAAAATCAATCTGTATGTCCAATTTTATTACCAGCATGCATTGGTTTTTATACATCTGCAGTTCATAAAATGTACCTAATACTGTTTACTATGTTAAGAATTGCAATGTATCTGTAAAAACGTAGTTGACCTGTATTGAATTGGATTTCTTTTCTTCACCCATAAGCTTGACTGAGCGAGCCTCATCTGAAGTATGGAAGAACCTAGTAGATGCTGCATTTTTTCACATTTCTCATAAAAAAAACGGCCATCTAAACTACCCAATGGAATAACATGGGTCAGAGTGCTTTCCATGTGAAGTCAGCTTTTTGTTTTTACGGACAGCGCCAAGAATGAAAATACCGTCTCATGATCAGACCCAAACACTGAGGTATATGTTGAAATATCTTTGTAGAAAGACTTGTAGTGGTCGATTCTTTACTCTTTTTTCCATGGATTTAACTTTAAGATTAAAGGTTAACATAATAGGATGTAATAATTTCAACTTCAAAGCCAGACCTTGTGAATGACAGAAAGTCAGAGCATAGATTTCAGGAGAGACAGAGAAAAGACGTGTAACTTATTAATTTCAAATGTTAACACCATTGTTTTCTTAAGTATCTTCTCATTGCCCTTATCTTTTTCTTTTATCAATAACATTCCTTATTTTCTGTCTTCCAAAGACAGACTTGCATGCACTCATATACCAGTTACATTGACAGCATAATGAAGGCATTGCAGAGCTGTCAAAGAAAATCTTTTATCATTTGTAAAATTATAGGCTGCTAGAAAATTACTTAACTGTGCCATTAACTCCAGGCGCATTTGGAAGAAATAAGGAGTCATCCCTTTTGATATTATCTGATATATGAGAATAATAATACAGCTGCAGATTGAAGAAGGCTTATAAAGACTGTGGACATTACCAGCTTCTGGGTTAGCAGAGAATTCAATACGACATAGAAATCACAAGAAACATGATAATAATGCACAAAGGATTGAATTTGCTGAAAGGTTTTGCAAAATAAGAGGATATGTTTTGAGATATAATATTAAAATTACAATGTCACAGGAACCCATTCTTTTCTGTCCAAAACTTTCACTTGATTGCACCGGAGGCCAAGTGCTTCCTTTCTATAAGAATAAGGTAGATTTGAAGATGTGAAAATGCAGTGACTCCAAACATCCATCAATAACATACAGCTCTGGCAAAAATTAAGAGACCACCACATCAAATCCCTGTCATGGGCAGCCCATTCTCCAGACCTGAACCCCATTGAAAACCTCTGGAATGTAATCAAGAGGATGATGGATAGTCACAAGCCATCAAACAAAGAAGAACTGCTTAACTTTTTGCACCAGCAGCAGTGTGATAGACTGGAGGAAAGCATGGCAAGACGCATGAAAGCTGTGATTAAAAATCATGGCTATTCCACAAAATATTCATTTCTGAACTCTTCCTGAGTTAAAACATTAGCATTATTAATTCTAAGGCTATGTGCACACGCTGCGGATTACTCTGCGGATTTTTCCGCGCGGCTTTGGTGAAATCCGCAGGTAAATCTGCAGGACAAAAGTCCTGCGGTTTAACTGCAGAGTAGCCTGCGGTTTTACACCTCATAATGATAAGGTGTGAAACCGCTGCGGAATCCTCACAAAGAATTGACATGCTGCGGATTGTAATCCACGGCAAAACCGTGCGGAAAAATCCGCAGCATCTGCACAGCGTTTTTTTGTTTTTCATAGGCTATAATGGTACTGTACTCCGCTGCAGAAACCGCTGCGAGTCCGCAGGGTCAAATCCGCTGCGGAACCGCAGCAGAATCCGCAACGTGTGCACATAGCCTAAATGATTATGAACTTGTTTTCTTTGCATTATTTGAGGTCTGAAAGCACTGTTTTTTTATTTTGACAATTTCTCCTTTTCAGAACAAAAAAACAAAATTCATTGCTTGGAAATTCAGAGACATGTTGTCAGAAGTTTGTACACTAAAAGAACAATTTACATTTTACTCAAAAATATACCTAATGTATAAAGAGAAAAATCTGACAACCTGAACATTTGAAAGTGGTCTCTTGATTTTTGCCAGAGCTGTATTTGTCAGATTGCTTTATTATTAATTTCTACTGTATGTTACTTGCCTCCCAGGCCATTTTATATATTAGACAAACCTTTTTCATCACATTTGGTCAGATATCGGTTATTCTGTATTATACTGTGGCTGCTCGTGATCACAGAATAATTAGTACTATCCTCATTTTCATCCTTTTTCACTATCCTCATGAAATGTATTCTAATTTTATATAAAATTCTTATTTAAAGCATTATATATGCAGAGCGAATTCTAACCACTGTGAAATCATTATTATACAATAGTCACAGATATTTGTAATGTCCCTAATCTAAGTTATTAATCTCTAAACCCTGTAAATGATAAGGATATGTAAATTATAAACCAATCATCCATAATACTAAAACCATTGACAAGTGAAGAGATATAGATTTATTATATTTAGGGTTAAGCGAGCACTAAAATGCTTGGGTGCTCATTGCTTTAACTGAGCAATTCCTAATACTCGTATGCTCCTTTCGAGTAACGAGTATAATGTGAGTCAATGGGAAAGCAGAGCTACAAAGAGGTCTGGGGGGGCAGTGAAAATGTTCAAAAGGATGGGAAAAGTGCTGAACTGAAGGATAACAGCATGGGGAACAGCATGGAGAAGACCCCTGGAAGCATCTCTGACTCTGACTCCCAGATCACTGCTGAGAACAATGGTGTCACACTTTTACTCCACTTTAAGTGACTGACACTAAAACATTCCAAACCGATGAGAAATTGCATTTAACAGGAAAAAAAATGTATGAAACCATTTTTTCCTGTATAATGACTTGTATATAAGGCAACATTTAAAAAGGATTTTAAAAAAATTATATTTTTAGTAGACCAAACTTGATTTTTTTATTAAAAAATAGGAAATTCTAGCTGAATTCATGAAGGAATCAAGAACTGCCAGAAATAAGGGACTCAGATACATTCTGTATTAGACATGAAGGAGAGATTCACATACATTCTGTTCAAATTGTCATTGTATTGTAATGTCATTGTAATGGTACTCCCAGACTCATAAAGGCTATGAACTTGTGATGGTTATATACCAAGGAAATGTACTCCAGACCACGGAATAGTCTATGGGTGAGTAATATAATACCGATAAGGATATGTGCACATGTTGATTAAAATTTCTGAACCATTTCAGCATCTCTTGGCAGAAAAAACGTAGCAGCAAAAAGCACATTTTGGTGTGTTTTTGACGCCTTTTTGGGTGCATTTTCAATTGACTGGAGTGCAGTAAAAGGTGAAAGATGCAGGGCAAAAACGCACAGAGAACTGACTTACAGCAGAAGGGAGGACCGGGCTGCTGAAGTGCCGGGTCCGGAACTGGTGGAGCCGCACCTCCTGTTGCTGGAGGGAATGCAACTGCAGCCGGAGCAAGCCGATAACCTGGGTGAATGGGGCATGGCCAGGGTGAGTAAGCTAAAAGGTGCTGTGCGTGAACAGAGGGGAGATTCCCGCCAGAATGCTGAGCAGGTGCGCAATGGGAAGACTAATTGGCTACAGCGTACAGAGACAGGGCGGCAGAGTGAAAGACTCACCCATACAGGCGGGTGCGCAGGGGAGTGTGCGACGGACAGAGCATCGTGGAACGGACATCCTGGTGTCAGCTGACATTCAGGGAGGCGCATGCCTTGCAGAGCATTGCAGAGCAGCCATTTGGGTGGCGGCTGCTACCCAGAAAGACACACGCAGAGTGGAACCTTACAGAGAGCTTGATCCTATTGCTCCATAGTTACATGGACTAGGAGCTCAGCAGGCAAAACTGGAGACTGCCCGCTGCCACCAGAAGCAGGACCGTGTGTTCAGCAGGGACACCTGAAAACGCTGCACCGACCACCTTCAGCATTCTAACACCCACGGTACCTTCAGAGCTTGATGGGTTGTGGAGCTCCTATAAGTGAACTGTTATCAAAAGACTGTCTAGTTTAACAACCTTTATTCAGTTTAGTACGCCTTTTCCCTTGCTATCTCCCTGCGAGGAGTTTATTGCTGGTGGATAATTAAATATAGCTAATCCCTGCTCTGCTGCATTTGTGTTACTGCATCCCAGTACCTGATTATTACACTAGCATCAGGTTTTCTTCAGATTTTGTCACAAATCCGAGCAGAAAAAAACACAACAAAAATGCACCAAATCTGTAACATGTGCACACAGCCTAAAATACATTTTTTGAGGGTTACATAGCAACTAAATGGACTTCAGACTACAGAATAGTCTATAGGAGAGCAATATAATACCAAAAAAAATTTGAACAAGTTTTTTGAGGGTTATATAATAATAATCTTTATGTAGCACTAACATATTCCACAGTTTGCACACATTATCATCTAAATCTAAATTCCCTATCAGTATGCCTTTGGAATGTGGGAGGAAACACACGCAAACACAGGAAGAACATACCAACTCCTTGCAGATGTTGTCCTTGGTGGTATTTGAACCCATGACTCCAGCGCTGCAAGGCTAACCACTGAGCCACCGTGCTACCAACAAAATGTACCCAAGAAGCTGTAATTCCTAATGGGTAAGAAATATGATACCTTTACCTTTTTAACATGTTTTTTGAGGGTTATATACCAACAAATGTACTCCAGACCACATAATCATCTTTGGGCAAGGGATACAATACTGATAAAATTTGACCAAGTTTTGGGAGGCTTTTAAAGCAACGAAATGTACCACAGAAGATATAATACCCTATGGGTGAGCAATATAAAATCAATAAATTTTGTAAAAGTTTTTTGAGTCTTTTATAATAACAAAATGGACTCCAGACCATGGAATTGTCAATGGGTGAGCAATATAATACCAATAAATTTTTGAACAACTTTTTTTAAGGCTTTTATAGCAACAAAATGTATCCAAGAAGATGTAATACCCTATGGGTGAGCAATATGATACCGATACATTTTGAGTAAGTTTTTGGAGGCTTATATAGCAACTAAATGTACCTAAGAAAATGTAATACACTATTGGTGAGAAATATGACACCAATAAATATGGAACTCAGAGGGATGGCTGCTGCTATGAGTCGGCAGAAATCCTCTGTGTCTACCAGCTTAAATATCTACATTTCCACAGCAAGCAGCCTGGGAATGTGCCCATTTAACATTTGGGCCTGTAGGTGGGTGGCTGGCAACTTTCTTTTTCATTACAAGGTCTGTTTCTTGTGCTTCAGCAACAGGCATAGTTGCACCTGCCACATGTCCTCAGCATCTGCTTGCTTCATCATCAGCAATTCCTCTTCCCCATCCCTTAATGCATGTCTTATGCATTTTGTAAACCAAGTTTACTTTTAATAAAAGAAAAAAATTGGTCACCTGCAGCAATCAAAGTGTTTTTTTGAAAAATGTTCACAGACCACGTAACACTATGTCTGAGAAATGGAGGCCTACAAAATTTTTGAAAAGTTTTTGTTCACTGAGATCACAGAAATTTACTTCACACTACAGAATAGTGTAGATATCACAGAAATTTACTCCACATTACGAAATAGTGTATGGCTGAGCAATATAGTCCACAAAAGTGTTTCAAAATTTTTTAGGTGTGTTATATAACATAAAAAAGGACCTCACAGCACATAATACTTGATGGATCAAAATATATTTAATTTTTCCAGCACCCTCAAAAAAACTAGAGCTTTACTGTATATTTGCCAATGGACTGTACAGGCCTAATCCCTGTCTACAGACTGGATTCTGTCACTTTTTCTGCTCCTACGACTCACTCTCCCTCTCTAGGCAAAATGCACATTGTATATGCTGCAAACGATTGGCCCTTAAAAAGGCTGTTAGTATGATGGCTCAGCTTCAGCACCAGTATCAACACTACAGGCATCTGATTTGTTATACTGTGCACAAAGGCCTTGCGTCTGTGTGCCAAGCCAGGCAGTGCGTGTCCTTTTATAACCTCTGATGATGTCACACGGCCAGTCAATCACAGTAAAACCACAACCAAGATGGCTATGGCATGCAGTGACTCACAAGCAATCCTCGCATGTTTATTGGCTGCATAACAGGCACCAATGATATAGAGAGGGGATTCAAGTTTTACATTGCGCACTGCTCATTATTCACCGAGTAATGAGCACATCCGCGCATCGTTCATTCATCCCTAATTATCTTGTAAAGAATGCGATTGTCAAATTGGTTCTAGGGCATGTCTTATACTGTAAAGACTCAATTCTGAACCCAGAGGTTTAACTACGAGTTCAGCATGGGGAGAGGGAAAGAGGAAGATGGTGGAGGGATAAACATCTGAATGGGCCTCTAACTGGAAGCGATGTTTACAAGTACTGTGGTGTACCTTAATTGTGTGTGTACAGCAGTGTTTCTGAAAGTCCTCATGGCCCACCAACAGATTATGTTTTCAGAACTTCCTTAGTTTTGCACAGCTGAGACAACCTGTGGCTATTTCTGATATCTTGATGACAATAATTCCTTCACCTATGCAATAGTAAGTTAGGGGATTGTGAGGCTTCGAGTTTTGGAAACACTGGTATAGGGGAACCTCAGTAGATCACTGTGCTGTTACTGAAAAAACCCCTATACAATGATGTTAATCAATATTATCACCATACAGTGAACATATGGTGGTAGATACCAGTCTTCCAGAACATTACAGTGCAATTACAGATAGTAACATATAGCTGATGCTTATACTGATAGAGTTGCTCACTTTTCTAATCTTTTCTATCTGGCCCAGACTGTCTTGACAACTTTTCCAGTTTTGACTCATCTGTAGGGATCACTACAAAGACACAATTGACTTCTCACATTTCCAGCATAGTCCCCATCTATTCCCAAACTGTAGATGCTCCATATCCAAATGTCACCATAAGGCTGGAGTCACACTAAACGCATAAAAAATCAGTCCGTTTCTCACTGCCGATAGTCGCACGAGTGTAATGCAAGTGTCATGCGAATGTCAGAGTGTCATGTGAGTACAATTCGATTTTTCACACCTAGCATTTGATTTACATCCAAATGCAGTGCAATTGCTATCTGATTGCAATGCAATTTTAACATGAGCTTTTACATAGAGCAATTCTCTATGTTATTTACACATAGTTTTCAAAGGAAATATTCTCCTAAACACACACATAGATAAATAGATGTATAGATAGATAGATAGAAAGATAGATAGATAGATAGATAGAAAGAATAAAAGTTGTCATCCAGCAGAGACACTGAGAAGCGACTGCTACCGTTGCTAGGTGTCTTCCTGTGAACTCTTATTGCCTGTCTGACGATACCGTGAGTGTGAGGAAGTTCTCATGCTCACGGTGCCATTAGAAAGGTCCTGGGAGTTCACAGCCAATGAACTCTCTTCACTTATCTGACGTCAGCGTGAGTGCGGTGGGAAATTTACCGCAGGTCACTGAGACTTCGTTCCCACCGACACACTGTGAGCAAGGACAATGAACTGTGACAATGAGATCACCACGAGCACTGGCATAGGGACCACTTTATTCTTGATAACCAGCGATGACAAAGCTGACAGCTGAGGGTTGTAGCCACCTATACACAATATAATTTCCCAACAGCTCCCTTATACACAATATAATGCAGACCACAGTTTCCTATACACAGTATATTGCCCCGCACAGTTGTCCTCGCACTCTGTAATATCCTCACATTCCCTAACGAAAAATATTAACATTAATAAAATACATCATATGCTCACTAAATCCCAGATCCTGATGAGTCTGTCCTCAGAAAGCAGAAAGCGTGGGAGGACCAATGCAGTGATATCATCGCACAGTGGCCTGCAAAGGCCATCAGAATACCAGTGCAATGAAGACATCTCACTACTCCTTTCAAGCCCATGACTAATCCAATTTGTCACACTACCATTCTGTAGACCACAGGCCTAAAGTGACCTGCATCCTATAAAACTGAAAATGGCATAACAAGGAGACAATGCTCACATGCTCTGCAATAGAGTTTAATTGTATAGTGTGCTGTGCATGCCGATACAGTATAGAGTGGTGGCTACTTTGGGTAGGCTCTTCTAAGTGAGGGAATAGGGACGACTGCTTCCCTCTGTCTCCCCGGGAGCAATGCTACTGTTTGAAGCTGATGTTTAAGAAGTAGAAAAATAGCCAAACATATGATGCTGAGTTACTTTGACAAACAAGAACATCAGATCAGTTGTGTGTTGTTACATGTGAGCAGCAAATAGTACCTACTAAATGCAGCCCAAGGGAAGAAAGTCCACTGTACTGGATGCGCAATGCTTATTTGAATAGGAGCAAAACTGCACCGGTACCTATCAGCAGTCAATAAGCAGGTACCATGTGGTGGTGTTCTGTCCTTAACACAATGTACACCATGGGTTGGTAACAGCTGATCAGTGAGGGTGTTGGACGTCATAATAATGAACTATCTGAAGGTAGATCATCATCCTCAGGCTAGGGTAACAATACTAATGTAGCGTAAATCAACTTTAAACTGTTTATGTTGACCTTGATACAGTGAATTGCAGATTGTTGCGTACGCAGTTGTGTAGCTGCAGACCAGTAGGAATAAACCTGTCAACTCTGCCCATTGCTAGCAAGCATCGGAACTGGACCATGCACTGATGGAAAGAATGAGCCTACAAGATGATAGTCAGTTTTATTTTAATGTCATCACAAGTCTGTGTATATAAAAAATGTACTAAATAAAATGTAATTTTATACTATTCTATCCCTTCATGTTTTAACATAGCAGATCACAAGTATTTATGTAATTACATGCTAATTACAAATTCTTTCGAAGAAGCAGGATACAATTATTCAAATTTTCTAACTATTAGAAAAGGCACAAAAAGATATGAATGCTGCATAGAAGTAACTGATACATTAAAACATTTCTGAATGTGGAAGCTTAACCCCTTATCCACATCCACATGTCTTTACAGACAAATGTGATAACTTCCTGTATAGAGGTGGCTCCTGTTCTGGTTGTGATATAAAGTTGGCACCTCGGAATAACTGCTGTGATCGAAGCTACCTTTGAATGAAACAATTTATCCTCTTAGATGCCATTGTCAATTTTGACAGAAGCATTAAGACGGTTAAGAATTAGGTGAATGGTTGCTTCAGATGCCCACTGCCTTCATTGTAATAATATAATGCTGATGAATTATCATTGCAGCTATGGGTCTACTGAAGAACCTCATTTCTGTCACATTCGTACATTTATGAATTCCAGACTGTGGCTTGGCTTAAAGGGAATCTGTCAACAGCAGGTTTTTGCTATGTAATGTCAGTATAGCATGAAAATTCAATGATGTGTCACATGTCCTGCTGCTTGGTGCTGTTTACATAGACTGAAGGTTTTATCACATTGTGATCAGTATTGTCCAAACTACAGAAGAGCATGCCTCCTAGTCAACCTCTGCATCTTCCTGTGATAAGCACCTCACTCTCTAAGGACATTGTACCTACAGAGGCTGGTGTGGGCGGGGTTAACTTCCTTAGCTCTGCTGCATTGATAAATATAAACTCTGTTTGTGTCACAACTGTGCACCCAGTAAGCCAAGTGATACACCGTTGAATTTAGGATCTCTTTGCCTACATTATGCTGCTCTCAGATCAGGTATCAAAAATCTGCTGACAGATTCCCTTTAATAGTACAATAGACTATAATATTGCAATACTATGTATAAACGATCATGTGATCACAAATTCAAGTTCCCTAATGTGACTACTTTAAAAGTTTAAAATAGATAAATAATTTTTTAAAAAAGTTTAAAACCACCCACTTTTCCTGTAATACAAATACTAAACTCTAAAGATTGAAAAAAAACAAACTTATTATTATTTTTAACTGACAAAATCTAAAAATATCTACAAAATATGGTAAACACTAGAGCTGACCAAACCTTTTCACGTTTGGTTCAGCAAATATTTAAATGTTTGCCGACTTGCCAGATGAACATAACCGAACATCAAAGCCACGCCTACACTCTTGCAGTTCTTCAGGCACATGACAATTGATCTCATAAGCTGTCATGTGCCCCTAACTGCCGCGGGTGGAATCTCAATCCACCTGTGGCTGTTAACATGGCAAATGGAAGAGCAAGACAAAGTTTTAGAATTGTAGCATCTAACAGATGCGCTTTTTCTAGGGTGGCTGCAGGCTGCTATTTTTAGGCTGAGGGGGGCAATATCCATGGTCCCTTACCAGCCTGAGAACAAAAGCACCCGGCTGTCTGCAGTAGCAAAGCTGGTTGTCAAAAATCAGGGGTCACCATATCATTTTTTAAAATTACTTACTTAAATAATTAAAAAATATGGCATGGGGACCCCTCTACTCTTGATAACCAGCCTTGCTGAAGCTGACAGCTGAGGATTGCAGCCTGCAGCTTTTTATTTTACTTGGCTGGTTATCAAAAATACAGAGGAACCCATGTCATTTTTTTATTATTATTTATAGCACAGTCAGTGGTTGATGAATACTCCCATCAGCCACCGCTTGCTCCCACTGTTAAAAGTTGAAAACCACTCTCAACAGTTGAATACAACTCCCAAAATTGTCTCCTGCAAGAGCTGATCACAGTGCAAGCAGGAGACTGTAATGTGAGCTGTCTACACTTCAGCATGTGGTGTTGGGGAACAGCGCAAACTGTACAGCTGATTCTCAGGGACTGGAACATGTCACACTGATGACACAGGGATGACGTTTTGCGGCCCATGCTGCTACCGAAAACACTGATGCCTGAAAGAGCCCTTAGTGAACTCGCTCAATTACCGAACTTTGGCTGACTTTTGCCAATTTTTAAAAAAATCCACTGGAATCCGAACACGAATCCAAATGAGCTACGTTCGAATCTAAGATTGGCATATGTTTTCCAGACAAGTTCGCTCATTTCTATTAAACACAATTGAAAAAAAAGTGACTGCAGCAGAAAACTGTTCTGTCAGATCATCAAAAAAAAGAATAAATAAAAAAATATTAGAAATCTTGTATGTGCCACAAAATGACACATATAAAGAAATACATCAAAAGGCAAGTCTTCAAACAGCTCTACTGACTGAAAATAAAAAAAATTATAGCTTTCAGAAAAAAAGGCATATTTTTACAAGTTTTAGAAAATGGCCTTATCACCAAGGGTTTAATCATATATGATGTCAAACTTAAAGAGCTTGTCCGACCTAAAAAGTCAAAACATTTTTTAAGCTACTCTGTACTGTATTGTAACATGCAACACCCTATTGCATTTAGCTTTTTGCAGCTACCTTTCGTTCCTCCTGAATTTCATTTCATTGCCTGCACCCAGTTTGCTTACATGCAGATCTCCAGACAAGGTAGATTCCTGTTTTTTTTTCCAAGCTTACAGCCAGAGGTAACCCTGCCCTGCCTTAGGGTACATGCACACGCTGCGGAATCTTCTGCGGATTTATCCGCGCGGATTTTGCAAAATCCGCAGATAAATCCGCAGGTCAAAAGACCTGCGGTTTATCTGTGGATTAGCCTGCGGTTTTGCCCTGCGGTTTATCATCTCCACAATGGAGGAGATGGTAAACCGCTGCGGAATCCGCAGAAAGAGTTGACATGCAATTCTTTCTGCGGATTTGAAACCGCAGCAAAAACCGCGCAGATAATTCTGCAGCATCTGCACAGCAGATTTTAATTCCCATAGGGAATAATGGTACTGTACACCGCAGCAGAAACTGCTGCAGATCCGCAGGGCCAAATCCGCTGCGGATACGCAGCAGAATCCGCAGCGTGTGCACAGACCCTAAGGGTCTAGCTCCACATTGACTGTTAGTATCTGCCCCAGCACTGACCTTTATCATTCCAAGTTCCAGCATTGGAAGTAACAGAGGAATGATCTCGTGCCTTCATCTGTGGAAAAACAGCACCGATCACTCCACTCAACACCCCATCTACAATGGTGATAGAGCTGTCACATGTCCTGCACGTTCTCCCTGACAGACATACTGTATGAATACTGTGTAATGAAAACATCTGTTGTGAGTCTGTGGTATATAAACAGTATATACATTGTGTGTACAATATAGCATTTGTTATAATGTATATAAGCATATATCTAGGCTATAATTGTTACTTCATATAGTTAGTCAAAATGTGTCCCGAAGTATGCATAGCGTATACTTGCGGTCACATGACTGCTTGGTCTCGCCGCCAACAACGTAGAATACTCACACCGTCATGTGTGGGTTCACAAATTTGCAGTCACATACAATTACTATAGACGTTTGTGAAAAACATGGACACACCTTTAAGATTTTTGCTTGTTCTACATAACGTTTTGAATAGAACATACGTCACACTGCCAAACATTGCAGTATGTCACTGCTACATGGTCGCATGATGCAGGTCCAGAAGATTGCATTAAT
This sequence comes from Dendrobates tinctorius, assembly GCF_039654945.1. Taxonomy (NCBI): domain Eukaryota; kingdom Metazoa; phylum Chordata; class Amphibia; order Anura; family Dendrobatidae; genus Dendrobates; species Dendrobates tinctorius. Next base: position 47,916,262 of record NW_027361698.1, read on the forward strand.
TTCCATACCACTAATAACCCCTCTCTCCCAGTGTCACATTTTAGTGACAGCATGATAAAGACGTTGGAATGGGATTAAAAGCAGAGTTTGCTCCACAGAGGGCAGGTGCCAGCTGCTGTTAACCTCTTTAATGCCACTGTCAATTGCTGACAGTGGCATTTAAAAGGGTTGTCTGGACTAAATCGACAAGTCTGTAGTCACTCTATGTTACTGCAGACTTTTGAATCCTCTCATTCCACTTCGTGCTGTGAGGATTGTCTAGTGTCAGTGCTGGGAATGGCAGCCACAATCCATCTCGGTGGGTGCTACCTTGCGCAATGCATGCTTACAGTCATGTGACTGCCCACCCGCTTGGGGAACATAGGGAAATTATGACAATGTACATATCACAAGATTTGACAGAATGCAGCCATAAAATTGATTGCAGACTTTTCGTCTAAGAACAGAAACCAACTTAAGAGGATAAAGAGGTTGTCCAGGCATGTGATGCTGATGACCTATCTTGTAGCCAATTAGTGGAGGTTTGACACCTGGCGCCACCACCTATCAGCTGTTTTAAGCTTTGGATGTGGCGTGAAGAAGAAAGCTCATGAGTGCAACTTCATTCCCTTTGTAGTGGCCGCTGCCAGCCACTTTCTAGTACTGCAGTATGGCTTCTAGTTCCATTCATTTTACTTTTTGCTTAAAAAAACTAATAAGCTAACTACCTGCCTGTTCTTTAAGATGCCGGCTCAGAGCAATTACTGATCGCTCCTGACAGCGATTCAGTGGCTCTACGTGAACAGTGCAGCTTTTCTTCTTCTGGGATGCTCTGTTAACTGGGTGTGACTACCAATGTCATGCTGATTGATAGTCTGATTCACACACTTAGATAGCAGAGAGAGATGACTGTCAACCAGCATGACATTAACAGCCAAGCCCTTTAAATAGAGCAGAGAGGAAGAGAAGTTGCTGCTCTGACATCACTGGGAGCAACTGAATCACTGTCAGGAGTAGTCTGAGACTGCTCTGTGCCTGAGAGATCGGCATTGGGCACAACACGCAGGTAGTTAACATTTATCTGCCTGTTAGTTCTTAGGCACATTGTGAAAAAAGTGCTGGATAATCCCATGAAATATTGCTTCAGTACAGGGTTATTGTGGTCATTGCGGTACACATACACACTAATTTCACACACAAAAAAGAAGATATATGATGTAAATATATAATCATTTCTAGCACTTGCAAAGTAGAAGCATAGTTGGAGGGATAAGAGACAGCTGGAGACTGCGTAATGTCAGCTGTGGCATTATGACTAGATTCCAAACAGTTATACACTAGCTGGGGTGTGACCAGCTCCTTCAGAATCAGGGGTGAGTCGGTTCACATACTGACATTTGGTATGTAGGCAACAGAGCGAAATGCTGACAGTGAGTATATTACATACTGTCAGCATACTGAAGCCTAGATACACGCATAAAGTATAATGAAAACCCGGACAACCCCTTTAATTAGTGGGGTTTTTTTTTAGAATTATGAAGCCTTTGTTGGTAGAAGATTTGGTGATGCTCAATTGGAGACGTCTATGTGTGTCCATCCAATTATTGTGATGTATGCTGCCGTCTGTCGAAGGTTTGTCTTGCATGTTGCTATGATGTGTTAATTTCATGGAACAGTATGGATACACACCACATTACTTTCTTAGTAATGGGTAACGTACTTAAGAAGCCTTGAAATACATTACATTGCATGAGGTTACCAGACATACCATTATCTATAAATACAAAAGTTTTTTACAATATTCGTAAAACTAGACATCAAATGGTCTGTAAGAAGTGATTAGATAACAGCAAATAACATCCTCAGAAACAGCAAACAAATAGCAAAATCCATGTAGCAGGGGTATATCTGGAGGGAACGGGGGGCAATTTCTCAAGGCACAGCTGGCAGGGATGGAAAATCGGGCTGTCAGATTGCCTCATATGGCTTTCACCCAGCCTGAGGTGTCTCCCAGGTGGCTGTAATTTGCCTCCTTCTGGAATGGGATTTGTCTGTTTTCTGAGCTGGCTGTAAAGTTGACAGCACTGTCAGTGAAAGTGTAACAAGTCGGCTCCCAGCAATCAATTATACTTGCATTTTTCAGATGTGAGTACAACTGAAGACCTGAATATCAACACTTCCTGGTCAGGGTGATGTCAGCAGCGTGTTCAGTTTTGAAGTGACATCATTATAGGTAAGTGGGAAATGTATGGGCAATCAGTATGAGAGGCGCAGGGTGAGTAGGTGGGGAGCTGTGCAAAAAAAACAGTATGGGGAGCAGGAAAGGGGGGAATGTGTGAGGAGACAGTATAGATAGTGTAAGGAGTTAGTATGGGAAGCAGTGGGACTGTGTGAGAAGAAAGTATGAGGCTTGGGGGGAAGGGAAATGTGTGATGACACAATAGTGGGAGAAATGCATGGTGGGGCAAGATGTCGAAAAAAATAAGGTGAATGACTCCATCAGAGAAAAGGTCACAATAAATGACCTGGATCAAAATGTTTAGTTGTGGTATTGCCTGCATCTCATCAATACTGTGGTACCTGTATGGTCTGCAGTCTGATGATGACTGATAACAACTTCAATATCTCAAGGATATACTGGAAATTGTAGGTTCAGACAATGCAATTGTATTTTGCATTGACCGGACTTAACAATTGATCACTGTAGTAAGCTTTGTGCTCTAGTCATGTACAGATGGTGGTTCTGGTGATGTGTTTATGGACTGATGGTGGTTCAGGTGATGTACTGTATGACTGAACTAATAAGGTTCTAGTGATGTATTTCTGTACTGTTGGTGGTTCTGATGATGTATTTCTGTACTGATGGTGGTTATGGTGCTCTATTCTGATACTGATGATGGTTCTGTAGATGTGTTTCTATAATGATGGGCGTTCTGGTGATGTGTTTATGGACTGATGGTGGTTCAGGTGATGTACTGTATGTCTGAACTAATAAGGTTCTAGTGATGTATTTCTGTACTGTTGGTGGTTCTGAAGATGTATTTCTGTACTGATGGTGGTTATGGTGCTCTATTCTGATACTGATGATGGTTCTGTAGATGTGTTTCTATAATGATGGGTGTTCTGGTGATGTGTTTCTGTACTAATGGCTTCTGCTGATGAATTATTTTACTGTTATTGGTTCTGGTCCTGTACACATGTAACAACCCATAACTTGCAAGGTTACATGGCTATGTTAATAAAATATTATGCCGTCTGACAAGTTAAGAGTTTGTACATTTGTATTTATGTTATGAGCATTAGAGGGGTTTTCCAGGATTTTGATGAAAGTCTGCAGTCACTCTATGCAACTACAGACTTCTGAATCCTCACAGCGTGCACATCACCTGCTGTCAGAATTATCTGCTACTGTCAGCAAGATAGGGAGGTTACAGAACCACAGGTATGAGATATGCATACATGTGTTCATGTGACAATTAGACTTGCACTGCCTCACTCAATTCACTTGTATTGACTGAGGCAATGCACATCTAGTCAGAATGTGGCTGAAAGTATGCAAATAGCATACTTGTGGTCACATGACTCCCCACTACCAGCACGGGAGAATTCTGATAGACTGCAGTGCACACGCTGTGAGGATTCTGAAGTCTGCAGTCACATAGACTACTTATGTCAATGAAGCAGGGGCTGTAATATTTCACTGAATATTGAGAAAATTAGGAAGAGCAGCTCGTCTGCACATGACTTTAAGAATGCAAATCACATATGAGCAGTCACATGACAACTACTGAAACTGCTTAAGCTGTGTTTAGGAGGGGGTGCCAGACTGAACTCTTACCCTGTATTCTGTAAGTCCTAAATCTGCCGCGAGAATGTCAAAGCAAGAATAGTCTGTTATATACTATTTACGGGGAGCAAAGAACTGGGACAACTAACAATACATGAACATTGGATTTATCTGAGGTTTAAGAAGGGAAGTAGTTTTTGTAACAAACAGCATTCAGTGTCATTACAAAAAGAAAAGACCTCATATAAACCCTGTCATATCTTGGTGGATTTCCTTTAACGCGATGGGCAAGTCAAATTCCATTTACATTACATGATGCACTGCTCAGAATGACTGCGATCTGCAGTCATTTGATGGGAATCTGTCACTAGGTTTTTTGCCAACTCATCTGAAAGCAGCAGGTGCCAGCTGCTGTTAACCTCTTTAATGCCACTGTCAATTGCTGACAGTGGCATTTAAAAGGGTTGTCTGGACTAAATCGACAAGTCTGTAGTCACTCTATGTTACTGCAGACTTTTGAATCCTCACATTCCACTTCGTGCTGTGAGGATTGTCTTGTGTCAGCGCTGGGAATGGCAGCCACAATCCATCTCGGTGGGTGCTACCTTGCGCAATGCATGCTTACAGTCATGTGACTGCCCACCCGCTTGGGGAACATAGGGAAATGATGACAATGTACACATCACAAGATTTGACAGAATGCAGCCAGAAAATTGATTGCAGACTTTTTGTCTGAAAACAGAAACCAACTTAAGAGGATAAAGAGGTTGTCCAGGCATGTGATGCTGATGACCTATCTTGTAGCCAATTAGTGGAGGTTTGACACCTGGCGCCACCACCTATCAGCTGTTTTAAGCTTTGGATGTGGCGTGAAGAAGAAAGCTCATGAGTGCAACTTCATTCCCTTTGTAGTGGCCGCTGCCAGCCACTTTCTAGTACTGCAGTATGGCTTCTAGTCAAAAGAATAGGAATGGTGATAATGTACCAGCTTCAGATACTGAACTTTGAATGCAACTGCAGTCAAGAGTTCCATTCATTTTACTTTTTGCTTAAAAAACTAATAAGCTAACTACCTGCCTGTTCTTTAAGATGCCGGCTCAGAGCAATTACTGATCGCTCCTGACAGCGATTCAGTGGCTCTACGTGAACAGTGCAGCTTTTCTTCTTCTGGGATGCTCTGTTAACTGGGTGTGACTACCAATGTCATGTTGATTGATAGTCTGATTCACACACTTAGATAGCAGAGAGAGATGACTGTCAACCAGCATGACATTAACAGCCAAGCCCTTTAAATAGAGCAGAGAGGAAGAGAAGTTGCTGCTCTGACATCACTGGGAGCAACTAAATCACTGTCAGGAGTAGTCTGAGACTGCTCTGTGCCTGAGAGATCGGCATTGGGCACAACACGCAGGTAGTTAACATTTATCTGCCTGTTAGTTCTTAGGCACATTGTGAAAAAAGTGCTGGATAATCCCTTGAAATATTGCTTCAGTACAGGGTTATTGTGGTCATTGCGGTACACATACACACTAATTTCACACACAAAAATGAAGATATATGATGTAAATATATAATCATTTCTAGCACTTGCAAAGTAGAAGCATAGTTGGAGGGATAAGAGACAGCTGGAGACTGCGTAATGTCAGCTGTGGCATTATGACTAGATTCCAAACAGTTATACACTAGCTGGGGTGTGACCAGCTCCTTCAGAATCAGGGGTGAGTCGGTTCACATACTGACATTTGGTATGTAGGCAACAGAGCGAAATGCTGACAGTGAGTATATTACATACTGTCAGCATACTGAAGCCTAGATACACGCATAAAGTATAATGAAAACCCGGACAACCCCTTTAATTAGTGGGGTTTTTTTTAGAATTATGAAGCCTTTGTTGGTAGAAGATTTGGTGATGCTCAATTGGAGACGTCTATGTGTGTCCATCCAATTATTGTGATGTATGCTGCCGTCTGTCGAAGGTTTGTCTTGCATGTTGCTATGATGTGTTAATTTCATGGAACAGTATGGATACACACCACATTACTTTCTTAGTAATGGGTAACGTACTTAAGAAGCCTTGAAATTCATTACATTGCATGAGGTTACCAGACATACCATTATCTATAAATACAAAAGTTTTTTACAATATTCGTAAAACTAGACATCAAATGGTCTGTAAGAAGTGATTAGATAACAGCAAATAACATCCTCAGAAACAGCAAAAAAAATAGCAAAATCCATGTAGCAGGGGTATATCTGGAGGGAACGGGGGGCAATTTCTCAAGGCACAGCTGGCAGGGATGGAAAATCGGGCTGTCAGATTGCCTCATATGGCTTTCACCCGGCCTGAGGTGTCTCCCAGGTGGCTGTAATTGCCTCCTTCTAGAATGGGATTTGTCTGTTTTCTGAGCTGGCTGTAAAGTTGACAGCACTGTCAGTGAAAGTGTAACAAGTCGGCTCCCAGCAATCAATTATACTTGCATTTTTCAGATGTGAGTACAACTGAAGACCTGAATATCAACACTTCCTGGTCAGGGTGATGTCAGCAGCGTGTTCAGTTTTGAAGTGACATCATTATAGGTAAGTGGGAAATGTATGGGCAATCAGTATGAGAGGCGCAGGGTGAGTAGGTGGGGAGCTGTGCAAAAAAAACAGTATGGAGAGCAGGAAAGGGGGGAATGTGTGAGGAGACAGTATAGATAGTGTAAGGAGTTAGTATGGGAAGCAGTGGGACTGTGTGAGAAGTATGAGGCTTGTGGGGAAGGGAAATGTGTGAGGACACAATAGTGGGTGAAATGCATGGTAGGGCAAGATGTCGAAAAAAATAAGGTGAATGACTCCAATCAGAGAAAAGGTGACAATAAATGACCTGGATCAAAATGTTTAGTTGTGGTACTGCCTGCATCTCATCAATACTGTGGTAGCTGTATGGTCTGCAGTCTGATGATGACTGATAACAACTTCAATATCTCAAGGATATACTGGAAATTGTAGGTTCAGACAATGCAATTGTATTTTGCATTGACCGGACTTAACAATTGATCACTGTTGTAAGCTTTGTGCTCTATTCATGTACAGATGGTGGTTCTGGTGATGTGTTTATGGACTGATGGTGGTTCAGGTGATGTACTGTATGTGTGAACTAATAAGGTTCTAGTGATGTATTTCTGTACTGTTGGTGGTTCTGATGATGTATTTCTGTACTGATGGTGGTTATGGTGCTCTATTCTGATACTGATGATGGTTCTGTAGATGTGTTTCTATAATGATGGGCGTTCTGGTGATGTGTTTATGGACTGATGGTGGTTCAGGTGATGTACTGTATGTCTGAACTAATAAGGTTCTAGTGATGTATTTCTGTACTGTTGGTGGTTCTGAAGATGTATTTCTGTACTGATGGTGGTTATGGTGCTCTATTCTGATACTGATGATGGTTCTGTAGATGTGTTTCTATAATGATGGGCATTCTGGTGATGTGTTTATGGACTGATGGTGGTTCAGGTGATGTACTGTATGTCTGAACTAATAAGGTTCTAGTGATGTATTTCTGTACTGTTGGTGGTTCTGAAGATGTGTTTCTGTACTGATGGTGGTTATGGTGCTCTATTCTGATACTGATGATGGTTCTGTAGATGTGTTTCTATAATGATGGGCGTTCTGGTGATGTGTTTCTGTACTAATGGCTTCTGCTGATGAATTATTTTACTGTTATTGGTTCTGGTCCTGTACACATGTTGTTAAGGGGAGAATATATGGCACATGAATATATACAAGAATCAAAACTGTACCACTATATAGACGCTTTTAGGATCATGTTGCTTTAAGATATTTCTGATTTTCTGCTGAATTATTTCTGTGTAGGACCCACCTAGGCTTCATGTAATACCGCAATACTGGGTGGACAAGGGTGGATCGGGCTAAAGAACAATACTTATGTACACGGTGATTATGTAGCATATGAGAACAGTAAACAGTAACTCAGAAACGTACATAGTGATATGTAGCGGCATGGGAACGGTAAATAGTAACTTAGAAATGTACCCATGATGTAATAACACAAACTCTGTATAAAAGCTGTTCATTTTTGGATTAAAGACAGAGAAGAATCATACTGACACGATACACCTTGTCTTGTGTATTCTTTTCTCCGTGCACGTACAATCTCTACCAAAGATCCAATTTGGCCACAGACAATTAAGACGGGCCACACCCTAGTGCGGCAGAATCAACAATGTAACAACCCATAACTTGCAAGGTTACATGGCTATGTTAATAAAATATTATGCCGTCTGACAAGTTAAGAGTTTGTACATTTGTATTTATGTTATGAGCATTAGAGGGGTTTTCCAGGATTTTGATGAAAGTCTGCAGTCACTCTATGCAACTACAGACTTCTGAATCCTCACAGCGTGCACATCACCTGCTGTCAGAATTATCTGCTACTGTCAGTAAGATAGGGAGGTTACAGAACCACAAGTATGAGATATGCATACATGCGTTCATGTGACAATTAGACTTGCACTGCCTCACTCAATTCACTTGTATTGACTGAGGCTATACACATCTAGTCAGAATGTGGCTGAAAGTATGCAAATAGCATACTTGTGGTCACATGACTCCCCACTACCAGCACGGGAGAATTCTGATAGACTGCAGTGCACACGCTGTGAGTAGTGTTGAGCATTCCGATACCGCAAGTATCGGGTATCGGCCGATATTAGCGGTATCGGAATTCCGATACTTAGTTCCGATACTTTTGTCATATCGGATTCCGGAATCGGAATCGGAATCGGAAGTTCCCATCATGCTATGAGCCTGCTTGCTTTGATTAAGCCAATGGGAATCCTCCGAAGTGTGGGCACATCCTGTTAGGCATGTAGGCATGTTAACTATTGGCATGGCTGTGATTGGCTGCTGAAATGATGTCATGATGCACTATAAAAGCCACCGCAGCCGCCATTTCTGGTCACTCTGCTGTGATTTCAGTTAGGGACAGGCTGCTGTAGAAGACTGTGAGGGACAGTTAGAAATAGCGATTCCACCAAACATCTAGTGCTTTACCCAGGCTACATAAACCACCACTGTAGCCTTCTTTGCCCTAGCAGCAGTGTTCACAGCTGTCTGCAAGGGCTGTGTGAGTGCAGCTCACGCTGTGGAGTGGGTCCTGCAGCCACGTCAGGCTGTAGGCCACCCAGTGTGATCACTGCTGCCTCATACATCTTTTATTTTTTGAGCTGCATTTTTTACATAATTTCAATCTAGTGTGCTTCCATCCGTATCCATATACGTTGGTTGCAAACACTAGTAGTAGACAGCGGAGCCTTTCTGCAGCCTTTCAGTGCTAGTGTCCACTTTGCTGCACTGTTCACGGCTGTCTGAGAGGTCTCTGACTGTGTGTGAGTGCAGCTCACGCTGAGTAGTGTGTCCTGCAGCTACGTCTGGCTGTAGGACGCTCAGCGTGTGTCAGTGCCTCACACATATTTTTATTTGAGTGCAGCTCATTTTTTCTTCTATTAGTGTGCATCCATCCGTCTCCATCTACGGTGGTTGCAAACACTATATAGGAGTACACAGCGGAGCCTTTCTGCAGCCTGTCAGTGCCAGTGCCCACTTAGCTGCACTGTTGACGGCTGTCTGAGAGGCCTCTGACTGTGTGTGAGTGCAGCTCACGCTGAGTAGAGTGTCCTGCAGCTACGTCTGGTTGTAGGACGCTCAACGTGCGTCACTGCCTCACACATATTTGTCTTTGAGTGCAGCTCATTTTTTCTTCTCCTATTAGTGTGCATCCATCCGTATCCATCAACATTGGTTGGTTGCAAACACTATATAGGAGTAGATAGAGGAGCCTTTTTTTCTGGCTTGTGCCCTGCCGTCGCAGCCAGATTAGTATTACCCAATTTTTTTGGAGCCTCATCTTTTGCATTGTAGGTTACCTGCCTGCATTGTAATAGCTCCAAAAAGTTGGTGATACTATCAGTTTCAATTCTTTGTTCACATACTTTGAGTTTGTTTCCAACAAAGAAACCACAAAAAAAGTTCACCAAACACTACATTTGGAACTTGTGTAGGCCACATCAGCTCCTATTAAAGTCTAGTCCACACACACACACTTCATAAAATTAGTGTTTCTTGTACCTGTAACCAGCTGTTCAGGAATAAGCACACTAAGGCCCCCCTTTGTACTTTTTTGCCTATCTTAAGCAGTCTTGCAAGATGAAGAAGGCAGGGAGTAAGGCGCGTGGGCGTGGAGTTTCAGCAGGGAGAGGACGTGGGGATTCTGCAGGGAGAGGACGTGGGGATTCTACAGGTAGAGGACGTGGGGATTCTGGGCCTGCTGCGGGCACCAGTGGATCAGCATCCCCCAGTTTTAGCAGGCAACAGTCCTTTATGCGCAGCTTTGTAGGACCTCAACGTACCCCACTGCTGCGGGAGGAACAAATTGAAGCCGTTGTCGGATGGATGGCAGCTAACGCATCGACTTCAATTACTTCCGCATCCTCTCAGGGTCATAGCACCGAAGAGCAACCATCTGTCTCTTCACCACCTGCCAAAGTGCCCAGGCAGTCAGAGAGACATGGACAGGAGCCATCACAGTCTCTACTTCTGTTCTCGGAATCTGTTGGCTTGGAAAGAGGGGGCCAGCCAAGCAGCATTCCTGAATGTGAAGAAGAGGGAGTATGCAGTGATGCGCAACTTCTTTGTCCCTCTGAATCTGAAGAGGCGAGTGGGCCAGTGCCTATGGTCAGCACACCTCAGTACGCATCAGATGATGACGAGACTCAGTTGCCACTTTCTGGTGCGTACGGTGCTGGCGAGACAACCCCGGAGAAGCAGCTGTTTGAAGAGGGGAGGGAAGATGATGAGGTCCTTGACCCATCATGGCGTGAGCAACAGGAAGGTGGTGGGAGCAGCTCGGAGGAAGAGATTCCCCTACCGGCCAAAACAGGAGGCAGAGGGAGGGGGAAGACTTGGTTGCCTGTACCCTCCACTTCGGCACCCGTTAGGAGCATTCCTCCTTCCAAAGGCAAACCGGGCGCTCACAAGAGTTGCAGTGCGTGGTCCTTTTTTGACACAGTTGCAGATGACATTTGCTTTGTCAAATGCAAGCTGTGTCATCAGAGAGTCAAAAGAGGGAGAAATGTCAGCAACCTCAATACCACAAATATGTGGAAACATGTGCGCACCAAGCACGAGTTGGAGTTGCAGAGACACCCTGAAGACGTAGGCCAACGTACAGCACCACCTACCACCTCTTCAGTTCATGTTGGGCCCTCTTCCTCCAGCTCACACACTGCTGGTTCGGCTTCCTCACAGGATCGCCAAGGAAGAACCTCTGCCACTGTTGTCCGGAGACCCTGTCAGATTACACCCATAGCAGCACGTTCCCATCCATCACAGCCATCGGTAGCACAGGCATGGGATAAAAGGCGCCCTTACTCGGCAAACCATCCCCGAGCACAGTCTCTGAATGCTGGCATTGCCAAACTTCTGGCAGTTGAAATGCTGTCATTCAGGCTGGTGGACACTGACACCTTCCGGGACTTAATGGCATTGGCAGTCCCCCAATACAACGTGCCCAGCCGCTTTTATTTCAGCAGGCGAGCCGTCCCTGCCCTGCAGAAACATGTTGAGGGCAAAATAAAACATGCGCTACTAAACGCCGTTAGTAGCAAGGTCCACCTGACCACCGATGCGTGGACCAGTAACCATGGACAGGGACGATACCTTTCCCTCACTGCCCACTGGGTCAATGTTGTGGAGCTGGGTACGGATCTGGAGAGTGGCGCTGTACGTGTTCTTCCAACGCCACGGATTGCAGGACTCCAGTCTGTACACATAGACTCCTCCTCCTACTCAAGTTCCTCAGAAACAGCAGAGCAGGAGCCTGTTACGACCGATATGAGCACAGCCGTGGCCAAACGTCAACAGGCTGTACTCAAATTAATTTCTTTGGGGAATCGAAGCCACACAGCGCAGGAGCTCTGGAATGCTATCAAGCTGGAGAGCGATGTGTGGTTTGGGCCAGCGAATCTCCAGCCGGGCTTGGTAGTGTGTGACAATGGCCGAAATCTGGTGGCAGCTCTTGGCCTAGGCAACCTCACACACATCCCATGTCTGGCACATGTTCTTAACTTGGTCGTGCAGAGCTTTCTGAGGGACTATCCGGATCTTGCTGCACTATTGCACAAGGTCCGCATAGAGTGCGCTCACTTGCGACGTTCCAGCACGGCAAGATCGCGCCTCGCTGCTCTGCAGCGACGATTTGGCCTTCCGGAACATCGCATCATATGTGACCTACCCACCCGGTGGAATTCAACGTTACATATGTTGGAGCGGTTGTGTGAGCAGCAGGCAGCAGTCATGGAGTACCAGCTGCATCAGGCACAAACAAGTCGCACTGTGTGCCGTTCACACTTCAGCACCATTGAGTGGGCCTCTATGAAGGACATCTGCCTCGTTTTGCGTGCCTTCGATGAATCCACGCGGATGGCGAGTGCAGATGATGCACTAGTCAGCATGACTGTCCCCCTTATCTGCCTGCTTCAACAAACACTGCAAGCACTAAGGGATGAGGTTTCAGAAGAGGTGGAGGATGAGGAGTCCCAAATGCCATCTGCTTCTGGACAGTCTGCGCTACGTGTTTCCTCACAAAGGCCTAGACAGGGGACACTTTGTGAGGAGGATGAGGAGGAGTCGATGGAGGAGGAAGACATCTCTCCAGAGGAGGGAGGTACACAAACCTCTACTCAGTATGTACAGCGAGGGTGGGGTGATGCAGAGCAGGCCGAGGTCACGCCTCAAACAGGGGACAGCGGTTCTTTGGCAGTTGGGAGTCTGCAGCACATGGTTGATTTCATGCTGCAGTGCCTGAGAAACGACCGCCGCATCGCCCACATTCTCGTCTCGGCTGATTATTGGGTGTACACCCTCCTAGATCCTCGCTACCGGGACAGCGTACAAAGGCTCATACCAACGTTGAACCGGGAGCGTAAAATGCGGGAGTACGAAGAGTCACTGGTGCAGTCCATAATGTTTTCCATTCCACCCGACAGCATTGTTGCTAGTGCTTTACAAAGCAGCTCTGTGCGTCGAGGCAGTGGAGGAAACTCTGCACAAAGAGGGAGCAGAGGCAGCGCCGCAGCACAAGGCAAGACCACTATGGCCCAAATGTGGCAAAGTTTTGTGTGTCCACCACAATTGTCTACACCATCAGCGACGCCTCGAGTCAGCAGGAGGCAACGCTTCCGTCAGATGGTGTCAGACTACATGTCTTGCCCTGTCGCTGTACTCCCAGATGGCTCTTCCCCCTTCAAGTTTTGGGTCTCTAAGCTGGATACATGGCCAGAGCTTAGCCAGTATGCATTGGAGGTGCTGGCTTGCCCTGCTGCCAGTGTATTATCGGAACGTGTCTTTAGTGCCGCAGGTGGTGTACTAACAGACCGTCGCACGCGACTATCTTCCGATAATGTTGACCGGCTGACTTTTCTGAAAATGAACAAGGCCTGGATCTCCAAAGACTTTGCCATTCCTCTTACAGACTAAATTAGTGGTTGGCAACTGTATCCAGGTCTGCTGGTGTGTTCATTTTTCTACCACCTGAACTATAATCCCTGTGCTTCAACACAGCCAGTTGTCGCTCAGATGTGTCGTCTGCACAGAGAAACACACTAGCTCCTGTGTTAGTGGGGTTCAGTAATGCCAGCTGATCCCCTGCTGTGTGGACAGCAAAGTCACCAGCTCCATCAACATTCAAACCACTACTGATTTTTAACCATGCCCAACTTAGGTCTCTGGCTCCACTGTCTCTACTATTTCCCCTGACCTCCAACCCCGCCATCTACATCTCTGAAGTGGCGTCAGCACAATCTACACTTGTTCCTGTGTTCCTGTGGCTCAGTCCCATCAGTTTATCCCCTGATGTGTGTCCGGAAAGGTCTCCTGCTCTGTCCACATTCCCATAACCAGTAGTGGGAATGAGGACAGAGCTGGCGAACTTGCCGGACAAACATCAGGGGATCAACTGACGGGACTGAGCACCAGTAACACAGGAACAAGTGTAGATTGTGCTGACGCCACTTCAGAGATGTAGCTGGCGGGGTTGGAGGCCAGGGTAAATAGTAGAGACAGTGGAGCCAGAGGCCTAAGTGGAGCATGGTTAGAATCAGTAGTAGTCCACAACCTCCATAAAAACCGCTGCCCATTGGCCTCTGCATGTGGCATGCGTAATCCTGGGCTCCAACAGCGTCAGTTGGTGTTCAGAAGTGTCGTCTCCACAGAGCCAAACACATTCGTTAGAGTGTTAGTGGGTTTCAGCACTGCCAGCTGTTCCCCTGCTGTGGAGATGGCAAGTCTCCTGCTGCCTTCACCTGCCAAAATCCAGTAGGCCCCAGCCTGCTCCTCGCCTAATCCTGGGCTCCAACAGCGTCAGTTGGTGTTCAGAAGTGTCATCTCCACAGAGCCAAACACATTCGTTCAAGTGTTAGTGGGTTTCAGCACTGCCAGCTGTTCCCCTGCTGTGGAGATGGCAAGTCTCCTGCTGCCTTCACCTGCCAAAATCCAGTAGGCCCCAGCCTGCTCCTCGCCTAATCCTGGGCTCCAACAGCGTCAGTTGGTGTTCAGAAGTGTCGTCTCCACAGAGCCAAACACATTCGTTCAAGTGTTAGTGGGTTTCAGCACTGCCAGCTGTTCCCCTGCTGTGGAGATGGCAAGTCTCCTGCTGCCTTCACCTGCCAAAATCCAGTAGGCCCCAGCCTGCTCCTCGCCTAATCCTGGGCTCCAACAGCGTCAGTTGGTGTTCAGAAGTGTCGTCTCCACAGAGCCAAACACATTCGTTCAAGTGTTAGTGGGTTTCAGCACTGCCAGCTGTTCCCCTGCTGTGGAGATGGCAAGTCTCCTGCTGCCTTCACCTGCCAAAATCCAGTAGGCCCCAGCCTGCTCCTCGCCTAATCCTGGGCTCCAACAGCGTCAGTTGGTGTTCAGAAGTGTCGTCTCCACAGAGCCAAACACATTCGTTAGAGTGTTAGTGGGTTTCAGCACTGCCAGCTGTTCCCCTGCTGTGGAGATGGCAAGTCTCCTGCTGCCTTCACCTGCCAAAATCCAGTAGGCCCCAGCCTGCTCCACGCCTAATCCTGGGCTCCAACAGCGTCAGTTGGTGTTCAGAAGTGTCGTCTCCACAGAGCCAAACACATTCGTTCAAGTGTTAGTGGGGTTCATCATTGCCAGCTGATCCCCTGCTGTGGAGATGGCAGTCTCTCCTGCTGTCTCCGCATTCCAAAGACAGTAGGCCTCTGCCTACACCCTCCTATTTCCTGGGCTTCAACTCAGCCAGTTGTAGCTCGGAAGTGCCGTCCACACGGAAAGAGATACTTGCTCCCGTGTCTCAGTGGGGTTCAGTAACGTCAGCTGATCCCCTGCTTTGTGGATGGCAGTCTCTCCTGCTGTCACCTAATTCAAAATACAGTAGGCCTCTGCCTACACCCTCCTATTTCCTGGGCTTCAACACAGCCAGTTGTAGTTCGGAAGTGCCGTCCACACGGAAAGAGATACTTGCTCCCGTGTCTCAGTGGGGTTCAGTAATGTCAGCTGATCCCCTGCTGTGTGGATGGCAGTCTCTCCTGCTGTCACCTCATTCAAAATACAGTAGGCCTCTGCCTACACCCTCCTATTTCCTGGGCTTCAACACAGCCAGTTGTAGCTCGGAAGTGCCGTCCACACGGAAAGAGATACTTGCTCCCGTGTCTCAGTGGGGTTCAGTAACGTCAGCTGATCCCCTGCTTTGTGGATGGCAGTCTCTCCTGCTGTCACCTAATTCAAAATACAGTAGGCCTCTGCCTACACCCTCCTATTTCCTGGGCTTCAACACAGCCAGTTGTAGCTCGGAAGTGCCGTCCACACGGAAAGAGATACTTGCTCCCGTGTCTCAGTGGGGTTCAGTAACGTCAGCTGATCCCCTGCTTTGTGGATGGCAGTCTCTCCTGCTGTCACCTAATTCAAAATACAGTAGGCCTCTGCCTACACCCTCCTATTTCCTGGGCTTCAACACAGCCAGTTGTAGTTCGGAAGTGCCGTCCACACGGAAAGAGATACTTGCTCCCGTGTCTCAGTGGGGATCAGTAACGTCAGCTGATCCCCTGCTGTGTGGATGGCAGTCTCTCCTGCTGTCACCTCATTCAAAATACAGTAGGCCTCTGCCTACACCCTCCTATTTCCTGGGCTTCAACACAGCCAGTTGTAGTTCGGAAGTGCCGTCCACACGGAAAGAGATACTTGCTCCCGTGTCTCAGTGGGGTTCAGTAACGTCAGCTGATCCCCTGCTGTGTGGATGGCAGTCTCTCCTGCTGTCACCTCATTCAAAATACAGTAGGCCTCTGCCTACACCCTCCTATTTCCTGGGCTTCAACACAGCCAGTTGTAGTTCGGAAGTGCCGTCCACACGGAAAGAGACACTTGCTCCCGTGTCTCAGTGGGGTTCAGTAACGTCAGCTGATCCCCTGCTGTGTAGATGGCAAAGTCTCCTGCTGCCTACACAGTCGTACCACTACTGATTTTTAACTGTGCTCCAATTAGGCCTGTGGCTCCACTGTCTCTCGTATTTCCCCTGTCCTCCAACCCTGCCAGTTACAGCTCCGAAGTGGCGTCTGCACAATCCACACTTGTTCCTGTGTTACAGGTGTTCAGTCCGGTCAGTTAATCCCCTGATGTGTGTCCGGCAATGTCGCCTGCTCTGTCCACATTCCCATTATGGGAATGTGGACAGAGCAGGCAACATTGCCGGACACACATCAGGGGATTAACTGACCGGACTGAACACCTGTAACACAGGAACAAGTGTGGATTGTGCAGACGCCACTTCGGAGCTGTAACTGGCGGGGTTGGAGGACAGGGGAAATACGAAAATCAGTGAAGCCACAGGCCTAAGTGGAGCTTGGTTCAAATTAGTAGTCTACAACCGATCTTAAAATTTCTTCAATGCAGCCTCAGCCTGCTCCGTGCTTGTCCCTGGGCTTCAACACAGCCAGTTGTTGCTCGGAAGTGCCGTCTTCACAGAGTAAAACATTAGCTCCTGTGTTTGTGGGGTTCAGTAACGTCAGCTGTTCCCCTGCTGTTTTGATGGCAATCTGTCCTGCTGCCTCCCAATTGACAGCACATCAGGCCTCAGCCTGCTAAGTGCTTGTCCTGGGCTCCAACATCGCCAGTTGCTGCTCATAACTGACTTTGGCACGGGTACTCCCTCCTGCCCAGCTTGGTTCCAGCCCTGCCTGCTGTTTCCGGGAAGTGTCAATGTCAGTTTGCTACCCCAAGTTGCCATGTCGTGTTGCGGTTGGGTTAGCCGAGGCTAGGGTGCCAGCAGTTTAGGTGCTTCCTATGTGGACTGCGGGTTCTGGTAAGAAAGGCTTGTTCCATTGTGCCAGTAGGACAAGCACCCCCTGTAGGACTGTGTGATTCGGTAACTGCGGCCAGCTTGCGGCATGCCAACTTTGCTTTTCAGGGGTAACTTCTGATACCCCTCCGGGTTCCAGCACTGTCAGCTGGTTCTCGTCAGAGCCTTTGGCCTAGGTGCCTCCATCTCGGTATCCGAGTTCCGGCAACGTCTGCTGGTCCTTGGTAGTGCTTTGTAGCACAGGTACCTCCTGCTTAGTAACCGGGTTCCAGCACCGTCAGCTGGTCCTCGGTTGTGCCATTGGCTCTTATTCCTTCTGCTGCCCCTCCGGGTGCCAGCACTGTCAGCTGGTCCTCGCTATTTCCATTTGCTCTTGCAGCTTATGCTACCCCTCCGGGTTCCAGCACCGTCAGCTGGTTCTCGTCAGAGCCTTTGGCCTAGGTGCCTCCATCTCGGTATCCGAGTTCCGGCAACGTCTGCTGGTCCTTGGTAGTGCTTTGTAGCACAGGTACCTCCTGCTTAGTAACCGGGTTCCAGCACCGTCAGCTGGTCCTCGGTTGTGCCATTGGCTCTTATTCCTTCTGCTGCCCCTCCGGGTGCCAGCACTGTCAGCTGGTCCTCGCTATTTCCATTTGCTCTTGCAGCTTATGCTACCCCTCCGGGTTCCAGCACCGTCAGCTGGTTCTCGTCAGAGCCTTTGGCCTAGGTGCCTCCATCTCGGTATCCGAGTTCCGGCAACGTCTGCTGGTCCTTGGTAGTGCTTTGTAGCACAGGTACCTCCTGCTTAGTAACCGGGTTCCAGCACCGTCAGCTGGTCCTCGGTTGTGCCATTGGCTCTTATTCCTTCTGCTGCCCCTCCGGGTGCCAGCACTGTCAGCTGGTCCTCGCTATTTCCATTTGCTCTTGCAGCTTATGCTACCCCTCCGGGTTCCAGCACCGTCAGCTGGTTCTCGTCAGAGCCTTTGGCCTAGGTGCCTCCATCTCGGTATCCGAGTTCCGGCAACGTCTGCTGGTCCTTGGTAGTGCTTTGTAGCACAGGTACCTCCTGCTTAGTAACCGGGTTCCAGCACCGTCAGCTGGTCCTCGGTAGTGCCATTGGCTCTTGTTCCTTCTGCTGCCCCTCCGGGTGCCAGTACCGTCAGCTGGTTCAAGAGGACAAAGAACAGGAAGACAACCACCAAGATGCAGAACAACAAGAGAGAGAAGACAAAGAAGCATAAAAAAAACAAAGCAGAAGAACATTAAGCATAAGACTAATACTCTGAGCAAATGATATTATCTTATTTATAAGCAGAAGAAGACTAAGCAGTGTATGGGGGTGAGTCCGTTCCTCCTCGTGGTGCCCCTGGAAAAGGCCTGCTGCTGCAGGCCAAACTGAACGCGGACAAATCCTGTTGTAAATCTTTTGTGACAGGCAGAACGGAAGGTGTAAACTTCTAACTTTTCTAGATAACAACTACAGGAATGCCTGACACAAACAAGAATATGATGAAGAAGAATAGGAAGAAGATGAAGAAGTTGAATATGTAGAATAATAATTGTTGAATAAGAAGAATATGAAGAATGTAAGAAAAGGAAGAAGAAGAAGAAGAATGTAAAAAAAGGAAGTAGAAGAATTTAAAAAAGGAAGAAGAAGAAGAAGAATGTAAAAAAAGGAATAAGAAGAAGAATGTAAAAAAAGGAAGAAGAAGAAGAATGTAAAAAAAGGAAGTAGAAGAATGTAAAAAAAGGAAGAAGAAGAAGAAGAATGTAAAAAAAGGAATAAGAAGAAGAAGAAGAAGGTAAAAAAAGGAAGAAGAATAAGAAAGAAGAAGAAAGAAGAAAGAAGAAGAAGACATACATGTCTGGCAAAATATAAATGAGGCTAACATAGTCAATATCTTTGTAACTCCTAACATCTTTAAAAAAAAAGTTTAATTCCTGCTATTCCATTTGATTGGGCTAAACCTCTATGGCTTTAATGTCTCCTCCACCTCCCACAATACATTCTACATTATTCTTAGTTGTTTTTCTTCATGTAGAATTAACCTACAAGGAAAGAAAGGGTTTTTTTTAATTCCGATATTTTGGCCCCATTGACTTGCATTGGTTCCCGGTATCGGAATCGGCGATACTGATACTTTTTTTTAAGATCGGCCGATCCATTCCGATCCGATATTTTCAAGTATCGGCTGGTATCGCTCAACTCTAGCTGTGAGGATTCTGAAGTCTGCAATCATATAGACTACTTATGTCAATGAAGCAGGGGCTGTAGTATTTCACTGAATATTGAGAAAATTAGGAAGAGCAGCTCGTCTGCACATGACTTTAAGAATGCAAATCACATATGAGCAGTCACATGACAACTACTGAAACTGCTTAAGCTGTGTTTAGGAGGGGGTGCCAGACTGAACTCTTACCCTGTATTCTGTAAGTCCTAAATCTGCCGCGAGAATGTCGAAGCAAGAATAGTCTGTTATATACTATTTACGGGGAGCAAAGAACTGGGACAACTATCAATACATGAACATTGGATTTATCTGAGGTTTAAGAAGGGAAGTAGTTTTTGTAACAAACAGCATTCAGTGTCATTACAAAAAGAAAAGACCTCATATAAACCCTGTCATATCTTGGTGGATTTCCTTTAACGCGATGGGCAAGTCAAATTCCATTTACATTACATGATGCACTGCTCAGAATGACTGTGATCTGTAGTCATTTGATGGGAATCTGTCACTAGGTTTTTTGCCAACTCATCTGAAAGCAGCATAATGTAGGAAAAGAGACACTGATTCCAATGATGCATCACGTTGTGACACAATTAGAAGGCTTAGATGTAGCATGTAGCAAAGCTCACAAAGCTGTATCTGCCTACACCACAGCTTCTATGTACATCTATTGACAGTGAGCTGCCTATAAAAGGAGGGGGTGTGGCCGGTCTAACAGGCATGTGAGACCTAGCCTGCAGTGATAATGTCTTGGTGATGAAAGCTTCATTGCAAGTAAACAACTGGACACTGCCTGATAAATGTCAGTCTCTGAATTCCTAGATCATGCTGTCCTCAGATTACACAGCAAAAACCTGTGACAGATTCCCTTTAATATCCTATTTACAGAGACAGACTGTGCTTCATATGCACGGTCTGCTAGTAATAAATCTTTCAGTGCCCATAGGCTGCCATTTTCTGTTTATACAGGTGATGAGCTGCCAATAACAATGAACTTTTGTGCAGTCCAAGATTATCTCACCCAATGAACTAGATTTTGCAAACTGCATATCACAACCAGCCAACATGTTATGGACAGACATTGCATTGAGCAGACATTGAATGCTATGAGATCGTGAAGGCTGCTTTTGACTATGAAACATGCTATAACTGGGAATCAGGAAAAGACAAGAAACTCAATGTAAGTTCAGAATTTTAATAAGTTAATAAAATGTACTAAAAGGATGCAAAACATACTAGCTATAATATGACCAATATTGAGCATACGAAAGAACATGGCTGACACAAACAGAATGTTGGTTGCTACTATCTTTATTCTGTCTTTTTTGTTTCATGTTATTCTTCAAAATCAGATTTAAGACTGTCTTGTTTATTTAAGGCCTGTCTGTTCTACTTAGATCTGACTTCAAACACTATCTACCAGATCATCTGCTTATTGATCCCTTAAACTCTTTCATCTTCTATCAATTGATCCACTTTAGTGAGAACCTTGTGTGGCAGTCACGTTTATATCTCAACTTATCCCAATCTCTTTAAATATTTCTGTCCAGCAAAAATATAGATTTTCTGTATTTGAGTAATTTTGTGTTGGAATATGTTTGGTACAACAACTCCATTCATGTCTGAGTGTTTAGTTGCTAGACTTGTATGCTGTTTATAAAGTAAAAAAACTCCCAGTGGTTCACACAGGGAGAGCATGTGACTATTTCCTGTTTTTCCAGTGTCTGTGTATGAGAGAAGCAGCCTGCTGTAGATGCTGCACAGATAGAGACACTAAGCCTTTCAGCGCTGGAGTCCTGGGTTTGAATCCCACCAAGGACAACATCTGCAAGGAGTTTGTATGTTCTCCCCATGTTTGCGTGGGTTTCCTCCAGGTACTCTAGTTTCCTCCCACATTCCAAAGACACACTGATAGGGAATTTAGATTGTGAGCCCCATCAGGGACAGTGATGATAATGTGTGCAAACTGTAAAGCTGTGCGGAATATGTTAGCACTATATAAAAATAAAGATTATTATTATTATTATTAATAAATGAGTTATTCCTGTTCTATTAATATTATCATATATTGTTCCTGTTTGTTCCTGAATAAAGAAGCTCTGTTGTCACATACTTGGAGTGCATCCTGAATAATCTGCTGCCAACAGGTTATGGGCCCAGAGTGACACAGAACCCCAGAGTAACACAGCAATAAAAGCCCAGAGAAAAAGCAGCACAGAGCAACAGAGAAGATGTCCACTAGCAGCAATCCTGGCAAGTTCTCAGTGCCAAGCCTCACTAACCAGAACTACCAGTCCTGGAAATTCAAGGTGAAGATGCTGCTCATAAGAGAAGGTACGTGGAAATATACTCAGGAACAAGTGCCTCATCCATTACCAGATGATTGACTAGAGAAGGATCAGAAAGTACAAAGCAGGATCTCCCTCAGTGATGATGTAAGTGTGTATATATGTAATTGTGCAGGTGCAAAGGAGATGTGGGATGAGTTATAGAAAGTGCATGAAAGATCAAATCGCAGCAATAATCTTTATCTCATGAGAAAGGTGTATCAGTCTAAGCGAAGTGATGGAAAGAATATGCAGGACTATATAAGAAACACCCTAAAGATTGTGGATCGTCTCAAGGGTATTGGAGAAGAAATTAAAGATTTTTATGTTGCTGTACTTCTATTAAGTGGTCTTCCAGAAAGTTATGACACTCTCGTGATTGCACTAGCTGTACAGCCTGATGTTGAGCTGACACTAGAGTATGTTAAAGGCAAAAAGGCAAACTTGTGGATGAATTCAAGAGAAAAATGCAGCATGTAAGCAGCAGTAATGAATCCAGAGCAGAAACAGCATTAAAGACACATGATTTCCCTAAATATATGTCACGGTGGTAGTTTGAAGATCCACTGTGCCACAGACCATGGAGAGCCTGGAGGGGCGTGACTAAGCAATCACCTGACTATTCACTAGAGCCTCTGATGGTGAGGTTAGACTTGGCTCCCGATGAATGCCAGGAGCAACTCTAGGGCAGACCAATGGTCGCTCAGCAGCTGGACCCGAAGGGCAGACTGGATGGAGCAGCAGGCAGAGTTTGTGTCAGAGTGCAGCAAGCAAATTTTGCTTCAGAGTGCATCAAGCGGGATTTGCTTCAGAGTGCAGCAGGCAGGATTTGCTTCAGAGTGCAGCAAGCAGGATTTGCACCTAGAGCACAGCAGGCAGGATTGGTACTGGGAGTACAACAGGCAGGATTTGTACTTGGAGTATCAGAGGCAGGATTTGTACTTGGTGTACAACAGAAAATCTGGAGTATAATGCCCAATTTATTAAACACAAACAGATAGATTATAGTGAAAATATATATAATCTTTATTAGTACAAATAAGATTCAATGTATTAAAAATACAATCATATGGTCAGGTGACGGAAATGACACAACAAAGGAAAAGACCGCAACATGAATGAAGTTATGTGCAATGGTACACTCACATGGCTGAACCAATCCCCAAAAGCAGTATGACAAATGCAGTAAATTGTGCCATGATAATTTTCATCCACTAACCAATTTTATGGGGTACAATCAATCTCATGAAGCACAAACAGCCATACATAGAAAAAAAGTAAAGTGCTCAGTGCGACAAGATATAGGTGGAGGGTACTAAAGTGACCATGCTTACCCATGTGGGGCGTACATCTGCTGCACGTCAGATCCTAAGCCCCAACGCACGTTTCGCGCTGGGCTTCGTCGGGGGGCTTGTGTGTGCTACTGCTTACTATAAAAATATGAGGCACAGCTGACAGTAATTAGCGCCGCTCCAAAGGGCGCATGAGAGGCCGAACGCCCATAAGACCGCGAGACTACCGTGCATGCGTGCTCCACGGCAACCATTTTAACTGCTGGCCAAAGTAAGGGAATGGATGACCATAACATCATAGAAGGGAATATATTATACAAAACATCATAACGGGATTACTAGGCAAAAACTACTTATTCGTTTGTGTGTAGTAATAACACTCATGATTTTAAATATACATACATATGAACAAAAAGACAAAAAAATACAAAAGCATATATTTCATTAAATGACCATTAGAGAAACAAGAGCTCCTCCTGTATCCACATGGCAGGTAGAGATGAAAGTTTTTTGGATCCACATCCTGAACACAGTGAAGTATTCCAAAAGCCTTGTTTCTCCACGTCATTCTCCATAATGTATGAATCCCAACAATCGATGCAAAGCCCAAATGGTGGCTATATTAACCCCGCAGTGTACATCCGAGACATATCATATTAATTGTACACTAAAAAAATATAAAAACAGTATATTAACCCCTTCGACCAATGACGCCACATAGGCGTCATGAAAACTGGCACCAATCTGACCAGTGACGCCTATGTGGCGTCATGACTTTAAAGCCCCCCTGTGGGTCGGGTGACCTAGGTCACTGAAAGGTCACCCAACCCGCAGATACAGGGGGCTTTGTACTTCATCATGGGGGGCGTGGCTTCGCCCCCATGTGGCTACGATCGCTCTGATTGGCTGTTAAAAGTGAAACAGCCAATCAGAGCGATAGTAAAATTTCATCAATGAAAATTGATGAAATTTTACAATCCAGCCATGTCCGATGCTGTTGTAGTACCGGACATGGCTGGTGACACCGATCTGACCCCCCTACGGTTAACGGGGGTGATCTGCCCCCCGCCACTGAATGACAGCGGCGATGTGCCACCGCTGTCATCATCTGCCCCCCGCCTTCCCTCCGCTCCCCCCGCCTTCCAATCGTCCCCCCTCCCACCCCCCCGGTACTCACCGAGTGCCCCTATGGCTCCCAGTGTCCCGGTGTCCCAGACCATGGGCGACGCCATATTGGAAAATGGCGGGCGCATGCACAGTGCGCCCGCCGGCTGCAATTTCCTTTCATTCATTTTGATCACTGTGATAAACTCTCACAGTGATCAAAATAGAATGAAAAGTAAACAAACACCCCGTTTATCACCCCCATAGGTGGGAGTGGGAGGTCTTCAGGGGTGGCGCGTGTGCCACGTCCCATGCGCAGTGTTGATATTGTTACATCGACGACGTTTTTTATTATTTGGCAGGGTCCAGAGTCTGGCCTTCAGGACTTCATCCGTGATTTGAATCAAAATAATCATAATATCAAGATGACCTATAGGGTGGCAACAAGTGCGATTGATTTTCTGGATATTAAGATTATGTTGGGTGCAGATGGTACCATCCGAACTGACGTGTTCCGTAAGGAAATGTCGGTTAATTCATTACTTCACACATCATCTGCACACACATCATCAACCATTCGTGCTATCCCTATGGACCAATTTTTAAGGATGAAACAAATTTGTTCCACGGATGTGGTCTTTGAGGACCAGGCTCTGGACCTGACCCAGCGTTTCCGGGATCGCAGATACAGCAGGAGGAACATCAGGTGGGCTACTCTCAAGTCAAGAGGACTCCTCGTCAACAACTTCTTGATACAAAACAGAATTCCAGTACCTCCAGGGAACAACCACTGAGATGTATCATGACATACAATAATCAGTGGAGGAGAATTAGAGAGATCATGAACAAGCATTGGTCTGTTTTACAAATGAACACCACACTAAAAGGGATTTTGCCCGATAGACGTCTCCTTACAGCAAGGAGGGGGAAAAATCTAAAAGACTTACTTGTGAGGAGTCACTATGTGGCTAAATCCATTAACCCTTTCGGTGTGGGGCCCCAAAGATGGGGTTGTTTTCCATGTGGCTCTTGTTTGGCCTGTCAAAATATCATTAGAGCAACTACATTTAAAATGGCCGACGGCAGTAGCGACTACCGGATTACGAGTTACATATCCTGCAGTACCACTATGTGGTTTATTATGCAATGTGCACATGCAACTTAATCTACGTAGGCCTCACCTCCAGGGAACTTCGCATTAGGGTTAGGGAACATGTAAGGGACATCAGGGCAGCAAGGGAGATTGATGATGTTACTATTCTCAAGACCATCCTGCGGCACTTTAAGCAAGTCCACAATTGTGATTCACGTGCATTAAAGGTCAAGGACATTGACAGAGTGCACTTTGGTATTAGGGGAGGTGATCTCAAAAAACTCTAGCCCAGCTGGAGTGCCGCTGGATAGTAACTTTGGGTTCCGTGGTTCCTCATGGACTTAATGAGAAACTCTCCTTTGCTCCCTTCATATCGTTCCATTTCCCTATATGCATATGGGATATCGGTGTTTGTTTAAGTAGGAAAGGGATTTTTTTTTGTTTTTTTGTCTTTCTGGCTGTTTATTATATTTTATTTTTTATTTTTTGTTATTATATTTGTTTCATTATGTTTTTCTGTTTATTATTTTTATTTTTTCTTGCTTTTAATATACTGTTTTTATATTTTTTTAGTGTACAATTAATATATGTCTCGGATGTACACTGTGGGGTTAATATATCGACCATTTGGGCTTTGCATCGATTGTTGGGATTCATACATTATGGAGAATGACGTGGAGAAACAAGGTTTTTGGAATACTTCACTGTGTTCAGGATGTGGATCCAAAAAAACTTTCATCTCTACCTGCCATGTGGATACAGGAGGAGCTCTTGTTTCTCTAATGGTCATTTAATGAAATATATGTTTTTGTATTTTTTGTCTTTTTGTTCATATGTACTGTATGTATATTTAAAATGATGAGTGTTATTACTACACACAAACAAATAAGTTGTTTTTGCCTAGTAATCCTGTCATGATGTTTTGTATAATATATTCCCTTCTATGATGTTATGGTCATCCATTCCCTTACTTTGGCCAGCAGTTAAAATGGTCGCCGCGGTGCACGCATGCGCGGTAGTCTCGCGGTCTTATGGGCGTTCCGGAAGGCGTCAATGCAGCCTGGGGTGGGACAATGACGTCAGGAGAACAGCGTTTCTCCGTGTCCCTCCCACAGGCTATGACGGCCTGACGTGACGTGCCGGTGACCGGAGATCTGCCTCTCATGTGCCCTTCTGGAGCGGTGCTAATTACTGTCAGCTGTGCCTCATATTTTTATACCCCGCAGAGTAACAGTAGCACACACAAGCCCCCTGACGAAGTCCAGCGCGAAACGTGCATTGGGGCTTAGGATCTGACGTGCAGCAGATGTACGCCCCACATGGATAAGCATGGTCACTTTAGTACCCTCCCCCTATATCTTGTCGCACTGAGCACTTTACTTTTTTCTACGTATGGCTCTTTGTGCTTCATGAAATTGATTGTACCCCATAAATTTGGTTAGTGGATGAAAATGATCATGGCTAGTGTTGAGCTTTCCGATACCGCAAGTATCGGGTATCGGACGATATTTGCCATATCGGAATTCCGATACCGAGTACCGATACTTTTTTCGTATCGGATACCGGAATCGGAAGTCCGAAATGCAATGAGCCACTTTTGTGGCTCTGATTGGCTGCCGAAATGACGTCATCATGATGCGCTGTCTGTGCGCATCATGATGCGCCGTCAGTTTGGGCCTTCGGGGGGGCTGTGCCGACTGTCCGGGGGTCTGTGCCGGCCTACCGGTGGTCTATGCAGGCCTGCCGGTGGTCTGTGCAGGCTCCGGGGGTCTGTGTCGGCCTGCCGGGGGAGCTGTGCCGGCCTGCCGGTGGGCTGTGCAGGCTCCGGGGGTCTGTGCCGGCCTGCCGGGGGAGCTGTGCCGGCCTGCCGGGGGGCTGTGCAGGCTCCGGGGGTCTGTGCCGGCCTGCCGGGGGAGCTGTGCCGGCCTGCCGGTGGTCTGTGCAGGCTCTGGGGGTCTGTGCCGGCCTGCCGGGGAGCTGTGCCGGCCTGCCGGTGGGCTGTGCAGGCTCCGGGGGTCTGTGCAGGCATCGTCCGATGGGACTACAAGTCCCATCGGGCGATGCCTGCTACCATGACAGTGATTGACACATTAGCCAATGATGGGACAGTAGTAGTCCCATCATCCAGCTAATGTGTTGAATGTAAAAAAAAAAAAAAAAAAAAATTTACATGCTACATACATGCTACATACATACTACATACATACTACATACATACTACATGTAACATACATACTACATGCAACATGCATACTACATACATGCTACATACTACATGCATGCTACATACTACATACATACTACATACATACTACATATATACTACATGTAACATACATACTACATGCAACATGCATACTACATACATGCTACATACTACATGCATGCTACATACATGCTACATACTACATGCATGCTACATACATACTACATACATACTACATATATACTACATGTAACATACATACTACATGCAACATGCATACTACATACATGCTACATACTACATGCATGCTACATACATGCTACATACTACATACATGCTACATACATGCTACATACATGCTACATACATACTACATACATACTACATATATACTACATGTAACATACATACTACATGCAACATGCATACTACATACATGCTACATACTACATGCATGCTACATACATGCTACATACTACATACATGCTACATACATACTACATATATACTACATGCATGCAACATACATACAACATATATACTACATGCATGCAACATGCATACTACATATATACTATATATACTACATGTAACATACATACTACATATATACTACATGCTACATACATGCTACATACATAATACATAATACATATATACTACATGCATGCAACATACATACAACATATATACTACATGCATACTACATATATACTATATATACTACATGCATACTACATATATACTATATATACTACATGTAACATACATACTACATATATACTACATGCTACATACATGCAACATACATACTACATACATGCTACATACATAATACATATATACTACATGCATGCAACATGCATACAACATATATACTACATGCATGCAACATGCATACTACATATATACTATATATACTACATGTAACATACATACTACATGCTACATACATGCAACATACACACTACATGCTACATACATGCAACATACACACTACATGCATGCTACATACATACACACTACATGCTATATACATGCAACATACATACATGCTACATACATGCTACATACCACATGCATGCAACATGCATACTACATATATACTGCATATATACTACATGCATGCAACATACATATATACTACATACAACACATACATATAGACATACAGTACATATAACATAGAGTACATACTCACCGTCACTTGTCACTTTGATCCCCGAAGCCATTGTCCCCTTGAGGAATAAATATCAAAATAAAAAAACACCAATATACTTACCTCGATCCACAGAAGTCCACGAGGGTCCCACGTCCATCTTGCGTGGAGAACAGCAGCATCAGCTGATGCTACCGTTCTCTACCA